>NC_044279.2:21727813-22343710 GCF_004027225.2 Strigops habroptila
CCACCTAGCGATACAGTATTAGATAATGACAGTGCCTCGGAAGTGAAAGGAAGAATATGAAGCACTGTGAGTCTGGCTGATGGCAAGCAAACTTGCAATATTGGCAGTTATGCTCTTTTTAAATAAGGGCTATCTTTGTCTAGAGTTTATTGGCTTGATCCTTCAGGGGAAAATGGTTAAGTATGTTACTTTTTAGACATTTATGGAAAAAAAAAACCCTTGATCCCTATTTTCTGTACAGCAGTAAGTAAACACCTAACTTTTTATTTTATTGATAGTGACAACAAGTAACTGTTGATAGTGACTTTTAAGTGAAATTAATATGATACATGTAATGGGACTAAGATTTGCTAGATATTCCCTGCCCATGGCAGGGGGGTTGGAACTAGATGATCTTAAGGTCCTTTCCAACCCTTACGATTCTATGATTCTATGATTCTATGATCTAGATCACTTTCAAACATCAAAGCCAAAATATTTTAAAAATGATGTCTAAACTTACGATCTACCTTCATAGTTAAGCCCATAAATAACAGATTTACAAACAATCTTAGTATCCTCCTCAGAAATATTTGCCTTATTGAGCCTACACATGACTCATACAAACTACAAACTATGATTTATAGCAAAAACCTGGTTTGATATGTACATTTCTAATAGATGAGAGAAGGTGAAGTCCCATCTTATCTGAGCAGAACAGCTCAGCATCTTTATCTGCCCAAAGACTTTCAAAATTAACAAATTAGGTGTCAGTATGTCTAAATCCTCAATCAGCCTGGCAGGAGTGATCTGAGCACACCTATCCCACAGTGGCATCACTGAATTCAGCTAAAGGCACAAAGCAAAATAGACAGACATCTGCATTTCATGTATTTCATATATGCAGCAGCAAAGTCATTCCTATTTTATCTTTCTCCTTTCCAGGGACAAAAGAACTTTCCCCTTACTTCCACATTGTATTGAGCCACTTTTTCCCATTTTTAGTCCCATCTGTTATGATCTAGCAGGCAATTAACAACCTTCTCTCTGGATGAGTCCAGGTACTCTTCATTTTTCAGGTTTTATCACTCCCTGGGGCTACTAGTCAGGAAAAAAACCCAAACATGAGGACAGGTTCGCTTAAGGTAGCCAAGACTGACTTTGGAAAATCCTAAGTGGGGGTAAAACAGGAAAGTTTAATTGGGCATTCTGCATAAAAGCAATATTTTGGTGGCACTATACTTCTGTTAACCTGGGCAGTGTACAACCTGAATCTAAGAAAGTGTCTGACCAAAAAAAAAAAAAGGAAAAGAAAGAAAAAAGGTTTACATAAAGTAGGCTATAATCTGTAAAATGATGCATTTGTCACTTAGTCTTCCTTATTTATGCAGTTGTGTGATGAAGGACTGTACTGGCAGTATCAGTTGTTCAAATACTAGAGGCTGAGCCCTCAAAGCCTTGTCTTAAAACCATGATTTAAAAGATAATGAGTTACACTTGCTAACTTATTGAAGCTTTTCTTTGTCATTTTGAAAAGCGTGCTTAAAACAACACAGTGCAAAGCAGAGAAGATGCCTTATTTCCCTCCAGAAGTGGATAACCACATGACAGTAAGCTGTTAGTTGTCTACTTAAAATTACCTTCCTCAGTAAAACTGTTGTATCTGGGAACTAAGTAATCATTGCTGCATGTCAGTTGCCTGCTGCAATGTGCTGACTTGATGCTATATACAATAGTTACCAGGAATTAAAAAGCACCTGATACTTCTGTGTAGCAAAATACGTAAATGAACTGCATAGTGCTCTATTGCACTGGCACCTTGAAAAGGAGAAGTAGACAGCACGTGGCACGTGTGTGTAAAGTAAATGAACTGCATATTCTCAGATAAAGTGCTACAGGACGTGAAAAAGCTGAACTTGACAGCAGAAGTTAACAGCAAAGGATTTTTGCACAAACATAGTGTATATGTTTGTGAAGAAGTATGTGAAATAAGCAGATTTATATTGCTGTTGCTGAGGCAGAGCATATTTGCATTGTGTGCATTAAAAAAAAATTCGACAGAAGTTAACTCATGAGAGTATAACATTCAATGTTGCTAAGATTAGCAAGAAATTAGTCATGTAAATGCTGGCTCTGTGACACACCTGCAAGCGTCTTACTGAGCACATATACTGGCAGCTATTGCTATATTACTGCTAGAAATAAACACAGTGTTGAACTGAAGCCCAGTATCAGAGTTTCTCTGGCTTAGATAAAAGAGCTCACGTGGTGGGTTGACCCTGGCCAGCAACTGAGAACCCACCCAGCTGCTTGGTCACTTCCCTTTCCCCTCATAGGGGAAGAAAAGAGAAAGTGAAAAGATGTGGATTGAGATAAAGAGATAACAGGTGAAGCAAAAGCTGCGCATGCAAGCAAAGCAAAATAAGGTGTTTATTCACTACTTTTCACTTCCTGGAAAGCAGTGCCTGAGCACACATAGTGGTTAGTTGGGAAGACAAATACCACAAACACAAGCGGCCCCCCTTCGTCCTCCTTTCCTTGAGCTTTTATTGCTGAGCCACCATCACACGGTATGGAATATGCCTTTGGCCAAGTCAGGCCATCTGTACCGGCTTTGTCCCATCCCAGTTTCTTGCCTACCAGTAGCTACTCACTGTGCAAGCACTGCTCAGCCATAGGCAAAGCACTGGTGTTATTAGTGACTGGCTCAGTCACAGATCAAATGCACCACACAGGCTGCTAAGAAGACAGATAACTCTATCCGAGCCAGACCCAATATAGCTAATCAAGACGGAAGGTGTAGGGCATGAAGAATTCATTAGAAACGTGCCCTCCCCCTCTCCCCATTTCTGTCTGCTGCTTAAAAAAGTAGTGCTCTTGATAAGTGAAGACATGGTCCTCATCAATATCTGTCACTCTTCTGTGACAGAAAATGAGTGAAGGTTGTATACTGGTTTGTTGTAGCAAGACATCCTGTCTGCAGTCATCTGAATCCTTTCTGCAACATCAGATGTCACATCTCTTCTTCTGAAGAATGGTAATTCCATAGGACATGCTGAAGCAAACTGCAGGAGTGTAGGTTCAACTTTAATTAAAAAAGATGGTAACAGGACTTGCAATGTGTCACACTTTTATCTGATGTATAAAAGAAATTGAATGCCATATATAACTTCAGTCTTATTCATGTCAGTAGAAGTTATACAAAATAGCAAATGCTCAGCAAAAGTAAAATACACCAAAGTTATTTTATTATATTAGTATAAAAGATGATTGGCATAGTATAAATGGTTAGTATAGATGACTAGTACTAATATAAAAGATGATAACGCATAAGTTTTATGATTTTTTTTCTTTATTTTAGGGTTCCAAATACTATCTAAATACTCACACAGTCTATCGGGGAATATGCACTTCATGTCTAGTGCCATAGCTGAGTGAAACAGCTTTGGTATCATGAGCATTTTACATAGGACTAGTTTTTACATCACTCTGCTAGGAAATGAGGTACGATATTATTACCAATGCAAGGTGAGGGACTGAATTTCCCTTCTTAGAGTTGGCTGTCCCACCCAGAGCTGCACTGGTGGCACAGCGCTCACCATAACCTTGTCCAGTTCCTAGGCTGTAATCAGCTACCTTTACCGCATCAAGGAGAGAAAGATAGATCAAAGGCAATATGAACTGGCTGTGAAAAAATACAAGAGAAAAAGCAAGAAATTAATTTGGAATGCCAAGAGCAATACCCTGAAATTAAGGGTTTAAAATCTTCCAGGATAACAGTTTAATTAATCCAGAATCATTGCTAGTGAGGGCCAGAAGGGCAGTTGCACAGGGTATATCTCTAACTACAGCACTGGGTGCATAAACCATAGCTCAGTTGCAGTCTACCTCACTTCCAGCTCTCAAAGTCTCCAGGAGCAGCAGCAACAATTTGTTTCTGCTCTTATCTGTCAGCTTCTGCTCTTATCTGCCACTTTGCCAGTGTTCAAGGCCAGATTGGACAGGGCCTTGAGCAATCTGGTCTAGTGTAAGGTGTCCCTGTCCACATCAGGGGGTTGGAACTACGTGATCTTAAGGTCCTTTCCAACCCATGATTCTATGAATCAGTATGTTATTAATACTGAGGCCGCTATAAAATGCAGTGTCAGTAGTGGTCCTCCAAAGGCAGTACTGCACCCACAGCTCTCAAAATGAGCAGAGCCCACCTACTAACAGAGAATGCAAAAGGTCATAAGCTGTGGGTTATACAAAGAAGAGTGATGGGAAACATGAAGTTTAGGTGCTAGAAAATGAACTGTATTCTGAACAGTCTATAATGAGAATTGTACTTGCACAAATACAAGCCATAGAGTTAACGCAATTCAAGAAATTATGGTTCATTCTCCAGTAAGTTAGTCCCCTTCGTAATTCATAACTTCTGGCCATGAGCTCTTGGTCTATTACAGTGACAGTAAAAGGGTTTATTTAAGCTTAAATGTGGTCTTTATAGATTAAACTGTCACCTGAATAGGTCACAGCCTCAGAAGACTTTCCATGAGATGAGATCTATTTTAAAGATTAATTTTCTTGCTGAAAGGAGGTAACAGTAATACTGTTTTTTAAACCTATTTATAATTGAGATGCTTTCTTTCCTATGTATCTTGGTTAAAGTAATTTTCTTGACAAGTCTTTTCATCTTGACTATTTTTAGAGTGTATAATCCTTCGTGATACAATAACTTCTTTTTCATGGCTATAGATTGTGACATGACAAACTTGATACTGTGGTCTATTAATGTCAATAATCTGAAGAAACATATGTTTTGAAGCAGAGAGCTGCTAATTAAAGATGCATAATACACAAAATAAATTCACCAGAAAACTAAAAAATGTTCTTGATTTATGAAGAAATAAAAGAAATTATTTTCTAAAATAACAAATGCTTTTCAAACAGAGGAAAGCAACCAGCCAGGATGCAAGACATAACAATTTGCCAGCTGAAAAATGCTAAAGCTTGTAAGATGTCATCACAGCTTTTCTTGAGACTTACATTTCTTTTCATGATGGAACTGGAAGGTGGAATTGTCCCTTTAATTTTCTGGGGGATGCATTTTATCTTAAAGAACAGAGTCTGAAAGGAAATCAGTCTTACAGCATGGAAAAGAGAAAATATGAAACAAGTAGAGAGGAAGGGAATAAAGCATTCTCCATGTCTTCTGGAGACTGGACAAGAAATAGGCAAAAATGCCAGCAAGGGGAATTTAGATGTAACATTGAGGATCTCTTTTAGCAGTCAGAATACATAAACCCCAAGAAAGTTTGCCAAAGGCAGTTGTGGTATTAGGGATTTTTAAGTATGGCTTAGATGAGAGGTTTAAAGCAGTTAGACAAGATTTGAAAGAAGAGGTTAAACAACTGTGAGAAATGATTTAGATACAGTTGATTCTGCTAAAAGAGCGAGGTTGGTTAGGTGGCCTTTTTGGGTCCCAAATGATTTGTTAAAAACACTTCCATACAGACCTGTTCTGCCTACTGCTGCCCACTTCCAGGGTAAGATATAGTGAGAGGCTCCTTCTCTCCAGGTTTAAGACTGGCCCTGGAAATCCCTGTCTCCCTAAACGGGAAGCAAAATGGGAGCATTTTTATACTATGTCTTTGACCCAGTAGAGCTAAGCAAAATGTGATCCAGAATATGATGTATTCCAAAGGTCTCTACCAGAGTTAAAAATATGTTTAATTTATAATGTATTATTTCTTTGACTCTGAGCATTTGCTTTGTAGGAAAGAAAATGGTCTCTGTTGCCTACCTTTCATTCTGTACAACAAACATGCACAAGTTTGTTTTATTGAGAAATATATTCAACCACAGTGTAGCACTTTTCAGCACCATAATTTTGCTTCACTTTTCTGTTGCTATTGTTTTTAAAGAAATTAATTTGAGATCTTGGGGCCTGTTAGTTCAAGAGCTGAATATCTGCTTTTTTCACCCAAGTTTTCTGTACCGAGGTGAAATAAACCTCCTGCCTCTAGACCCTCTGAGGATATTTTTTGAGCAAGGGAAGACACAAGTTACAGCAATTTGAACATTCATTGACTTCTGTGACTTCTTCTTCTCCAGGCTTAGGTTTGCTGTTTGTGTGTTTACTCTTCCTGGGCAGATGGTGCGAGCGTGTGGAGCAGCAGAAATTATACCACAGTTGTGTTAACACCATTTTCATCTTTGCTTTGATGTTGCCAGTTTTTTCATTTTAGTAAGGCTCTTGCCAATGTTGCATGACTTCTTAGTTAAAACACGTTTCCAGAGCTTTTCTGGAGAATAGTACAGCAGTGAGGTGGAATCTACTTTTTATGTATTTTAATCCTTGGTCTCTTTGGAGAGGCTGACCGTTCATTCCTTGGTAACTTGGTGCTGAATTTCTTATTTTTCTTTCTTAATGGTGTTCTACTAGATATTACCTCTACTCTTACCACACCTGGGTTATTCTGAATCATGGAAAATGACAAATGAGAAAAAGAAAAAAAAAAAGCACCTGTACTTTACGTTACCTCATAGATTAGGGATTTTTCCTCATCATATTATAATAATAACATTAGGTCTGGTTAGGGCCTCATCTACATTTCTGATTTGCTTTGATGCAGACCTAAGATCTGGCTCACATCAAGGAGGAAAGATCTACAGATTTAACTTCAAATATTAAACTTCGAAAATAACGTTACCTTAAAAAATACACATTTCCCTGCTTTCAGAATTTTTTCAAATTATCCATTCCTAAACATAAGGTACATCACGTAGTCTTGAAAAAAATGGCATCTGACAGCTTCAAAAAAATTGTGTAGGAGGGAAAAAAAATGTATCACTTTAATTGTCGAAGCACTGTGTTTGAGTGCTTCAGGGTTTAACTGTGTCTACAGCATGCAGATAATGAGTGCGGTGAAAATACATCATTGCTCAGATATTTTCAAATTATTTTTATGGTTCGTTTTACTTAAAATTTAGCATTTGGTTTCAGCAAGTACCTCCCATTTAATCCATAAATATATGTTGACACTAAAAAGCAAAACACCTAAGAGAAATTTGTATTGCCAGTGCTTTGGAATCATTCTCTGCAGTATTTTGTGAAGGCAGGAATGTTCACAAAAATGTTAACTTTGAAGTGCAAAATACTGGAGAATATTTGATCAATCTATGTTTTGAATTTGTAAGAAAATCTTCATGTCATATTCTAGATTCTAGGAGCGATACTCATACTGGCAGGAGTCAGATCCATTAGTACGTGACCACATAAGCAGTGAAATCTAATGGAAACTTTTCAAACTGCAGATGGTGGTAGGAACTGCTTGCTTGTGAACAACCTTCAGAGCAAAACTCGTTCATCTAATTATCCAATGTGTGACTCCGAATAACAAATATAATTGAGCAAACTGTAAGCTACTTTTCAACAACTCTTGAACAGAAAGATGCTTGTCCAGTTATTCACTATGTATTTGTTCAGCTGTAATAGCTGTGATATCTGCAGAGGTTCCCTCTGGCAAATTTTATCACTACTAATATGATGGCCCCATGCCTGCTAAATTTATTAATATAAAACTCCTATGAACATCTCCTAATGCCTACAGAATGTTGAAGCAAAGGCTGTGGGTTACGGTGTTGTGACTGTGATGAAGAGCTGCAGTCATCCTTATAACGGGCAGTGCTGCAAAGCTTTTTGCGTCCATGAACATGAATACAGTTCTGCGTTCAGTGACCAGTTACCTATCAAGTCTTTCTACAGCTTGCACCTCACTGTTACAAAGATTGCAAAGGTTCTTCTCCTTGCAGTGCTTCCCTTCTTTAAAAAGAAACTAAAAAAAATTATGGTATATATTTAGCACAGACATATTGGAAGTTCTTGTGCTTTTCCCAGGTGAAATATGAGAGATAAGTCCAGACTTTCAGACCCCCAGGCCCAGCTGTCACACACAGCGTGCTTGCACCTGTATGGACTCACTTGCAGGATGTTTCATCCATGGTTCCTACCTGTTCTAGGTCTGCTGGCAGGAGCAAATCTGCTTAAGCTCCAGATGACAGATTTTGGTATAGGCCCTATAAATTCTCTGCTGGTTTCCATCACACCAGAACTGTGCTTCATGCTTTCATATTTCACTCCAGCAGTGTTGATTCTGGTTGATAAATGTTTAGATCATGTAACCATATAATTTTCTTATAATTTCAAAACAACATACATCAACTTGTTTCCTCATTACTTTCCTTTGTTAATCTTGTCAGGCACCATGATGTGAAGCCTGGTATTTCCATCTTTCATTATTCATGCTCTTTAATTCTCTAGCTGTTTTCATTGTGCCACCATCTGAATTAAAGCTGTATTCCAGTGAGAAGTCAAGGAAGCTACTCATGTTGGCAGCAGAAGAGATTACTAATTCTCAAAACTGTAAGTTTCGAAGGTAACATGTTGCGCTGGGTGTCTGTGCCCAGGGGGCTTTAGAGGTCTCTGTGAGAGCAGCCAGGGCTGCCCCATTCCAGCAGCCGGTTCCAGTTGCTGGACACAGCCGGTTCCAGCTGGCTCCAACCAACCCACCACAGGGCATGGATGAGACCTAGGACAAGGTGTTGGTGCCTCTGGGAAAGGGTATTTGAAAAAGGGCAAAGCACTGCATGGCAGTGAGGGGTGAGGGGAAAGTGAGAGGAACAGCCCTGAGACACCAAAGTTGGAGAAGGATGAGGGGAGGAGGTGCTGCAGTGCAGGAGCAGAGACTCCTCTGCATCCCGTGGAGGACCATGCCAGAGCAGGTGGATATTTCCGGAAGGACTGCAGCCCCTGGGAAGGACCCAGGCTGGAGCAGGGGAAAAGTATGAGGAGGAAGGAGCAGCAGAGAGGAGCTGTTCTGAACTGACCACAGACCCCACTCCACATCCCCCTGCATCATTTGAAGGTTGGGGGGGGTGGCAGAGTCAGGAATGAAAGAGTGAAGCCGGCCCTGGGAAGAAGGTGTGGGTAGGAGGAAGGGGGTGTTTTAATTTGTTTCTCACTATTCAAATCTATTTTAACCGGCAATCAACTAAACTAATTTTCCATAAGTCGAGTGTGTTGTGCCTGTGATGGTAACTGCTAAGTGACCTCCCTGTCCTTATCTTAACCCAACAGCATTTCTTTTCTACCTTATTTTCTCCCCCTTGTGCTGCTGAGGAGGAGGAGTGTGAGAGCATCTGGGTCTGGCAGCCGGCCTAAGTCAACCCAATACACATGTAACCTCATGAAGCCACAAGTGCTTTCAATTAACAAGCATTTTCCTTTAAGTAACCCTGAAAGTAAATTTATGACTGCTATGTATGAAATATAAAAAATCTACACACACCTAGGATCTTTAAGGTCCCTTCTAATCCTAACCATTCTATGATTCTATGATCTAGTATGGCTTGGATGGATCTCCCATGTTTTCAAGCAGGTGGATACTTTCTACCATATTCTCCCTTTTGAGTTATCAGACTTCTTCAAGTTTATAATGGTACTTATGCAAGAGTTGCAAGTGACCAGAAAATCTGAAACATAATTACTGTGTGCATCCTTCCTCACTTGGTCCTGCCCAGTGACTACTTGAAGACCTGCCTTCAAAGACAAAAATAAAGGCAAACAAGGAAATCCTTTCTGCTATAAAATCTATATGATTTTTCACCACTGGATGTTACAACATGGGGTTTGGATTCTACTGACAAGAAAATTTCCATGTTGAAAAACCCCATATGATGTCAACGAAAGCAAGAACTGTGAAGAATTGCTTTCCTGGTGCACAGAAGAAAGCGGGAACAAGAGACCAGGTCCTTTAACCCCGAAAACTGAGTCTAGGCTCTTTTAAGAACGGCTGCTGTAGAGCTGATTCCTGAGGTAGGTGATCCTTTTTTTCAATTTGTATGGGATTTTCTTTTTTAATGTTTGTAATTCTTGATTTCTATTTCTGTTTCTCCTTTTAGATACCTTTTTTGATAAAGAGGGAAGGAATGGGAATGCAAGGAGATGCAAGACTGCCCTGTGAAGGACACATTTGGGAAGAGAAGTTTGGAGCCTTCTGGAGACATAAATACACACAGCAAACTCATATGAAATATATCATCTAAGTAACAACTAAGAAGATATTCTCCTTACACAGTGAAAAGCTTCATGAACCAGCCAAACCCACCGCTCTGAAACATCACAGACTTTAAAAGAAAGATTGTGCTACAGGGTTACCATAGTTAGAAATACGTAACTTCATACAGTCCTCTGAAAGACTGATTTTAACAACAGCTTTACAGCCTGTTATTCCATTGGTATAATTCCAGGTATAAATAATGCAAGTATTGGCCTTGAAACTTTTATTTCAAAGCCTTATTGTCCTTTTGGATACGGAATCTTTCATTAATAAAAAAAATCCTATCTGTCTAATTTCTTTACTTTTGTGCCAAGGCCATTTTATGCTGATAGAATTAAACATGATGCTGGATTCTCAGCATGGTTTATTAATTAAAGGGCTGGAGGGTATTTGCCAAAATACTTGCTTAATAAAAGAACTGTTCATATCCAGAAATATAAACTTTACTATAGATTGTATTGTCTAATAGTTTGCTGAGGCAAAGTTTACAGCCTGAAATGCAAAGTGTTACTGAATCTTTCTTTCCCTCTGGATTTTGAAAAATGCTAAAGTTTCATAAAAAGCTCATCAGTTGAGAAGGTGGGATACAGAGTGTTAATTAAGAACTTATGAATCATGTATTCTGCTTTTTCACTCAGCCTGACAACTCCTTAGTGCATCACTGGTATTGGCTGTGTTCATGTGAAACTGAATCCAGTTATACCTTAAGGAAGGTGAACTGCTTCTTACCTCTGGTGGACTGCTGTAAACACTTCAACCTATTGCAGCTAATGAAAATGGCCTGAGTTGCACACATGGTGTATCTATCCCTCAGTGTGTAACTTTCCAAGCCAAAACATTTAGTTTGGGATTTAATCTAAGTGGTTTTAAAGCTTCACATACAGTTAAGCTGCATATTACTAAAACCCAATAAAATTAAAAATTGCTTATCTTTTGGAAGAGAGCATATTCTAAAAATTGCATACCTTTTATTGAACAAAACTGCCTTAAAAATACTGTTCTTGAATAAGAATTTGGAGAATCATCAAGGAACTCCCACCCCACCTTTCTGGGACAGAATCTCTTTGGCCACTCCAGTTTGGGAAACAGGTTGGACTTTTGAGAGACATCACACCCCCCGAATTTGTAATGCTTATCATCAACAGCAGTGAGGTAAAAGAGTGATAGCTTGTGTCAAAACACCCAAATAATGTTGTAGCTATACCTTTTGTGGTGTTAGATAAATAACCCGGATGACATTATATGTTCTCACTGCTGTATATACTACAGATGTTCTCTGTACACGTGTTTGAAAAGTAATCATAATGACTGCAGATGTTCATTGGCATTTAATAGTCCCCACTATTTCCCTATGGGCCCCTTTTTCTGTGTTAATTCAGGAATGTGTCACACAGCCCTATGTTGCTGAAGCACAGAGGATGCAGAATGTCTTCGCTATGGTGACTTCAGTTACAGATGTGCTCTCTAAAGCTATCAGCTCCTCCTGTTTTTCTTTAAAAAAGATGTTCCATAAGGCAAGAGCAAATGGAATTTAATGATGGGAATGTCTCACATGCTTTAAACAAATTAAAGGAATTTATCTTCATGTTCAGGGTATGGGATAGCAATTTGGATAGTGTGCAGGATTCATTTCTGTAAATCTATTGCAATAGTGGCTTTTAAAAGTATGCTGACATTTTTGAGAAACTAAAGACAATACAATACAAGACAGGGAGACCTAAGGCTCTGTGAAACCCTTCTTACCCGGATATTGATCAGGAGCTGTCCTAGACTGGAACCTGACTGTGAAATCTATGTTGTCTGCAATACACCACATGATAAACACCTTTAGGAGCTGCATGTTTTAAAGAAATAAAGCCGCAAATCAGAAAATGGTTTTATGAGAATTGTGTATGACTCTGTCCTGGGTTCAGCAGTAGCAGTCATTTTTCTCCTTCCTAGTGGCTGGTGCAGTGCTGTGTTTTGGCTTTAGTCTGAAAACAATGCTGATAGCACACTGATGTTTTAGCTGTTGCTAAGTAATGTTTACCCTGATCAAGAACTTTTCAGTCTCATGCTCTGCCAGGGAAGAGGGGCGCAAGAAGCCGGGAGGAAGCAGAGACAGGACACCCGACCCAAACTGGCCAAAGGGGTATTCCATACCACAGCACGTCATGCCCAGTATATAAACCGGGGGGAGTCACCCGGAAGGCCCAGATCACTGCTCGGGTCGGGCTGGGTATTGGTTGGGCGGTGGTGAGCAATTGTATCCTCTCCCCTTGTTATTTCCTTTATCATTATTATTATTGGTGGTGGTAGTAGTGGTTTTGTATTATACCTTAGTTACTGGAGTGCTCTTATCTCAACCTGTGAGAGTTACATTCTTTGGATGCTCCCCATCCTGCCTGGAGGAGGGGGAAGAAGGGGAGAAGTGAGCGAGCGGCTGCATGGTTCTGAGTTACCGGCTGGGCTTAAACCACGACACTCTCATAAAAATACATGGTGATTTTATACATATGTAGCTGGCTCAAATTCAGCTGGGAAGCTAAATATGAGAAATAAACTCTGTCAGGATTCAGCATGAGAACACATTGTATAATTTTAAAGAACCTGAAGAGAGCTATAATATCACCCATCATTCAAAATATTACTGTTCCATTTGCACAGAAGGACAGAGCTTTCTAATATTTCTGTATGCTGCTTTTTTCACACACAGGTTTTTGAGAATAGTATTTCTATATTATTCTGATCTTAAAAATTAGACAGGAATATCTACAGAATAGTCCTGAGATGTGAACTGCTAGTAACTCCAAGACTATACTGCTGAGGATAGCCCTTTTGGATTTTTCACAGGTAAAATCAGCAAAGTAAAACAGCTTTTCAGTAAAACAGTACTAAGAAAAGCCTTGAAAGAATAAAATTTAGAAGATTTTTTCCTAGATGATAGCAGCAGCTATGTGTAGCTGAGGTAGAGTTAATTTTCTTCATAGTAGCTGCTATGGGCTGTGTTTTGGATTTGTGCTGTAAACAGTGCTGATAACACAGGGATGTTTTTGTTGCTGCTGAGCAGTGCTTACACAGAGCCAAGGCCTTTTCTGCTCCTCACACCACCCCACCAGCGAGCAGGCTGGGGATGCACAAGGAGCTGGGAGGGGACACCGTTGGGACAGCTGACCCCAACTGACCCAAGGGATATTCCACACCATATGGCATCATGCTCAGCATGTAAGGCTGGGGGAAGGAGGAAGGGGGGATGTTGGGAGTGATGGCTTTTGTCTTTCCAAGTAACCATTATGTGTGATGGAGCGCTGATGTCCTGGAGGTGGCTGAACACCTGCCTGCCCATGGGCAGTGGTGAATGAATGCCTTGTTTTGCTTTGCTTGTGCACACAGCTTTTCCTTTACCTATTACAGTGTCTTTATCTTAACACATGAGTTTTCTCACTTTTACTCCTCCAATTCTCTCCCCCATCCCACTGGGGGAAGAAGTGAGCAAATGGCTGTGTGGGGCTGAGTTGCTGGCTGGGGTTAAACCACACCACCATGGAATACATCAAGACCTGCTTCCAGGCAAAGCCAAGTGTAAGAGTTTATGCCCCATAAACTTCAAATTATGCTTAACTTCGCAGTCCTGATTCATGGACTCTAACAGAAAATGTCTTTTTGGCTCCCACCACAGAATGAGTTTGACTCCTGCAGTTGATATGCACAAAAATGTGGCCAGCTGGCCTGGAGTCATGTTGTGTCTAGTATTGTCTGAGCCCTGCACATTGCACATTGTAGTAGGGGAAAAGAGTCTGCTTGTAGGCAGAAACAATCAGTGGATTGTCTCAAAGTCCAAGCCCTTTCTTGCAGAATGGAAAACATTTTTGATTCTCATTACAATCAAAAGCATTGAAGGAATTCAGCTCATTAAGGTGAACTATGAGTAATTGTGAGATATTTTTTCACAGATGAAAGTTATAAACCAGAGGTTATGATGGAAGCATACTGCAAGGGACCATGCAGAGTACTTCTTGGATAAGTCCCAGGACTCTGCTTGTCTCAAGGGTTTCTGGATTCCAGGTTCTTCTCTCGATTAAACCAATTGGCAGGAACCACCCAGGCCCTTGCACACTTTGCTGACAGTTGGTTCCCCCACTGTCCTTGTACAAATCAGGCTAGCAAAGAGGTCTGTGGTAATATCCCCAGTCCAACCCAGGAAATTCCAGGGACTAAATAAATCTCTCGAACTGTGGCTATATATTAATGGACCAGGTTGTAGGAAAAGATAACAACTTCTATTAGATCAGTACATAGAGCTGAAAAAACAGATGAGCTTTCAGGTGTTTAAATTCTCCTTTAGATGTGAAATACAAACTGGCTGCAAATGTGCAGGCACTTTTTCAAAACCAAAGAATGATATTACCTTCACCCTGTGCTTTAGAGACTCATTCTTATCTTTAGGATGTCACAATTAACGGCTTCTCCTTCTTGCTGCTCTGCTTACTGCTGACGTAGTTTACATTTGAAATGGTCCTAACATGATCTGTTTATGATCTAGACTCAATTTTGAGAAACTACATAGGATTCAAATGGTACATATATGTTGTCTGTTGTGCTAATTCTCTATGTCAGGTAAATTTAATCTGATAGTAACCACATTTGTTTGAAAACCCCAAGAGGCTCTAAAAACAGCCACAGAGGGGCAGCAGACATTTACACTCAAATGATACGATCCTTGTGTGCTTTCCTCACCAGTTCTGTTTTCTGTTAATGAGAAAAACCCCAACTGCCCTGGAAAATTGTCAAGCTAGGCTTTTCCTCTGGGAAGCACACTCTCCACGTCCTTCCTGAAAATGTCATTTAAAATGTAGGGAAAAAATGCATACTTATTGGCAAACCCTCAAAACCCTTTACCTTTTGTTTTAACAAGTACCTATTTCAGCCATCTTTTTCAAGGAGGTCTGCTGCCTGACATCAAAGTTGAGGCCTGTTATTACCCATACAGCTTTTGATTTTCTGAGACAATGTTAAAAGAACACACAAAAAATTACTCATCTTCTCTGGCAGAGAAATTGCTGGCTTTTGTTGTTTTTGCACTAAAAGCAGCAAACAAAAGCTCTGAAAAATCTCTGAACAAGTGATTTCCTGTATAGCAGATAGTTTTTGCTACTGATAAGAAGAAAAGCTTGAGTGTCATTTCCAGTATAAGCCTTCTGCGGTGTAAGACAGACAAACAAAATCACATTTGTGAACATCCTTCCCTATTTGCTGATTTTCAGCAAAGATATTTTGGTAAACATCTTGCAAATGGATGTACTTAAAATTTATTTTTATTGTGTTTTCTGTCATTTACATTGTGATTTCTATGTTCTACTCTAGAAATCACTGTTTGCAATAGTGGACACGCAACTAAAAGGTGATTATTTTATAAAATTTAGATAATTATGACTCCATGTAAAAACAGTAGCTTACATACACTTGCACATGTAAGTATCAGTAGCTTCTTATCATAAGCTTCAAATAATGCACAAGCTGATGTATCTTTTCCTGAAACAGGACTACTTACAACAGCTGATACACAACAATTCATTTTCTGCATGTGATTTATTGCAGCCTTTGTGTTGCAGTTACAGATCTTTAAATAAAGGCATCCTGCATTTTCACTCTTTCATTTTCAGCAATTTAATTTTTCCAGAACGTGACTGTATAAGCTGAAAATTCTTTTTTGCTCACTCAGATGTGAACATTTCTCCAAAGTTAAAAGGAAATCCACTCAGTTAATTTTTAATGATCTGAATATTGTGTGAACACTGTGGTTTTTATATTTTCAGAAAATTGCTCAGTTGTTATTTCTTCTTGGGTAAATCACAAATCTGTTGAACATGATACTTCAAACTCGGCAAGAACAAAATTACTGATTTGAAATATGGGGTTTACTAAAATTAAATTGAAATGGCAAAAAATCTCAAGCTCTGCATATACAAGCTCTGTGTGTGACACATTCCACATACTCAGTATGTGGTTTCCTAGTAATATCTTCAAATCTCAATTCTGCAGACGCTGATACTCACATATCGATGCAAGACAGAGTCACAACTGTGCACAGAGAGGCCAATAATAATACTGAGCAGCTAAACTAATATAGTTCATGCAGGAGGTATCTTAGCTATGTTACAACAGTAAAATTACACCACAGGTGTTTCCCAGTCCAATGGCTTGAACTGTCCCTATCCAAGCGCTACTCATGTGGACTCTCTTCAAGCCAGAAGAAAAATATAGTGTTATTTCTTTTTAAGAAGGACTTTCACCCTATTTAAACCCTGAGGATCATGACAAAGATGCTGCTAAGAGGAGGCAAAGATTCTTTTTCCAATATAAAAAAAATTGTTGGCTGCACTGAAGGTACAACCTGCCTCTTATCTCTTTCCCCTCTATCTTTTATGATTTGCAAAACAATAGTGTTACTTTCTAAATGTGATATTGTGTCGCAAATGAAAAAACAGGTGAAAAATCAAGTCCTGCATTTCCTACGACCTGCATCAGAAGTTTGCTTTAAGATTTATCTTTTCTTAAAGAGTCAGGTCAGGTAAATTTGAGTTAACTTTCTTCCAGGCAGCTTACCTACTCTGCCTAGAGAGCAGTGACCTACAGCAGCCTTGCTAAAGTGAGAGTGACCACACTTTGTGATGATACAGTTCCAAGGGGTGGTTTGATTAGCAGCCCAAAATCTTAGTGGTTGGATTAAACTAGTCCCTGCTAGTACAACCTCAAAATGTGGATCTGCATGTGCTTACTAAGGCACCTAATCCTCTACAGTGTATCCATGTAATGATTTCCCATACTCGGTTCTTCACTCATGCTCTGACCGTTTTTTTTGTTTTGCATTCTTATGGTAAACCAGACCAGTTCTTCTTGCCAAATTGTATTTCAGTTCTGTGAGTGAACTGGCGCAGTTTTCCAAGCAGCCTTGCAAACCACTGGGTCAGCACAACTAAGACTGCAGTAAATAAATGTGTAATGCTGGTGAAGGCCTCATTGCTGCCAAGAAAAAGGTGCATGGGGTCACACCCTAACTGACCATTAGGAACACTCAAAAGCTTCAGCCAAATCCCATCAAGGTTATGGCAGTAATGGACGCATGAACAATGGCTTGATGTATAAAACTGGAGCAAATCACACTTGTGACAGCTGCTTACCACAAAGTAAACTGTGCATCTGAAAGCATGAGAAATAAACAGGCTGTGTATTGAAAGGCATGCAATTAAAATGTGACAAAATTGCCTCTGATTCATTCAAGGGTAAATTTGTCACTGCTAGAGCATGGCCATATTGTTTCTAGAGGTTGAATCATTTTTGTGGCTTTTAAACACTTGGACAGCTTAAAATACTAGTTAACCCATTCATGTATCCATGGCTTCTGCTGGATCTATGGATGCTGCTACTGTTGAGGTAGCTGGACCAGGTACTTCCAGTTACCTGGGCAATCAGCCAGTAATTCTGTGCAAGCTATCTACTTCAATGCTTATCCTGCAGTTTCAACTACTGTTAATATTTGCACCAACATCAAAGGGGAAAATTGATTATAGCTAAAAGTAAACAGGTGAGAAGAAGACCCCAGAAATGGAGGGGTGGGAAGAAATGTTATAGAACATTATGCAGAAAGTACCTGTGGCTCCACACAGTATGACTTGTTAAAGGACATTAATACTCCCTTGGAGGATATCCACCAAAGAAATTCAGTCCTAAGTACTCTGGGTGTCTTTTATGCACCAATAGGCAGAATGACTAGAACCAGAAATGAGGTTTGCAGGAACAGAAATAGAAATTATAACAGAGGGTTTCAGGGGCCTGTGAAGGTTTTTGTTGAGAACAGGAGCACCTTTTCCACACATGCACGTTGGTCATGAACAGGGCATGCAAGTGGGTTCACTGGTTTGAGGATCTCTGCTGAACCAGAAGTGGTAAAACCTGTGCTATTGTAGATGATGTGCATTTGTTCCCGAATCACTTGCAATATTCTTTCAATTAATATATAGTTGTTGTTTACCAAATGGCTTGGAGAAGCAGATTTTATTCTAGCTTGTTAATAACCTCCTCAAACATTTGCTGTTCATTGTTTCACGATTGTGAAATACATGTTTCTCCATTACTATGTCTGTGCCACAAGATAATTGTAACTGTCTACTTTTATGCTAGAGTATCAATTGCTGAGCAAACAATATCTTATGAAAAACAGCAATTTCTCAAACATGGCAATGAACAAAACTCCCTTTCCACAAATGCCAAGAAACAGTTAATAACAAGGGGCACTAAAAGCATCACAAAATCCAAATGTTTGGAATTCAGATGAAGGCTCATGAATACTGCCTTACTAAATGCCATGCCACATTTATGACTTCAGGGCAAAATATATGAACACCAGACAATGTGAACATATTAATTAATGCTAATTACATCTCTGCAGTACAGATGGGCTCTATTCTCTTAACATGAGTATGTAATATATTTGGCATAAATGTCAGTTAATGTATTTATGCAGAAAAAAATCTGTAGTTTGCAAATACACAGTCAGCTGTCTTTTATCTGTGAAGACATTATGTGCTACAGCACATACACGTTGACCTCCAATGTGAATGGTGCAGATCTTCACCACCGTATTTACCCTGTTACAATGACTCCCAGGGATCCTTAAGCTTGTTGCTGTTCCTCCTATGCGACTATTTACCACAGCACAGAAGATGCAGTATGGACAGGGGCTGCATAGCCTCTTCTGTGTCATAACTGAGGATGGAGGGAACGAAAGATTTTCCCCTTTAAAAAACACCCTCTGAAATCTAACCCTGGTACAGGGGCTAAGCCTAACTCAAATACATGTGCACTATACTACTTCTACCATTTTCAGTGTATATTCCTATACTATACTTTGTGCCAGCTGGTTATACTCGCTGGTGTGGATAGGAGGTAGGATTTCTGCCTTCCTGCATCTTGATCCCTTTGGAGTTCTGAGCATCACCACTACTGACTTCCAACAAGTATTCTGTTCACAGAATCATGGAGTCATAGAATCATAGAATGGTTTGGGTTGGAAAGGACTTTTAAAGTCATCTGATCTACACGGAATGAGCAATGACAAATTTGACTAGATCAGGTTGCTCAAAGCCCTGTCCAACCTGACCGTGAATATTTCCAGGATGGGGCCTCTCTGGGCAACCTGTTCCAGTGTTTCACCACCCTCATTGTTAAAAATGTCTTCCTCATATTTAGTCTGAATCTATCCTCTTTTAGTTTAAAACCATTACCCCTTGTCCTATCACTACAGGCCCTGCTAAAAAATTTGTCCCCATCTTTCTTGTAGGCCTCCTTTATATATTAAAAGGATGCAATAAGGCTCACCGGGGCCTTCTCTTCTCCAGGCTGAACAAGCCCAACTCTCTCAGCCTGTCTTTATAGGAGAGGTGCTCCAGCTCTCTGATAATCTTCCTCTGGACTCACTCCAACAGGTCCATGTCTTTCCTGTGCTTAGGACTCCATTGTTGAATGCAGTACTCCAGGTGGGGTCTCACGAGAGCAGAGGGGCAGAATCACCTCCCTCAACCTGCTGGTCACGTTCCTTTTGATGCAGCCCAGCACATGGTTGGCTTTCTGGGCACACTGCCAGGTCATATCAAGCTTCTCACCAACCAGCACCCCCAAGTCTTTCTCCTCAGGGCTGCCCTTCAATCCCTTCACCCCCCAGTCTGTATTGATACCAAGGGCTGCCCCGACCCAGGTGCAGGACCTTGTACTTGGCCTTGTTAAACCTCATGACGTTCACATGGGCCCACCTCTGGAGTCTGCCCAAGTCCCTCTGAATGGCATGCTGTTCCTCAGGCATGTCAACTGCTCTACTCAGCTTGGTGTCAGTGGATCAGGGAAGCATAAGGCCTGCAGTTGTGTCCAGCCTTTGCATGCAGACACAGAGTAGTAAAAAGCTATCTGACAGTGAACTTAAATAAAGGCCAGACAAAATAAAGATAGGTCATTTTACAGTTTACTGTTGTATTTTCCATGGTTTGGAATTGGGAAATGTCCTCGCTCTGTAATGTTCATGTAGAATCTCTCCAGAGTGTTTCAGCAATGCCATGAATGAGAAGAAGAGGTGCTTCTTGGATGATTTTTTTTTCAAGAGATACTTTTATATGTTTGTTTATGCATGGAAGCAACAAATTTCTGGTGTGCTCCTGTTTGCCTCAGTAGTTGGTAAACTACAATATCCCAGGACACAGCGGTGTACAAGAAAACACAGTTGCTCATAGCCTAGCTTCTTTCCTTTCCTTCCTGTGCATTTTTTTTTTCCTTTTTTTTTTTTCCCCTACTTTCTTCTTTTGTCAACATAAATTACCTTTCCCTTTGGAGCAGGCATAGGTGACAAACATTAGATTTCAGATGTTCTAAAAATACAATACGTTAATTGTGAACCTGACATTCGCAAACTATCTGGCAAACTGTTACTGTCTAATTCTAAAAACATTTCCAACTATCAGGAGTTACTAAAGCATTCCTATGAGCAGTAACGCACTCTACTGTGGATGGTTAAAATCTCAAAAGCAGCATATTCAGGAGGTGGTGTTATTCAGTCTTCAGCAAAGGTGGCCTCTAAGATGTGCTAGTTTTAAGCCTTGACTCTACAGATCAGTTTACTAGTGCGGGCTCCCAGGCCTATGCAGGGCATATTCAGCAATAAGCCCATTCCGTGTAATTAGTTCCAGTTCCATTCTGGTACTGGTCTGAATTACAGCTCTGAGACTGAACATGTACTCAGAACTCCTCTTCCAGCACAACCGTAACTAAAAGATGCTGGTTAATTCAGCTTCATATAACATTATGTATCACATTTCTTTCAAGTAAAACATCTTATTAAAAGATTATTAAAACAGGCGATTGAAAATACACATTTTGGCTCATTATAACAAGAGTTATTACACTAAAATATTACTGGGCACTTTTCCACTGACTTAATCTTCCTGATGTCTGCAAGCTTGGCTTGAAACAGGCATGCAAAATTAGGCCTTCAGCATTTGTTTCATGACTAGCAATTATTTTTAATACTTAGAGGAGGTATTTCAGAGCTCTTAGGAGATGACGGTTTGACAGTAATAGTTCTCCTTAATATCTTAGGTGTTTTGGTAATGCCTCCCTTTAACTGGTTTTAAATAATTATTTTCAGCACAGGAAGCTCAGTATGGAGTTCATTCATCATTATTTCAATGTTCTACAGTTTAAGGCATAGCAGATATGTCTCCAGTATTTCCTGAACTGATAGTTCAAGCTGAAAAAGATTCTTAGTCTTTCCTCCAAACTCTTTCCCTTCTATAGATTGTACTCCTGTAATCAACACCACCTTCTTATATCACAGCATACAACCTGATATCAGATGGTTTTTTTCTCTCTATACACAACTGTGATGTATAAGAGTTGCAATATTATTTCTTTAAACCTCTATCTGCTGTGTATCCTCTTCTAGTGAGCATCACAGCTAAACCTGTAGTGTAAGATAACAGCATACATTTTTCTCTGATACTGAGTTTTATTTTCCTAATCTTGATCCTGCCTTTTCTTGATCACATTCTTCCACAAGAACATTTTTTGTGACATTGACTATGTGATTATTTTCCACGTTTCTCCTACTTCAGAAGCTACTTATTGCTGCTAACACTATTTCCCAGCCAGCTTTCTCATATTCCCTATCAAAATGCAAATATCTACATCTCCTTGTGAGTGAAAGCAGCCTACAGCACTTGCTTATCGAGATTTCAGAGAAGCACCTTACTTGTTATACCCCAGCTGCCCTGCATGCTGGTGGGGAAATCTTTGTGCATATCTGGAACCACTTTGATAGCTACAAGTCCCTTCTCAAAGTTCTTCTTTTGCATAACCGTAGAATCATAGGATCATAGAATCATAGAATAGTAAGGGCTGGAAGGGACCTTAAGATCATCTAGTTCCAACCCCCCTGCCATGGGCAGGGCCATCTCATGCTAGACCAGGTTGCTCAAAGTCCCATCCAACCTGGCCTTGAACACTTCCAGGGATGGAGCATTCACATCTTCCTCTGGCAGGACACTGCCAGGTTAGTGTGCTGCGAACACTGCTTATTCTTTCCTGGTCCCACCTCTGTCAGCAACCCCTCTTTTGTGGTTCTATTGTCTTTCACTTCTTTTTGGGAAGGGATGGATTTTTGTTAGGTTGGTACAAGCTAAAGCCTCCTGCTACCAAAATCTGAATGAATAAATACTAATAGTGCCTAATTATATCAAATATTTGAACAGTTTTACTTCTCTTTGAATCATGCAGCTAAAACTTCTGCTGCCATTTTCCTGCCCATATAGTAGTTGTTCTGGTTCTACAATGAAGGCCAAAGAGCTAGACTGTGAAGAATGCAACAAAGAACTGAAAAACATTCACCATCTGTCATTTGAAACACTTCCAAAAAATTTAACAGTGGCATTAAAAAAAATAAATCAAAGAGTAAACCCAGTAAGTAGTGATTGCTTATCGATTTACTTGCAAAATGTAATGCAAATAAATTCCTTCGAATGGAAAATTGTGATTTATGAGTACACTGCTAAAATGAGGTACTATAGTGCATACAAACTTTACCTCCTGATATGACAACTGTGACATGACATTGGAGATACCAGATCCTGCTTCTACTACGCCTTCTGTTGCAGAACCCTCCTATGCATATCCAGTCATTACTTACCGTTATCTGGTGGATATTGACAAGGACAACTTGTGTGTCAGGATTTTGAAGCATTTTACAAAGAGTAGCAAATCAAGCATATGCAAGTGTTTTATTGTCTCCGATCAATGTAATCCGACAGACTGCCCACAAACTGAATCTACCACGCAGTACATTTCCATATGTCTGCTCTTTCCCAGAGGGGATGGGAAAGGCTGTCTGAGTAGCTAACACTTTCCAAACATTTGAATACTCTTTCCTGCCTTTGCAGTCCAAAGCAGACCTGGCATCTGCTGCTCTGCCCCTTTTCCCCTTACCTTGGTAACAGCACCAACCTTTCTGGCGCCCTTCTCCCCACCCCACAGTAGCATTCAGTCTGTGAAAGCAGCGGAGGTTGCATTCAGTCACCTTCTACTGCTGTAAGGAAAAAGCCAATTCTTTTGTATGGGATGGAGAGAGAGAAGGTCCTTGTGTGTATGTTACAGTCTACAGCTTCCTGAAGAATGAAGGCTGAATGTACAGATTTGCTGCAGGATAGCAGAGGAGACTTCATCAGAGCTAAAACTAGAATTTGGGTCCAGAAGACTAAGTGCTCTTGAGGAGGAAAATTTCTTTCTAATGGAAGTAAAAAACCCCCCCAAAACAAACTAGCAAGAGTGGAGAAAGAAAAGAAAGAACACCCTGTTTCGGATGGAATGCGTGAGCAAGGATTTTTTAAAAAGGGAAGTTCTTAAACTCAGGTGATCAGATAGATATACAAATTAAGGTATTAAGTCACACAAATTTCTATGAATTTACAGAAATCACAATGAAGATCAGAATAAGGCCTTAAGAAACTACATTATAACCTTAACTTATGGTACATAACATCTTAATTTTCAAGGGCTGTAACAAAACTACATCTATTACATTGTCTGGGACTTAGGCAATTTTGGAAAGAGTATTTAAATGGCAGACACATTTAGATTAAATTGTGCGAAACTCGTGCTCGTGTGTAATTTTGTGAATCTTGTTTACCGCCAGCTATGGCTAACTTTTACATGCCTTCCTTTCCTCCAAAATTTATACACTGTGTGCTCAACAGTGCAAAGGAGCCGGAGAACCACAGGCTGGACTGCACAGCAGTTGCCACATTGCTCTTGGATTGCTGAGCAAAAGAGCTGAACTGAAGGTTCCTGAGACCCTTGCCTTGCCAGGAAGCATGCATCTAAGTCAGGGGTGCAGGAAAGTGTTGCCTGGCCATTTCTGGAGTGGGGTACCTGAGACAGCCATTAAAGAAAAAAAGAAGTCAGGAGTCTTGGGATTTTTACATTTTTAAGGAAAGGTAAAAGATACTATGCTCGAGTTCTTTTTACAGCATTTACTACCATAATGTTTAGAATTTCTGCCAAGAACATGGGGACCTAAAGTCAGCTCCGGCTCCTTCCTTCAGGAGTTTATTAACACAGAATAAAAAGTGATGACAGGTCCTTGGCATTGTGAGTGAGCACAGTTAGTTAAATGCAAAGAAAGATGAGAGAATAAGGAACATGATTTTATGACTCTTGAGCATAAAATCTGGGGGGTTGTATTGCAATTTTGGATCTTTTATACTGACTCTGAATTCAGGTGAGTAGCCTTTGCTTACATAAGATAGGTAAAGTCCCGTGGAATCACCAGAGGATCATCCTGGAGTCCATGAGCTTAGCTGTTCTGTGGTTCTGAACACAGTTTCTGAAAGCAGTTTGAAGAGCTCATCCTTTTTCCTACATTTCCTCTCCTCTGCAGCTTACTGTTTCTGTCTCTAGTCAGGAAGCTTGGACTCTTGTAAAACAATCTTAGTCCAGACTCCCTGACTGAAGACAGAAATAACTGCAAGAGAGGAAAGAAGACATAGATGCCATCTGGGACAGTTCCCATGTGAGCGATGGAACCGAACTTCATCTTTCTGCCAGGTCCTGCCATGAGCACATGCTTTACTTGTCCATGCTAGTTCATACCAAAGGGAAACCCCTTGAGCATGAGACACATACAACCAGTCTTTGCTCCTCACACCCTCCCTTCCTCCTCTGTTCCTTATTAGGTCACTTCATCATTCCTGCATGGTCCTGGATCTTGTCTAGGGCACTGCACTAGAAAAAAAACCCTTTCCAGCTGAGTGGAAGCAGAAAGGGAGACAGAAGCTGATGGGATTAGAGAAGGTTTTGGCTCCATTATGATGTGGTAAAAGCAACACTTCCCATTGCTACAATATTATGTTGGACATTTTCTCATTTATTACATGCAGGTTTTATTTCTCTATCACACTGCAATTATTAGCTGCTTGGGCTCAAAATTTGCTGCCCAAGACAGACTAATAAAAAACTTTATTTCAGTAGCAAGGCTAAAGGGAACTATGTGTTTATGTCTTTTTTATTTTTAAAGGTCTGACCATGATGTGAGAAGTTCTACTGTCTTTACACTTTGGTGCAGCATTCTTGAAAAGTGCTGTGCTGTTGATCTTTATGTCTGCCCACAGCTGGTCAACTTACAGACTTCTAAAAAACTGCCACTCTGCCAATATTACCAGAGATATGCCCGAGACTCTTAGCCAAAGTTCCCAAAGACTCTCCATTGGGCATGTCAGTCCCAGGAGGAAAAGAACTTTTCTTAAGTTCTGAAGAAATTAACTGGGGTGAACTGGTTTTGAGCAAGGTTTGCTGTTGGCAACTATGATGTGTTCTCACCCTTACTCTCAAAATTTGTGCTTCTACCACATGGAAGAGTACATACACTGAATCAAGTGTTGATTGATCAAGAGTAGAAAACAGAAAGTAGTGTAGGAGAGAACAGACTGAAACAATCAGTGTGCAGGGGAACAACTAGGCCAGTTGAGCTTGCAAGGTCAAAGAAGAGGGGAAACTGAGACTGTTAAGTGATGGAGCAACACAGAATGCACCAGCAGTACCTGAGAAGTTTGGACTAGTTCTCTAGGCAGACTAGAATTAGATGGTAAAAAGAAAAGCTAAGAGAAGGGCCTAGAACCAAGGGGTCACAGTTGGACAAAAAGTTCTTAAGTGATATACAGGTTTTCAAACATTCAAAGGTTTCTCCTATGCTATGGGCTGTGTAGCTATTACATTATCAGTGGCAGGAATGCTTTACTGAAGGTGGTTGTTTCTTCAACTCCTTGGCATGGTAAGAAATAAACCCAGGATAATCTGCTGTAGCCTAATCCAGACCCATTCTGCGAGGATCGACGGGATCCTTAGGAAGCCATTATCATCTCTTGCCTATCAGTCATCCTAGGATTCTCCAAGTGTTGCTACTCAACCACTATTGGCATACAGATCATTGGATCCAAAAGGTTGGCTATTCTTGCAGTAAATGGTAGAGAATAAGCAATCAGATGTGGGAAGCAGTGCTGTAAAGGAAAGAGGGCAAAACTGGGCTGGCCTGGTGGGGCAACCTTAAAGAATTGTTTTTTCTTTCTGTCTCTGTCACATGATCAGATTACTATGCAAATACCTTAAATGAGGCTTCTCTTACCTTACATGATCATCAATTTTGTATTTGTTTTTTGGATACTGGCATTGAATCACTGTAGTTTCATTTGAGAGTGCTCACAGCAACATCTGAAATTAACAAATGCACTTTGAATTTAATGAAGTCAGTATTATGCTGCTGACACTGAAAAAATCACAAGAGTCTCAAACCAAGTACTCAGAATTAATAAGTACTTTTGACCTTAGCGTCTGTGTGTTTCATAGTCCGTAAAGGAAAGAGAGTAGTACTTCTAATCTCATTTGTGAAAATAAATGTTTGGGAAGTATTCAGTTCCTGTACTAAAGTGCATTATGGAAGAATCTCTAAGAAAATTACTAATTCAGAGCAGAAGTTGAATCGTGTACAATAAATAGGGCATAGGCTACACTGCACAATGAGGAGAAAACAGTTTATTGGAGAATTGGTCATTAAAGGAGCCCAGTGCATTACAGGCACTGGGTGAATACAAGCTTTGTAACACCAGTCTTCTTTTAATGTGGTTTTAATGTTTAATATCTTCAGCAGTTGTCAGTAGTACTTCTAGCAGAATTAAGCTTAGGGCTTTAGAAGATGATATTTAGAACCTAATTTTTAAACTGTAGAATTATTTTAGGTTATAGTAGTTATGGGATATAGTTTCATAACATGTTTTACTGTGTAGACAATGCTGTTTTATACTGTAAAATCAGTTTCTGAAATTCCTCTTATCTTTATACATACTTTATAATTTACCTTATAAACCCAAAGGTATTTCTTTCTCCTAAAAAAAATTCTGACAATTTTCTTAGTTTTAACTACAGAGAGCAGTGAGTACATGGAATTATGATAAGTGAGAAAAAGTTAAGCAACCACAGAGCAAAGCAGCATTTTTATTTCCCTGTGTTTCTCATTCTCTTTTAGTCTTGTTATTTACTAATGCCTATTTATATAGCTCCAACAATGAACAGACACTTCAGGGAAAGGTTTGGTGCCTTTTTATGTCTCTTGTAAGTATTCTTCTGCAGAATCAGGCAACACCAGGACTGACATATTATTAGTCTATTAAAATCATGTAAAATCAAAAACAGCAAATGAAGTTAAAAACCTGTCAGGGCTAACAGGGAAAAAACATAATTAAAATATCAATCACCTTTCAGAGTTAACATGAAGGCTGGTTTGGGGTAGATGTATACACTTGTGGTTTTCCTGGGCGCATATGAAAGGAATCAGACAGTTGTTTGGGGCAGCTCTTTAAGAATGTTGTATTTCATTGATCGCAGGGCTGGCTAGTGCAGCCGGACAGGAAGGGGTGCCATAAACCCATGAGACATCTACAGGAAATCTAAGTGAAAACCATTTAAAAAAAAAAAAGGTGAAAACAATAGGGTTAAATAAACCCAACTTTCAAGAATCAAAGAGAAGACAGTCAAAGACCTTGGTCTTAGCTGGCTGCAACAAGGGAGTGAATTACGAAAACTCTAAACCTCTTCTGGCACAACAATATCACTGCCAATCAACAAAAAGGGGAAACAGCACATGTAATCAAGGAACATCAAGCATGTCCAAGGATTATGTTCATTGAGAGGGATGACTATAAAAGAAGTCCTTCTGATTCTCCAGTAGATTTCTAGGTGGAATGATAAAAAGTTTCAGACTTTGATGGCTCATTTATGATACTGATGCAGTTAGCCAGGGTTTCTCCTGATCTGCTCTATCAGGCATGAGTAAACTTCCTCACAGTTATTCTGCCATTATATGCTACATCTTGGTGTACTCTAAAGGGGAAGATGAAGAGGCACATTTCGCTACCCAATTCTATTTTGATTTAAAGTGCTTGCAGATTATGTGACTCCCTGCCTCTGCTCCTAGGAGGTGAGTTTGTCCCAAGCCTTTTGAAGGCTTTTGTCTAGTTAAGAAAGAAAAATGTTCTTGGTTTTAGAAATAATCACTTTGGAATATAACAGGTACAGAACTGCTACCCACCATGTAGTTCTGCACAAAAACACAGCCTTGCTGGTTTAAATGATGGTTTGTAAAAATGACATTGCTCTCTCAGATCTTAATTCTGCAGATAGGTCTGAGTGAATGAATACTTGTTCCTTTGGACAATCAAGATTGTCATAGATAGGGATTTTGGATGCCTCCTCCTTTGTTTTTTTGGTCTCTCAGGGCTAGATTTTCAGAAAGCAGGAATAAATACATTTGAAAAACTGTTCACCTTTAAGGGCCTTGCACACAATGTTAGTAACTGATGGTGAAGATTCTGAAAAAGTTCTCTCAGGTTTTCTGCTGTGAAGGAAGGCAGGAGACCCATTTCCTCCTCTGATGCATTATGTGTGTTGCTTCTACTACTGGACTTCTTTACAATTACTTCTGCAAGTATAAGTAATAGGAAGTACACTTGCCTGGAGCATACTGATCTGTGTGCTCTGCTCTAGTGACCCAGAACCTACAAAAAGTCCTACCTGTTCAACAGATGTGGGCACACAGAACATCACACTGTCCTGCAGTGATCTCAATACTCATCTGGTATTTTGTTTGTAGATAAGCATTTAGCAAAGTGTGGACACAGCCCAGGCTTCAGAGCTTTTTTGCTCATCCTGCAAGCCTAACCTTAGTGTCTAAATGCTGCCTACAGCTTGCACTGGATTTAAAGCAAAAAGTACTTCGCCAAGCACGATTAAGCAAAATATTTGGGTGACTTGACCTGAGTGTTTTACCAAGGGAATAACTATTTCCTGAGAGAATATAATGAATAAGGGGATGGTATTGATCTTACTATAACATGCTCAATTGTTATATATTATGCTTTTAAAAATAAGTAAAAAGAAATTTAAAATTGTCCTTATACAAATAAGAACAAATCACCACTGTTTGTTTGAAAAATGAGCTAGGGCGATGTGACAAATACAGGGAGTAACACTAAGCAGTGAGTGGCAAGTTAATGGAGAGGAATTTGACTGGGAGGAAGAGTTGCTGAGAATGTAAATAAAATTAAAGATGATTAGAGATCGAGTGAGAAGGAAAATAAACATACACAAAGGCAGCACGAATAGCTGCATGCCAGCATGCAATCAAAATCGTGTGAATTTATCACACACATTTCAGACAAGCCATTCCTCAAGTGTCAGAAAAAAGCAGGGCTCTAATGGATGTTGAACACACATGTAGCCCACTAATCCCCATAAGTCTGAATGATCTGACTTAAACTGTACAGGTCTAGCAGATGTCTTACAACCCTAGGATGACAAAGATTCTACACTTCCCTAAGTAATCTACACCAATGCTTGGGATCTTGCTGTTAAAAAATCCTCCCTGAGGTCTAGCCTAAATCTTCTTTGCAACAGTTTGAGCTTTCTACATTTTATTATTTATTCTTATGACCTAGTGAACAACTTTTCTTCCTTCTTTGATGCTATCTTTTACGTATTGGAAGTTTTCAGTCTAAAAGATCTGTAATGCTTTTATGTTTCTTATAGGTCTTTGGGCATTTTTCACACTTACAGATTTCTTCTGGACCATGTCTCTTGAAATGAAATGCCAAAAATATTCCTTCATATACATGTTTATACTTCACCACTTGATGCCTTTAATTTTCTGTAAAAGTATGACATTTCTGACTCTTGATCTGCTTGTCATACACTATATCCCCAAGAAACTCTTCTGTGGAACTTCTGTCTGTAATATCATAAGCACTTCATAAGAACCTGTGGCCTTTCGTGCTTGACTGTAAGGCAGCGCAACCCAGAACCATGTTCACAACAGAAGCCAGTATGCAAAAATTCCCAAAAAAGCATAACAGTAATCCTACTTTCTTTACCTTCTCAGCCTAAGAGCTCCCTGGACTGAAGGCCATCACATTTTACGGCTACAAATGGACCTTTCTGCATCAATTTATTCGTCACTTTTGGAACTTGTTTGTACTTTCAGTTTCCAAACTACTCTGTGGCAATGAGGTTATGTCTTATATTCAGATTTATTAATATTTAACGTGCTACCTAATAATTTCATTGAGGATCTGATAGTTTTGTGAGGTTAGAAATAACTAATAAGCAGTCCCTATTCATCTTATTCAAAACATTTACAATTTTATAGACCTGTGTCACATCCCACTCTAACATCTCTTCTCCAAGTATGGAAAGTCTTGGTGCTTCTTCTCCTTCCTTGTACAGATGCTGTTGTTCATCTCAGTGACTTACTCTCCTTTGCAGTATTTTTAAAATTCTATAAAACCTCTTTTGAAAACATATGATCAGAATCTATCAAGTGTTCAAAAGGCGGATCGAGATGAGTTGACATAGTGACATAATGGGATCTTCTGTTTCATTCTCCTTATTCCCAGTAATTTCTAACATTTTTTTAATTAGGATTTTTTTTTCCCCACCTCCAGTGGTTCCAGACCTCTTTCTGAAAGATAATAGATACCACAGTTTGAGACAGCTGTTATGTATTTATAATTAGGATATTTTTACCTCATGTACTGGTATTATACTTGTCACGATTTAATTTGGTTGTTTTTACTGAAAAGTCCTTCAGTATTTTGAAATCCCGGTGGATTCCTTTTTAGACAGTTTTATGTTTGTCTAGCATGCATAATAGTTCATCACCTGAAAATTCTGTCCTTTCACAATTCACTCTTTTTCCATATGGTTATGTCTGCTTTACACACCAGAGATTCTACTTCGTATTCTTAGGGGGCATCCCCTGGTAGTTTCTTCTTATTGCAAAACATAGTTTTTTTTAAACCTTATTTTTATAAGTTATGTTTGACAGAGTAACTTATTTAAGTGCTTTTGATAACAGTATGAAAAACATATCAATCAGATGACATTTATTATTTCCTTCAGAGATCTCTAATAGATTGGTACGGCATGATATCCCAACAGAAGTTCTGCTAACGCTCTGTCAGTATGTTATATTTATCCACGTATCTACTAGGATAATATTTCATTATGTAGAAAGAAAACTGACTGAAAATACAGATCAGATTTATGGGCGAGTAGTATCCACAATTTCTTCTGGAGCTTGTTTAAAGCTTGGTGTCACAACCATCAGTATCCAAATCTCTGGCCCTAAGAGGCTGATTTAAACCACACCAGGTTATATACTGCAGTACTACTGCTCAGCAATTCATGTTTGAATTTCTTTACAGCTCTGGCATGATCACCATCTTGTCAGTGTGATTTAATTTGGGAAATTTTATTGCCTTGTTCTGAAACCTCTTTTATTAATAATGTGAATTCAGACAGTTCCTCACACTCATCACTCGTCCAGAACAGTGTTAAGAACTGCCCTGACCTTCTCTTCAGTGAAAACTGATGTAAAGAATTAATTTAGCTTTTTCTGATACGGTTTATCTTTGTTGAGTGCTGCTTGTGTCACTGATCAGTTCCACTGATGGTCTGGTGAGCTGCTTCTTTTCAATGCGGTTAAGATGGTTTTGAACATCTATCTAGGGCTTCTTCAAAACAGTGTTTTGCTTGTGATAGACCTTCTCCTTCTGTTTTGGGTTTGTTTTGTTTTTTTTTCTTTCCTCTTTTGCACTTGATTACATTTTTTTTGAAGTTATTTCTATATTTTAGTATCTTCCTTTGTGGCTTAACCACACTAGTGCTGGTTTTGTTTGAAAAGCTTTTGATATCTTCCTAATTGAGAGTATTCATTGACTCTTGGCCTATAACATGATGTTGCTATGAAGTCTCCAATCCAATGCAAACTTTTTAATCTGCTTCTTTCAAATTTTTCTTCTCAAAATTTGCATGTTACTGTTGATGAAGTCTCGCCTCATTTTCTCTATAACCTTTACCATCTTGGGATGGGCCGTTCACACCTGCTTCCTGATTACTGGGGTTCTTAATTGCATGACAGCAAATAATTGAAGTCTCTCATTATTATAATTTTCTCCCTCGCTAACTTCTTCAGCAGTTCGTGATAACTGTCACCATTCTGGTAATCTGACAAACTGTAGCTCTAATATACTTCTATTTAGGAATATAATTCATGGAGATTCACATACACACATACACTGGTAGAATCTTTACCTTAGTCCCCTGTATGATTTTTTAAATTAATAATGCCTGTGTGCCACCCACACAGTGTCTATTCTTACCTGAGAGCAGAGTTTCTCATTTCCAAACTTGAAATATGTCTCCTTTTTGCAGACTACTCTTTGAATTCATCAACATAATTTTAAATTCTCATGCTGGCCTTTTGTGTGCTTGCAGATCCTTCAGCTTGAAATCATCTACAACTTTAACAAACATACCAAGTTATAAATGAACGTATTTAATGGTATTGGACCAGGACAGAGTCTTAATATCATTCTCTAGTTTGACTGTAAACCATTGATAAATTCTCTTTGTGTGTGGTTTTTCTAGTAACATTAGTTTGCTTATGAATGAGAATCCCACAAAAGAAAACATCAACTACCCTCCTGAAATTCTGCTAGATTCCACTTCTCTTTTTCTCAAGGCCTATTACTCATTAAGATGGAAATTAGATGACTTGACATGATTTATACTCAGCAGGTATATGTTGGCTTTCATATATCCCCTTAGCTTCTAAATGCTTAATAATAATGTCTTCCATTACTTGCTTCATTATTTGGGGGGACTGAAGACAAACTGACAGTTATGTTAAATCCTTGCCTTGTCTTTTTCATCTTCTCTAAATACAAATAGTGCACTCATCCTATTCCAATGTTTATATCTTATATACAGGATGAGTTAACATCAATGTGGAATTAATGGAATACAACTATTCCTTTGCTATGTAATAGCCCAGGGCTAGTACAATCCTGTAAGGGCCTATAGCTTACTCCTACGCACGTAACTAACTGAATTCACTAGCTGTCTGAGAGCCAGTCTATGCTACATACTCTATGTGACAGTAAAAACTGGAAGTCACAACATGCTCACCAGACTAGTGAAAAGACCAAACGCACTTGTTTTTCAGAACTATTCTCTAATATCTATACTGCTTAATGTGAGTATTAACTGTGCATTAGTTCAAGGAGATGTATTATAAGTGAAGCAAACAACATAATTCACCTGAGAGGCAGCTGGCATGGTGCTTGGACAATATATTTTGAGTGGCTGATTAAAGTTATTACGTTATTTTTGAGAAAAAGTGTGCCAAGCTGATCAATAAAAAAATGCTGATTTGCACACAAACTTTTCCTTAACACATTAAAAAAAAAAAAAAAAAGAAGAAGAAAATAAATAGTAAAAGTTGTGGGATACGAACAGTTTGACCACAAATAATGAGGCACTCCTTCATGGACAAAGTATCCTTCTCCAAATTATTCTCTATCCTCTACCAATCTCAGTTCACTTAAGTTTCATTAGCATAAATTTAAATCAACACAGGTACTGTCAAAATGTAAAAGAGAGGCACAGTAGGTTAGTATCAGAACAGATCAGTCCTGCTCATTATAGGGATTCATTCTCTGTTTGAGGTTTGATTCCTTGAGACTATTTGTCATTCCTGTCTAATTCCAACTTAATGGAGACTGCTGAAATACGTTGCTACCGACATAACTGCCCACTTCTTTTATTGCTGAATGCTATGTCTGTCATCAGTTCCTAATCTTCTGATTCCTGATCTTTTACTGTATATCTTTCTTATGCATTCATGGATTTTGAACACTGAAATAGGAACAGACTTGTGTCAATCTTTTCTGCCACATTTGTTGTACAGCCTTTTTTGTCCAGATTTGTGTTGTGCTTTGTATCTATCTCTCAATTTGTACCTTTAGTTTATTGTCATTGGCTTTATTTTAATGAAAGTGCCCTTTACTTTGGACTTCTAGTCCCAATTAGACATGCTATGTACTGCCATCCAAGAAGCAAATCTAATTTGCAGTGCAAATGCAAACTGCATTTAGCTTTAATGTAGTGGCAATCAACTGCCTACCTATCTGAATAAATCTCTCATTTCTTTTTGCTTTTCTACAGTTTCAGCCTCACTTCCAAAGGAAGCAAGGTTTACTCTGTTGCACATTCTGTCAGAGTCTTGCAATAGCTTTGGAATCTTCTGGAAAATTCCAACCAATTTTGACAGAGTGATCAAGGTCTCAGTGTTACAACATTCCACAAGCTGACTGGAGCCAGGCATAGTGTAGAAACCCAATCAGTCTCCCACCGAGGGCAGAGCTGCACCTCAGTTCATTTACATGGATATGCTCTCTCTTAGACATACGCAGACTAGCTTACCAACTGCCTATCACTGGTACACATTAGGCCATGCACCATTTCTTTTTACTTTCAGTTCATCATGTGATTCATCATTTGTAGTCTTTCTTTATATGAAACAGTATTTTTATACTGATTGGGTTAATTGTATTTGGCTAATTTAAATATTGCATTTCTACAATTTCTAATTCTTAGGACTTTTGACTGTATTATTTCTGAAATTCAGATTTTTTTTTTTTTTTTTTTTGGTTTTCATGGTTTCTCCTCAGACAAGGAGGTACTTGTATTTGTTCCTTGATGTTGAGTAATATCTTGCAAGTTTGCTAATGAAATCAGAATTTTTCAAACAAATATAAAAGTTTGCCATTGTCCTGCAACATAGGACTTGATTCACATACAGACACATATAAAAATAAGTTAATGAAAAAGGTTGCTTCCTTTTTGAATATGAATAATCTTGCTATTTCTAGATTTGCCAAACACTGTTGCTCTGGTTAGACCCCGGGTCTGGATGCTTATGCTGGGGAGTGACTCTTCGTTAGGGACTGCAATGACAGGACAAGGGGTGATGGGTTTAAACTTAAACAGGGGAAGTTTAGGTTAGATATGAGGAAGAAGTTCTTTACTGTGAGGGTGGTGAAGTATTGGAATGGGTTGCCGAGGAAGTTGTGAATGCTCCATCCCTGGCAGTGTTCAAGGCCAGGTTGGATGGAGTCTTGGGTGACATGGTTTAGTTTGAGGTGTCCCTGCCGATGGCAGGGGGGTTGGAACTAGATGATCTTGTGGTCCTTTCCAATCCTAACTAATCTATGATTCTATGATTCTATGCTGCCTTTTTGCTTTCACTACAAATGCCAAGAAGAAATAACAGGATAATCTCATTATAACTCATAAAACCACAGGAAACTTGGCTTAATGAAATCTGCTCCTTGTAGAATTGACTTTCTACTTCTTTCTTGGCTTCTACTTCTTCCTCCCCTTTTCTGTTATACTTCTTGCTGTCCGTCTTGCCTGCATTATTTTGAAGCTATGCATCTTACTATATCCTTTCATTCTAAATCTTTCCTATGCTTTTTCCAATTCTTTCTCCCTCTTCTCATGAATCTTTCTTATTCTGTTTCGTTCCCTTTGGCTCCTCCCAGATATATTTCTCTCAATCTCCTATTTCTCTAAACTACCTCCCACACTCTATTGCTTGCCATCCTTTCCCATGCTCTATCCATACAACTGCATGAGTACATACAGACACAGGCATATGCACACAAAGAGAAACATATGCCCTTGTCCAATTTTACCCAGTACGTTCCCCTCACCAGTACATTTAGAGATGAGTTTAGGAGTATACTCCTTTATCTTCTTCACTGAAAGGATTAGGAATTCTTCTGCGTTCTCTCCCCTCCCGCCCCTCTTCAGTCTTCGACAGTCTACATCCTTTGCCATGACCTACACAAAAAAGAGACCGCTGGCAATGCTTTATACTGATTTTAAACTTCAGCAGATTCATAAATAGAAATAGCTGTTATATACACTACGTGGTACAGAATGTGATCACCTTGTGAATCAGCATGCTAGACAAGGTCTACATTTGGCCTCAAATTGCTTATCCACATGTATTCTCCTCCATTTCCTAGCGCACATCATAAGTATAATTAAACCCTTAAAATATATATGCCTCAATTAAACTATTTCTAAAAGCATGAAACTCATTGTGTTGCGTGTCTGTTTGTATTTTCTATTAGTCAGATTAATGAGGGATGAGAGCATGAATTAATTTAATTTTATGTTCATTCTACAGGAAGACTGTACAGGGGAAAAAAATCACTGGACTGGATGAAAACTGAATGTGATAAGAAGATGCAAATTCATGATATAATAGTGTAAGCAAGTCTTAATTTTTCCTAATATATTTTATTAGATTCATTCTTTTGTTAAATGAACTCTCTGGACTGATAAAAGCATACTTTTTAACTTTTTTTACCCAGCTAAGCAGGTAACAGTAAGTTACAAGGGAAAAAAAAAGCAAGAAGAGGAAAATATTTACACCAAATGATGCCTTTCTTAAAGAAAGGTATATGACACAAATTATTTTCAAGTTCTAAATCATTCTGTACTTGCTAATGATCCACGAGAAGGAAATGAGAACACTGGAACTTCTTGGCTAGTTGAGGTTAAATCCCCATTGGCACAAGTTTCCAAGTCCCACTCAAAATCATCTGAGCTATGTCTTCAATACAGGTAGACTGACTTTTCCTTGTAAGACAGGGCTACTGACCACACTGATACGATGATTCAGAACGTCTTCTTGGTGCAATACCGTGGTCATTTCTTGTCACCTGCAGTTTGCCAAAGCTTTTCTTCTCAGTTTTTTTTCATAATTTTCAGTTGTTTCTAGCTGCACAAAATTTTTCTTGAAAAAAAAAAAAGCCTTTACTCTGTATGCTATCCAACTCTTCTGTCAGAAACCACTGTCAGAAGGTGCAGCACTGAAACGGGCAACCTGGATTCCAGTCCATGTGCAGCCTTGCTGGAGACTGAACCACCAGCTCAGACTTTCCACAGAAGTGCTGTAATCACGAGCTAAATATATCTAGGGCAGAAAATTCTTCCTGCCTCCATGTGAAGCTGTGTCACTGTGCAATCAGGAATCATAGCTGAAGAGCGTATAGGGAAAAAAACCAGCATAGGTTGAATCTGTGATCAAATGATGACAAGGATCTCCTAAGGGAGAGATGCATTGCAAATTGTTCCCTTTGCTAAACTTTACAGTAGTGCATTAGAAAGCACAGAGGGAAATTAAACCTCATGAGAAGTCTCATTAATTATGAGCTTTACTAACTTTGTAAATAAATGAATTATGGGTAAGATAATTCACACAGCAGCTTATATTTATCCCAAAAGTGTAATGAAGCTTTGTGTTAACTGGGGAACAGAGCATGAAGATGCAGCTGCTTGTTAGATTGGAATACATACTGACTAGGATTCAGAATTCTTTCTAGCCCCGGGATTTTCCATTAGATACTGTCAAGGCTAAAGTATAAGGATAGCGTAAACACTGCAATTATGCAAATGTAGATTTGATGCAAATATAACTGAACTTAAGATTCCCCCCAAAACATGAGGCATATAATATACACAGTTTAAAAGTGAATATTGTAAGCAAGTTGCATTGGGTTATAAAACAGCATGAGGAGAATTAGTTCATCAGTTCATTTCAATGGTAGTGCATAGAAAACTTTTAATATACTTTTTTGCAGTTACTGACCCATGAAAAAACAAGTTGGAGTTGTCTGAGAGATGCCACCTTTATCTGAAAGTCAACATGTCTGTGCTCTAAAGACTTGTTTATTCGGTTCCCATTTAAGCTTCATTGGATATAAATAAATAAACAGCATTGGGAATTGCAATCAGAACTCAGAATTGTTTTTCTCTTTCCCCAAGTTAATCTCATTATCAAAAGAATCTGCCTGTTTTTGTTAATCTCTCTTTAGCCCCCCAGCTCTTGCATTCCTGATTGAACTGTGCGCCTTGTGCTTAACAGAAGAGGTCTCTAACTTATAGTTTAGAATTTAGAAATCAAGGTCTTCTGCTTCCTTGGCGAGTGTTCTATCCATCTGGCCATCAAGGACTCAGAGACTCCAACAAAGGAGTCTTAATGTGCCTGAAATAGTCTGAATTGCTCTCAGACTTCTATGTCTAAAATTTGTTTAATTTGTTTAACCACATCAAATCAGTAAGATAAACTAAGACTGATGTATAAAGGAATGCTGCACCATCTGCATTTGCAGTAAAACACCTTATGACTGATATGTGACACTGCTTGATTAGCACATTATGCAGGAGATCTTCCAGAGTTTATGCCACTTCACCTTCATCTCTGCAAAACTGAACTCTGCTCAGCGCAGCATCACAGCACTAATTCTCTCCAACTTAGAATTATTTTCTCCTAGGAAAAACTACTGTGAAGCCAGGTGCTTCATCCAAGATGCATCCCAAGTACAAGCAAAAATGTCAGTGGTCACAGCGCATGAGGAAGAGTTTTACTAATCAAATCTTACAGCTCTTAGATGTATAAACAGATGGCAAGGCATCTCAGGAGGTGTTCCTACCAGCCCTTTGGCAGAACAAAACCTCTCAGTGGACACTAAATTACTATTACAATGATTTGAGATAACGCTTCTATATCCTCTACCAAAAAACACCTCCCTTGCTAGAATACTTCATTAAACATTTTGGAAGCGCAATCCAGTAACTAAGAGAAACTGTTCTGAATTTCGGATTTCTCAAAGCCATTAACCACAACAGAGAAACAATTATAAAAGAATTTGATTACCAAGTGGTAACTGAAGTCTCAGTTCAAAACATCTCACCAGTTCCATATAATTTAAAGAGCAATGAATAAATAAAGATGCTATTTCAAAGTCTGCTGTTTATGTCGAGAACATCAGCCAGAGAACAAAAGCTAAACTCCAAAACCTATTCCCTAATAATGTATTTTATGCCTACAATTCACATGAAATATATCAAAAGTATTTTCATCCTTATCTTTGTTATATGGAAGAGCATCTTGCACTTTGTAACACTGTACGTGGATTAGCTGTGAATTTCCATGTTCACTGAATAGAAGACTATTCTGGATTGTGTGAAGAATTCTGGTTTTAAAATCTCTTTTACTGTCATTGAATCTTATTGAATTCTTATCTATATAAGGCAAAAAGAAAATTTTCCCAGGTTTTGCCCCACCATTTTTATTCAGTAAGTTTTATTTCAAGGTATTTATAGATTCCAATTATCATGGTGGGATATTCCATTTTTCAAAGTCAGGCAACATTCTCTGCTTGTTCTTCATTTACACAATGGAACACAAATTGGATCTTAGTTCCAGTTTATGGTGTTGGATGAACAACTGCAGCAGTGTGAAGTGAGCTTTACTGGTATCTTTGACACCTCGATCCAAAGTCCTCATACACAACAGCCAGCCACCGGCTGAGAGGACTCAGCTCTGCCAAGCACCCTCCTGAAGGCATCTTCTTCTAGGTCAGGTGGAACTACCCGATCTGTGCTGGCAACTTTTAAGAGTAATAGAGACACTTTGTGCAACAGGCTACCTGACTGGTCAAAGTTTGGATGTATCTGTTCACCCACATCACTAATTGGTTACATTATGAACTAAATGAGTTAAACACAGCAATAAACAGATTAGGGTCTTCTACTCACAAACAAATTACAAGGTCAATAAGTTACTGAGATTTATATGCGCATGCAGCACTGCCCATTGTTAAGAGTGGAACACATACGTTACAAAAATGCATTTAAGAGAGAATAAGATTTCAGCTGCTGTTTGGCCATCCTCCAAAAACACGAATCTCCCCTTCCCACCAAACTAAACAGTAGAGTACTTAACCTTAATTTATTTGGAATTTCTAAAACTGGAGAGGGAGAAGGCAGAAGGGCAAATTTTCCTTAATCTGTGTCATTCTCTTTAAGATGAAATGGCTCTCTGGATGAGGGAAAAGCAGAGGGTATCATTTACCATCGTTTCAGCTAGGGTATCCAAATGGGCTCTCAAGGAATCCCTCTAACCAAATCCAAGTGTAACTGGGTGGGAAGACTACAAGGTAGGTATGTATGGCATACAGCTGTCTGGCTATCAGGGTCAAAAGGGTTGCAGTCAATACTTTGAAATCTCACTGGCAGCTAGTTATGGGTGGTGTTCCTCAAGGAGCAATAATATTAGGGCTTATGCTGTTTAACATACTTAGTGATCTGGATGATGAGTTGGAACGCACCCTCAGCACCTGCATGATGTGAAACCAGGAGAGTGTCTGATGGGCTGGAGGACAGGGCTGCCGTATGAGGAGACCTTGAACAAGCTGGAGGACAGGCCGATAGGACAAAGTCTTGCACCTAAGACAAAAAAAACACCATGCAATGTATAGTCTGGGGACTGGCTAGTCCTGCTCAATGCAATGTAGGGATTATATCCTCTATCAATGTTCTCTTCTTCAAGATAAAGAAACTGTTCCTTCAGCCTCTCATTGTCATATGCTTTAGCCCCTGGAACCAACTTTGTCACCTTCTTCTGGATACTCTTCAGCTTCTAAGTATCTCTTGAATACTTCGGAGCCCAAAATGGACACAGTATTCCAGATGTGGCCTCACAAATGCCAAGTAAAGGAGAAGAGTAATGTCTCTTCATCTGCTGGCGGTACACTTGTTAATGTAGCACGGTGTGTGGTTAGTCTTCATTACCTCAAAGGTGCAGTGCTGATTCTTGTTCAACTTTTTCACTGAGACCCGCAGGCCCCTTTATGGGGGAAGATAGTTCTGCTCTAAGCCAGCAGCTGCCGAGATGGCCTCCAGCCTAAATTGCTCTGAAATTTTATATGAGGTTTGACTTATATCTAAAATTGTGCATGTGGTATGTAAGAAATCATGATTTTTCTGAAGCTGAAGAGGAACTAGTTATTGAACTGGCAGAAGAAGCACTAATGAGCTTTTGCTTTGTCCATTGTCTTTGATCCTTTCACTTAGAAGATGACGTTTTTAAGCTGATATCAAGGTAACTCAGTATTTGAGATGACTATTACAGTAAAACATTCTACAGTAAGCTGAATCTCAGCAAAGGACTATGGCATGCTAAAAAATGCCTTGCTGGGGTGCTGAAGTGAGCAATACCGTTGCCACTGATTTCGGCAGGCACTCTTGCTTTCTAACACTTGATTCCATAAAGTGGTTCACCAGCACTGGATTCTTTTTCTCACTGTTTATGTCTTTAAGGACTGTCCCCACTAAAGGGGTGGATCTTGAAATGTTACTAGATTTTATCAGTAAAGTTCAAAGAAGAGGTGCAGGAACTACTGCTGGACAGCCCACCTCTGAAGACACCGTGTCTTGCCAAGGCTTTTCTGAGGCAGGAGTGGACTTTTGGATGATTATTTTTGGAAACATGAAACAGCTCTCCCTTTTGAGATTATGAAGAATGATGGCTGCAATTGTATGAAATCAATAAAGATCAGCAGAATTCTGTTACTTCAGTTATTTCTGCTGGGAGTTTACCAGGAAATGGATGACTATCCTTGCTTCTTTTTTGTGATAGCTGGTGGCCCTAAGACACTAGCTAAAGCTGTTATAACCATTTCAGTCACTTGAAATACAACCAAAAGTGTCTGAACTCCCACTGCTGAATTTATGATGATTTGCATGTTGCTTTTCTCTTTCTTATTTTTTGATCACTCAATAAAATTATTTTGGTAATAAGGCTACCAATGTTCATAGTGGCCAGGTAGAGTTTAAGCCTTGCCCAGTCTGTGTCTAGAACACAGCAGACCTCAGGAGGTAGCTAAGCTCATCAAGGTGAGAGCACCTCTGGACATATGCAAAGACTTGTGCTTGGTTGCCTAACGTGAAAGTGTCAACTGACTTCTACTGTACTTCACATGCTACCTGGCATTAAGTTGTTTAAACTGTTCTCTGACACTTGTTCTCTGACTTCTCTGACACTGGCACTCTGTTCTCAGGTGCCTCCAGTTTATCAACCAAAACCCAAATGGACTTCATGGAGTTTGAATCTGGCCTCCTGTTGCTTTGGAAAAAGATGACTTGATGGTGAAATCAATGTCCATCTTTTAAAAGAAGGCTTTATTGCTTCAAGTTGATGGTCACAGACGGTAAGCTCTCGCCATGTCTGATTTGAGCAACAGTGTGAGACATCTCGCTCTAACACAGACAGTAGGTTTGAGTTCGAACTTTGAAACCATGAGTCTCATCTCCATTAAGAATTACAAGCCAAAGCTTGACAGATTGTTTCCATATCAGGATCATCACTCAGCATTTTTTCTGTAATCATGTGCTTATTCCTTACAGAAGGTTTTCTCTAAAGAACACAGGCTTTTCCCTAAGTGGAAAACTTAACTGCATCCTTTCCTTTGGCAAAAGCTAAGTATTACCTTTTCACCAACCCAAGGTGGTAAGAGAAGTGCCCTGAGAGAGCACAGGACTAAGCGGGCACCCTGTGGAAACCCATGCGCAGACACCAGCTGCCCGGCCACTCACTGCAGTGCAGCGATTCCTCTTCACGTTGTGAACACGCTTCACAAAGCTCTCAGTTTTTCCTCCAGGTGTTGAAAGCACTGATCTACCCTTTTGCATGGTGAATTTACTACAACAAACGGGGGCGGAAATGCCACCTCAGGTGACAGTGGCTACTCCCACCGGGGGTGTCCGAGCTCCGCTGCCTCGGGGGGCCGGGCGCATCACTGTCCCGCGCAGCGATTAGCGGCGAGCCTCGCTCCGCACCGGGAACGGACGAGGACAGCGCCGGCTCCTGTCGCCCGCCCGCCGCGCCCCCCGGCTGCCTCAGCCGCGCCGTCCCGCCTCAGCGCAGCGCCTCACCGGCCCAACGGCCCGCGCGTGCGGCCGCGCGGCACCTGTGCGGCCCGGGCGGGCGGGGTGGCGGCGGGCGCAGCGCGTGCGCACTGCGTGTCCCCTCGCCGGCAGGGCCTCAGTCACTTCCTGCCCCTGTGCCCATCCGGCTCCGGGGTCAGCGGCCGCCGCTCTGGCGGGACGGCGGAGAATAAAGTTTCGCTCGGGGCGGGGGAAGCCCTCCGTCCGCTCCCAGGTAGGGGCTTCCTCGCCGCGGCCCGCCCGCCGCGCCCTCCCGTTCCCGCCGCCCGCGTTCGGCGCCCGCTGTCACCTGCCGGCCGCTCGCCCCTCCCCGCCCGGGCTCGCGCGTGGTGGGGCGGCGGGCGCGCTCGGCTCCGGCTCCAGCTCCGGCGGCGCCGCGGGGAGCGGGCAGCGGCCGCTGGCTGTCGGGGGACGCAGCTTTCCCCTCGCTCCCGCGGGAGCCGAGGGACGCCGTGCCGGTGGCGGGGCTGCGGGAGGAGGGCTGGAGGTGGGGACGGAGCGCTGCGCGGCGGGAGAGCCGCGCGGCGGGAGTCGCCCGCTGAGGGGGCGCGAGGCCGGGCGGCTGCGCTGAGCTCGGCGGGAGGACGGCGGCCGCGCTGGCGGCGGCCGGGGGCTCTCCCGCCGGGCCGGGGGGCAGGTGGCGGCGGGGCCCGGGCGGGTGGGAGCGAGCGGAGCGGCGCGGCCGGGCTCGCCGCAGCGGCCGTTGCAGAGGGCGTTGTGAGACTGCTGTAAACAATGGAAACTTTCTCCTGCGCGAAGGGTGCCGCTGCCTCCTGGCCTGCTCTGGCTGTGCCGTTGTAGGAAGTGGGTGTGCGGGGTTAGCGCTCTCCTTCCTGAGCCGCCTGCCGCTCGAGGGTGACAGTTAATGTGCTTATTTTAGCAGAAACGAGCTGCTGGATGTAGAAGGAAAGTAGCTCGTGCGCACGGAAAATGCCTCTAAGGGACAAGTGTTGTCAGACTGACCACCATCACCATGGATGCTGTGAACCAGGTACAGTGGTGTGTGATGCTTCGGCTGTTTTGCATCTGTCTTCCGTTAAAAGCTTGTAGAAACTGTTGTTGTGTTGCAAATGTGCATCATCAGTTACAGTTTTGGATATAAAAGGTTTCTGAGTTTTGTTTGTAAATGTTTTTTAGTATCCCTGAACTGTCATGTTAAACTTATTTCACGAAGATGACTTCTGAGTGCCTGCAGGATGTGCAGTAATCCCCAAACCACCACATGGGCATTGTGTGTAGTGAGAGAGGAAGGCAAGAAGTTGTGTAAAACAACTGAGCTTTTTGTTGCCAAAAACTGTAATAGGCTGTTGTTTTTTCTTTCCTTGTAAAAATGACAATCTGGCAATCTCTTGCGTTTGTTGGTTGTTTTTACTTTACGTATCTGGATGAACTTGAAGATCTTATTCTCAGAGGAGGAAAAAAAAAAAAGGGTCCTGAAATGTTTGGTTGCATTCCACTGCTCTGTGACATGAAAGATGCCATCAATGGAAAGTGTAATGAATACTTTAAAGGCTTAGCTAACTTGCTAGATTTTCTTTTTTTTTTTTTGGTAATTGTTCTGCCTACTGTTACAAGTGGTAGCCTAAAAGGAAATTTGGTTCTTTTCTTGTGGCCTTGTTGTAGAGAATGTTATTTGGATACTTTCACTTGTGTTTTGAAAAGAAAGGCATCAGTTTGGGGAATTAATAGTTGAAAGCATGAGCATGGCAACTTTGATAATGCTCCTTTAATTAAATGTAATTTGAGAGTAGGTATTGTTTGACAAGTAGAAACAGTTCTTTGTGTTTAAGATGAAATGGCTGTGAATTGTTCTAGTGCTTTAAAAAAGCTAAAATACTTGCCTTACAAATAACAGCAATGTGTTATGTCTGCTTCACGTATGTCACTCCTCTTGATGTCAGTGGGTGTTGCACATGCATATTAGAGGCAGTATACAAACCAAAATATACTACTTTGAAGAATAGGGACTAGGCCAGTAGAATACAATACGTCATTGTGTTAGAAATCCCCAAACGATTAGCTGATTTGTAATGGTTGTTAAGTGTTCCTATATATAATAGTATGTTACGGGGCCAGCATAGTTGGAGGAGTGTTCATTCTATCGTTCCTTTCTTAGATTGCTTTTCTTTCTGACGTTCTTTTCAGCTTGAATTTATTTTTAACCTTACATCTTTTAGAATGGCTTTTCTGTCAAAATATGTTTAATCTATTTGCACTTAATATCTCTAAGTAGTTTTATATGATGCCTCTAGTGCTCTTTATCAAAAGTAACTTAGAGATGCTCAGTGCTTCATTTAAAAATGGAAACCTTACAATGGGGTTAAAAATCGAACCAAATGAATAAGGTAGGAGCCGATTTACAAAGTACAAAGCTAGTTATTTTGTCAATAAGAAATGAAAAAGAACACCTAACTGACAATTTTACAAACACATGCTTGTTGCCTGAGTAGGGCTCTTATTTAAATTTGGGTTTCCCTCTGAGCTATGCTTAGTTGCTGTATGCATATACAGCAATGGAATGCTACTGATATTCATATTCATAAATACTGCTTAGTAGAGTAACTTAAACCGTCATCCTGATCAGTAAATGTTTTAGTTCCAGTAGATTTTACAAAGCTTATGATGTGGAATGAAACTTCATAAGTAAGGTGTACCTTCAGCAGTTTGCTTGAACCAGAAGCATTTCTCGAATGTGGCTTTATTGGTAAAAATATTATAGCTCTTTTTGGTATATACAGTATAGTTACACTTGCACTTTTTTTTCCTGATCATTGCTGCTTTAAATTTGGATTCAATGCTGAGGTTTGTACTGGTAACTCTGAAATCACATACCTGTGAAGTGCAGTATTTAGTAATGCTTTTTTGTACATCTGTTTCCATTTGAATGATGAGAGTCGAGTAGATTGTTCTGGGGAACTGCTTTAATTGACAGAAGTTTCTGGTGAGCTAATTTGGTTTTATATATGGTTTTGTGTTTGATACACATGGCTTTGAATACACATTTGCTTTAAATCAAAATGACAGCAAACTGTAAGAAGGCATCATGGCTGGAAAATTCAGTATTGATTGTTTTTTCATTCAAAGTAGATGAAAACTTTTGAGTAAGACAACTTTTACTGTAGTCCTGGTCTTTCTTTTTAGCTAGTTTATTGTATGCACAGAAAATCGACACTTTAATAAAAATGACTTGAGCATTCTCTAATGGCTTATTATTCTTTCATATATTTCAGTGCACCTTTTGGAACCTGGTGATCCTCCATTATTGCAGCAGCCTCTGCAGACATCAAAATCTGGTATTCAGCAAATCATTGAGTGTTTTCGATCAGGTATGAAGCTATGCCTGATTTGTAAGAAGTTCATTACTTTGTTATAAGAGTTATGTATATTTAGTATATTAAAATAACCAACATCTGACTTTCTGCATTTTTTGCAAACTGTTTATAGGTTTTTGGTGTTAGGTGCTCTTCCTTTTAATAGGGGTTTTCATATAAAGTAGTGAAGATACTGCTTCTCCTGTATAAGTATCTTTCAAAAGCATTAAAAATTAGTTTGTTGTTCTGCTTTGTGTCATCACTCCTGCTGTTACTAATGAGTTCATCCTAAACTCCCAAGATGAAGAGAAAATTTAGTATTTACCTCAAACTTTACAGAATTGCTTTATCATGTTACTTTTAAGGTGTTCCTTATTGGTTTTGGGAGTTGCAGTACATAGCAGTGAACCTAAGAAAAACAACTGAGCACTTGGGTGAGCATGCCAGAGGTGATTGAACCTTTAGGGTTTTCTGTCTGTTTCTACACTTCTGATAAGGCAAACCAAACATTTTACTTTCGCAATCCTTGATGCAAGAACACAGCAGTTATTACGAAAATTAAATTTCTTTAATTAAATAATTGTCTTTAATGCTACTATCTATATGTTTCTAGATCTTACCACATAGAGTTGTTTTATATATATGAAAGGTTTTACTGAATGGGAGACTTGTGACTAATAACCTTTTTTAGTTTGGTTTTGATTGTCTCAGGCCTCAGATATGTGTGCCAGGCTCCTTTTGCTCAAAGCAGATTAATGGAATCTCTACTGGTAATAGCACAAAGTAGCTGAAAGTACTCTGTCTCTGCGCTACTTCACACACTCTGGCAAGTGTGAAGTTGATAGTTTACCTTGACACCTTCACTCACCTGCACCAGGGAAGTTGAACAGAAGGCAAAAGGACTTAGACCAGGATTTTACTGGTTAGCTTTGAACAAACATTTCATTATGGAAGGAAACTATTTTGATTCTTGTCGTAAAGAAACAGAGATGAAAGCCAAATTACTGTCCGTAACTATTTAGGGGGTTTTAGCAGAATCTTCTGTCATCTGCAGCATTAAGAATAACAGATGAAATTTAATATTTATTTTTTTTTTTCCTTTAAACGAAGTTGCTTGCTAAAGGCATGAACTTTGGTATTTCTGCCAGAGGAGTATTGGTAACAACCAGTGTTCTGTACTGATTTCTTGTGACTATGTTGTTATCCTGGTGTCAACATTTACTTTATTAGCATAATTTGACAAAGTATCACCTACCCGAATTAGATGTAACTACAAAATAGAGAAGGCTTTAGTAAGCTGGAGGCAGCATATGCTGGCAGGAGGCTGACTGCTTGTTGCCACAATCTGCAGTTGGGTCAAAAATAAGGAGATGATTTTTTTTTTTTTCCCCCTCTGCCTGCTGTATGCACAAAACCAGTGAATGATTTAAATTTATTTGCTATTTCTAGAAGTCCCTAATGGTCTGCAGTTTAATTTGAAATCATCAATTATTTTTTAACTCCCAGCACTGAAAAGCTTCATAGTTGCATAAGGATGGTTTGAGGCTGGAGTGACTACCATGTCATCTAGCCTGACCTCTGGTGTGTCAGAAATCCTTTAATCTCACCCAGTAATTCTTAAAACCAATAACTTGGATTAGACAAAAACACTTTAGTCCTGAACAGAAAGAGACTGAAATATCAGTGTAATGAGAGAGAGAACGAGGAACTTGTGTGTCCCTTGATTGGGAAATAGTGATGATTTAGGTGATCCTTTTGTTTTGTTTGTCTGGGGAAGGCGTTTGTGACAAGGGCATCATTGCCAGCAAATTTTGGTGAAATTTTGGTTTATTTTGTGCTGTCACCAGATTTGAGGCCTTTTGTTTGAATTATAGTTTGGCAACTTGCTGGAATTCAATCTATGTGGAGCATCTTCACTTTTGTTTGGATGGCTTTTTTTCAGTAGTTTTCTATATCTGCAGAAATTCAAGCATGGTTTGTGAGATCTGAGTAAACAACTTGCCTTTGGGGGATATCTGTATAAGTTTTAAATTTGGGGTTTTCACTAAATCTAAGTATTTGTTCAGTAGTCTAAAAATACAGGCCAGATGAAGGTGAGGTAGTAACACTTGAAAGAGCAGTGAGAAGAAAAGACGAGGTTAGGGCTATGTCCAAGGAAAGGCCTTTGAGGGGACAGAAACTGGACAGTAGCCTCACTTAGTGAAGTTTGGGTCCCATTTTTAAGAATTGTTGAAGACTGAGAAGACATCGTGCTTTGCTAAAACTCAGTTGTAAAAAACGTACTACTATTATATCACGAAAGAAAAAGTTGTCGTGGTAAGGCGCATTTGTATTGAAGAACTATTAGATGCTATGAAAGTATTAATATTTGAAAGGGGTTCATAGAGGAAATGGTTCTGCAATGTGACTCTGAATTTGATCTTTAAAAGGAAGTCTTACGTGTCTGTGATGACAATAAACTTGTACGTCAGTTTCAGCTTGAATGTCTTGATACTGTTTCATAGTTGTCTGATACTATTTATTTTTTGGTCTAGTTTATATTTTTGCTTGTTTAACAAATTTTGATTAATTTTGGCTAATTCCATTATAAGAAAAAAAAACAAGATAATTGTTTTGGTTAGCTAGTGTTTCATTCTAATTTGTAGTGGGTAAGTATTAACCATTTGTTAATCCATTGCTAATTGTAGGCCTAATTTTTGTGAGATGAGAAATGAAGGAGTGGGTTTGAAGTGTAGCTTAAACTGAATCTTTTAGTTCTTTAAGCATGGGAGGAGCTGGAATACATCAACAATGCTAGATCAAGCTGTATCTGTAGGGGATTTTTTAATATACAGTGTATAATAGTCTGGAAAACCTGCATATTTTGTCACACTGCCCATGTTGTAATAAAAAAGTTTCCCACTTAAATTATATGTATTTTCAGTAGGCTGAAAATATGTCTACAGTTCTACTTTCTTATCTAAGGATCATCATCTTGATCTTGGGTCAGATTCTTAGATACAGTAACATTTCTTGATCTATTTTATTTTAGGCTCTTTTTTTTTTTTTTTTTGCCTTACCAGGTACTGATTTTACATGAAGTAGCTGTATGTATCTTGTTTTCTCAGCACTTTCGGATAAGCTTCAAGAAAAAATTCTGCAGGCTTCTTTAAATGTTCCAGGTGCTTGTTCTTTCCTGTTGGGCAATTATATTGCAGCATCCAGATACTGTAGCATGGACTCCTTCCTAATGTTACCTGTTAGTTTTTATCATAAATCATCACGTTTTCCCTATAAACTGTAATTGCATAATCTTTGACTTTTTCCAAACTAGTCTTGTTTTCATAGTGAAGCTTTGAATATGTGTCATAAACTTACAGTGCAGTGGTGTTAACACGAGATTAAACGCTGTTAAAATTGTCATGTTTTAAAGTGTTTCCATTTTCATGGGATGATGTGAATTAAAAGATGAACAGAAAACCTTCGTTAAGTGTAATGTTTCTTTTATTACAGGAACTAAACAACTTAAACATATCTTGTTAAAAGATGTGGACACCATTTTTGAGTGTAAATTGTGCCGGAGTCTCTTCAGAGGATTACCAAATTTAATTACTCATAAAAAGTTTTATTGTCCTCCAAGTCTCCAGATGGATGATAGTAAGTCTTACTAATTGAAATGGTTAATAAAGCTCTCTGAAGTTGAGAAACCATTTATGTACCATTACGTACCATTTATGCGAACATACCAGAAACAAAATGCAAAAAAAAGAAGTGGAATTAAATTTCAGTAGTAACACAAGTAGATAACTTTTATGGTGATAAAGAAGCCACAGCATGCACTTCCTATGCGTTAACAACTGAGACCCTTGTCAATGTCATAATTTGATAGCTGGTTATATGTCCAACCTCTTAATGAAGAGTATCCCTGTTAACACTTTGTATTCCTCTTTCTCCTTTTTCTTTCCTGTTTTTCCCTCTTTACTGTGAAAGATACCAAAAAGCATGCCAAAGGACTGGGAAATTAATCTCGTAGAAGGGTGTAGATCTAAGGCGGCTTTTCAGTTTTAGATCAGCATAGCTCTGATGGGCTTCAGCTGGATCCTGTAAAGTGGCTGGGATCAATATCCATCATTTTCTCTTGTACTTGGGAAGCGCTCAGTGTCATGGACACAGTCCTTCAGTCTTACGCATTATGAAACACAGACTAAAAGTTCACCATTTTCTTTGAGGACCTGTGCTTCAATAATACTGTCTATTTCCCACCACTTCATGTCACCTTGATCTGCAATAAGAGGTTCTTTGATCAGGCTGAGCCCACCAACTTTGTTGTAGAAATCAAACTTTATTATTAAAAGAAAGATGATGAGGAAAGGATAAAGTAGTATATTTTTATGGAAAAAGAAGTTTATTAAAGTCTCATTCCAGTGATGACTTTTTGTTGATCTGAGTAAAGCTGAATAATTTGGAAATGTGCCAGCATTCAAAAATGTTTTGTAAAGTTTTCTAGTTATCTTTATCTCTTGACTAGATCAACATAGGTGCAGTGAGGATTTTTCTTTCCTGATTAGTGCATTCCTGCCTCAATATTTCCAAAATTAGGATCGAACAAAGATGTACATAGGCAATTCTTTTCCCATATTGTGTCAGCTAGTGTTGTGAAGGAGAAGGTGAGAAGACTAGTCCTGTCACCTCCCTTAAATGAGTGCGCTTGGCCACTTGCAGAGAGTCACAGAGCTTCCCTGTGAAAAGGGGTGAGTTGTATTTTCAGAGCAAGGTTAGAAGTGCATCTGACTTAGATGCAAAAGTTCCTAAGCAAAATAAGAGTACCCTGAGTAAAGACTTCCCATCCAGCTCCTGACATCCTAGCCTTCATTTAGTTTGCTGGTTAGCGTTCATATTTCACTGCTCACTAGAAGGGATGCAAATGAAGAGAATGATACTACATGCTCTGAATAAAACTATGTAAAATTTCTTTTATATAAAATTGAGTATGATGGTTATTGAATAAAGTGGAAGGGGTTTTTGATTTTTCAATAAATAAAAGGTAGGGAACAAGAGCTGGGACTGAAAGTTCACCATCCTCATGGTGAAAATCGTGACTATGCCCTGCTGATTTTTTTGAGCTGTATTCTGTTAGTGTAGTCATTAAATGGTCTGAAGGGAATTAAATGAAGGACTTTTTACCCTTGATAAAAATTATATAAGTAGTCCCATCTGAAACTGACTGCAAAAGGTGTTAAAAATTCAGTGTTAAAAGATGGGTTCTGAGTAACAAAACCAGCATATTTCTTGTACTGACACTCATTTTTTTTAATTTTTTTTTTCCCCCTCCGTTTTCTTCATGTATTGCTGGCAGTGTGAAAGGAACAGCACTGACTAAGTGTGGGTTTTTAATTAGTTGTTACCAGGAATCACATCTTCAAATGATCATGGAAAACTCTGAACTGTATCATCTTGGTGTCTCACGATTTTACTGTAGCACCTTGACTTCTTAGTTATGTCAGTGCAGATGCTTAGTGTATCGTGCTGGCAACTAGATCACTAACTAGTTCGGCATTTAAAAACAGAATATTATTGAGGCCTGTAAAATAATAAGTGACATGAAGGTAAAAATGGGACTAATCCTTTGTTTTTCTTGGTTTTCATAATACAAAAACTTGGGGTATCCAGGAAAATTACCAGACAGTAAAATTATCGGTATTTCTGGTAAAACAAAGAAAAACCCACTGCTTAACATTGTGGAAGCCAAGAATATAAATGCTTCAAAAACATTAAAAAAACCCCACGAACAAAACTTTTTTGGAGACTAGGTGTATTAAATCAGTACTTCAAAAGCAAACTTCAGCTGGAGAATTTTATTGGCATCAGACAAACAAGGAAAGGAGAATCCTTTCTTAATTTTTAAGTCTGTTCCAACTCATTATCAGGGTAGAACACAGGATGAACCTTTGGTGAATCTCAGTGAAGTTACTCTTTCTTAGAATAACTTCTGGCTCAGTTTTTATTGTTTTGAGAAATTAGTAAACTTTTTTATCTTCCTCCTGAATAATACAGGATTTTTCTGCGCTTAGCATTTCCTATCTTATTGTATCACTGAGCATGTTAACTGCTTCAGTATTACTAAAAGCTTTCCCTGCCCCAGAAGTTAAGTTCCCTCTTATCTACTGATATCTTTGTGCAGTGCTCAGGTTACACAGACATTTCATTGTTTCTTAAGGACTGTTCAGAATTTACAGAGAAGAGCTTATTTCCAGAATCAGGTTCCTTTATTGAGGATGCCTATATCTAGCAGTGGAAAATCAGTTTCTAATAATACTTCAGACTTAGTTGCACACCTGTAGAGCAAGCTCAGTCATTTTTGAGTCATTGACATTTTTGCAGTTGATACAGATTTTTAAAGATCAGTTTGATCCAGGCAAGCTAATTTTTAGTTTAGGTGGCTTTCACATCTGCATGCTAGAAGAGTGTACTTCCAGTATTGTCTTTTAATAAAAAAGTAACTTGTACTGATGCCATAGCAATGATTACTCAAAGTCTCTAAGTGTAAATGATCAGAAAAATAGTACAAGTACAGCTTTTTTTGTAGAAATTTGGTGACTGAATTGACATAGTGGTTAAAAGATACTTTGAAATTGAAATAATTTGAAATCACCAAATCATTAAAAAATACTTTTGCCTCTTTTCACAGACCTCCCAGATATAAATGATAAACAGAGTCAAGCCATAAATGATCTTCTGGAAGCAATCTATCCAAGGGTAGATAAGCAAGAATATATAATTAAATTGGAACCTATAGAAACTAATCAGAATGCTGTATTTCAATATGTATCAAGGACTGATAGCCCAGATGAGAATGTAGAAAGCAGTAGTACCCCTGATCAAGCTCCAGTACAAATACAGGAACCCAGCACTGAGCAACCCAAGACTGTTTCAGCTCCAGCCCCAACCCCAGCTGGGGATTCTGTAGAATTACCTCCTGCTGATCCTGTTACAAACAAGGTGGTACCTACTCCTGAAGAACAGCCTCCAGCAGTAAATCCTGAGGTGGACTCTCTGGATAATTCTGATTTTGGCCACCAGTTGATATGTTGCCTTTGTAGGAAAGAATTTCATTCCAGACGGAGTGTACGCCGGCACATTCGAAAAGTGCATAAAAAAAAGATGGAAGAGCTAAAGAAGTACATCGAAACAAAAAAGAAACCAAATCAGCCCTCTGTGAAAGGACGAAACAAGAATGTCCTTGTAACATTAGGTAGAAGTTGTCCTGTGTGTTATAAATCTTTTGCTACAAAAGCCAACGTAAGGAGGCATTTTGATGAAGTTCATAGAGGATTAAGAAGGGATTCCATTACTCCTGATATTGCTACAAAGCCTGGGCAACCTTTGTTCTTGGATACAGTTTCCGCTAAAAAATCTTTTAAGACCCGAAAACAAAAGTCGTCTTCAAAGGCTGAATACAACTTAACTGCATGCAAATGCCTTCTGTGCAAGAGAAAATATAGTTCACAAATAATGCTGAAAAGGCACATGCAAATTGTTCACAAGATAACTCTTTCTGGAAAGAACTCTAAAAGAGAGAAAGGACCCAACAATACTGCCAATGGCACAGAAATAAAAGTAAAAGTTGAACCAGCAAATTCTGTAGAACCTTCACCCCCTTCCATTGCCCTTTCTCCGCAGAATGAATTAAAGGGAACAAATCATTCAAATGAGAAAAAAAGCACACCGTCAGCACAGAAAAATAAAGTTAAACAGGACCCTGAAAACCCTAAATCAACTTCTAAATCAACTACTAAATCAACCTGTAAATCAACTGCTAAATCAACCTCTAAATCAACCAATGCATCTGCTGCAGGTGGCCAGCAAAAAACCAGGAAGCCAAAACTTTCAGCTGGCTTTGACTTCAAGCAGCTTTACTGTAAACTCTGTAAACGCCAATTTACTTCTAAACAGAACTTGACAAAACACATTGAATTACATACAGATGGAAATAACATTTATGTTAAATACTACAGGTGTCCACTCTGCTCTTATGAAACACGTCGCAAGCGTGATGTGATAAGGCACATAACTGTAGTTCATAAAAAGTCACCACGCTACCTTGGGAAAATAACTGCAAGTTTAGAAATTAGAGCAATAAAAAAGCCAATTGATCTTGTTCTAAATAAGGTGACAAAAAGAGGCCCTCAGAGGGATGAAACAAAACAGATTGGTTCAAAACAGGATGTCACCTCTAATTCTCCCAATAAAAAGTATGAAGGAGCTGATGTTGGCATTGAAGTAAAAGTAACAAAAAACTTTTCTCTGCACCGATGCAATAAATGTGGGAAAGCATTTGCCAGAAAAGCTTTTTTAGAACATCATAAGAAAACTCACAAAGCAAATGTATCTCACTCACCTGAAGAAAATAAAACCAAAGGCAGAAGTACAAGATCTAAAGCTGTTGTCTGGTGAGGAAAAAAAAAGTGTTTTGTTTATTATTTTTCTTTAAAAGGAAACAAAACAAAACCACTGCCTTTCTTTTGCTGTTGTTGATTTATTGCCGGAAACATTTTATGGTTTAGTGGCTTAAATACTAAGGTAGATGTCAAATTCATTTCTTACATGTTTTTAGTGTTTTGGAAAAGAGTTAATTTCTAAATTTGTCGTTGTAGGAAGTTGGAATAGAATATAGATTAAATTGTACTGAGTCAACTCTTTAAATTGTTTTAAGGCATCTATTGTAATCAAGCTAATATGCGTACATGTCGAAAATAGTAAATTTTTTAAATTAACATTACTTTTGTTTGGTTTGAATAACTTCACCTGTTAGTTAACTTCTCTGTGACCCAGTTGAAGAAGTACTAAAGAAGGTACTACAGTAAAAGCTGTTGACAGAAAAAAATCTCTGTGTACTTGTTGGAATTGTCATTTGTGCTTTTTTTTGTTTTGTTTTGGTTTTTTTTTCCCAATTTTAATGTATATTGCCTATGCCCTGTCAGCAAAAAGACATGGAACAGTTTTTTGGAATGTAATTCAGATGTTTAATTGCTTTGATGCGAAATCAGTATGAGTTAGGTGCCTACAAACACATTTGAAATCATCAAATTTAGAATTTGATTCTTTTAGTGCTTATTTATATAAGCACGAGTTTGGAAACTTCTGGTCTTTTATTTTTTAAAGTGTTCAAGTCTTATCAAGAACTTTTGTTTTAAGCCTAAATACATGTAGAAGTCTGGCCAAGAATTTTCTAAACTTCTTATATGGTACTCTGGGAACTTTTTGGCACTTGGAGGGATTGTATTTGTAGTTTCTCAGTTTCCGTAGCCTTCATGTTAAAGATGGCATATTCCTAAAAGGACCTCTTAAAAAAAGGAAATAAGGTATGTATGTGGTCATTTTGTATTTCAGTGTGACCGACTGATGCCTGGAAGTTGGGGGATTGTACAAAAAAATTATAGTGAAGAGAGACAGTAGAGATACCTATAAGAGTTTTTTAACATCCTTATTCAGAACTACCTTTCTAGCATATTTGGTGAAAAGAAAGCCAAGTATATGTGCCTTGTCCTATATTTCAACTCTGAAATACTACTTCCCAGGAGGTAATTTGATTTGAGTTCAGCTTTTATAGTGACTTGCCACCCAGCTATGTTAAATTGTAATCTAGTGCTTTTGTGACTTCGTAACGAATCCTGGCTAAGTGGGACAGAACTTCAGAAATATGCTCAGCTGGACCCGGAATTACACTGAATTTGAGAGGAGGAGTGGTTTCTGCATTTTGATCATGAATTAAAAGCTTAGCCTTATAAATTATTTATGTCATGTAATTTAAGACAGAATTCTGTCAGTAAACTCAAAGTATCAATTTATTCCCATTTCTCCTCAGATAGGTTCAGGTGATGTTCAGAAAGTTTGAAGTCCGTTTGAATGAAAAAGACATTAGCTTGTTGTTGGAACTGCTAATATCCCGATAAGGGTACTATAAGGAGGAAATATTTTCACAAGCTGTTGTCTTCTTACTGAATTAATACCATTCTGACTGCTTGTAGGACAGTGCCTCCTCCCAAACACTGAAGTAGTTGAAATGCACATGTGCTTCTAAATTAGCAGTTACCTCAATGCAGTTGAGGTTTGACACAGTATAGAGCAAACTTTCTGAAATGAAAAAAGTACAGAGGCAAGTTAATGAACAGCACCTTTGGAAGAAGAGTTGTGTTCCTCATTTAGGAGGTCACCTTCAGAGAGCTCATCGTGCATACTGGTCTTCCCTGGTATTGCTGATTGAACAGCTTTAGCTTTTTTGTGATATCCTACTTGGGCAAATATTGTGTTACATACTGTTTTAAATTTATTACAAATGTATGTATAAGAGCAAAAAGCGTAGTGTATATTGGCTGAATTGTACTAATTTTTAGTATTTGCCATAACATCCATTTGTTCATATTGATTAATTTCCCGGTTCTGGGACATTGTGAATTTCACTGTACTGAAGTTGCTGCAAAGACCTCCGTTTTGTTTCCATATGTGGTTCATAGGAAAACTTTGTAAACATCTGGGAAGTTCACAAGATTATTCACATTCCTCTATTCTTTACTTTTTTTAAAAAAAGATACACAAGCACTTTAATGATAGTTGCAGTTTATTTTTTCAGTTTATTTTTTGAAAGATCAACACACTAATGTTAATATGAAGGTAGTGAATATTTGCTGATGTATTATAGACAGACAATCTGTGCACAACCACTTATAATGTTAGCTTATTTCATTAAATATTAATAAAAAGGGAGGATAGTATGGGAGAAACTCAGAATGTTTTTTGTCTTGAGATCATGAATGACCACTAGTGGGTAGCACTTGACTTTGTATAATTTGGAAAATGTTTTAGATACCCTTTTTTAACCTTTTAATCAAGATTGTAGTAAAGCAGCTGCATACCTACCATTATGAAATTCTTGGCAGGTTTCATGCGTCAGTGGTTTGGGGGGTTTTTTGTTTTGTTTTTTACTTTTTAGAAAATGTTTAGTGATTTGTGTCAAATTGCTACAATTTGAAAGGTATTGTACATCAGAAGAAATACCATGTTTTTTATATAGGTTCACTCCCTTAGTTAGGGAGGTGCCTTGTGTTCATGTATACTTTTTGTATAAAATATATCTAAAAATGTTGATCACAAGATCAGGAGTAAAAATACTTTTATGGATAGAGAAATATTTGGCCCTGTTAGTGCATTGCACTAAAAATACTGTGAATGGGAACTGGACTGTAGCTGTTGCTCAAGATGTTTTATATTGAATGTACATTCTTTTGTTTGGATAAATGTACTGTATTTGATGGAAAATAAAGCAGACTGGAAATCACTTCTAAGTGTGCATAAACAAAAAGATGTCGTGTTTGTAAACCTGGAATATCTAGCACTCCACAACTGGAAATTACTGTGTTTGCATTTTTTTAAAGTTTTACTCTTTGGTCACTGAAACTAATTGATTGTAATACTCGTTGTAATAGATGTGGGGGGTTTTGTTATGAAAACTTTGGCACTTGTGGAATGAGCGCTTCTCCACACTGATGGTTGACACTGCTGTATTTTTAGAAAACACTGTTTATACTGGCTTGTTCCTTGTAAACAAAGCTCTTCCTTAACTGAGCAAAGCTTTTTTATATTACCCTTTTAAAAAAAGAGTGAATATTAATATTGAAGGAGATAGGATATGCTCGGCTTTTTTTAATAAGAAAATAAGGTTACCTAGTTTTGCATTGAATTTGCATTGGTGGCCAACTAATGTTCCTTCTTTTTGAAGTTGAAATAGAAGAAAAAACTGCTGCGTTCATTGTTTATTCTTTTCTAAAGGAAGACATCAAGCTGTTTATGTAAGTGCATGTTAACTAAAATTCCTGAATGCCTGTGGATTAAGATTAGGAAATTAAAATGCAGGTGTAGTGGTAGGATAGTTGTTCATTTCTCAGTAAATCCCTGTGGTTTCTGCTGTCTGTTCTGGGTATGTGAGCAGTCTGCATCTTGAAATACGTGAAAGTGAAGTTACTGCTACCTCAAAGGTAAGCTTTTGCTGAAGGATCTCCAATTCTGCATCCGTGTAGATAAACAGAGCTACAAAATTGTTTTTTTTCTATTTTAAGCTTTGGGTAGCGAATTTCTTCTTAAAGATGTGGCTTAGTAACTTGCAGTTGCCACCTTTTTTTTTTTTTTTTCCCTCCCCAATATCTTCCTATGAGGTTCAATCTACTGGGTAGCTTTTTTGAAGCACAAGTCTCCATTCTGACTTGTGGAATAGCTTTGTTTTCTCTTTTTCCAGTAACAAAAATAAATTGATTGTGATGGGCTTGTTTATTTGAGTTTTGGGTTTTTTTAAATCTTTCCATGCAACCATCTTGAATGGGAGGAAACAAAAAATTGAAGGGAGAAAGATTGCCAATTATTGCTTGTAATTTGCACAAAATGTATTTTTCAACAAATCCTGAGAAGTTAGAATAAAGCTTTGAATATAGTCAAGATCCACATAGGCACTTAGGTGTGGGGTTATGCATTAATGTGTCTGGATATGAGTTTTTAATTAAGGTGCAGTCTTGCATCATTGATAAGGCATGTTGCTTTGGTTTGTTTTGCTTGGACTAGCCAAAGACATGTAAATTCTTCAGTGGGCCTTCGTGGTTAAGGTTGAGTCTTGTTAAAGAGATTTTTATTCAGAATGAATGTGAGATACCTTACAGAAAACTTTGAGGATGATCTAAGCATTCTGCATGGAAGCCTGTCTGATTTTAAAAAAGTGATAACGTATTTTCTACTGCTCAGGCTTTGAGGGGGTAGCTTTGATTGCTGTGAAACCTTGCATAAACAAGTGAAAGTCACTGGAGGTATCAGGCTTGCTGAAGTCTAATAAAGTGCTGGCTGCTTTCTTTAGTTAATCATCTCTTAGCTGAGGGTGTCTGGTCTTCCTGGGTTTGTTTTTTTGTTGTTGTTCTTTTGGTATTTTGTTTTGGGTTTTGGTTTGGTTTGTTTTGTGTTAAAATGTTTTCTATTTTTGTGTTTTACTTGTCTTTTCTGTCTGGAATGTTAGATGCCAGGGCTTGAAGTCCTTGTACTGTTTCGTCTCAGTTTTATAGGAGAATAAAGAAAACTGTAGCTTAGATAGTTGATGGTCATTATCACCATTTGGTTTTTGATTGGCTTCTGTTGTGACAAACTTTAAGCTGCTGTGGGAAGGATTTGTGTGACTGGTCAGGTGCTTGAAGTACTTGATGAGATCTAAAATAAGATCAGTTTTGACTGATGGCTGAAAGAAATGTGGGTGGATATTTTACATGATTCCAATTTGCTGAATAGTGAAATACAATGATTGGTAAACCACGAGGGTAGACCAGTAGGTTGGTTGAAGGGTGAGTGGTAGAGAGGAAAGGGACCTCAATAATTAGATTGGTGGAAAATCCCTATTGTTTGTACTAATAAGGAGACTTTGAAGAGAGACTGCTGGCTGGGCATAAGGTTCTCCACCCATCTTGAAAAGGGGAGCAGAGGGGAAGTGAATGATGTGAAATAACGCTGTAGTTCCCTTTTGAAGGTAGCTTGCTTCCCACTATTCTTCAGTTACAGTCTTAAAGTAGTAATTTCATAGACACAGACTGGAATGTAATTTGAAAAGTCAGGATTGTTTGGATTCATTGATCCCTTTGGGGATTGGCAAGATATTGGTAATCTTAATAAAAATATTGTATACTTGAAACCATGTCTCAAATGAGGAAATTATATCACTGGCTTCAGAGGATTTAGTGGGAAATAAAGATAGCCTGAGCCTTTGATAGCACATAGACCAAATACATTTTTCTTCAAAACAGATTAAACTGTGAACTGTTTCACTGTGTTGCCAGGAGCAATGCTGGCATGGTTGTTGTGAAGTCTGGATGGCTGAGGAGTATGTGCTCTTGTATCTTGCTTATTCAGTTATTCTTTAGTTTTTACAGTGTTTTTACCTCAGTTATAGGTAAGATTGAGGTTCTTGGTCATCCACTGCACTAAATTTATCATCTGGTAATAGCAGTATTTGTTGTGATCGTGGTTGTTTTCCTGACACTTCAATCTAAGGCACCTTGGATTTACCTGGTCTGTTCTCTCAGAACAAGCCTTTCTGAAGTAATAGCTAGTTCAGCTCTCTTGGCTTAACTGGATTTGCGCTTTCACATTACTTATGTGCTTAAAGCCTGGGAGTCAGCTGAGCAAAGCAGTCTGATGATCTTCCCACAGCCACTGAGCATAGAATCAGAATGATTTGGGTTGGAAGGAACCTTAAAGATGATCTAGTTCCAACCCCCTGCCATGGGCAGGGACACCTTCCACAAGACCAGGTTGCTCAAAGCCCCATCCAACCTGGCATTGAACACTTCTAAGGATGGGTCAGCCACAGCTTCTCTGGGCAGCCTGTTCCAGTGCCTCACCACCCTCACAGTAAAGAATTTCTTCCTAATGTCTAGCCTAAGTCTACCCTCTTTCAGTTTAAAGCCATTCCCCCTTGTTCCTGTCACTACATGCCTTTGTAGAAAGTCCCTATTCAGGTTTCTTGTAGGCCCCCTTACATACTGAAAGCTGCTCTAAGGTCTCCCCAGAGCCTTCTCCAGGCTGAATAACCCCAAATCTCTCAGCCTGCCTTCAGAGGAGAGGAGCTTCAGCCCTCTAATCATCTTCATGGCCTCCTCTGGGCTCATTCCAGCAGGTCCATGTCCCTCTTGTGTTGGGGTCCCAGAGCTGAATGCAGTACTGCAGGGGGATCTCAGCATAGTGGAGTACAGGGAGAGAATCACTTCCTTCAACCTGCTGGCTACGATCCTTTTTATGTAGCCCAGCACATGGTTGGCTTTCTGGGCTGCAAGTGCACACTGCCAGGTCATGTTGAGCTTCTTGTCAACCAAAAAGTCCTTCTTGAGGCTGCCCTCAGTCTAGTCCCTGCCCAGCCTTTGTGCTTGGGATTTCCCTAAGCCACATCCAGAACCTTACACTTGGCCTTGTTGAATTTATGAGGTTTGCATGGGCCCACTTCTGAAGCCTGATGTTACCTAAAAGAGTTCTGTGGGCTCTGGGATATAACAGACCAAAAAGCACAGTCTGGGATTTACAGCATATCTTGTGTGCATATGCTCTTACATTTTTCTCCGCCCTTGCTCAGATGTTTTATTCTCCTGGATGGCGTGATTTTACAGTTCTTCTCAGCTTGTGACTTCCTATGGCAAACAAAGGGATGAGTAGGATGGTTTAAAGTCACTGTCTTGTGGCAAGGAAGGTCGGTTGCAGCTTAGACTTGAAATAGATGTGGATGTGCAAAATATAGTAATCGATTTCCTTCACAACAGTGTATCTAAATCCAAACTGTCACTCGCTCTCTGAACAAACATAACTACCTAAGAATGAAGAAGCCTAAACCAGACACATTCCATCTTTTAAATGAGTTAAACCTCCATTTTCCATCAAAAAAATACATTCATGATATTGGCAGGTAACTGGAGATCAATAATTTTTCTCAGATATAAAAGTGGGAACAGCTTTCCAAATTCATCAAGACATTTCTCTCCATGCTGTCAAATGGGGAGTACATGAGGTGGTGTCTGGGTTCACGGGGTGTCTAGCCTGATTCAGGGTACTTATCCCCATTAGTACCCTGAGGAATGAGGAAAATGAGGAAAACAAAACACCTCTTAACCATGCTCAGAACTGCACAGATTGTCTTTATTAAATCTCAGTAGGTACATGCGGTTGTTTGCTCCTCAAAGAACACTTGCATGTGGCAGACTCCTCTGTGCTATTTAATGACTTTTTCTGTGCGTATGTAGGACTTGGGAATGGGTAAGGTTATAAGTGTTGGCATATAAGTAAGGAAGCATGACATGATCTTTTTGGTATGGAATTGTGTGTGTGTAGCACATCAGTAGAAAACTGAGAAAGCTGAGAGAATGTTGATGGGCTATTTGGGGAAAATCTAGGTAGTAAGGCTGAGGTATATACATCCGCCTTTAAATGATGGGATTGAGTTGACCAGAGCCTTGGGGTGAAACCGTCCCACATTTTCTTTTAAATGGCTATAATGCAGCCTTCCAGCCTGTGAAATATGGTTGCTATTAGAACACAAGATATTAAAGTAGGGCAATAATACTTTGTATAAGAACAGAATCTGCCAGTTTAAATGTAAAAGACTGAAAAATTAAGCTCCTTCTGCCCTCTTTGCATGTGAGTGTCGCTCTATATGAGCTAACTTTCAATGTCTTTCTAGTTTGCACCAACTACCTGCTGTCTTTCCTAAGGTTTGTCAAAGACACTTCCACCATGACTGTAGATTTTCATTTTGCTGCAATCTCTTGCTTCTTTTAGCAAGTCTTCTAGTGTTATCGCAGGTTCCCTCCTTCCCATGTTTGTCCAGCAGCCTGGAGGCATCTCCTAGCTGACCATGCCCAGTTATTCTTAAGGAAGGAGCAGTGGAAGTATGTTCCTTGCTTCTACTTGCAGAGGGCAGTGGCAGCAGTTGTCCCGTGGTAACTCAGTGTCTTTTGGCTTTTTTTTAGTTGTTGTTTTTTTTCTTATGTAGCCTATATATTACCTGTGTCCTCACTACTTGGGGATGGAACTATTATGAAGAACCATTTTGAGGCTGATGGTAAGGCAGAAACCTGCCTATGAGGGGCATCTTCAGTGATCTGCACTGACTACCCCTCCTCTCTCCTCTTGGGATCCAAAGCTAGAATTACCTCTGGTAGACCTATGACTCCTGTAAGGGCCCTTCTGAGGGAACTGCCTCACCCATTGCTATGTGTTGTTAGCAAGGCAAGACAGTAGGCACATACTCCCTTTGGTCCCATCATTTACATAAGAGTAGTGCCAAGGTGGACTGTTCTGACTTGAGTTGTCAAGAATTAAACATACTCTTCCAACGTGTGATTGGGGGCATCTTGGGAACTTTGTAAATGTTTTGTGTGTGGGAATTTGTATGTTTGGGGGTGTGTTTGTTTGTTTGTTTGTTTTAGAAAATGTGTTTTTTCTCAATGAAAATGTCAACTCTCTTTACCCTTGACTAAGTAATTTTCTTGATTCTATTAAGGTGATTGATCCATTTTAAGTATACTGTGTTAATAATTTCAGAACACTGAATGCCTGAGGTAGATGCACAAACACCTTTAGAAGAGTTTTGGCTGCGGTGCTGTTCCTAGAAACTGAAGCCAACTTTCTAATATTGCAGAGTCCTGTAAGTGAAACTGCTTGCAGCTTGTATAGAAAGTGCATTGGAAACATGCTTGGAACTACTAACAAATTAGGCATTATGAAAATGGTCTTTCACACTTAAAAGATTGAAGGGACTACTTTCTTAAATGTCAATAATGTCTCGAAGCTCAGGCTGGCATGAGTTCCATATGTGCAAGCTATAGTTTTTGCAGCGTAACAACGTGCAAAGATCTCATAAATTGTACTTCATCTGGCTGTTGCTATTCTGAGTTACAGTTTAATTATCATTTCATGATTCTAACTTCCAAATTTGCTTTTCTGCTATTTGAGGTGATACTGGAGATACTTTGAAGGTTGTTTTCGGTAAACTGTCCTTTAGTTTGCAGTCATGTTGCCAGGATGCAACAATAGGATGTTTGCTTTCCTTGTCTTATCTTTCTGTAAATATAAGGCAACTAACTCATTGCAGCAATGCAGAGTCAGGTACTCAGTTATGTTTTGCATGAGATTTCTTTTCAAAAAGAAATATGATCTTGGAAAAACGTACTGAGAAGTGTGGAGGATACCTTTGAAACTCTTTGTTAATGCATGCACAGCCGTGGATTGACCCATGGTGGGCAAGCAAAGTATTAGAATTTTTGGCTTCAAAAACAAACTAATAGACCAAGATACTTCCACATACAGAACAATATATTTTTGTATCTTGGAGCTAATTTTCACATCTAAATAGGTTGGTTTCTAATACCTGCAACAATGGGCAGGGCAATGTCATCTAAAAGTAGTAGAATCTTTGAGAAAACTTTTTGAGCAGGTTTGGGTGGGGGGGTTGGAGCAAGGCTTAATATGTGAGTAAGGATCTTTTGAGGGAAGGATAAAACTAAGTATGTAGCTATGGATAGCTACAGAAGCACACCTAGAGGAGAATTCTCTCATTCTTTCATGAAAGACCTCTTTCTCCATGGAAAGTGCTTGCTGTCGTTTTTCTGTTTCCATCAAGTAGTGAGGTGCTTATCCTCTTACTCAGCTGCATAGTCCCAATTTTTATCATTTTAATCTTTGGTTGTGATTGAGTTATGCTGAATTACTATTTATCTGCTTATTATTTTAGCTTCTTTAAACAACTTGATTTATTGGAAGTAGGGTTTGTTCTGGGGTGGGGTTTTTTTGTCTATTTCAAAAGCTGTTTTGAAAGCACTTGCCATTTGACAGTGTTGGGTAAGTGATTTTTTTGCTGGAGAGTGAGGCGATACAAACACCACTGGTTTGGGAGTTTAAAATTTGGTTATGGAGTCTCCTAGAAGGTGATTTTGAAAAAGACAAGGCGGAGCAGGGAGAGATCCAGGCAAGAACAATGTGGATCCTCTTATATTTATGCCTTTAAAAACAGATTAAAGAAAGAGTTCACAGGAGTAGTATTTCTCTCCCTGCACTAGGCACCTAGTAAATGGCTTGAGAACTTCAGGCCCTCTCCAGCCCTAATTTTCTCACTATTTCTGTGTACCTGAACCAAAAGTGAAGTGCTTATTTTTCTCTTGGGATATTTTTCTTTTTTTTTTTTTTTTTTTTTGGTCAGATGAGGTTTGGTGCCCTTGAATTGTTTTCTCCCTAGTCATTAACTTGTCATTCTGAGCTGATGAAAGGTAGCACATAACTAAATTAAAATCATTAAGAAATCCTGTTTTCTCCTGCTGTGAATAGGCTTGCTGCCTGACGAGCTGCACCTTTTTATCTTTGGAGCAAAAATAAATGAATAAATAAAATTCATCAGAGTAACTGGGTAACTATGGTAAGACTCATGAAAGCACTTGAGGCTGGTGTATTTCTTTGAGCTTTATACTAAGCGTATGTGAGACTAACGGGGTAATTCCTGCCCTGCAGCATTCACAATCTTAAAAACTCATTTTGTCTTCACTTTACTGTGTTATAAAGAGTGAAAGGCTTTGGGCAAGTATTTTTTGTGTGAACAGGAAGGGCAGTAGGGCTATGGTTATTATTATGTTGTGCCTATCTGCTGCCATACTGCCACATTTTCTTCCCTGGACCAGGGAGATATTGGAAGGGGAGTGGGAAGACCCTGAGCCAGAGAAGTTGTGGATGCCCCATCCCTGGCAGTGTTCAAGGCCAGGTTGGATGGAGTCTTGAGCAACCTGGTCTAGTGGAAGGTGTCTCTGCCCATGGCAGGGGAGTTGAAACTAGGTGGTCTTTAAGGTCCCTTGCAACCCAAACCATTCTATGATTCTATGAATCCGGGTTTTAGAGCGGTGGCTGTAAGCAGAACAGCAGGAAGTCTTGGCGTGAGGGGTGGGTGTGAAGAAAACTGGGCAGAGCAGCTCAGAGGCAGTGAGCAGTAAGGCTTTTTAGGCCTGTAGTGGCTTTTGAGGAGGGAGCCTGAATGTGGGTGGGGAGCTGGTGAGGAGGGAACCAGTGATGGCTGGAGCCCACCCACACCTTCAGTCCTTTTCTAGGATGGAAAGGACGAGGTGGGCAGTCGGGTTGCATCACCTGAGCTTCTGTTGACTTTCAGATGAGCGAATGAGAATCAGTTATTTCAGTTTGTGTCGTAACTTATCTAATGTTCCCTTTTACTGTAACCTGTCACCCAAGCGCCCTGGTGTTGCTGCGCTAAACAGCAGCAGCTCCTGGCCGGAGTGAGACTTGCTGAGCAGCCGCGAGATGGCAGCACGCAGTTTGCTATCGTGAGAGAGAGCTCGACAAGCTTTTGGGAGATGGCAAGTCCACCAGTATTTTTAGTACAGACGCTTTCTGTAAGCGCATCCTTGGAAAAAGAGGAGGATATTCTATAAGTGAAGACAAATGACTCTGGAAACGTCAGCGTTGGCCAAGGCTGTGACATAGGAATGACTCATTAGTGGGATTTCCATAAACAGTTCCTAGGTTGTGGCATTTGAAATTCTGGAATGATGTAAGGGTGAGGACTTCTTTAAGTTTGCTTGATTGCATTTCTTTTTGTCCCCAGGGCTGTGGGATAGTTACATATTGTAACAGTGCTAGGAGGCATCTGCTCAGACGCTCTCTCAAAGTTAGCACATCAAGAACCTGTGCAGCTCAATAGCTGTTATTTAATCCCTTACCGAATATGAACAGAGGAATGATACTTTATTAATGTCTGTTACCTGCCCCAAGCTTCATTTAACTTACTTCTACATTTAAAAAGCAAAATACTGACTGAAAAATTGCCTCCACCTTTTGAAATGCAGAAAGTTTATCTTGGGGATGGTGGAAGAGATACTGTAAGCAGAAATTTCTGCGTAACATTGTGTTATTGAGCGTCTATAAACATGTTGTTTTCAGACCTTGAATCCTATTATATTCCCAGAATTATCATTTGGAAGGGAGAAACACACATCTTCTTTATGCTTTTGCTAAAGACGACTACCTAACTCCTGGTTAGCAAAACCTCTGCAAAAACAAACAAAAAAACCCCAAAAAACAATTTACGTGTTTTCCAAATAAGTACACTTGCTTAATTTGCTTTTTTATTTTGTATCTTTTTTTTTCCCAAAAGGGAAAATATCTCAGTATCTCTCATATTCTGAACAGTAGCTTCAGGGAATACAATACTATGTTGGTAGCTATAGTGAGGCATGTACAGGTCAGCGTACAGTATAGTGGCTGTTCTGTGTTTTGGATGCTGGCTAAAACCAGTAGTGCCACATCATAGCCCCTCATTTTCAGAGCTTATAATTCTGCTTGGGAGGAAATGTTTAAGTATACTGTTTGAATCATATACAGTGAGCTCAGTTATTCTGTTTGTACACAGTCAAATCAGACCTCTTCAGGATGTGTGGGATTTAATGCATGGGTGCCAATCCATTGTCTGTGGGCCCATCCACATGTGCAAGCATTCTGTAGCATTTTTTGTCAGATCTATTGGATCCACACAGTGCACAGCTTAAATTTAATGCTTGTGTGAAATGACGGGTTTGCTGCAAATGAGCACTCCACAGCAGTTATATCTGCAATTCTGAACATCCAGAAATCTTGAATCAAGGTACTTAATGCTTAAATCGCACACCAAAACTTAGCGCTGCATGGGTACTGTGAGAGTGCATTGAGTCAGTGAGGAGACTGCCTGGCACACCAGTATCCTGATCATCCCAGCTCCCAGCTCATCCTGACCTGCGGAGCAGCCCCATGTATGCTGCTTCCTGGGGTGTTCCTGCCCTACCCTTCGCTGCCTGCAGCGCCTGTTACTAATGTAATACCTCTGTCAGCTTTCTTGACACCATGGCCCTTTGTAAGGCTGTGTGGTTTGTGATTCCCAAGGATGCTATTCCTCTTTTGGCCTTCTGTTTATCTCTGCTTGCAGCCAGCCCTTTCAACCAGGTCAGATCTCTTCTTCCTTCAGATATTAGAGATATTCAGGTTACTTAAGCTTCAGCTCCATAGAGTGAAAAGTATTCTTCAGTCTCTGAAGAGCTTTAGTTGAAGGATTGTTCCATCCTCATACACATCCCACCATTGTCCCTGTGCTGTGCAGTTACAGCATACACCTAGCAACCAGATGATTTTAACAGACATCAGACAGCATAGGAAGGTGTTTATGAGTTGCATGAATATTAAAATAGATTATTATTTTCCTACTACAGTCTATATGTTGCTTTAAGGTGAGTGAAATGCTACCGGTACCAGCATGAATTTTCAGTCCTTGCTGTTCATTTGGGATGTGCAGATGTTTCTATTCTAGCAGAAAACAGTACGAGTTCAGTAGTTTCTTATAGGTAAATGGTGCCCTGCATTTTTTAACTAAGGAGGTGCTCTATTCTATTAAATTGTTAATTTTGTCTCCAGAGAAAAGAGAATTGATCTTTTCAAGTGAATGAACTCTTCTTTTAGGCCTATTGTTGTGTTTCTGGTGATATCAGTGGGCAGTTACAGTCATTAGGGAGAAGCTGTTCAGCCAATATGCAGACTATTTTTACCTGCAGGGGAAATGAATTAACAGGATGCTTCACCGGCCAAATTCACTGTCACGGTTTCATTGCCAGCTGATCCACAGGGCTAGTCAGTATCCTTAAGGAACACTCAGCTTTTTATGAGCCCTGAGAGGCCCTGTGATGCTGGCTTTCCCTCCACTCACTGAGAGTGTATTAGTAATGACGCACCTGGTTCGAGATGGGGTTTTGCTTGGAGCGTCCAGACAGACAAATCCACCCATGATGTTGCAGGAGCCATTTGACATGCTCATCGGTGTGATCAAAACAGACTTTTAAGTAGATCTAACATCTACTCTAACGTGAGTGGTCATCACAGAACCTACGACCACTCTAGCAGAATGCATTAAAGGGCCTTGAGACCCCTTTTTCCCCTTCCCAAGCCTGTAGTATCTACTACAAAGGGACACTTCAGGTATATGTCAACTTTTATGTTGACAGAAGTAAGCCAGTTAATATGAATTGCAATTTGTCATAGGGCAAAAGGCCAGGTTGCATTAATACAGACAACTGCTACGCAGGGATTTCCACCTCCATTGAGTTGTGCTGGAAAATACCTACATTAGATCCACTCAGACAGGACTGTGAAACTTTTATGGCTTTTAAAAAATGTTCCAGTACTAGAAATCTGTACAGCAGATCATATGTTATAAACCCTGTGCTACCCTATGATAGAAAGGTCAAAGAAGGTGATCATTTTGGCAGAGTAGTCCTGTAATCTTTCTTCAGAAAGGCGACAAGCAGCTACTGCCTATAAGACATACCACTTCCTACAAAGACTGATTGAGGGGTATATACTTGGACAAAGGTGTCAATAATAAACAGTTAATGCCTCTTACATAGTGCCTCTGCCATCATGATAACATAAGGTTTTTAGCTCGACCTAGAGTTACGCCTTTGCTTGATTTTAAGCTTAGTATTCACTTCTGTCTTCATACAGGTGTAATTTATATTGGAAAGGACCATTATGGTCAGGTAATCTGACCTGAGTAGCAGAAACAATAGACTTTTGCCTAAGCGTGTGCCTATATTAGACCTGTCCCCTCTGGCTGACTTCCAACAGATTATTGAGAAAGATCTCCAGTTGTGATTTTAATATTAACCTTCTGTTGCTCATTCTCTCTCTCACCACCACCCCGTCTTTTGTTTTATTATCTGTTACCTGTCTCCTGCTCCTTTTGGCAATTTCTATCATGCTTCATGCAGATGGAGCCCCTTTAATCTTTAGTTAATTGCTTTCTTGTTCTTCTAATAAAGCCTGAAGACTTCTTTTTTTCAGTAAGGAAAAAAGATTTTGTGTTAATTAGCCTCTGTGCATATGGTTAGAGAAAAATGTTCATGGTTTTGTGTGGTGGGACAGTAGGAGTCTGGAATCTAATCTGTTCTGTATGTTGAGGATTCATGAAGCTGTTATATACTGTAATTAATTTCAACTTTTATTTTCCATAGCAGGTGCTATGCTTTCATTATGACCTGAGAAGTGAAAGCTGGTCTCTTAATATAGTGATCAGCTTTAGAAGAAACTGTTTTTTGGTTTCTGATGCAATTTTCTGTTTCTTCTGGTATCTATTGTCCTTGCCTGAGGAAACAATAAAAAATGGAAATATTTTAAATTGTATGTAGTAAGTGCATCTACATTTTGCTATATGATAGCTACATATGGAGTCTGAAATGCTGGCTTTAGAATACATTTAAAGTTTACTGAATAATGGTGGTGGGGAAGCATCTTGCCCACCCATCTGAAGCTCCCATTTTGTGTCTTGATGACAGATACATAGAGTATCAGGCCTCCTAAAGCTGGTCCTAATTTCCCTATCTAATCAAGGGAAAAAGCAGGTGGCTTTGATGGCCTCCATTGAAATTGGTTTTGCCATAAGCTGGGACATCGAAGTCATCCTCAAAGTATGGTTAGGCACCTTTCCAGACAGGCAACACAGCCATGCATTGTTGGGAGATCTTACCAAGTGAAAATAGACATTTAAGTTAATTGCAGAACACAACTACTTTGTATAATGCACAAAAGTGCAGAGTGAGTTTAATATTCTTCATACTGAGGCAAATAAGGGGGTTGTGTTTTCCTTGAAATAATTGTTCAGGATCTTGGAAAACAATTTTTTGATGTCATCTTTTACAGAGAGATGACGTGGAATCTAGTAGGTATTGCACAGGCAGACTGTGTTCCTGTAGTGTGCAAAAGTTGCTTATAAATGCTAGATCCTTATTTTGTCATTCAATTTACATAACCACCATATGGCAACGGTCCATCTACCACATACTGACTGTAACTAATTTTAACATTATTATTCATCTTTCTTCCAGTAACAGAAGGAAAGAACTTTTGCTGTTTGAGATTGTATACGTTACCCAATGTATAGTAAAATGGTGTGTTCTCCCTTAGATATGTTGCAGTCTCATCATTGCAGAGCCAAAAAATGGAAACCAGAATACATAGAACTAGAAAACTGGACTGATTCCTGAATGATTTCTGCCTTTTGTGACATTTTGTTTTGAGCAAGTTTTAAGGCTTCTCTGCATATCCATTTGGAATGCACTAGTGATGGTCTGTTGAGCAAAGTGGTACAACTTGGGAATAATTGTCTGAATAGGTGGTTAATAATGGAGAAAAATGATCGAAAGCGTGAGAGATGTTGGGATGAATATTCACTCTGTCTGTTGGAAAGAGCAGAAGAGAAGCTGGCCAAGATCTAGATTAGCTGACTGATCTATAAGATGTAGTTTCTAAGCCAAATAATTAAGCCTCGAAAGCTAGCTATTAATCATCCATAAAGGCTTTTGTATCCTCTGTAGAGCTCTGCTTAGAGAAAGCAAAAATAGCCCTGGTGTATGCGGAGGAAATCAGAGAGTAGAGCAGCCACTCCGGGCCAGGTTAAGCCAATGTGCTAATCTGTGGAGGGCCAAGAAACAGGAACACAGCAAGGCATAGTTATCTAATCAGTGAAAGAGGCTGGCTAGTCATGATGAAGAGGTTGCTTTTAAATGGTGCGGGTTGTTTAGGTTCGTTTGTTGGTTTGTTAATATATAGGCAAGCTGAGAATTATAGGGCTGCAGGGGACATTTGGAGTTTATTTTTACTCCAAGGCAGGGCCAGTTGTCTTTCTTGAGAAAAGTTTGTCTGACCTCTTCTTCAGGCAGTCCATTCTCACATTTCATTATTCTTGACAACAGAGAAAATTCCCTTGTCATGGAAACCTTGTGTTGTGGTCTGCTGTTCTGTTTGCTCCCCACTGTGCAGTAGGATGGGGAGGAGAATTGGAAAAAGGTAAAATCTGTGGGTTGAGGTAGGATAGTTGAAAATAAGTAAAATGTAATAGTAACTAAAAAGAAAAAAGAGAGGAATAAAACCCAAGAAAAGCAAGTGATGCACAATACAATTGCTCACCACCCGCTGACTGATACCCAGCCCGACCTGAGCAGTGATCTGGGCCTTCCGGGTGACTCCTCCCAGTTTATATACTGGGCATGACGTGCTGTGGTATGGAATACCCCTTTGGCTAGTTGGGGTCGGGTGTCCTGTCTCTGCTTCCTCCCGGCTTCTTGTGCCCCTCCTCACTGGCAGAGCATGAGACTAGAAAGTCCTTGATCAGGGTGTTACCGAGCAACAACTAAAACATCAGTGTGTTATCAGCATTATTCTCAGACTAAAGCTGAAACACAGCAGCGCACCCGCTACTCGGAAGAAAATTAACTCTATCCGAGCTGAAACCAGGATGCCTTGCTGTTAAAATTTCATCTTGTTACTTTTCCCCCTCTCCTGGATGGACATGGGGAACTGAGTATTCAATCCCTCCCTGCAGCAGCATTTTATATGCTTGAGGGCTATTGCCATGTCATGTCTTAGACGTCTTATGTTCTTTGGATTCAAAAACTCACTGTTCCATCTTTCCTCCAGGGTCATGTTTCCTAGGCCTGTTCTTGCAGCTCTCCTCTGCATTCCTTCCAGTTGGCCCACGTGAGTTTTTACTTATTTGCTTACTTACTTCTGTATTGCGAGAACAAGGCAGTATTACAGCCGTGCCCTGTAGTGCAGAGCAGAAGGGTTTTACCACACATTTTGCATGCTGTATTTTGTCTCTTGGATGCATGCAGACTCCTGTTGGTACCTAAAGAAACCTGCCATAGCTTGATGTTGACTTATGTTCGGCTCCTATTTGGTATTGTTCAAGGTCCTTTTCTACAGAACTGATTTCTAATGAGCTGTTTCTTGTTCTGTATTTGTGTAGTTCATTTGCTTTTGCAATATCTGCAGTTTGTCCCTGTTGGGGTGTATGCTGGGTTTTTTTTTCCCCAGACCTTATTTCCATTTTTGTCAAGATTATTTTGTCCTTTGCAATACATTCATTTTGGTTTAGGTTCTTGCCATCTGTAAATTCATTATGCATTCTCTGAATCATGGAGTAAATACTGAGATGTATTGCAGCCAGGACAGACCCCTGGAGAACCCCATGTGACACGTCCTTCTGTTCTGATGCTTACTCATACACAGCAATGCTCTGGGGTAGACACAAACCTAAATTACCAATTTGAGAATTTTCTGGCCATGAGATTGTAATTTTTACTTTCTCCTGGTTTTACGTATCTACATTAATTAATTTATGCACTTAATTTTGGGAAATACAGATAATTGTGACATCTAGAAGGATGCAGAAGTTGAAAAGCTATTAATCACAGACAGGATCACTACTTTCAAATATAGATCTCAGCCTTTATTTCTCCTCCCTGAGGAAAGGAAAACTTGCTACTGCATATTGTTCAGGTCTGTCTGCAAAGGACAGATTGACTGATACACTGGAAGAAAAAGAAAGACAGACTGTGGTTGTGCACTCCCCCTGCCCCTGCCACATCTCTCTTGAGATACAGTTTATCTCAGTTGGCAGCAGGTCCTGCAAAAGTAAATGAAGATGAGATTTGTGATTAAAGAAAAGGGAATTTGTCAGGGTTTTTTTGTTGTTGTTTAGTTTTGGTTTTTGTTTAAACTATCCTTTTTTTTTAAGTTAAAAATTGGGGTTGTACCAACAAAATCTATGTTTACCTTATAGCATTGCCCCACTCTAACTGTTACTCACTGGGAGATCAAAGGGCATTAGAAACTACTTTCTAAAAAGCACATCTCATTTCCAGGTGCTGGGGTTAATGGGAGTTGAGCATTTATGCCAACTTCCTTGTTTTGGAAAGTATAATTTTGTAAGAAAGTCTACTTGTTTTGGTGCATGATGTGTATTTTATACCAGTTCCAGTTGTTCTGGAACATTTGTCTCCAACCTTTGTCACCCGTCTCAGGTGATCTCACATCATCTCATAAAAGCAGTAGCTGCCGGCTTGCTCTTGAACTCAGTATCACAGGAATCAACTCAGTTTAGGATAACTGAGTTACTTGGATGATGGGAAGAAAAGACCTTCTTGTGTACTTCTACTGCTCTGGTTTTCTGCTTTTGCTGTCAGTGATGTCATGATTCCTTTATCCTTCATTTCACTTTTCATTGCTCTCCTTGGGTACTTGCCTTTGCTTTCCCTCTTCATTCAATTTGTTTGTTCTCTTTTGCACCTGTCCTCCCTGCAGGAGGACATTTGGTGCGTGGGGAGGTGAGGAGGCCTGTTATCAGTCAAAATACATCTTATTTTTCCACTCCTTTCTTTCTTTCACACTTACTGCTCCACTTCTGGCAGCAGTGAAGCCTCCCAGCGTGAAAGCCTCCATCCTTGCTCCTGTGGTGGGGCAGCACTGAGGGCTGTCATCTTTCTGCAGCATATGATGGGACTTTGCATCAGACAAAATTTTTTGTGTTATATTCTCACATTAAATAATATTTTTACATTATATTCTTACATTAAATTTTCTCAAAAGGCTGAAGTTGGGCTTTGTTTTTTTAAACCTCAAACAAGGCCAACTTTATTTGAATAAAACCTAGAAAATTAAGTTTTCGAATTGAGACAACTTAGAGCTTTTAAGAAAGACAAAAAGAAAATGAAAAAAGCCCCAACCAACCAAACAACAAAACCTGCTCTAGTCCTTGCTTTAGTCAACTCAGTGACCTGCTGAGTTATAGCAAACTCTATCCATTCTCCTCTTCCCTGGGAAGTTCTTGTTATTCTCCATGAGGGCTGGTGGACTCCTTGGTGCTCCTTCGCAACTTCTCTTTCTATGCATTGACTCCACTGCCTCATCTGTTGCCTTAAGCACGATAAACTCCCCAAAGAAGACTGAGGTTCTTCCCTTGTAAGTTCTGGCTGACACTGTGTTTTCAAAAGTAACAAGAACTGAGAAGCAGCAAATAGAACAGAATCTGTCCCACAGCATTTAAGAAAGAGGGATTGATTTGAGCATCAGTGGGTGTACAGGGAGGGAATAAATGAATAGGACATGTATGGCTGCAGTTCTATTTTGCTAGAACAAAATTCTTAATGAAACAAGATAAACTAAAATCAGGATTCTGAACATCATTGATCATCTGGATTTTGGAAGAGGAGCTTAATAGTTAAAGCAGAGTGTAATTTTACTTAAATGTCCCCAGTGACTATGGTATTATTATTTATTTATGCCAGTGCCCACAGTTTGCTGAACACTTTCCAAACATTTAGGAAAAGTCTCTGGTCTGAGAACTTGCAATCTAAGGATAGAGAAAGGTGAATAGATGCAAATTAGCTGTATTTGTTGAATTTCTCATACATCAGGAAGATGATTGCTTATCTGAAACTAATGGAAATACCTTATAATTGGTACGTTGTGTAAGAAGAGGGTTTTTTGCCTAAATTAAGAAAGATTTCTTATACTCTAATACAGCTTCAAAATTTCCTCCATATTTGTAGTATTTTCTATATTAATAGGTCTGTTTTCCTGAAACATGAATTATACAAAGATTAGCAATGTGCAAAAATGTGTATCTTAATCTGAAGCTGTAAGGCAAAGCATTGTTATTGTGGATTTAAGAGAAAGAAATTATCAGGTATATGAGATGTTTAAAAAGAGATAAGGTTGCAGTTACATTTGCAGAAGGACTGACTGGCAGGGAAAAAGCTGAGTCAGAGCGAGGTGATGGGAGTGCAGAGTGATCTGCGCAGGAAGGGGCCTTTCTCTCAACATCTCATGTTCAGTGTGCTGGAGGACAGTCTGTGTTGATTCTCTTTTTCTTTTGGTTCTCTGTACTTCAGGTACAGAGGCAGCTTTTTCTCTTGCTGCCCCAGAGATACTGCTGAGTTGTGGGCTGAAATAATTTTGCCCACTGGGTCCTGTTCAGACAACTCCCCCTATAATTATATAATTTTTAACTCTTGCATAGAAGGGTATAAAGTGCTTTGCTCACGGAGCTGTACCCATAGATGTATGCCTGCACTTGTTTCAATGTATTTCCTTTTGTGCAGTTCATCTCTTGTCTTCAGCAAGTGCTTCACACTGCAGACCCTGGCCCCTTTCTGTCCTATGGGACCCTTTGGCAAGTAATGCTTAGTCTTGCAAATGTGTATTGGCTGCGAAAGGCAGCTGCCTGACCTGAGCAGTGCCCAATTGCTGCTTTCTTTCCCATTTTCATAGGCTTAAATCCAGGAGCTGTGATAACCTTTTGTACAAGACAAGCTGCAGGAGGTCCCTACAGAAATTCAGTATTGAGTCCTATGTTTGTAACTGAGCTACAAACCTGCTGTTTAGGAAAGTATGTCATCCTAAAGGCTCAAAAAATTGATAGATTTATGGTAATCCCAATTTAGCTATTCCAATGAGTAATAAATGTTCACTTAATTTTAACTGGAATTCCTTTGTCTTGTGGTCCTCATGTTAGGTCTCGTTATGATTCTGTTGGTCTAGTAAGCTAAGGAGAATTCCAAACCCCTGTTTTCAAACCATGTTTTGAAGAAGACCAACTTCAAATCCTTCTTGCAGCTTGTTTATGACATTTCTTGGCTTCCTGTATTCTTAAAATATTGCCATTGGACTCAGGTTTCAGTATCTGAATTACAATCTCAGCTGACAGAAGATATGAGATTTCAGAGATTCCCTTTCCCAAATCAGACAAAAATAGAAAATATTAACAACTTTTACAACTGTAGGCTCAAAAGTAATCTACAGCAAGCACGAAACATTTCATTATAGTTTTAATATGGTTTTTTTTTTTAATTTTTTTAAGATGATATAATGTCATCTAAGATATAAAAGGCATATTAAATCTAAAACCAAAACACATATATTTAAAAAAGAGAGAAGTGTCATGAAAATCAAAACCTTTTCCCACTTTTTTTCTAGAGTTTTGTTGAAATTCCACCTCCCTCTGAGCATGTTGAATTTTCTGATGGAAAATATCAGAAAAAAGATCCCAATTAGCTCTTCCTAGTTTGGCAGATACAGTTGTCTTACTTCTGAGAGATTAATTGCTTTTTATACGTCTGAAGATCATACTAGTCCTCATAATCACACAGTCATGTTATGAGCTTATTTTGCATTTGCTATTTCCCTTAAACTGGAATTCTTAAAGTCGTTGAATTACAGTATGCTGCTTTTCCATATCTGGATGTTTGGCCTATATTCATGTTCAAGTGAAAGTAGCACCACAGTCTCTGTGTTGAGCTGACTCTCAATTTAGCATGCTGCCAGGTTTTGTACTTTGGCTGCAGTGATTCTTTTGTATTTGGTGCAATAATAAAGGTATTTCATACTGTTGAGCCAAGAATAGAAACTCTGTGCAACACCATTTAAAATACTTCTGTTTAGAAAAGTATAAATCTAATTTCCATTTGAAATTCATTTGATATTCAAGCATCTGCACCTGGATGATGAACTAGATAATATTACGAAATCTTTTTAATTTTACTTTTCCTCATAACTAAGTGTATGTCTACACTTCTTGGTAGTGGTGGTTTGGGTTTTTTTAATTTTTTTGTGTACAAAACTTGTTTTTAAACAGAAAGTCCTGCAGCGTGATGTAAAATACCTTGTCAAAACCTGTTATGTCACTATAATTACCTTTATCACCTAAACTTCTAATCTCCTCCAGTAATGGTATTCATATGACAAAATCTGTTCACCATAATTCTTACTGAATGGCATTAATTATGCTTCCATACTCTTACTCATGGCAAATGGCACCTCTATCAGCCTTCCATCATTTTGTGCGCGATCAATACCAGTCTATCCCTTTAGGTCATCCTTTTTAACCTTCTTTATATCTAATTAGTTTTTTTGCAGTTCTTCTTTCCACATTATACCAATATTACTTAAAAATCAATGTCAATCTTCTCCCAGACTTTCTTGTTTCTTGAAGAACCTCAAGGGCAAGGCTCTTCTAGTTCCTTGGGAATGCTGAGGCTGTATGAACTATTCACAAGTGTCCCATTACCAGATGCTGAGAAGCCATTTAAGCAGCTGTTGTATTACACCCAGATGTACACAGTGAGGGAAGGTGTTTCAGATGAAACTTTATACTCGATTGACTGTAATTTGGAGAACTGGGTTAGACTGTAACCTCTGTAATGTCTTAAAGTGATCTTGGAGAGACCTTATGCAGTTTCCTCTCATGTCAATGTTGGCATGGCGGCGGCCAGACTGAAGGGTAAAGCAGCATGAGAAAGGCAGCGTGTTGGTCCTGGTCCTAATCTGGGAGACAAAGACTGTCCTGTGTCCCAGCCCACTCCTGCCACACTTTTCCATGGGACTTTGTGTACCTTTCTTTCAGGTAACAAACTTTCTGCTTCTACTTCCTTAAAAAAAAAAAAAAAAAAGAGTAGTATCCTTGCTTGTCTGGTAGATGTCAAATGCCTCAGATGAAAATATTATTTACAAATTGTACATCTACCTTTTCAGTCTGGTCAGGCTTGTGAGCCACAGTCTGGGACTCCCCCATCTGCTCTGGTAGGAAAAGAGGGAAAACATGCCGTCACAAAATGTGTGTGAATGCAGACTGGCAATCCTGACCAAGGGTTGTCCTTCACGATAAAGGTGTGCAGGCAGTAGGGGGAGGGATTTGCTTTACTTTGAAATACAGTCGCTTTTTTGATGTTTTGTAGCCCTGCATTTGGCTGTTTGGTTTGACCCACTTCAGCAAGGACCTTTGCTGTCGTAAGCTGAGGTATTGCCACTGTTACCTGCAATATGAGATTGGTAAGAAGATAACACTAAAAAGACATCAGCTAGCTGGTGGCCGTCTTGGACTCAACTGAGTGGTATCAGAATGGACAGGTTAATATGTAAAGGCCAAAACATCTACAGCATCAGGCCAGCACATGGCAGAAATGCACAATTATTTTCAGGTCTTCTTACTGTTTTTATGAACCATATGTATGCTGGCTTCTTAATCTCCTCTGGCCTGAGGAGCTGGAACTCATTACTGTTCATACCCCTAACAAGAAAGTTTGTTAAGTAAAGCAAACCCACTTTCAGGCATAAATATCTGACCTGGATCATAGCATCATTTGTTGCACATGACAAAAAGTATAATTGACCAGATAAACGCTGAATCCTATGCTAGGAACTTCTGAATGTGCATAAAGTGTTAGCTTTACAATGCTCAGGATTTAAACGTTAAGATCTCAAATGTCCAGTATTCCTGAAGCACATGGGATTAAATGATTATTTTAGTAAACTGATCCCCTTGAAGACAGCAGAAAAAAGCCTTAGGCTGGATGGCCAAGTTTCTATTGATTTCAAACTCGCATGTTGATATCATCTCCTTCCTCCTGCTCACATAATGCAGTTGCTAAAAAATAGTGTCTTCTTTTTGTTTTATATTGAGTTTGACTTCTCTGTGAGTCTTGTGTAACAAATGTGTCCAAGATCAACCTTTGTGTTTGAAAAAAAATTTTAAAAAAGTCTTTCTTTTTTTGGATATAATTTCATGTTTGACTTCACCAGAACTGCTATTTATCTGTGAAAAAAATGTGAGATCCTTATGTTACTGTTTTTGGCTGGATACATTGAAGACAACAGTATGTGAAGCTATGTCTGTCACTATTTAAACTGGTATTACTAGAGTATTATACTCTAGCCCTCATCTGCTCATTTTGTACTAGCTCTGGAATCATGTGTATCATCTGGTTTGGGAGTATGTTCACTGTGACTAAACTTGCCAAGCTAAACAAAAATTGGCAAAAGCTTTCTCCATCTTGTGTCCACAACACATGCCTACTGGGGTAAGCACTCGGTCCTGATGCTATCTAGATGCTTTTTTTGCTTATAAATCTCATCAGGTGGATTTTCACTCTAGATCTAGTTGTTTTTCTTAGAAAGACCATGGACAGTTTCTCTGTCCATATAGCTGTAAACTATTGTATGGTCTGATTGACCTCAAAAAGAGAGTGGAAATTGGAGGCAGCTGCATCTCACTTTCTTGTATTCCCACTTCTTACAGACTTCACAGTGGGCAGCTGCCAAACTAGGTCTGTGCTTTGCATGGTCTGTTTTCCCTATAATTTTATTAGCACGATAAAATATATAGAAGTCATGTTTTCAACTGGTTCTCACCTCTACTTTGTTATTATTTACTGCTACTGGCAGTATCTTCTCAGTGTACCAAAGGCCAGGAGCAAGGCACCAGAATTCCATTCCTAAAGAGGGATTTGGTCATTGTATAGGCTTACTTCATTTGGTCATTATATAGGCTAGGCAAAAGCTTAAGCATCTAGTTCCATTTATGAGGCTACAGGGTATCTGCTGGCATCCTGCTGCCATTCCAGAAAAGCAGAGGTCTCCCATGTGGCCTGGCAGCAGCACCTTCCTAGGAGATGACAGCCATTATGAGATACCTTTTATGGTCAGACAACTGGACTGAGCTCTTGCTGCCTTTTACCCAAACATCTGTGCCCAGTGGCCGCTTAACCCTGAGGATTTCTAAGCACTTTGAAGGTCTTCTTCCACTCAGCCAATGCTGCCTGCATGCCCAAGCCTCAGTGGATACCAAAACCAGGCAGTGAAGCATGCAAAATCCTTTGAATTGAGCCTGCCTTGCACACTGCCAAAACTGTGTCAATTACAAGTAGTAATTATGGGTAAGATGTTCCTAATGAACCTTTCATACCTAATATTGTGGCTGTAGCACTCACCCAGGAGGAAGAGACACGGGTGGGATGCCCTTCTCAAACTGAGGGACTTCAGGCTCATGCTCCCTCTCTTGCAGCAAAGCATGGTAGCCATGGGACAATGTGAGGCTCCTGGTAAAACCCAGGAAGGAGTAAGGCTCAGCAGCCTCAGGAGGATTTAGCTGTCGAGAGGCAGGATGCAGTGGAAAAGGGGAACCAAGGTTCACACCATTCTTCACAAGTCTTAGTTCTTCCTGCTGAGTTGTCTACCTCAAGTTTTGGAAGGAGCTCAGGTATCTGGCTCCGCATTTCTTTTTGAAAGTCAGCCTAAAAGTTAGGAGTTGCCTCCTTTAAATCCTTCACTGGACTTAACCCAAAAGGAGTAGGAAAAAATATCTGAACAGTTCTTCTATCCTCCTAAAGATCTCATACATATTTTTGCAACAGTTCACTCTTTAATGTTGATGGGTAAATGTCAGTGCTGACAGCTCTTGTGATTTTGCCATAAGTCTTATGAAATATGACCATTTGTAAAGTCTTGGAAAGTGGATAAATACCAGGATGCATTAAGTTTCCGTTAGGGAAAAAAATAAAATAAAAAATGTCTTCTTTAGTTGTCATAAAAACCTTGAGCATTTATCTTGGGTGAAAAGCTGAGGTCCAGAAGACAAATATGTCTCTAATTGTAACAAATAACTAACATTCCTAATTTCAGCTACTAGAACTCCGAGCCCTGACATGATTTTTTTGATTGAACTGTTGCTGCAGAATTGAACCAGGCTGCATTATAGAGAAGTCTACAGAAGTGGTAAATGTATGGTGTGGGTATCAGAAGGATCAGGCTGGAAAACAAGAAATCTCTCAGGTCATTCCAGAATGGATCAGTTGTTCATTCACCTGGCATTACAGATCGCTTAATCCTAGGTAAACCACTGTCTAGAAAACTCTTAAATGAGGCTTTATTGTAAGCTTAACAGACGCGTTAACTGTTTTGACTCTGAGGGAATATTCCATTTCATTTTGCAAGGTGTCAGAGTCCACAAAGAAGTTTTCTTCTTTTCCCCACTATTTTACATGATTTTGATTTCATGCTTCTTTTTACTAAAGAAAAATTGTGTTATATGGAGCGTATGCAGGCACTGCAATTCTGAATACAATGCGTCAGGTTGTAGAAGAGTTGTTAGTACCAAGTATGTCATCAGTACCTGGTGAGGACTGCACAGGTTTTAAATCCTAAAAACCCTGGTGAAATCCTCTAGTCTTGCAAGCAAGTAGTATCAGCAGATTAAAACATGCTCTTTTAGCAAAGCCATTTATCAAAGCAAGGGTGTTAATGAATGCAAATGTAATAACCTAGGGCTTATTTTAAGTTTTTATTAAGTCACATGTGCTCTAAATACTCATTGAAGGCAGTGCTTTTTTGAAGGGGTGATTGTTAAGAAAAAATCCTTAAGTAAACATCAACTGTACGAGGGGAAAAAAAAAGCTGAATATCTCCATTAGCTGTTCATTTAATCCCAAAATTTAAATTGACTCTACTGAGGAAAAGCTTAAAAAATTATCCACATTAACCCAATCAACTTCTCTAGAGATTTTAAATTTAAATGTAACAGTCTATTTTTACTGGCGAATACCAGATTTAGTTATTTTTTATTTTAGGAAATGTGTATATGTTTTAAACTTAACTTCCTTTCATTCAGTTAAACTCTTCTCATCGTTGACGTGACAACTTTAAATATTGTGGCCCAGAAGCAGATGTATTTCAGAATGCCAACAGAGTATGCGTGAGTCAAACGTTCCTCTGCAAGGCTGAGTTATGAGTGTTAAGCATTAAAATCCTGTTAATACGATAGTTAATTCACAGAATGTATCTGTACTGCACTGAGAAACCTGGACTCAAATGCACCCACTTCTGGAAATGTGCACCTGCAGAAAAAAGAAGATGTGTATGTGTTGAGCTCACCTCAATTTCAGGTTCCTCTCTGGAAGGTACTGTGCAAAGAAAGAGGTTTTCATGGCTCCCATGGGACTGCAGGAAGAAAAACTCCTGTGTTGATTCAGGTAAAAACTTGTTCCCAATTAAGTTATGTGCTTGTATTTCCTTTCCTCAGGGTATGTGAGGCTGCAGAGCTCCTCTATTTCAGCTATGTGAGTACCAACACATCTGTGCTGACATTGGTCTAGATTAAGCAGAGGCTGGATTTAGGTGGCAATGGTCAAGTTCCTTATGCTGACACAGGCACTTATGTATCAGAGCAGATACACAGCCCACCCGTGCAGAGGCAGCCCTGATGCCTGCTGTGACCCTCCTGTGGGACCGTGCTCCCTCCCCAAAGCCCCTTGGAGGAGAGGCAGCCCTTTCACAAGAACTGGTGGAGGAAGCATAGCTCAGAGCAGGAGCATCTCAGCTGTCTGCATGGTGGCTGTGGAGGCGGATGTTGAGGGCAGCTGGGAAAGGGCAAGCCCCTCCAGGCTTTCCCACCAGGAAATCTGTGTCTGAAACAGGAGCAAAGACCTTTGATTTAGTTGTCTTTTTTCTTTTTTTTCTGTCAGCAATGATTCAGATCCTTTTTTCTAGATAGTCATGGCTGTAGATATCTACAGCTAGTGAGCTAGTGTCCCCCTTGTTAGTCTCCTGAGACTCCCTCTGCGGTCAATGGACAGAGACTATCACATCAGTGAGTCAATTTACCAAACCTATAAGATATCTGTTTGAGGTGAATTGATTGCCCTGAAGAAATCCATTTCTCTTCCTGGACTATAAAAAATTTAGGGTTACTATTATATGCCTATGGGAACCGTTATATGCCTAAGCCAATGGAGCATGTGAATCTTGGTCCCCAGACTTCCTGGAGGACCACTGTCAGTCCTCAAATCATGTCCGCAGTCCACTGATCATGACGCGCTATGCAGCCCTCAGCTTAGTGGTAAATACATTTCGCATGCTCCTCACCTATGTCCTGCAAACCTGAGCCTGAAAACCAGTGCTGTAACTATCTAACACATACTAGCTAGACCTTTTAAACCCAGTATTATTCCATAATATGGACAAGCTCATTCAATGTGTGCTACAGCTACTGGATTTTATTTTTGCTTATTGCTTCATGTGTTTGAAGTTTAAAACAAAAGTCTGTGTTGATGTTTAAAAGCTAGTATGTAATAATGGTACCTCAACACTATTTTAATTCAATCTTTTGCATTTTAAAATGAGTATGCAGTATAGCATATTGTAATGGTGACTTTGTGGACATGTAGCTTCCAGGCCTCAGTGAGTACAGTTTCCACTTATACTTGCATATAATGCAACTGCGGGAAGTGAATTTTTAAGTCTTTGACTTCTACATCCATTGATATGTCATTGAAATAATATGATTAATAATGTTTCTTTCTGATGATCAACAAACTAGTGTTCTTATAAACCATTATGTGGTGTTTATGTGATTTTTTCCCCCTGTTATTAGAAATTAGAAGTGACAGAAAGGAATGTGACTATTGACTTGCAGCCATTGCTTCCATGGGCTCTCGTCCAGCAGTTAGCAATAGTGCTTATGTGGTTCTATCTATACAAAACTGGTTCTTGACAGAATTTGCAGAAACTTGATTTTTATGAATATTGCTGATATTCTATACCATCCTTTTTTTCTTTTTTTTTTTTTCCTCTTTGATTACAAGCTTCTAAATTTTTCTGTGAAGGAAAAATAATGAAAGAGATCTTTGGGACACCTCAATACATAGTAATTTCCAGATAAAATATATCTCCTGGCCCAAAATTGATTAAAATCTTCATTATTTTCTCAACGCTTACAGAGCATTTCTGCAACTAGCCTGCTGAAGGGATAATATCCCAAGCAGCAGGGAATTGGGGAAAATTTACAGCAGCCTCCTGAGCTGCTGGAGCAAAAGGCTCAGTGTCCTTCCACTCAGCACATCTGTCTGGCCTCATTCTTGAACACACTCTCTACCCCAATGGGTATTTTTTTGATCTGAAGCAGAAAACACTGCACAGGAGAGAAGATGTGTAGAGCAAGTCATTTAGCACAATAGGAGCAGACCATGGTGGGGTGAGAGGGAACGCTGGAGAGGCAGTCTGGATGCTGTGGAGCACTGCTCAGCTGTATCCAAAACATTGGTGTGTTATCAACATCTTTCTAGCTACCAATACAAAGCATGGCACTATGAGGGCTGTTGTGGGGAAAATTAATTCCATCTCAGCCAGACCCAATACAAAAGTGAGGAAGATTGCTGACCCTTCACCCACTTCATTTTCTGCGTGTAAGCATATGTCCTCCTTGGAATGGTTCTGTGATCATGCTAATGAAAATCCCACCAATGCATGCATTGACTAATTGCTTCTCCTTGCTGAATGCAAGTTGAAGTGTGAAAATGTGCATATAAATAGCATCTAACATTGTGCTATAGTAGTTGTATTTCACATTGCAACAGCTCTATGCCTGTTGCGAGTCCAAATTTGCCCAATAAGACCAATGAGGTAGCGTATAAGAACTGGAAACGTTTCTGGCACCAAGGTGTCCCTACTCAGTAAGTGTCTGATACTTTAAACCATTTAATTATACCATTAGTGATTACCAGTCTTCAGTACAGAGCTAAGCAATGAAGCACAAAAATGCAAGAATCATTAACCTTAATATCAATGACATGACAAAGTGGCTTTTGCACATCCTGGGTTATTATCTTTTTAAGACAAGAAAATGCCACTATTGTAAGAGTACACTGCAATTGATCTTTCTTGATTAATGTCATTGATTGTTTTGTACTTTAAGCAGAGCTTAAATAATAAAGGGATTTATTAAGATCATCTTATCATTGACAAATGAAGGTAATTCCCAAGCTGCAGATGCAGAGCAGAACACTGAATGAATGTTGCGTCATTGTACACTTAATCTTCCTCCCAACAGCACTGATAGGGAATTCCCTGTTGTTTCAGTAGTATAGATCCTACAGCCAATATGGTTGCACATAAGTTTTCTGATCCTCCAGTGTATTAAAAAAGTTCAATCTTCACTTTACATATATGAGAAGGAATCATGTACATTACTTACAGCTGGTAACCTTTAAATAAAGTGTGAAACTTCTCTGTGAAACATGCCATGCATCATGCTAGCCTTTAATTAGTTACAAGATCTAGCTATCTTAGAACATCACTACAGCCTTTCCACTCTGGCCCTTAAGGGAATACTGGGACACTTTTCAAGACTGTAACCTCAGTCTGACATGAGCTATGTTTATCCTAACAAGTCGCATGGGGCAGTACAGGTCTATAAAGCAAAATATTTGGTGCTGATGAGCTGATATCCCCCCCACATGTGGGCATGAGGATCACTTCAGACTAGCTGTAGTTTAGTCTGTTGATGGTTGTAACACTGTAGACGTACTCCTGGAGTGCAGCTTCAACTTCTAGTTTCCCCTGAAAGGAATCCAGTCAATGAGCCCCAAGACTGCTCAGTTACATTAACCAAAGCACATAGTAAGTGGGGACAACTAGGAGGTTTACTTCAAAAGTGTGTTCATGATCCAAGCTGAAATGTTAATGTGAGCTCCCCCACAAAGTGCCATATGGCTGAAAAAAGTCATCATATGCGAATCTTGAGCAGCAGCAGCTCGATTACATCTTGTTCATGTAAAAGTCAAGCAGGAAAAAACCCAACCATGACCATTCCTTTTCTCACTGGCAGTTAATTAAAATGATTGCTTAATTTTGTATGATTAAATGATTTTTTTAGGAAAAATTTGCAGAATTATTTCCTTTTAAATATATAATTTCTTGATAAATCACAATATACTTTTTCTAAAATTTTTAATTTCTAAATGCTTGGCATGCAGTTGATCGACTTCTTAAGACCATTTTGAATATTTGTCAGCAACTTACTGTGAGGAGAGAAAGGGAAGAGGGAGGAATCATAAGTGCTGGAGTATTACCTCAGACCAGAACAGATGTAATGAGGAGTAAAACTAATCATGAACTGGTGGCGTGTGCTCTCAGAACCTGATCCTGGCCTGTTGTCTGCGTCTTCCCATGCTCCAGTAGTGGATATATCTCACCTCTCTTTGATCAACTACAACACAGACATTTACATCTGAGCCAGTTGTCTAGACTCTTTTTATAGTCCATGGAGAGAAAAAGACACCGCTTAGGCATGATTTACATGTTCTATTTAGACATCTATGGTAATATCAGATGACTCACTGCCTGGAAAGTAGCTATTTCTTTCCATTTCCATATTTTGCATTTACACAGGGAGCCTAGAGGATGATTTTAAATACAGGAGTTTACATTTTAGATATTTGAGAATCTATCCTGGAGACCTGTGTATTTTGACCAAGAAAATTCATCTCCATTTTTAATGTTTTCCAACTAAGAACCTAACAATATGTTTACATGATTCTTAAAGAACAGTTTAGGAAGCAGCTAACAGGGGTTGTTCACCTGCTTACTCTGAGGTTATGGGTCTGGGCACATGAGGTACACCTTAATCTACTTAACATCATTCTTGTCAGAGAATAACCTCAGGCCAAACGTGAGGCTGGACATATATCTGCTGCTTGTATGGACACTGTATGAATGTCAAAGTTTTAAGGTAATTCTCAGAGCCTTTTCAAAACGCTCTCCCTGTTCAAAGCTGCTTGAGGGTGGGTCTTGCAATGTTTAAACTTACAATCACATTTAAGCAAAGCATTTTTTTACTTCAAGTGGGCCTTCATTCATGATTTTGGTGATTCCTAGAGCTGTAATTCTACTGCTTCTGCAACAAGCCATGAAAATAAATGTTTGGCTTTGCAGCGCAATGCCTTGAGCTTTACATGGTGGATTAATGGTTTGTTTTCTGGTTGTCTAATAGGCAGTATTAAAAGTAGAATTGAGTCTACCTTATATCAAGCCTTGAGTACACTTTTTATCTAGGGACTACACTGGTCATTTTGCATGCTTAGTTTAGAAAGTCTTCTGACAAATTCTGGGGTCCACAAAAATGATGGAAATACCAGTCTTGAAGATTAGCTATTTCCGTGCATTGCTAACCTGAAAGGACTTACTTTACCAACAGCCCACAAAGTGGCTGGAACAGGGCAGTACATGATCAGCTCCACTTGTTGTTTGGCAAATGACATTGTATGCAAATAACTTATTTGGAAGGGTAAATAAATGCAAAGATTTTTTCCCATGGAAAATAGCTGTGTCCATCTGCTGTCGTTTTAGAGGAAAGGTTATGCCTCATATGTTGAAAAGGTAATGTGGCTTTACCTTCTGATTTATAAACCTTTTCTGTACCTCACCTCAAAGATGTCAGCATTTCAAACGCTGCTGAAGTAATCACTATATATAGCTTCTTATCAGTTTTTGTAAAGTGACTTAAAATGAAAGGCACTCTTAAACATGGCTTCATTTTTCCTTTAGTGAAGGATAAAATGAAAGACTTTTAGAAGCTGCAAAGCTTAGTACCTATATAGATAGTTTATGAAATATAGATATAAAACCATACAGTCATTATACTAGAGGACATGCTAGTGGAGACTGTCCCCATTATAAAGGTATAAAAACGCATAAGTCCCGTTGTGGGTGTTGTAATTTTTAGTTAATTAGGATTGATTCTCTCTTCTCTTTACCAAATAGTATGTTACTTCACAACTGTCTCTGCTGACTTCAATGTTTCGACTTGTGTGGGAGAGGATTTTGCAGGCTCATCATCCACTTGTGTTTTGGAAACACTGTCTTTGATTCATAAATATACTATATCCTTCACTTTTAAATTTAGTATGAGTCCCCCATTTCTAACTTCCAGATGGGTCTCCTTCAGATTTCAGTCAGATTGAGAGGCATACTCTTACACTGCGAGTTTAGAAAATTTATCAAGTTTTGTGACAGTGTTCAGGACAGATGTGTCACTGTCATCCTCTAGCTCTGTGCAGAAAAAGGAGATGTAAGAGAATATGTATATATTCTTTGACCAGTATATAAGTAAGGGCCAAGAGCCCTGGCCTGCTCCTGTGTGTCTGGCAGCCTGGTCTCAAGGCCAGCTCTGACACGGAGCAGATTGTGACCTTGGGTCAGGTTGCTGAGGAGACAGCTTTGTGAGAGAGCTGTAAGAAATCTCATTTGGGCCCCTCAGCATCACCCAAGAGCTTTTTTAAGCTCTAACACTCCTTCTTTGCCCTTTCCTGAGCAGCCATGTCTGTGCCTTGCTATGTACCCCTCTCATGAAGATCCTGATCCTCCAACTTGACTTCCTGGCTTGGCCTCAGACTTGCCTCACCACTGTGACTTATCTAGAAATCACCAGGATGTGCTGACCCTGGCTGCTGCCATCAGACCTGCTCTTCTCCAGCAGTAGTTTGGCTGCTGTGGGACTGTGTCTCTTCTGGAGGACGCTGCCCCGCCTGCTGTATTGGCCTCCCTGGCTCCTGCCTTCCCTCCCCTGCAGTGCAGCCAGCTCCTGCTGCCTCCTGAATGAGAGATTCAAAAGCCCATTTACAGAACAGTGTTCTTGTGCTGCTCCTTCCGGCAGAGGGATGGTTTCCAACTGCTAAAATCTTCTAACATATTGGAATTTGTTAGACACATTTGGAAATTAGATACTAAAAATATTCTGATTCTGAAAATATCTTCCCTGGAAACCGTGCTACCTTTCCTACATGATGGCTATCTTTCCTTTTATAGTTTAAGCTTTGACATTTCCTCTTCACTGCTGAAAAGTTTATTTGAAATAAGTCACAGTTAGAGCCTTCCAAAGGTATGTTCTATTTTACAGATGGTTGCACACTTTCTTTGGCCTCCAGATAATGCTTTTTGTCATAGTTACTACTGTGAAATGCCTTTTCTCCCCCTTTTATTTTTTCACCATGCAGTACATTTTGTAAAGAAATATTAGCCTTAGAGAAGTGCACAGAAAACACACAAGTGTCAAGTTCTTCTTTTAGTGATTATGTTTTCTTGAAAAATTCCAACACTCATATTCTGAAACATGACTCAGAACCCAGTATCCTCTATCACTTTAATGGAAATCACTGATTTCATGGCTCCATATTCCTTGATGGCTATTAATCAGCAGACCTTTACCAGAAAATGGGTATTCAAATGGTTTTATTGTCTCAGTAGGTTTAATTCCTGTGTTTGAATAACTCCAAAAGTCATGTTTCTATCACTTGAATAGCAATAAAACCACCCACCCAGAACTCAGAGTGTCTTACTTCTCACTATTTGAAAGTTATAAAAAAATCAGCCCCTTTTGAATGTCACGACAAACTGTACTGGTGAGTGTGGTAATGGAATAGTGCTGTTGGAACACGAGCTGCTCTGCCAAAATAAATTACTGGATATATGGAGGTTCAATGTCTTCTGTGTAGGAGAAATAGAGGCACAGAGATGGACTGGCTCATTTGGTTTTGCTTGGCTTTAAAGCAATGTTTAGAGCAAGCATTTATTTCAGGCAGTAATTAAAACTCGAGCCTCTTAGGCTATGCCCACACGGTCCTGACATTTTAGTATGGCCTTTAGTTGGACTATGCCAGTCTCCTAATGCATAAGATGCTTCCTGTGAGAATCAGGACTTCTCACTTGAAAAAGGGTCATTTAATTGCTTTATGACAGCTTAGTCTCCAGAACTGGATTTCTTCCCTCCCGAGTTAGTTGTACAGGTAGCAGTTGTCACCAGTCCTGACATTAGTCTTCTGTAAAACCTGACATTAGCTGCTGTTGGGCTTGAATCAGAATGAATCCTACTCAAAGAATGATAGATGTGTTTTGCCTTTCTGTTGTGTCATCTATCCTCACCAAATGACCATTTTCATGTAAAGCTTCTCATTCTTCCTTTTTCTCCCTCTCTCCCTCTTCCCCCCCTCCTCTGATTATTTTCTCTGCATTTAATCAAAACACAGCACACATCTCTTTGGTTACGCATTTATTTATCATACTCCCACCTAAAAGTCATTGTGCTATTCACTGTAAACATATGTAATAAGATGCAGTCCCAATGCCCCCAAAACTGTGCTATAGAAAAGATGTGGCTAATAGGGAGAGATAGGGCAACGCAACAGATCACATTCAGGTTGGTGGTTGAGCTGGAAACACATTGAAGGTTTCCTGATCATAATCTTTCGACCTCAGTCTGCGTCTCCAGCTGTAAGATTTACACAAAAGTTCAAGCATCAGCTGTGCCCTCAGAACATTGGTTGGTTTTGCTTTACTGAACGTTCTGTTAAGCTGCTGGAGCTGCAGAGAGTAAATGAAGTTAGGCATTGGTCTATCCAACACTACTGATAACTCATGCATGGCTTATTTTCCTGATGGGGTTAAGGAGGATCTCTGCTTAAAAATGGAATTTTGCTCATGATTGAGCATTAGAATTTTACCTATGTGACTATATTCCAGATTTCTATAAGGTCACTGAAATCATAGCTCCTCAGTCTTCTTTCATGAAAGGTTCTGAGGAAAAAAAAAAGCAAACATGACTTAATATATTCTGTCTAAGACCTGGCAGTTTTCCCAGTGCCATTTTCCAATAGTAAAAGATCTTCTCTATAACAGAAGTTATAGGCTTGAGAGACTTGGCAGATATTGTCTGAGTCCCACTGCTTGCCTGGGGCAGGCCTTTAACACATCAATCCAAGCAGTACCATATAACAAAAGAATATCATGGAAGCACTGGTTGGGTATATTAGAGCATGCTTTGAATTCTTCCTCCTTCCAGCAGCGGTATCCTAAGTAGGTAAGAGAACTCTGGGCAAAACAAAGAAATATAGTATTTGTTATTAGGAAAAGTAGTTCAGAGTAGTCTGAAATGGGAAGATGGAAAAGTTAATGTCAGGAGCCTGATGGACCGGCCGCCCTGCTCGGACTGTCGAGCCTGGAGCCCTCTCCTGCTCCCGGAACCGCGCCGAGCCGAGCCGGCGGAGCTTGGCGCCGCGGGTGCAGTTGCGGGCAGCGCCCTCGAGGTGGAACCTTCTCACCGAGGCTGCGGGGCTGTCCCGGGCGGACGGGCACGGGTCTCGACCTCTGCGGGGCCGGCCCGGGCGCTCGCACCCGGCGGCGCGGGGCCCGGCGGCCCGGGGCGGAGCGCCCCGTAGCACCCCTGTGCAAGCGGGGCATGGTCCTGGGGTGGAGAGCGCCTCTGAGGGGAGGAGCACACTTCCAGACTGTTCCAGCAAAGTATTCCCGACCATGTCCCTCAACCACCAGGGTGGCCCTGACCCCTCGCTGCCGAAACCTCCCTGGTGCCTGGGGGAAAACGGGAACTCCTCCAGCCGGCATCCGCGCTGCGAGCCGAAACCGAGGATGGGACAAAAAGCGTCGGGAAACCTCCTCTGTGTTATCGATCCAATGAGAGGAGGACACCACTCCATCGCCCTCGGAAGGCGGGATGGAGATGGAGGCCCCGCACCCCGGGGGAGGCCGCACTAAACAGCCCTGGTCCCCGCCTGCGCCCCGTCCTTGCCCCCTCCTTGCTCCCGCTGCCGCACCGCGACCGCCTCAGCCCTTACTGGCTTCACCTGCTCAGAAATCCCCCAAACGTTCATCCGGCACCGCGCCCCGGCGAGGCCAGGCCAGGCGGACCGGACGGGGCCGCAGCCCGCGCCCGGCCGGGGGTTCACAGGGAGCCGGGCCGCGCCGCGCCGTGCCGAGGACCGCCGCGCCGTCACAGGGTCGCCGCCGCCTTCAGCACCACGAACAGCTACAAGTGCGGCACCGCCCCCCGCCCGCCCGCGCCGCCCGCCCAGCCCGAGCCGCGGTGAGCGCGGGCAGCGCCGAGCCGCTCCCGCCGGCGGCCGGGCACGCCGAGCCGCGGCGCTCCTGCCGGGGAGGGGGCCGGGCCGGGGGCGTTTTCTTACAGGGCTGTGAACGGCGCGACCCGGCCGGTGCGTGTGTTCGCCGCTGCAGTTGAGCGGCGGGGCGGCAGAGGGTGTGTATCGCCACGGGGCTGGGCCGCCGGCCCCAAAAGTTGGGTGGGATTTTCTTTTCTCCCCCCCTTTTTTTTTTTGGTTTCCCTCTCCCCCCCCTTTCTTTTTTTTTTTTTTTTTTTTATTTTAGGGTGGGTGGGAGGGGTAAGGAGGGCGGCAGCGAAGCACGTTCGGCTCGGCTAATGCCAGGCGTTATGCAGCGCTGCTGAAACCGCTCTGCTGCATACCTGTCCCAGGCAGAGCTCCGAGCTCCTGCTGACGCTACCGGTGAAAGCTATTTGAGACGAGGGTTGTCCAGAAATTACCTCATGCTACTCCCGATCGGCGCCGTGCATCAATTCCAGTGACCTCTACAGTGATGTGGATATGCAACTCTTTCCGATCAAGGTATTTGTGTATGAGTGTGTGTCGCCGTTACTTCTTATTTTAGGGAGAGAGGACCCACAAATAATGCAAGTTTTGCCTCAGTTAACGTTTCTGCGCTGGGCAATCCCCTCCGCCTACTTCGTGGCGTCTGGGGCTTTTGTCTTTTTGCTTTAATTATTTATCATTTTTATTGTCGATGATATCCTCCACGATCAGCTCTAAACGAAGGAGATCCCGGGCACGATGCCGTCACAGGGAGACCATCGGTTCTCCCCAACGGTGAGATCTCCCGTTGTCTCCTTGACTGGGTCCTCTCCCACCGAGGGGTGGGGGGGGCACCGGGGTTTCCCCGTGCTCCCCGCCGCCCTGCTCACGTTTCGCGGGCCGGGAGGGAAGAGGGGGCTCCCGCAGCTCGGGGGGGACGGGGCCAGCCCTGACCGCCGCTATCTGCTTCCCTCTCGGCTCCTCGGCTCCGGGAACAGGCGAGCGGCTGCCCGCCCGCCCCGCGCCGCTTCCCGGGTGGGCTCCGCTCCTTCTGCTCTCCGGAGGATACCCCCGTGTCCCTGGGGTGGGAAGGGGAAGAAGGATCCTTGCCGGGCTCCTGGGGCTCCCTCCCCCGGGGAAGGAGGCAGGGGGCGGCGGTGGGGGTTAGCGGTCCCCGGCCTGGAGCAGGATTCCCCGGCGCCGGCGTGTGTTTGTCGCGGGGATCCCAAGTGTTGGCAGGTGAATGTACAACACAGCTTAAAAAAAAAAAGCCAAACCCAAACAAAACAAACCTCAAAGCAACTCAAGTGATAAAAATCGATCAGTGACCCAAAGTGCACGCAGATCCGGCGTTGGCATTTTGGAGTTCGCACGCTTCTGACCTCTGGGACCAGGGACTTCGGTTTTCATTGAGGAGGAACAGAGGCGCATTAAAGCTGACCAGCTGATGCGAGGGGAGGACTGACTCACGGACGGCTGTAAATAAAAGGCGGCGATGGCTTAGCTTCCCCGTGCCGCTGCCGCGGATGGGGAGCTCCCAGCCAGGGACCCGGGCTCGGAGGGGAGCGACCGCCGAGGCCTCTGCTCCAGCCGGGGGAACCTGCGTGTGCCACCTCGGCCGCAAGGCCGCGGGTGCGGCAGCTGAAACTCGTCCCGCGGCCGGTGACTGGCAGGAGCGAGGACCCGGTGAGAGCCGCGCCAAGGCAGTGCCGGAATCCTTCAACAACAGGCGCCAGCTGGGGTACGGATGAGCCTGAGAAGAGTAAGAGGAGAAAAAAAAATAAATCTCGGCTAAGTAAAGCGGAGAACAATAGGGGGCTCCCTTCAAGGGAGGAACACCGCGGTGATGGGCGATGGTCGTGGAGTTGCGCAGGGGGAACCGGCTCGCCCAGCTCCGGGGCGCTCCCCGGGCCCCTCCGCCGGGCGGGGCGGGCCGGGCCGGCCCGCGCCAGCTCTTCCGCGGCCGAAGAAAGGTGCCGGGATGCGTTAGGAGCCGAGAGGCAGCCGGGAAAGCACGGAGGAGCCGCACGGAAAGCCGGTGCGTGGCCGGCCGTTTGCTCCCGGCCGTGCCGCCGGCACCGTGATGAGGGAGAGGGCGGAGCGCGGTGCAGAATGCTGGGCAGGTTGCGCGGGGTGCGGCGCGGAGTGCTCGGCGGGATGCGCGGGGTGCAGTGCAGAGTGCTGGGCTGGGTGCGTGCGGTACGCGGGGTGAGACTCGCGGGGTGCGGTGCGGGGCTCGCCGCGACTTGGGCGCCCGGGGGCCGCGGCTGCTCGCGGGTCGGACACGGACACAGACCCCAGTGCGCTTTCCTGTAGGACGGCCCGGGACGATTTGCTTGCGCGGGCGCGTTTCTCGGGGCTGGGCTGCACTGCCAGCGCCGGCTCTGAACCCAGCTGTGCCGGCTGGGGAGTGAGAGCCTGGTGGGAAGAGGGCAAAATGGAAACAAAACCAAGGGAGAGAGCTCTTCTGGGCTGCCTGGGGAAATCTCCTTGACCATCCCTTGCCAGACCAGAGGTGAAACCAGCTCTAAAGGTGTTAATATTGATGGAGTTTATTCAGCTGTGAGACCAGACAAGGGCAGAGGAAAATGTCTGATGCTGTTTCCTGCTTAAAAATTGTAGACTCCTATTAGTCTCACCCTCGCATAAAGACCTGTGCTGGTTTTTAGCAGTGTAGCTTGTTTGGAAAATAGATATATGTAGGGTAGAAAGTGGAGGCAGATGCTCCAGGGTATTTGAAAAGAGTCTGATCAGGCCGAGTAGAGACATTTCTCTCATGGTGCACTCAGAAGAAATAGTTTCTGTGAGCGAGATGCTGAGGGTGATTCGTCTTGAAGTCCTGATTATTGTCTAAAGGTTACCTCTGTGGCAGGGGCACAGGAAACCATTACAGAAGAGCTGAGGTAGATAAGACTACTTACATTAGTGAAGAATTCTCCTGCAAGTTAGGAGTTGTGAAGTCAAGGCCAAAGGTTTTCCAAATTCCTTTTTGTTGTCAGCAAAACCCGTTAATCCTCCCTATGTGTCAGGTTAGTGTATGCAGGTGGCAATTATTTACCTGCTTTGTGTGGAGTTCAGCTCTTTGGTCATTGCTGAATGCTGTGCAGAAGACAGAGGCAACTTTTATGGACACTAAAATGAACATTAGCAAGATCATCCTTATTTTATAGTTCAGAAGTAACATATCAGTAGTAAAAAGTCAAAATAATCACATTTTTGCCCTTTTTTTTTCTTTTTCTTTCCTCCTGAGATCTTCATAATGGAAGATGCCGTTATTTGGTTTTCATTCAGTAAAAGCAGATCAGTTTTGCATTGACTGGGCAATCTGACATTTTGTGAAATTAGAAATGGGTTTTCATTCTAAAACTCCTCCCTTTCTAGTTCATAGGATATCAGTTTTATTTTATTTTAGTGCAGTTCCAACTGTGCTTCCAATGCAATGACAAATGAATTTTTTGGCCTCAAACAGAATTCGTAATACTTTTTCTCAGATGTTTTTCCCCCCACTAGTTATCTTTTTAATACTTTTGAATACTCTCTTTGTCCCTCAGTAAAGGGTTCATATGTGTCTGGTTGGCAATGTCAGTTAAAAAGTGTTCCATGAAGATGAGAGAACATGTTTTCCCACTTCTGCTGTGGAGAGTTCTCCTCGCTCCTGCGGCGGTCTGTAGCTGTGAGATTTTTTTTTTTTAATTTTTCTTTTAAGCAATATTTCCAGGTGAACATATTGAATCTCTCCGTATGATTTCAGGCATGACTTCAGTGCCAGTGGAAGGCAGCTCTTTCAGGAAACCTCTTACCAAAATAGAGACATTGCCTGTATTTATTTAAGTACTTATCTGTCACACTCAGCTCAGCTTTTAGACCTCTTCATAAACATAAAGAACTCCCGTAATGAGCCTGCCTCTCAGTGCTATGAGTCTTTGTTGGAACAGTGACTGGTCCAGGCATATGCTCATGCACTGACTCTGGCAACATGGTACCGAAGTACCCAACCATCTGATAAAGCTGAATGATTTTATGAAGGAAGTAATTTCAGAACCAGACACTACATGCAGAAGTTTCCATGTCCCCTGTCTTGCAGTACCCCGCCTCCTTAGGTTTAAAAATAAGTAGATATTCTAGCAGAACAAGTGGAGGTTTGTGCTGAAATACTGACTTTAAAAATAGCAGCATCTTCTGATAATGCCAGATACTTTTAATGAATTAAACCCAAGAGAAGCATGTATTCGAAAGTGGCTGGAAGAGAGGCTTCGTGGTGCACTTATTCATGGACTGTGCTGGGGAAATGTATGAATTGCGTCTCTGAAGTCATGTGTCTAGTGAACTCCAGCTACTACAGTGGGGAACCCAATAAATCAAGAATGTGTTTGCATTAATTCAGACTTTTATGGTCAATTGGAAAAGGACAGCATTTTACTTCAAATGAAATCTCTGCATATGAGGAAAGTTCATTCAGGCTTTATAGCCCAGAGACCTGTGCTTTTTCACTAAAATTCATTGATAAAAATGGAATCCATTTAGATCAGATGCTTTCTGCTTAGCTGCCCAGGCTCACAACATCCTGTAAAAGGTAATATTAATCAATATATGAAAAGCCTTGTGACAGGAATAAATTAGGCCATGTAATAGTAGCTTTTATTTCTTAGGTAACATAGAAAAGACTAAAAGGTCTTAAATTTTTAAAAACAGCATTTTAAAATTTTATTTCTGTTTTATAGACAAGCTGTGGACACTCACAGCGAAGAACATACTTTTTCAGGAAAACATGCAAGCTGAGGCAGAGCAGTTAATGCTTACATAGACTACAATGTTGAAAAGTGCTGTTATCAATTCATTGGACTTTCAGTCAGTTCCAGATAAGGTATTAGACTGAGGATATCGGGCTCACCGTAGCTTCTCTGTTGTTGTTGGAATTTGGGTTGCAATAGCTGAATTCATCATTATTTGTTTGTACAAAGACTGACAGTCACTTTAATTTCTTGGCATTCTTTGGCTGTGAGGAATTACCCTGAGGCTGATAAAGAGAAAAAGCAGCATTTCTTTCCTTCATGAATATTTTCACTTTTTCAGTGTTGCTTTCCTGTTCTCCATACAATGTTAAATAAGAATGTCTTATCTTTTCTTCCCTCAGAGAATTGCTTCCTGTATGGGCTGTACATACATGCATAGACTAATGAGTTGGTTATTCGCTGTGGAATCGGGAAGGAAATTGCCTCTATCTCTCTTTTAGGTGTAGCCACAACTTTTAGTCTTTACTATTTTAAACGCTTAGCATGTTTTTCTACTGAGGCAATCAAGACAATAGACGATTGTGTCTAGTTAATAGTTCATACAATCTTTTCGCTATAGCGTGGGCCATATAAGAAACATCCCACAGGGCCGGATCAACTCACACAGTGACATTGGTGATTGAGCTCCATTTGTGATCGAGCCAGATTTTGGCTCATGGGGCTGAAGCCCAGAAAGCTCTGTAAGCTGTGTGCCCAGAAGGAGTCAAAGGAGAAATATGGCACAGACTTTGTTTAATTTAGGTTTAACCCTAAACCAAATTCATGGAAAACAAAATGTTACAAGATACTGGAAGTCCTGTGTGTTGCCGTTCCCAATTAATTTTATTCACACCCACTAAACATGTTTCATTTCAAGTTGTTGCTCTGTTACCAGACCACAGTGAGATACCTTTACATTCAGTAGCAAACTTTCCATTGTGAATATTTTTCTCAGGTCTTCAAATAGCCTCCATTTAAAAACTCTTCTTCAGCTTCTGTGAACTTAGTATTATCACTGGGGAAAAAACATGTAACAATAGGATAATCAATTTAAAGTGTTAACAAACAATATTAAGTCCTGTTACCACATAAAATATAAAAATCTTGTGGAAAAGAATTAAAAATGTCTTTGAAAAACAGTATAGTTGTCTATAACTGTCTTCTAACATTGTCTGTAATTGTCTTTCGATTTGATCGTATTTTTAGTAGGAACCAGCTAGATCACTGGGGACGAAGTATATATATCTACAGATAAGCCTCTTGTAAGGATTTTCTGTATAGGCAGTGAGGTAGGCACTTGTTCAATGTGATCAATTTCATAATAAATAAAACTTTAAAAAAGAAAAGTATGAGGTAAATTGCACCCTCAGATGTCCACTGCTTTCTATAGCCTACAACAGATGCCTTGAGAGACTGGCTCAGACGCAGTTGCCCACAGTGTACCTCTCTAGTATCAGGTAAAATTAATTACCTCTTTCCTCTCCTCAGAGGCCTAAAAATTTCTTCAGGCATATGCAGTTTTGTTAAATATTGAAATAAATGCCACTCACTTAAGAATTAGTGGGGGCAAGTTGGAGATATTTATAACAGTCAGTCAGGTGTTTAGATATGTAGGCTGAAATCCTGATCTCGTTAAAATCAGTGGGACTTCCCCGTATGTCAATGGGAGCACAATATTGTACCTATTTAATGTGGTCCAAATGCAAGCGGAGACTAGAGACCTTGTTAATGTTGGACCTCAGCTCAAGTAGAATGTTGGAAAGGGAATACTGGATATTCAGCTGGTTTCCTAACAGAATACATTGTGCTCTTTTTGCTTAAGAAATCAGTTACCTTTTCATAGAAGTAATTCAGTGTTAGAAATTATGTGGAAGGTATTTTAGATGTATACTAAACCCAGAAAAAAATGAATTCCACTGGAGAAATAGTCAGTTTAATATCTAAATGAATGGATTGAATATGCTTGTACTGCAGTGGCTGAAGAGCCTACTTAAATTCAGGAGCTCTGATTACTCCATTGTCATAAATGGAACCTCTCTGTGAGTGAGAGTGTGAGCAGTTATTGCACTTCTGTAGGCAGGAACAGAATGATACAGCAAACCAGAAAACAAAATGTGCTACAGATCAAATCTGTTTCTGGATGTCATGCAATATGAAGGTAAATAAGAATTACTGTTTGGAATCTGAACACCAGGCTAAGTTTTGTTCCCCTGATTTGGCTTTTGCTCTATTGCTATCATCAATTTCCCAGCTTGTAGTATAGTGCAGCCAGGTGTTCAGATTCACAGAAGGCTAAGAATTACACTCTTAAAGAATACAGAAAGTAAAACCTAGGCGATGTAACTCGTATTCAAAAGTAAATACAGTGTGACATGTAAAACTGCTGAACTAAATGGTATTTCTCATATTTTTTCTTTTTCTTTTTTTCTTTCCCCAGAAGTACCTCAGCTGTAGGGCAAAATACAAAGACATAAGCTACTAACCTCCTTTTAGCACCAGGACCAGACATACAACCCTACACTTCACCATCAATTAAAAGCAGTTGAAAGCCACCTCTTAGAAAAGCTGATCAACCCATGACATCTGTGGACATCTTTTGTAAAACACGTTTTATGTACTTCTGCTGAGATCCTTTTTCTACCTGCCGCATGGTTCTATATTACTTACTGGGCACTGATGGTAGCCTCCAGAAAGTGCAGCTTCAAATGGTCAACCTCATCCTTTAGCAAGAAGAAGATCTGGGTACTGGAGAGCAACAACATCTTCAGAGAAAATGGTATACGAAGGAAAACAATTAGTTTCCTGCCATTGTTTTTTCCTGTTAACAGCCAAATTCTACTGGATACTCACCCTGATGCAAAGAACTCATGGCCAGGAGTATGCCCACTCCATCCGACTGGATGGGGACATCATCTTGGGAGGACTGTTCCCTGTCCATGCAAAAGGGGATAGAGGGGTGCCTTGTGGGGAGCTCAAGAAGGAGAAAGGGATCCACAGACTAGAGGCAATGCTGTATGCAGTTGATCAGATTAACAAAGACCCTGATCTTCTTGCCAATATCACCTTAGGTGTCCGGATCCTCGATACGTGTTCCAGGGACACTTACGCATTGGAGCAGTCCTTAACATTTGTGCAAGCGTTGATAGAAAAAGATGGTTCAGATGTGAAGTGTGCTAATGGTGACCCACCTATTTTCACTAAGCCAGACAAGATATCAGGTGTGATAGGTGCTGCAGCAAGTTCTGTGTCCATTATGGTGGCAAATATTTTAAGACTTTTTAAGGTAAGTAACATTTTCTACCTTTCTTTTAAATTTCAAGCACAATGAAGTGAGTGAGGTGATTGTGTTGTGTTATCTTCAAAAAAGAAAGGACTTCTTCATATTCAGAAATCTGAAATGACTGGTTTGACCTATCAAAGCAAAGAGGGGGAAAAGAAAGAGCAATGATTGCAGACGTAATTTGAGGTGCCAAATGCCTCTCTTGAAGCTCTAAACAACCAGAGGACAATTTAACTCTTTAGGAATTTGTATCCTTATTTATTTACTACTCACATTTGCTCTGTATTAAGCGTTTATGCTCATCAAGAATAGGTTGAGATTGATTTCCCAAACTTCTGGGAGAATGAAATATAAGGTTTGAACAGAAATCGTTTTGTAGGAGGACCAGATAATTTCCCTACATAGCAAGATATGCCAGTAATAATGTAGTGCTATTGATGTGCATGTCTAGCCAAATGAAGTGTACTGAATTATCTTTGATTTCTTTGAAATCTTAGCCTCCTCCATATTTTTTACGGGGCAATATTTTTTTTACAGGCTTTGTTATCAATTTGTGAGACCATTTTTGGACAACAGTTCTATTGGTGTTTCCTTCCATTTTGTTAAGCTCTGATGTTATAAATAATGGAAAAGCAAACCTGCCACTTTTAAACTTGCTAAGTTAGACAGGAAGATGAACACATTCTAATCAATTGACTTAGCTGGAACAGATCAGGCAGCAGATACTTAATTTTTAATCCTGTGCAATGGCAAACAGATGATGGTAGATTGAGCGCTTTTTTTCTACACACAGAATGACTGTAACTTTTGTCTGAATCTATTACTGTTCTACTGTCCACTATTATTCAGACTTGTTCCTTCCATTCAGAGATCTTACCTTATGTCCTACAACTTCACAACCACTGAAGACCACTTAAAGACCCTTTCTTTGACTTTGCTGGAGAATATTCTGATAATGTTAAATATTGCTGGTATGTATTTTGAGAAGTGTTGCACTTGTTTTCTAATTGTTGTAACTGAGAGATTGCTTAGAAGTAAGGAAAGGTTTGGTCTTTTTCTGAAGTTTTCTCAAATTGACAAAGAGCGTTTCAGTCATTTAAATGGAGATTTTTTTTGTCCTTCTCTCTGGTTCTCCCATGAAGGGCATAATGATGGATTTACAGTTCAGTGGAGGAGCAAAGCGTGTTCTGGGTTGTGGTCTGGTGTTCATTACAATCTCAAAACTCATCTGTAGCTGCAGTTACTTGCACAGGTTTCCGAGTAGTGGACTTGTTCCAGCCATATGTTTGGCTTGTGAAAATCAAGTACACAAAACTGAGCTAAGAGTTAAAAATGGTCTATTATGGTGAGCACCTCTGGATCCGTGCCTAATGGGGATGCCTGTCTTTCCTGGGAACACTTATGCAGTTTGCGGGAGGTGTTTATTTTTAATTTCATAACCTTTTTTGAAGTTGTGTTGTCCAGTTATATAATGCGTCATTCTGAAATAATGAAAGATGGAATGGTCAGTTTAATACACATTATGATGCAGAGCCATGTAGACTATGACTTAGACCCAGTTTTAAGTAGAATACAGTGCCATTGACTGATTTAAGAAACTAAGCCTTTTAAGACATGCATTAACTGTGAATTAATAGCAACAAGAAGGGAAGAGGTCTATGAATTGTCTAAGATAGCAGCAATTTGTCTTCTGAAACCATGACAGCTACCTCCTGATTTGCATTATGCCGTAAGATTGCAAATAACGTTCTGCTGCAGTCTTAATCAATAGAGGGTCATGTGATATCCCCTCTGGGGAAGGATCTTATTTACCCATTTAATTGATGTAACACAGCTGCTGGCAAAAGGAGGAGACATCTCTTTTAGTTCTAATTATAGATCCTGCACAAATATTCTTAATAATGTAAAAAATTACAAATTATACCCTTTAATCTCTGATGTTGGACCTGCATCTGAAGTCTGTTTTTACATCTTCCTCTCAGAAGTAGATCTGTTATCTCAGGTCTTGGAAGGAAGATGCAGGGACTGTGAGAATGAAGACCTTAAGCCCACTGTGGGAGAGGAACAGGTTTGAGATCGCCTTAGGAACCTGAATGTGCACAAGTCCATGGGACCTGATGAATTCCATCTGCAGGTCCTGAAGAAGCTGAAGAATGAAGTTGCTAAGCCACTGTCCATCATAATTGAAAAATCATGGCAGTCAGGTGAAGTTCCTGATGACTGGAAGAAGGGTAATATAACCCCCATTTTCAAGAAGGGGAAAAGGGAAGACCCGGGGAACTACAGACCTCACCTCTGTGCGTGGCGGAATCATGGAGCAGATTCTCCTGGAAAGCATACTAAGGCACATGAGAAACAATGAGGTGATTGGTGACAGCCAACATGGCTTCACTAAGGGGAAATCCTGTCTGACCGATTTGGTGGCCTTCTATGATGGGACTACAGAACTGATGAATAGGGGCAGAGCATCTGACATCATCTACCTGCACTTGTGCAAAGCGTTCAACACTGTCCCGCACAACATCCTTGTCTTTAAACTGGAGAGACATCAATTTGATAGGCGGACTGCTCAGCAGATAAAGAATTGGCCGGAAGGATGCACACAAAGAGTTGTGGTCAACGGCTCAATGTCCAGTTGGAAACCTGTAACGAGTGGTGTCCCTCAGGGATCAGTGTTGGGACTAATCCCATTCAACATCTTTGTTGGCAGCCTCGACAGTGGGATTGAGTTGTGCCTTCAGCAAGTTTGTTGGCAACACTAAGCTATTTGGTTCGGTTGATACGGTGGAGGGAAGGGATGGGATCCAAAGGGACCTTGGCATGCTTTAGGGGTGGGCCGATGCCAACCTTATGAGGTTCCAACAGTATGAAGTGCAAGGTCCTACACCTGGGTTGGTGCAATCCCAGGCACAGCTACAGGTTGGACGGAGAAGAGATTCAGAGCAGCCCTGCAGAAAAGGACTTGGGGGTGTTGGTTGACAAGAAACTGAACTTGAGCCGGCTTCATTGTGCACTCGCAGCCCAGAAAGCCAACTGTATCCTGGGCTGTATCAAAAGAAGTGTGACCAGCAGGTCGAAGGAGGTGATCCTGCCCCTCTACTCTGCTCTCATGAGACCCCACTTGGAGTACTGCGTACAGTTCTGGTGTCCTCAACATAAGAAGGACATGGAGCTGTTGGAGCAAGTCCAGAGGAGGGCCACAAGGATGATCAGGGAGCTGGAGCACCTCCCATATGAAGACAGGCTGAGAAAGTTGGGGTTGTTCAACTGGAGAAGAAGAGAAGAAAAGCCTGGAGAAGAGAAGCTGCGTGGAGTCCTCGTAGCAGCGTTCCAGTATCTGAAGGGAGCCTACAAGGATGCCGGAGAGGGACTCTTCATCAGGGACTGTAGCGATAGGACAGGGGGAGATGAGTTCAAACTTAAACAGGGGAAGTTCAGGTTAGATATAAGGAAGAAGTTCTTTACTGTGAGGTTGGTGAGGCACTGGAATGGGTTGCCCAAAGAAGTGGTAAATGCTCCATCCCTGGTGGTGTACAAGGCGAGGTTGGACAGGGCCTTGGGCAACATGTTCTAGTGTGAGGCGTTCCTGTCCGTGGCAGGTGGTTGGAACTAGATGGTCTGAAGGTCCTTTCCAACCTTAATCATTCTATGATCTCTGCATGAGTAAAGGCTTCTGGATAAGGCCCTCAGTTAGCACCACTATAGAAACTATTCACGGTGGTTATAGTCAAGAGGACTGGGAAATTAAGGGTTATTTGCCAGAAATACAGAAGTATAATCCAGTTTGGGTTGTACTTAGACCGAAGACATAGACTGAAATTCTCAGCTGCTGCTTCCCCACAGCTCTGCAGCTGAGGACCAAGACCTTGGTCACAAAGGCTTCAGGTAGGAAATTGCGTTTACTGCATCTTGGTATACACTCAGCTGGTGTAAATTCCTGTACTTTCATTGAAGTCAGTGATCACCGTCATGCAAATGCCTGTTTCCATCAGACCCAGGATGAGTGTGATTCATCCATATTTCTGTCTAACAGTGCTATTCAGGAAGTTGAACCCATAATTTGAAGTTCAGCATTGCTTTTATATCTGCTCTGAAGTTCCTAAATGTCAGGACTACATATTTTTTGAGAACGTTGTTATTCAGTAGAATTTTAATTTGTGATGAAACTGTGAGAAGTGTGTTATATGCTCCATGTGAATACATAAGCAAAGATAACCTGAGAAATACTATGCTCAGCAGCTCGGATTTTTATGCTGCTATTTTTCATTTTTCTTGCCATTTTTTTTTTCTTTTATTGATTTTACAACATTAAACATACAGGTCAATAGTGCTATCTGATGATCTGGTAAATAGCATAAACTGATTGGTAGTCATGGTATTCTTTTATCTCAGTATTTTCATGAGAAGAGGGGAGGGAGGACGCTACAGAAAATGACCTTGATCTATAAGCCTTCTGATCAAATGGCTCACTTTGAATTCTTCTCTGTCCTTTCTCCTTTTGTGAATTTCCAGGTGCACCACCTCTTAGTAGGTGATTTTCTGTAGGTCTTACCTTTAATAGGTCCAAAACATTAAGGTCCAGATTTGGACAGCCTAAATTTTACCTGTTGATGGTTTTAGACCTTTCAGAGGCACTTTCTAAGCAGAAAACACTTGTTCAAGGAATTAACTGTTTGAAAATGGACCTGTTACTCCTTGACTATTGTAAAGAGGCAGCTTTTTGCCTTATATTGCTTTGGTGATTGGTGCAAAAAGATTGTGTGAAACAGTTGCTTATTAAGCTTTCAGAACTTGCTGCAAATACAGTGGACAAAGGAGAGGATCTTCCAAGGTGAGCACAGAACTGTGCTTGGCAGCAGCACAGTAGCTGCCCACTTAAACAGTTCTTCATGGATCTCAGGACAGATTGTCCCCACTTGAAGTTGATGGCTCATTCCAAGTTATTTTTATCAGAGAACATCAGGAGTGGGCTGCTTCACAAGGGCAATTGAGACAGGAGCCGACAGGACAGCAGCGCAAGAAGGGCAGTGGTCTCGCAGCCTCACCCGCATGAGAAGAACGAAATGTGTAACCACGTTTAGCCAATAGTCCAGTGACTGGCAGACAAGTCATAGGGGTGAGGCAGGTCCAAGATCAACCAGGAAGACAGGTCAGTGTCAGCAAGGTACAAGGCCAGTAGCAGATCTCAAGCAGGAGCTAAAGGCAAGGGCCAGAGCAGCTGCCAAGCAAAGGAGGTGAACAGAGATCCTATGAGGCTTCTCATTGCTCTTCCTCTCAACTTAGCTGTTTTCCTGGGCTGATCCAGGATTACGTATCTGCACCACATTGGAAGTGACCTTGAACATGTGGAGCCAACTCCAGGGCTAGGGAAGGGAGAGCCATTGGTGCATTCAGGGCCCTGACAGCTTTTTAGCGTTTGCCATGGCAGTGACTGTAGAAACAGGATAGACAGGCAAGGGCCAGCCTCTTTCCTCTCTTGGTGCACCAGGAGATGCTCCTCTGGGTAATGGAAAGAGACAGTGTTTGGTGTTCAGGTTGGGGTTCTTTTTCAGTCTGGAAATTCTGCTGCCAAGTTGGTTTGTTTGGTTGGTAGGTCCATTGCGGGGCTGGCTGCCTCAGCTGGCCAGCTCTCACTAGAACAATGCAACCTTTCTATTGACTAGGTCAGTCAAAATCTTACTCTTACGCCCTTCCATGTCTTTGTATCAGTGAAATTTTGGCTTCCTGTAGGATGCTCAAGGCATGGCCAGATGATATCCATTAGCTGCCTTTTTTGATACCCCTAAGCATCTGGGCTGTTCCTGGTCCCTCAAAACTTGGCCTGGAGGAAACAAAAGACTCTCTACTAAGCTCACTCTATGTATTATGTGCCCTGTAGCCAAAGATTCTACTTGTTTAATGTCTGAATAACTCATGCCAGTGGTTAAAGTCTGCTGGAAAAAAGAGACATTTGTTTATGCTGGTGTCCTCCCATCTGAAAACCTCACACTATTTCTGAACTCCTTGGCACACTCCATCTGTCACCTGCACACATCTTCTAGCCAGGGTCACACTAGGAGCAGCCTAGGGATGATGGTTTGCATGTGAATTGAGATAGGCGGACAGTATGCTTGGTGAGTTGTGATCTTAAGCTTTTATGTATATATTTATATGCATGTGTGTGTATAAAGCCAAAGTATTCATTATCAGTTTTATTCCTTTCCTTGTCTTGATTGGTTTGCCTTGCCTTGCCTGTTGCCTTGCCTTGTCTTCTGTTTTCTCCTCTTTTTCCAAGACTAAATGACTTACTTCCTCTTTTTGGTTAAATTCCTTTCTTGCTGCACCGCTGTAATCCACTTTAATAGCTGCTGTCTGGAGGGACTAATATTCACTTCATGCACATTTGCCTTATACATTTCATATACCTTTACCTCCTCAGGGGTACAAGTACAAATGACATTATGGAGTTACTCTTTCAACTTTATGTGCAACCATCCAAAATGCAAGGCATATTTTATTTCAGTAAATCTAGAAGTGAATATATTAGTTCCATCAGCATTGTGTTTATTTGCTTTGGTGGTTTCCGTGCCTCATTTTGGGTTTTAGCACGTATCTTTCCCGCACGACATCCTTGTCTCTAAATTGGAGAGACATCAATTTGATAGATGGACCACTCGGTGGATAAAAAACTGGCTCGATGGCCGCACGCAAAGAGTTGTGGTAAATGGCTCAATGTCCAGTTGGAAACCTGTAACGAGTGGTGTCCCTCAGGGATCGGTGTTGGGACCGGTCCTCTTCAACGTCTTTGTCGGCGACATGGACAGTGGGATTGAGTGCACCCTCAGCAAGTTTGCTGACGACACCAAGCTGTGTGGTTCGGTTGATACGCTGGAGGGAAGGGATGCCATCCAGAGGGACCTTGACAGGCTTGTGAGGTGGGCCGATGCCAACCTTATGAAGTTTAACCAAGCCAAGTGTAAGGTCCTACACCTGGGTAGGGGCAATCCCAGGCACTGCTACAGGCTGGGCAGAGAAGAGATTCAGAGCAGCCCTGCAGAAAAGGACTTGGGGGTGTTGGTTGACGAGAAGCTTAACATGAGCCGGCAGTGTGCACTTGCAGCCCAGAAAGCCAACCGTATCCTGGGCTGCATCAAAAGAAGCGTGACCAGCAGGTTGAAGGAGGTGATCCTGCCCCTCTACTCGGCTCTTGTGAGACCTCACTTGGAGTACTGTGTACAGTTCTGGTGTCCTCAACATAAAAAGGACATGGAGCTGTTGGAGCGAGTCCAGAGGAGGGCCACGAGGATGGTAAGAGGGCTGGAGCACCTCCCATATGAAGACAGGCTGAGAGAGTTGGGGCTGTTCAGCCTGGAGAAGAGAAGGCTGCATGGTGACCTCATAGCAGCCTTCCAGTATCTGAAGGGGGCCTACAAGGCTGCTGGGGAGGGACTCTTCCTTAGGGACTGTAGTGGTAGGACAAGGGGTAATGGGTTCAAACTTAAACAGGGGAAGTTTAGACTAGATATAAGGAAGAAGTTCTTTACAGTGAGGGTGGTGAAGCACTGGAATGGGTTGCCCATGGAGGTTGTGGATGCTCCATCCCTGGCGGTGTTCAAGGCCAGGTTGGACAGAGCCTTGAGCCACGTGGTTTAGGGCAAGGTGTCCCTGCCCATGGCAGGGGGGTTGGAACTAGATGATCTTAAGGTCGTTTCCAACCCTTACGATTCTATGATTCTATGATTCTATGATCTTTGGTAGCTGTGTGCAGCTAGCAGGGCTGTACCTGGATGATGCTATTTTCGGGCTCGGCTGCATGCCTTTTTACATTAGGCTGCCATTTTGTGCCTTGTATTCCAGACCTGCACAAAAGAGCAGATGGGTCTCCCAGAAACGAGGGAATTGCCATCTCGCAGAGGACAACCTCACTGAACTTCATAAATACAGGGGTCTGTATTTAATTGTGGCAATCAAGTACATTTCATGATTGAAGAGAATATGATGTAGATGAAATGTAATAACATTTTACCACATAACCCCAGGAAGCATATACATACTGCTGTGAGGCAACCTGAACTATACACAGATCCTCATCCTGACTCTGTATCTATGGACATTTTTGCACCTCATAAGCATTACTGAATTCAGAGGCTCCAGGTGGATGCAGGAGTCAGTCTGTTCCATGTCTGACTGCAGGGCCTTTCCATAATGGAAGAGCTTTATCATATACCCTATAAGAAGTGAAGAACAGGCTCAAGAATTTTACCCAACATATTGGCTTTTATTAACAAAAAATGTGCTGTATTGATTAAAATATATCAATTTTCTGTTCACCGTGTCACGCTACATTTGTTAATAGCATTTTCTGCTGCACAGCTTTTGAAATTTGAAATAGGATGATTTTTTTTTTGTGTTGTTAAAACATATGTGGAAAATCTTGTGTGAAGAAAAATTGTTGTTAGTAGGGAGAAGACGATTGAAACATTTTGAAATCAGCTCTTAAGATGAGCAGATTTGTTTTACTTTTGTTCTAGATAATATTTGTACTTTCTGAATAATTTTTAATTGTGAAGGCAACCCATTGCCAATGCATCCCATTTAATTTTACAGTGTTTTTTGTAGCTTATTGCAAGCACATATCTGTTTAGTGCCTGAGCATCGTGTCTTGGTATTGGCTGGAAAACGCCATAATAATCCCCCCCCTCCCAATTCAGCTTCTTTTACATAGAAACAACATTCATATTTCTTTATATTTCCATGGTAGTAGATAGTTGATTATGCAAAAAACCTTTTTAATGCAACCATGATTCTTCTGTTAGTACCAGGTTAAATGTGTCATAGTCAAGAGAGGCAAATACCAGGTCAACGCCAAGGGAGGTACAATAGATATTTTGCAAGTATCAATAATGAAGCAATTGGGAAATTTTTTAGTTGCAGACAGAGGAAGTAATAGGTTTTCAGATTCTGTGAAAACTGTTAGCATTAATTAGCATCAAATTTTATTTGTGCTAAGATGCTTGAGACAAGGGAACACAAAAGCAACTTGATACATTCATTTAGTATTTTACAGTATATTAGTTCCTTTAAATATTCCTCTAAAGATTTAATATTTTTAGTCTTCTTGCATTCTTGGATGGAACTGTAACTAGTGGTTACAGCAAAGGGGCAATGTGGTTTTCTGTATTGTTTTCCATGTTTGTCATTGGCTTGCTACAAGGCTTGAGAAGCATCACTTGACCTTTTTGTGCTTCTCTTTTGTCATTTTGATTTGTTTGTATTTAACCATTTCTAAGGAACAATAGGAAGCTTGATTATCGTTTGTTTGAGATGTCTCCGCCGTTTCTGTAGGCAAGCTGAAGCTGTCTAAAATGTTGGTGTGTTTATGTCATTCCATAACCAATATGTGAGCACCTTACAAAAAGAGTGTAGCTATTAAAGCCCAACAGTCTGATTTTTCTTTCTAATTCCCTGAGGGCAGCTGGGACTATATATATATATATATATATAGTTATATATATACATCTTTCCCCCACATGAAGGATACTGCATATGCAGAGAGAATTATTTCACCCTTTCATGGCTGAAGTTTTGCTGATTTTTTACCACCATAGAAACTTTTGGTATTAGGGCTTTTTTGTATGTGACAGAAGTTCCTGACTTATTTGTTAAATAGTACTTACGTAATACAGATATTAGTTGTAATTTCACAAAAGAGAAGACCAAAAGGTTAAGTCTAGCAGTTCAACCAGAGCTCATTTGTACACAGAAACACAAACTCTGCAGTGGGTTTTTTTTAAAGAAGTTGTGTTAATAGGAGGGACTTTCTATGTCTCTGCTAGTAAACAAAATGTACCTGGCATAATTCCCTGACACCAAGGCCAGGTGTCACAGACATCCACATCTGTGTCACAAACTCCTTTATTCCCCCAACTCATGGGGCTGCATGCAAATTACTGGGAGGGAATGATTCTTGCTGACTTCTGACGCCTATCTGGAAATCATGAGACTTGGCTGGCACAGGTTGCAGCTGAGTTATATGCTATCCTGACAGTCTAGCAGTGGAAGCAGCTGAGTTGTTGCAGAGGGATGTGCTCTAAAATGATGTGATTTAGCAGTGGAGACGTCACTGCTGATTTCTCGGGACAGAGCTCCTCTGCTCCTACATCACACTGAAGGGAAGCCAAGACACTGTGAGGATCATTGATACATTTTCAGTGTTTTAGTACAGCAATGTTAGTTTTATTAGTCATAATGAGAACTAAATTAAGACTTTTTTTTCTTTCCCTGGTGGATAATTGTTTCAGTACAGTGACAGCTGTGCAATATGAATAGTCCTGCGTTCTGACTGTCATCAGAAACCAGGTGCTGTTGTGTGTTACAACTAACTGGTAGATTTTGTGGGTTGGCGTATTTCCATCCTCATTATTTTTGCTAAAGCACATTGTGCTTTTAGGATTAAACTGGTTTAGAGTGCTTAAATGTATATCCTTGTGTTTGCTAGCATTTATCAGAGAAAAATAGTCATCCAAACAAAAGTCTTACTGAAGGGCACGAATTCCACATGAATGAATTAAATAGCCAAGAGCAAAATGCTCCTCTGGGCTGGGACCTACATATGCTCCCCGCAAGATATTATGTCCCCTGTCCTTCTGACAGGATAATTAAGCATTTAAGTGAGGCCTTAAATTAGGAGGCTGTTTGCCCTTGGCTGCCTGCGTCCTCAATAGAGAGAGTAAAATGCTTTCAGAGGGGGAGTAGATCAGGTCTATGAGTGTGGATGCATCTTTCATGTTTGCAGAAAAATGATGGGTTGATGCATGCTTGTGCTTTCATGGACAGAACCTCTTCCCACTGGAATGCTTCAGAAGCCTTGCATGGAAGTAATACACATTTATAAGAAGAGTTTGAACACCTGCAAGGGTGGTGTCAGTTTCTTAATTACTTCCTCACTTTCGTGTGGGAGGAATCTTATTCGTCTAATTTTCTCTTCCATTTCCCACCTGCTCTATTTCTCTCTCTTACTATTTTAAGAAAATCTACTTTTTGACCACTGTTCCCAATATTTTTCCTGTATTTCATTCCACAATCTCCAAACAATTTTTTCAGACATGCTGAATAAGCAAGGCTCTGACTGTGTCTCTGTTTATGTAGGTCGAGAGGATTAGTGGGTCAGCAGGAGGAAGAGCTGAGTTTGGGCAACTTATGAGTGGGACGTATCTCTGGGGATAACAGGAAATAAGGGAGATACTTGTTGAGCCTTAAAGGAGCCTTAAAGGAACAAGGGTGTCTCCTTTTTATTTCACTGTAGGATTTCTTGTCTGGCACTTCAGTAGATACCTGGCTCTAACTCTTCTCTAAAATAAATCATTTCTGATAGCAATGCTGAGATATGCCATGGTATTGTGAGATCACTCTTCCTATTGTATGTCTTTTATAGCTTTAGTCTGTGGAGCAGGAGCAAAAGTGATTTCTCTGAGCTGTAATAATTCATATTTTGAGTTTTGGCTTATGTTCTTTTATAGAAGGTGCCTCCAGCATTTGGTTGTGCAGCAGCAGTATTTGTAGAGACAGAATCAGGATCTTTTATTCCCTCTTCACTGGTACATTTATGCACATGGTTCTTCTGTAAACTTAAAAGTAGCAAAAGGTCGGTAGCCCATTTTGGGTATCATTCTGCAAGAAGTGCCTAATAAATTCCATTATATTTTTACTTTGATAGTGGCTCTGTCACATTTTAAATGGCATTAAAATCTTCTGCCAAGCTGGGCACAATTTTGTCAAGCAACTCCATTTCATTATGGTAGCACTGATCCCCCATAGTGATTGTTACTATTGTTCTGATAAATTTTCTTGGTTTTTGTTTGTAAAGTCCTTTGAAATATTAAGGTCTTAGTGAAAAGTTATCACCACAGCTGTAGTTAGGGTATTTATTAGAGAAACATTTCAAAGATGCTTGCAATAGTTCTCCAGGCTTGATTTCCAAAATGAAGCCTAAGAAAATTGCTGAAGAGCTGGCTTTCTTGCCATTCTTATTTCTTCTTTTGGTGCCATGAGTATGCTTTGGTTTTATCAATAATACTGAAACACAGAAAGTGCCCTTCTAGAAGAGCTGACTTCCTTGAAGTCTGTCATCTAGACAAGGGCTCACCAGTCTAGGTGGTGTGCCATATGAATGCAGGTGAAATTACAGGAGGTCTCATGACTTGCCTCTCTGGATGATACGTGAAAGGATTATTAGGTGAAGTGGAGCATGGGCTGAAATTTTGAAATGCACTGCTATAGAAGACGATACATACTGGCTAATAATAGAAAGGAGGGAATATGTAATGGATGCACGTGTGCTTTTGCACACGTATGTTTGTTATGTTATTATATTACCATAAATTCATTTGCTGTGGACTACGTAGTCCAAACCACCTTTCAAGAGAGTGCTGTGGGAGAAGAGAATGTATCTTGGTAATCCAAGACAAGGAGCTCATTAGGAGCAACATAGAAAAATCCTGGGGTTTCAGACTATGCTCATTGCTATGGTGTCTGGGACTAAACAAAAACATGTCCTGCAGAAAGAGACAAACAGGCTGTCAGGTCTGGCATCATATACTGAATGGAAAGTGTGAAGGCCATGGAATCCCAGGACTTCAGAAGCCTTGCCGCAGGAGCACAACTTGTTTTAGCATTCAGCTATCTGGCTTCTGCTGAGTCCAGGAGCAGCAGAAAAGTAGTGTAAATGACTACATTCATTCTTCTGTAGCCAGCTGGATGGGACCTGCTTGTAGAATTGTTTACTCAAAAGGGGAACAGAGACTGATTTTTGTGTCAGTTCTAGTCATGTTTAAATGAGGAAGAATCCCTAGGAGAGCAATGAATTCCAGGCAAGCCAGTGAATTATACCACTGTAAAACTGGATTTATCCAGAGTCAAATAATGTCTTACATTCATGCAATATTGCATTCTGTTGGTATTACTGTCAGTAGGCTTTCTATTTCAGTACAGGAATTCAACAGGTGTGTAACAAAAGCGGATGTGGATTCTCAATTATTGCTTTGTGGTGTTTTCAGATATGATCATGGTGATGCTCTTTTGTTCTCAGTCTGCAAAGAGATATGGATACATTCAACTGGAAGAAAGATGGTTTGTTTCTCTGTATTAGTACTGATCTTGAAGGAGCTGGTAATCTGGTTTTATGCCTCTGCAGAGTGGACTAACTGCAAATGTAACACTCCAAATTCTAGTGAGAAAGGCGTTAGAGCATGGTTATATAGCTAGGATATTGTTTCAGGAGGGAAAATACAGGTTAGAAAAAAAAAAGATTAGGAAAAAAAAACATTGCCAAGAAGTACCTTGTTATATATTGTCTAAAGGTTAATCCAGTTGTGCAGGATAGAAAAATTTCCTACTTCTTAGTTTTCTGAAAATTAGATTGGATAAAAGTATAAAAATAAATATTTCTGTATCATCAGGAAAGTGATCTAGGTAATGTAGCCAGAGTTTTCCATTCCTAACTTTGATGGCTCTGTTTGCAGTCCTTTGCATAACAAAGCACAAGATTTAAAAGTTACCAGCTGCTATATTTACTTTCCAAAGTGAGAAGAAAACATCTACTGTCCTGAGGATTAAAGCGCTGATTCTCTTTGTGCTCAGTTCAGGCAGAACTGAAGTGTTTGTAATGAAAGTAAAAGCTATTAGAAAGCTTGCAACATGAGAGAAAAATTACATGTTTATGTCATCTTTATTGGACAGAATTTAAGGATGCCCTTTGAAATTTTAAGTGTAAATATTTATCTTATTAACCAGCATTTCTTTTTTTTGGTGCATGTTAGAAACAATTCAAGCTTGCAAATCCTAAATGCAGTCAGAGCTGTTGTTTCAGCCACTAGGAACTGTTTAGCCAAATATCTTCTGAACAGCAAAAACTCATCATCTCTGAGCACTAGCTATCACATCTCCAGTACCAACTGAACAGCATTTTGGGAACTGGATGTATAAGGTATTTGAAACAAGATGCACTGCAGAGAAAGAACAGTATCTCTAGGGCTAGTCTTAGGTACCGGAATATGAAGGGAGGGTAGCTGTGCTGTATATGGGAGTGTGAAAAGCTTGCAGTTGGAACAGATGCTAAGAGTGCCCTGTGACTCAAGGTATGATTTCCTGCCATTCCTGCCAAATTTCAAAGCTTGTGTTTTTCTTTTCTTTTCTTTCTTTCTTTTTTTTTTTTTTTTTTTTTTTCCCCCCCCTCCTTATTTCTATTTTTAGGCTGAATAGCAAAGGACTTGTGCTTCAGGAATAAAGATTCATCAGTCAAGTTATCTTATTGTGTCTTTGCATTTGCATCAAATAATCTTTGATTCTGGCATGCAGGAGAGAATGAGACTAAAGGTGTAAAAAGCTGATGAAAGCACAAGGTATTTTTGGGATGGGTCACTTGGCTCAATGGCAAGCTGCAAAGTCTGAGTGTGACAGACTTTCCTCACTGTGTGGTAGTGCCTGCTGAAGCCCTGCATCGTTTGTCTTCCTTCAGCGCAGATTTTCTCTGTGACCTTGGGCAGGTCATGCAGAAGTGAATCCTCAGCCTGATGGCTGGTGCCTGTGGAGCTGGATGCCCAGTGGCTCTGGGGGACTGAAGTTCAGGCCCCCCGCCCACTTCCTTGGTTATAGTGCTTCTGTGCCCAAAGAGATTTGTGAATATAAAGGCTCCTGGATAATCACGTCTAAGAGTGAGAGGTGGGGGCATATAAGTACCTCAGATAGCTAGTTCTTAATGAGGGATTCCTTGTATCCTCTTACACAGTTCCCTCCCCTGGGTTTTGCTATGAAAGGGGATTATCCAACTCACTGTATGATTTAAATATTCAAGTCATCAGTCTCTGGAGGAAGTGGTGAAGCCTGCCCGGCCCACAATCAGAGGCTGTACATCCACCTTAGAAAACCATGACAGTCAAAGAATGAGAGACCCAGAGTCAGGAAAAAAATATTTGGATTATTGCCCAGTAAAATTAAAATTGTTAAAACTCATCTCTGCCATCTGTATTAGAGTGACTGGGAGAAATGAATGTCTGCCATTATTGCAACAAGGCATGAAATTAAGTAGCGTAGGATAAAAGAAAATTAAGACAGGTGTGTGCAAATATATGTTCTACTTAACTGAGTGGATATTTTTTGTTCTTAAATGCTTGAGAAGAGTGACAGTCAAATCAGTTGTATAGAAGACTTGCTAGCTGACAATTATTCCAGTTTAATTCTTGATGTCTCAGGAACCATTTTTTGTTTTATTTTTCATGCTGATTTCATTATAAGTTTGTTTGCTTATCTCTAGCTTGAGTAAAAATCCCTATGAATAGTGCAACTTGTGGCAGCTTTGTGGCAAATAACTGCCTTTATCTATTTACCAGGAGTGGATCAGCAGCAAAGAAGGCCTTCCACGCCTTTTAGAAAGGCAGTTCCTGTTTCTAATTTTGTTCCTGTTCAGTTGTTTTTAATATACCCCAAGCATGAATGCAATATTGTGAGCAAGGGTGTGCACATAATTAGTTAGTTTGACAGCTGAACTGAAAATAAGCATTCATTTTAATCTGAACCAAAATGATCATGTTGAATTGGGATTTGGGGACTTCTTTATTTGGTTGTTGGTTTTGGTTTTTTAATTATTTTGTAGAGGAAAGCTCTCAAAAATGTTTTGTGTTAAATGCTAGTTTATATCCCATGTGAAACAAAATATCTTATTTCTATTTTGGAAATCTTATAATTAAAAAGAAAGTGATAGGTTTCAAATGCCAGTCTTGGGTACCATTCATTAAGTGGTGGTGCCCCTTTTTTTATCACAGTGTTATGTTTACTCATGACTTATACAAGGCTCCTGGCAAATCCTTCCTTTTGGATTCAGAGCAGGGAATCAAATACAGTGTAGGAGATGAAACAGCTCAACCTCAGTCCCCACAGCAACAGACAAAACTGTTTTATAGTGAAAATTCATAACTCTGGTCACAGAGGGTGAGAGCCCTGCAGAAGTGGAGATGCTGGGGCACTGTGTGTAATTTAGCTCCCCTGAACTTCTACCCCATGACTTTTCTTTCTGCCAGAACAGGTATTATTCCATCAGTCTCCTGTGTGCAGGCCTTTCCCTGGCGAGCTCTAATCTCAGAACTCTGTCAAGAGAGGCCTGTAATTGTGATCTGCTTCTTTGAAAACTCCTTTCCCCTCTGAACAGCTGTATGCAAGTTAATGGTGCTGTTGCCAGATGCTGTCTATTCACTGCTGATAAGCTTTCACAATGGGAAAGTTTTATTTCATCTATGCTAAAATTCATTAAATATTCATTAGAGCAATGATTTGGATTTACCTATCCCTGTTCCTTGCTGTATACTGGACCATAAGGTGAATTACACTCAGGCAGGTCCAATGGAAGCTTAATTGTTTATGAAAACATGAGCAGCTTCAGCAGGAGAGACTTTCATGTCCAAAAACACTGTAACTCAATGGTTAGTTGTTCCCAGCTGAGTACTCTAACTAGCAGGCTATTAAGTATAATACAGGCAGCTACTACAGCCTCGTTTTTCCTTTTGGAACATGTGCATTGAGAGGATAAATTACAAAAAATTTTATATATGTGTGGTGACAGAGACTAGAACCAACAGAAAACCTTTAAAGAAGTCTTGCTGAATGCCATGGGGAGACCTAACAATAAAGCATATTTGAATACCGAAACATTCATTTAAATGCTTTAGCCATGGATTTCCAAGCTTTTATCTTTAAGATGATGCTATAAATCTTGGCCAGAATGGTAACACAAGATTTGATTCACCCCGCCCTGTCTTCAGCTGCCTAGTTTAACACAGATCTCAGGGACAGATATTTGTATTTATATGAATGGCTGAATCATCTCCTGTGTATCTGAAGTTTAAGTGGACCTCTGGAAGTGCCTATGTATGTTCACCAATTGTAGATGAAGACCTCGTGGCTGCCAAAGACTAGGAATTTCTAACCACCTACTACTGCACAGCACTGACCATCTCACTTCTCTATGTTCTAAATGCCAAACAGGTCTTTCAGTATCTAGAGCATATATCTCTGCAGTATGTGCAAAAACCCTTGCCATGAACTGTCTTATTTACATACACTCATAAAATATAGATGGTTTCTGTCCTTGACGTACGGGCTTGAAATTACTTTTGATTTGTTTTATGCATGGGGCTTTATAGAAGGACTCTAGAGATTTTTGTTTTAAATATGGAAAACTGGAGGACCTCCCACAATAGCTATTGACAGTGATATTTGTCATTCTTTCTTTCTTCAGGCTATTTGTGAATATTGTGGATACTATAGTTACTTAAGCAGACTGATGTCATAATAATAAATAATGTATTTTACTTTACAGTTCCTATATGCAGCAGTGCTCCTGGCACCTCACTATAATACACTAAAGACCATTAAAATATTAAAACACACAGAAAATGAACCATAAAAATAATGTCAAATGGACAAATACAATGATTGCACTGTGATGGAAGTTTTTTTGTTTTCAAATTTAACATGCATGTCTTTAAACAGTTAAGTTTGTGGCAATTCTTAACTGAAGGCTCAGGATGTGGGGAGCGCTGGAAGAGGCAAGAGCAGCCTACAACCAACATTTTCTGCAAGTAATAATGAAAGAATACAGTAGTTATGACTTTAATTGGAATACTTTTCAGATCCACTGACTGAAAAAGAATCGAATTATGGAGTTAGATGTCAATATATATGAATATCACTGTTTTTACGAAAAGCTTCTTTTGAAAGCATTAAGGGGAAAAAAATTAAGCAGCATCATATGCGTATTTCTTCCTATTTTGTAAGACCTGAATTCTGCACTTTGCTACATGCCAAGGAGAACAGAAAATGATGGCAGGAGCCTGGGACCTGTAAGCTGTCAGTGCTCTGCAGCTCCAGCTGCCACCCCTGGGCAGTGCACCAGGGTGCCTGAGGACATGAGAAATGCAATAGCACTAGATCAAGGTGGCTGTACTTCTGGAGAAGTAGAGTTGCCCTGTGCCTCAAACCAGCTTGTGCATATGCTACTATTAGTATTAAATTTTTATCGGGCAGTGTATCAAACAGGGTCTTTGCTTTGGTTTACAAAACCCAGCCATGTGTGCTCTTTGATGAGCTGGAGCAGCCTACCCTAAGCCAACAAGTTAAAAACCATCCACCCTGCCTACAGTGGTAGGTTGTCCTGTGTGCCAGGGAAGCCTGCGGCAGCTGAACACTGGCTTTGCAGGAGGAAGATCCCGGTATCTTGGGCCAAGTGTTCTCTCATGGGCTTAGGCTCAAGTTCCATGTGTAGCAATGACTATGTTTGAAGCTGGTTGAAGGGCATTAAGTTGGCTCATAGATATGTTAGTGCAAAATGGTACGTGAAAGTTTCCTTTCCTTCAGTTATTGCTGGAAAGCATGCCAGAATGGTGTAACTTAAGAAATGTTTATCACTGCCTTAGAGAAAAGGGAAAGAAATACTTCGGTCTTTTCATCACGCAGGCCACTGTAGCAGTTTGGTATGGCTGATGATCATGTGAGTGACTTGAAGGTTCTCTCTAACAAGCAAGTAACCAAACCTTGATAGTAATACTGCAAATTGCAAAATGTAGCTACAGACTTGTCCTAGAAAAGCTTAACAGCATTTAATGTATTTTTAAGCACGGGATTATCAAGTAGGCACCAATAGAAAGGCAAAGTTAGTAAAATTCTGCTGCTGGTAAGAACTTGTAAACCCCAAAGTAATATTACTTCCATATATCTTTGATCACTTTACAATGCCACATGTCTTTTTTGGAAAATGATTTAACTTGCTGTAAATGATGTCTGAACTGGCCATCGATCACTGCACAGTTTGTCTGCAGTACTTACAAATGTAACACACAGAATGACAAGTGTAATTACATGCTTCTGAAACATATGCTGTAATTTATGGATATGAAGCGAGTATAAACAAGATATCAAATCCTAGTGTAAGCAGTCATCCAAGAATTCATCTTGACATTTATTTCATTAAATCCTGTCTTTCAGCAAGACAGTCAGAACATACCTGAGTAGCATTATCAGCACATCTGCAAATACTTGCCAATTACTGCATGTTTGCAAAGCCGAGGATCGGGTACATGAACTCAGTTAATACTTAATATTCAATTACATTTTGCACATGTAGTTATGTGGGTGTTTATCATGATCCCTTATTATTATTAATCTCCCACAGAGATTAATATATAGGACCCAAATAGCAACAGCCCTTTTCACCTATTTATAGTGTGTGTTAGCATTTAATGTAATTTGAAAACTGAATAAAAAGGCTAAAGTCCTAGAGAACTTGTGGTTTGTTGGCTTGAGATTGTGCTAGGGAGAGGAGCAGAAAAAGAGGAGTGAGGCTAGATGTGCAGAGTGAGATATCCCTGTACTTGCCAGGCACAGCTGCAGAAGGTGAGCATGGGCTGGCCACTCCATCTCCCAGCTGGGATCTTCCACACCCTGTGTCTTACTGCAGTACTGAGAAGGCAACAGGGTTGATAATACTGTGTGGATTGTAAAATTGATATTTATTTCCTGTTGTCAGCATTACTCCTGAGACACTGTGTCTGCCTTATCCCTGCTAAGCAGTGCTTTACTGCATGAAATCTGAGAAGTAGAATAAGCCAATATTTTGAAAAGATGGGGCGGGGGGGGGAAAGGCAATTCTGGCAACTAGTTTCTGCCATGGGCAAAATAATGCAACAGCTGATATAAAATGGTATAAATGTAGAACGAAGGTATCAGGAATGCCAGCCAGCATGGAGGGATGGAAAATAGGTCTTGGCAAATAAATCTGATTATCTTTATAGCAAGATTTTGACTTGTAAAGCTAATGGCATTGGCTTTCATAAACCTCTGTGCCACAATCCATTCTGCGGTACTGAGGTACTGAGTTAACTTTACCTTATTTAATAAGACCATCATAAATACATATTCTTTTTTATTTCAGTTCTTTACATTAATACCAGTGACAGCTAGGGGTTTATCTGGATAATGGGAAGGAAGGTTCATGGGGAAAAGTCCTCCTCTGCTAACTACTGCTGCTATTGCTTTTATGCCAATGCCTGACTCAGTGAAGAAATGTTTCCTCCCCAAATTGACAGGGCTCCTCTACAGCCCCTTTGGGAAATCTTTTCCTGATTATGAGCCAGGAGCTGGGGGTATTGTTGCAGCCAGTTTTCCTTGAACCTTTTTAGCTATCCCACTTGTTTCTAAGGTTTTCTTAGAAAATCTGTGAGGTGTAAACAGAGTACACTGATGGGAGCTGAAATTTCTGTATTTACCAAGAGCTCTCCGATGGCCTGTGAGAGAGGTGAGTGACGTGGAGGAAGGGCAAGAGAGCTGCCTGTGAAAGGCAAGGAAATGAGACTCTGTCAGCAGAGGAAACCTACAGACAAATTATAGCAAGTTTGCATGGTCTCTTTAGCAAAGCAACGGGGAGGACGGGCTTGGGCAGTTCAACAAAGTTCTTTGCTTCTGTTCAAGAGTGCAGTGAACAGACAGGCTCTGAAAATCATTAGAAATGGTCAGTAATGTTGCAGTTCTCTCTCAGGAAGGTGGAGGAGGGGTATGTTTCTTGTGCCTTTTTTGGGGATATTTCTGGTATAATTTGTCAATTGTATTGTTATTCTACAGAAAATCTGAGCTCAAGCATTTCTTTTCAGGATGATAATAACAGTGGAAAGTGGTAGGCGTTACCTTGTATCATCTATGTAACTGGCTGTTCCCCATGCACACTACTTTGCAGCCTCATTTATCAATGTCTCTCCTCAATTCTTAATGAAGAAATTACACACCAAAAGTTCATTTTTTAAAAATTATACTGTCATTATTAAAAACCAAAACCACACACACAAAACCCAAACCCTTAAGCCCTGTATTTTATTACAGGCTGACTTAACAGTTTTTCTTCATCCCCTAACAGCAGGATAATGAAAGTCAGGTGTTTTTTCATATATTGCATTTCATTTCTCATTTTACTTCTTCGCTGTGTTTGGCCATAAGCCCCAGAAACAACGTGCTCATTCAGTCAGGCGCACTTGCCCCATTGGCAGGCTCCTCAGGCACTTGTGCTGGCATTTTGCAGTTGCTTTAGGGGACAGCCTTGTGGTTAAGCTAGAGCCGTACTGTCTGAGCTGCCTTGTCCTCTATTCAACACACTGTTCATGCAAAGCTGCTCTTTGCTCTATGCTACGCATTCAATTGTGCTATCTTACAGTACTGCCATCAGCTTAGCAAGCTGATAGCAGTTGTATCGCTTGAATTTATCATTTTCTTGTTAGCTCAGCCACCAAAGCCATTTCAGGATATACACACCGAGCCAAAAGAAATGTGATTTGTGGGTCAAGATTATTCGTGTTCTCTACGGTGCAATATAAAATCCTGGGTCTATAACTAAAATAAAAAGTAACTGAGGAAATACATTATCCAGAAGTTGTTGAAAACATTGTCCTGCAGGGAGCCTGATCAAAGCCTTCATGATTTATCATGAGTTTAGGAGAACAGCTACTGCTTAGTTTGTGCTTTGATCCTGATGATCAGTAGCAAATACAAGGTTGGGAGAGAGTAGTCAGGAAGAATATTTGAAAATTAGTCCTGTGTCAGAGAATATATTCTTGAAAGATTGATCGATAGAAGGCAAAATTGTCAGGGCATGGTAGTGTTGGTACCACTGCAAGAGGCCGAGGACGGAAGACATGTATCTTTCAGCCTGCAACCACCATGGGAGCAGTACTAACTTAATAATGCAATAGTGTGGCCTGCAGGGTCCTGAGCGAGAGGACTGTTGAAAAGATTAATTGTCTGGAAAGCATTCATCACCTGAAATCTTTCTCTGCTGCTTGACTTCCAGATAGACAAAGTCTCAGCTTCTTTGCACTTAAAATGTCTTTCTAGGCTGGAAACACTCAATTTCCCCAAATACACAGAAAATGCGCTTGTTTATAACCAAACTTAATACTATAATGGATGGCATGGAATAACGAGATACAAACCCCCATGCTTAATGCTTTCTTTACCACATCTCCACTGTCTTGAGCAGATGCACTAGTGTTCAAAAAGTTAGTCACCCTGAAATTTTCAACATTTATTGGATGTATTTAAGAGCAGATGCTATTCTTGATAAGGTTATTAACATCTTTGATTATTATCAATTTCTCCTGGAAGATTTCTGGTATATGCAGAGTGATGGGAGGATGGGAGATTGTTTGCAAAAATCATGGTCCCTCTGCAACTTCCTTTTACAAGGGAAGGAATATTATTAATGTTGCTGTCTTAGTCCGTTCCCTGTAAGATAATAATATTAGACCTTTTCTAGTACCATGAACTTTATTTGAATAAACACAATTTGCTTTGGGAATCCCTAGCTTTAACAGAGCCTATTCATTATTCTTTAGTTACTCTCCTAAAAGCTGTTGGGTTTTAAAGTACTTCGCACCATTCGGGAATTGCCTGCAGAGCAATCAAGCATGGAGTAATTTGCCATCGTGCTCATTACTTTTTCAACTCTTTGAGATCTTTCTCAGCTATACCTGTGCTATGCCTCGATACTACTTTTTAAAAGTACATGATGCAAGTCCTGTGTTCATGTGTACATGATAACGTAGTAGAGGCTCCACTGCGATGAGAGCATGGCAATGATCCAGTGATCCTGTTCAGGCCACCATCCTGTATCTCAGATAACTCAGAGGCAGTGGTGTATGAGAGACTTTTAATTCCGTTTTGTTCAGTTACAACAATATTTACAATTTATGAGGATTCATAAAGACCTCTGGTAAATAGCGAGCCTGGTGGGTAAAGAGGAGATAGATCACAGATGAGCATTCCTGAGTGCTGGGGGACCTGCTTTTGCTCTTGTGCAAGTGTTGGCAGTCAAAAATCTCCAGACTCACTGTCTCAGACATGCAGTTCATTTTCTGTGGGGAAAAAAAAATAAATTAGGAATTAAATTTGAATAAAAAATCAAATACATACTTTAGCAGCCATTCAAATCAATTATTGCTTTATTTACTAAGGACAAAGAAAAACCCAACCAACCTCTACTCATCTTTCTTGGTATTGCTGTTCAACTTTTTATTTGCATGCATAAAACAGGAAAATACGTAAGTCTCTTTTCCTGCATACCAATATTTCCTATCTCAGATCTTCTGCTTGCTTCGTAGGGCACATTTCAATAGCATGAGTAGGAGAATTTCACATGTCATTTATTTCTCCGAGTTTTAAAAATAAACCAAACAAAATACTATCTGCTCAGCTTGTTTATGGAAATTTATACACGAATGGAAAAAGGAGAAATTTCAGTATACGTGACTAATAAATTAGCAGCCTGTGCTGCAGAGAGAAATGAAAAATTGCAGCATTAAATCGATTTTATATGGTAACATACCAAAACAACAGATTGTTTGGGGTACTTGGGGTAACCACCTTTCCCTGGTAATATACGATTGTCAGTAACACTTAGCAGCACATTCTTTATCAAACTTATAGTGAAAATTTCTGACAGTGGCAGGTGAGGAAGTTTTAAGGATGATGTCCTTCTGGTGGCTCATGCTGAGAATGATATTATTTATATTAACTGGCAAAATAGCCTGGCAGCACACAGGCAATTACATCAATTTTATGTTTAGTGCTCTTTTCATAAATCTATGTAATGATGGCATCTCTGTTATGAGCTTATATTAACTTACTGGTTACAGTAATTGTATTGAAATAAGTAAATGTCCCTTCTATGATGAAGGTAGTACAGTTACAGTATTCCAAATAAATAATTGCTTGAGCTATATATAAGAAGAACAGATCAGGGCTTAATGAAAGGAAACTTTAATTGCACAATTAGGTAGAGCTTAGGTAGTGATTTTCCTGCGTATGTGTGAATTTTTCTCCATAAGGATTTGGTCTCAAGAAGATGAAGTGGACATTGTTCGTTTCTTTTTTGGCTAGGTCCTGTCCTCAAAAATGGTGTTTAAAGTCATTAATGGAGGTGAAGCAAAATGTATTGTAAGTCCTCTTGGTCTTGCAAAAAAACCCCCTCTTTATTCCCCTTAATGCCTTAGACTATCTCTTAAGATGCAAAGTCAGAAAATCTGAAGTTTTTCATGCTCTTTCCTGAGGGAATTGTTAGTGACCACTGTCAAAGACAGACCAGTGGTTTGACCCAATATATTATCTTTCTTATGTGCTACTGTAAGAGGAACTGCAGACGTTTCTGTGGGTGATTTATGTTTAGTGTGAAGCTGGAATTTACATAAGTGTGCATCCAAAGTGTCAGGCCAAGTAATCACTGGAATCACACTCCAAGTGCAAAAAACTTTGTGCTTTGTCAGCTAACGTGTGTTGTTTTTTTACAACATATGAAATCTTTCTTTGAGCATCCTGGTCAGATGGGAAATGGGTATTCTTGTATCCTTTCAAATATCCTGTATTAGTTAATAAAGAGGAACTGTGGCTTCTGTTATCTTAGGGAAAAGTTAAGTTCCAAAAATATTTTCTCCTTTCATGAACATTAGAAATTCATCTTAATGTGCTGATCTTGTCTGTGAACATTTAAAACAGATCCATTCAGGTAAAAATAGCTTTTGAATTACCCAATTTGATAGACTACCTGACCTGCTAAGTACGTGCAAGAAGATTCATTCAGGTATTCTCTGTCCAGAGTGCTTTATTATCTGATGGCAAGTGTTTGAGCTGAGCCGTCAATAGGCTTTAGCAGAAAACATTAGAAAAATTCAGAAAGAACCAGTTTTAGGGCATTTGACCTACAACTTGTGTGCCAAAATCACTGCAAAATGGAGCAACAAAATCAGGTTTGACACAGGCTGGGAGTGAGACAGACCACTTGAAGACCCTCTGTATTGACTTAAAAAGAATGGTGCTCATTTACTTGTGAGTAATTCTGAACAGATGGGGTTTCTGTGCCCTTGAGACAAATTTGTAACATGGCATTTGAGGAATACTGCAGGTCATGGGGACTATCACTGGCAAAGCTTTGGAGTCCCACACTTTTAGTAAGCAAACACATTGGTAGCCAGCTATTCCTCACTGATATGTTCAGGTACTTCTAACATCCCTTCTGATCTCACTGCTCTGTAATGTATCTAGAAAGTTACGCTTACAGGTTGATTAGGTAAGGTCATTTAGCATGGCTGGGAATGCTCTGTCATTGCCAAGGGTTATCCTACATGGGTCTGGCAGCTTTGGAAACAGTGTGGGAGCCTTGGGTATTCAGAACATGTGAAAGGAGTTTGAACATACTTGCTTTCATCTCCTTTCAGCCTTAACTGTTCATATGATGACTTAGGAAAGGGCACAAGCCAAAGATGCTGCCTCTCTTTTAGAGGAATGGGAATTCGTAGGAATTTCAGCTATCAGATGAGTTCAGCACTGAAATTCTAGCTGTTATCACTCATTTGCTGAGCAGCAGCTGGCAGGAAAGGGTGAATGGCACAGGATCGTGCTGAAGGATTTGGTCTGTATTTTCTGGGCAAGGTAGATTCAAATAAGCAGAAGAGAGAGAAGATGAAAATGATGACATAACTATAGCAGTAAAGAGAGAGAGAGCAAATTAAAATCCACACATCTTAGAAACCAAGGGATTATTTTTGGTTTACTTCTGTCTGATAGTAATAATAAAAATGGTAATATTATGGTCCAAACATCAACGGAAGGAACGTCACCGTGATATTTCAGCTAGTCAAACTGCATAGCTTAGTAATTAAAGTTACTGACTGCTTTGACATGAGTAAATTTTTTTCCTTAAAGAGTACCTTTCTGGAAACAGATTTATCTCTGCTAAGCAGAAAAGCAGATTTAATATCCCACAGCATTCAGAGATATTGTGAGGTTATTACTGTAACATGTTTATCATTTCATCAAGAAATGTTATTCACTGAACTGTCTGGGCCTCTTCTTGTCAAAAGAATTTGTCTCTGAACTAGCAGCATGACAGGACTTCACAGGCTCTACTTTATGCAATGACAGGTCCTTTCCCTGGTTTTCCTCTGTCTCAGATAAACCAGTTATGCTTTTCTCCCTAACCAAATGAAAAAGAACTTCCTCCCATAGGAGAACCTTTCCCATAAAAGATCGCTTGGAAACCTTAAATCTTCCACATTACTCAACTGGCTGGTTTACATCTGTATTACTGTATGTGATTTAAAAAGTTACTGTATTTTCCGCTGTTGATGTCCTTGAGTTTGCCAATCTCACAAATCAAATTGTTCTTAAAGGTTTGCTTGTTTGGTTTTTTTTAACAGTCATGTTTACTGATAGTCACCAACCTAAAGAGAAAGTCTATGGAGGTACCCTGGAGGCAAGTGTTCTCTGGTTTGGGTCAAGATATTGTACAAATAGGACAGGGAATAATATGTGGTACTTAAATTCCTGTAAATCCCTGGCATCTATTTTAGAGCTACATTAAGTTGCAGTAGTATCATTATTACCTTTATTTACCCTTCCCAACATTTACAATATTTATCCTTGCCAACATGCCTGTGATGGCAATAGCCCAAAAGCCCGTGCTGGAGACAGAGAGTACTGAACGGTAAGCAAAAGGTGAAATAAAGAGAGTGTATTGGCTGGAGTAGTGGTTGCCAAGGCGGATAAGGGAAACACAGAGCCGGAGATGGCATTGAAAGATAAGCAAGTGGACCTTCACACATGAAAAGTAGAGCAAGGAGCATATTCCTTCCAAATAGCAGCACTGCTTCCAGTTTTTAGATTGGTGAGATCCTCAAAAAAGGTTTCAATAGGGAAAAATAGAGAATTGGAAGGGGTAGCTATGCATTTTGACCCTCAGAAATTATTCAGTCATACATGCTTTCCAGAAGGAAGTAAGGTAACTTGAACATTAGATTAGAGAGAAAGGGAGTTAAAAAAGTAAATAAGCAGATAAAATTAAATGTGACTTGAAAATGGCTAGGGATTGAAGTCCTTTTTTAATATTGCTTTTAATAAGAAATGGAAAGAAAAGGAAGGCTCGGCAATTAGAAGGCAATTGAGGTCATGTAGTAACAGCTATTGATAGAATACAGAATCAGTGAATACTTGGAAGATCTAACAGAAGCAAATCAATCATTCCAGGTGATGCTTAATCAGTGAAACTCTCTGAGCATCTGGCCCCTTACAAAGACCACTGGCAACTAGGATGGCACCAGAAACTCAAGAAATTACCCAGCTCCAGGACAGAAAAAAGGGAAGAGTGATAACAGCAATTACTATCCAGTAAGGACAGCAAATTAAATATGTGTGCTGTGTGATAAAGCTATAGAAAAGGACACTGTGATTTCATTATGCTTTCATGAAAAGATCACAACAGAGCAACATTTCAGAGGTGAACAACAGAAATTATTGTTTTCTGGAGAAATCACTGTGAGGAAAGATGTAAACAACTACGTATGTGCAGCAGTTAAACAATGGTTAAGAGAGGAAAATACAACAAGAAATGATTACTTGGAACATTGAGGTGAAAGACCAGAGATATGTTTCCTTATAGGAGCTTATTAGGTCACAGAACATACATGCACATTAATATGAGTCTTTACCCTGGCAGAGCAACAGGTAAGAAAATTCTTGTCCATCTTGTCCATCCTTACCTTCAGAGGGTCAGATATGTCAACTGTTTGTTCAGTTTAACTGGTAAATAATGTCATAGTCCTCTGGAGATCAGGTATTAAGCAGAAATCCTGATGGTGAATGAGACTGAATGATCTTGTTCCTTGTAAAATATGGACAAAATTGGTTTGGACTATTTTGTCTTTGTTTTTAAGTCTTTAAATTTTATGTTTGCCCTTTGTGCCAGGAACTCACATCTGTATAGCAGTTACATTCCTGCCCAGGATGGCCAGTACCTGGCCCAGGTTATTCCTCAAGTTACATCTGGGCATGTTCTGGGATGGTAGCTGTGGATAGAATCCAAAACTGTGCCAGAACACTTGCTGGCATTTTTATTATTAGATGATGGTATGCCAGGATGAGTCTGTTCCTACTTTGATATGTTTATTCCAAAAGCTGCAAAAGGACTTCTAAGTAAGGAGAATCGGCACAGTATCAGTCCATGCTTTGGATGTGTTTGAGCACCCTTTGTGTCACAGAACTGCACAACTCTTGGGAAACAAAAGGAAGGACACTGCGTGTCTCTGAATGAAAGAAAAGAAATTATATATATGGCTAGGTCAGACGGATCCACATATAGTGTTCATGTTCCCAGCCTTCAGGAAGGTGCTGGGAAATCCATATGCACTCCCAAATGGGAGAATCTTTGTGTCTCATCCCTGCTGTGTCTCACAGTGAAGACCCAACCATAGCAGATCTGAAATCTCCACCTGAAATGCCTAAGAAACTATTTAATGGTCTGTAAAGTTTAAGAAGGCTTGTAATGACAGCTTCACAAAGGGAATTGTTGATCTTGGCACAACTACAGGCTGAGACAATGAAGCTAGGTATTAGTAAGGCTTTTTTACATTGTCTCATGAAATCCGAATTTTCATGCTAATTCAACTAGTCTTTTGACATGAGAATTTAGTAACTGGTCCACAAGTGAAGGTATTAATGTCTGGGTAATAAATTAGGGGGAGTTGACTGGCAGAGTGCTGGAGACATTATTATTAAATCCTTTCCTACACAAAATGATCTGGGAGAGATGATTGACCACAACTGATGACATTAACAGATGATAGTAAGGAAGAGGGGAAGAGGAAATGGAAGATGTATTTAAAAGCTAAGTGAAAATAAAAGAAAATGAAAAGGTAGAAGGGGATTCCAAGGATGGAATTAGAAACTCATAATTAAAATAGAATGAAGGAACAAGAACGACAAAATACTTGCCCTCAGAAATGAGGAAAATTAGGCTTCATCCCCTAGTTTTTAAAGCGTAATTTATCATATATCAGGGAAATATACTGGTTTTCTTTGTGATGAAAAAAAACTGACAAAGTTTAATATCTTGGGGGACACAGGAATGGAATATAAAGCAAATCTGATGAGGGATTGTGGCGTAGGAAAGAGCAAAAGCAGCCTGTACAACATGGGACTGAACAGCATCAAATAACTCAGTGGAGTATAATAGCTCCTTTTCTGGTCCTTCAACAGTAAGGCTGCCTGGCCTTCCAGGCACATTGTCCTCACAAGAGACTCACACGTACGGAATCTCCAGTTAGGGAACAGGAGAAATCATAGAAACAGAAGGCTGATCAACTTAAAATGAAATTTCGCAAGAGTTAATAGGCCTGAATCCTGTGTTTCGAAGAAGTCAGTCGTTTCAGACTATGTTTAGCTAGGCTGGATGCAGCAGTAATTCCAAGAAGGCCTGTTACAGAATCCACGCGATGGGGTGAGATTTTGTCCCCCTTGATTTATCAGAAGGGTAGATAGGATTTCATGTACTGTATGTTTGCAGGTAAATATTCTGAATGATTTAGGGTGGTCTTAGGGTTTATAGCAAGTAATTAAATGAAATGAAGTAAATAATCATTGACCTTGACTATCTTTTTTTTATGGCTGCAATGATTCAGAGACAAACTGGCCTCCTGGGGAAGGAACATGTCATATCTCATGCGACACCTAAACCTGGACTGAGCAAAGTGCCAGAAAATGCCCTTTTAAAAGCTAATCCTGTCCTGACAGATGGATAGAGTGGATAGTAATAATGGTAATTCTTTTTATTGATATATGATCTGCTTATAACAGATAATAGCTCTTTTTTGATTTTAATTTATCCAAGTCCTACAGTTCAATATAAAACATCTATTGAAGTCACGGGGATTGCACAGGCAATCCCAGGGACAGAATTAGGCCCCATTATTCTATCCTGCTTCTCTTGTTCAATTCAGGCACCCCTCTTAATGTTTAAAGTGTTTAAATTCAGTCATACTAAGGCATGTCCTTCTCATCTTGGACATAAGGATTTCAAGTCTGAAAGCATTAAACATAAAAGCAAAAGTTTTATGAATCTTTTTCCAGTAATGAAACTGTATTCAAAAGGATATAACAATGGGCTAAAATAGCAGCGTTTCAATGAAAACAAAAGTTCTTTTAAATGTTTCAGTGCATCTGAAAACCACATGACATGGGCTATTTTTTTTTTCCCTATTTTTTTAAGCGTTTAAATCTGCACTGAGGTTTTGCTCAGTCAGTCTCCCAGAAGTCAGATCCATTTCTTAAAGAAGGTATATACACGTCAGTAGTAGATCAGAGAAACCATTGTGAGTCATAATAAGGAGGAAAGTGATTGCTGACTCTGCATTTCTGTTGGTTTAATGATCCAGAGAACAGAGACGTGGTTGCAACATGAAGTCTGGAAGCATTTCATAGCTGATCAGCTTTGCTCTGGGGTTGTTCACCTTGTTAGTAAAGCTTTTATTGGAAATAAATGAGTATTCTATATGAAGATTAAAGAAAAAGACTGGAAAGTACAGTTCTGAGTATTTGGAAGATGCATAATTACCTTATGAATTGTATGAATTTCTTCTTTTTTTTTTTTTTTTGATCAGCATGCATTTCCTTGAATTATTTGGCTAATGTCACAGCAGAGAGGATCTAAATTTATATGGTCTTAAGAGGTTAAATCTTAAGAAGTTAATTCTTAAGCAGCTAATGGCTAAGCTTTTTAAGTTTCCTAATCAGAGTGGCTGTAGACTCTGCATATAATGAAAAAAGCTGAAAGAAAAGGATGTGAATAGGAACATTTCTATTGATCGCAACAAATTCCAGGAAAGGAAAGGAGAAATCCTAACTCTCAATTGTTTGAAGAATCTTACCCAGCAATTTACATAGCTTTTGGGCTCAGTAATTTCAAAGAATTACTGAGATGTTATTTGAACCTTGGATTCTAAAATCTCACTGTATCATTCCCTCAAAGTGTGCTCTTTTAAACTTCACCAAATATTAGGTTTTGTTTTTCTGTGGTGTTGGCATCGTAGGCAAATCACACTCAAGCAGCTGGATTGGCTTCATCTGAGACACCATAGGTCTGCCTGTAAAGTGGCTCATTTTGAAGGGTGCCTGTGATTGAACTTGGAAATATAGAGAAAAGAAATGCCACCCACAAGTAGATAACCTAACCCAGGAACCTCAGCTAACTTCTGTGGTAAATAACGTAACAGCTACCTGTGAGAGTGCACAGTGGCATGTGAAGAAACCAGGTTATCTACACACACCATTGCAAAATAGACTCGGGATTGCTGTTAGAGGAGTATTTGCAGTTAAAAGGTACCAGACTGCTCTGCAACTTTTCTCGTCAGTTGAAGTTCAGACACAATCTTATGGGAACACCTTGGGTCCTTAGAGTTATACATAAAACAAAGTATCTTTGGGTGTAACAGCATCTGTTTGTGATGTACAATATTTAGGAAAATTCAGTTAAATGAGGGGTAAACCATCTGGCCTTATGAACCTGCTAACCCCTGCCTTTGTTGTAATATGTTCAGAAAGAGGGGGTTACCTGGGATCAACTCAGCCAGCTGGTACTATTGCAGCTGAAAGGGCTGTGTCATCCCCAGACCCTCCAGCCATGGCCCATCTCAGCCGTGCCAGCACACGTCCGCTTATTAAATCCCCATCTTGCCTCTGCTCTTCCATATAAAATTCTTGTTTCCCTGGGAGATTTTCCTGATGAAATACTCAGGGTCCTGCTGATGTGTGCAGTTCTGTTCTGCTGAGTCTTCCCTAGCACAAGCATCTCACATAGTTTTAAAGAAGAATGTGCTGTTTACTGTAAGGTAAAGATTTAGTGCTAGCTTCCAAAGAAATTCCCAGAGAAAAATTTTCATGAGGCAGATGGGAATGCAGTGATAATTTTATGGGTGTTTTAAGCCCTGGTAATACTTCTCTAAGAAACATGCCCATGCAGGATCATATCACAAAAGAAATATTTTTACAAATACTTATAATATTTCATAATTAGCTGTATTTATATTTTAAAATTAACTGTATTTGGGCAAAAAGATAAAAGGTGGAGTTTCCAAAAATGATTTCTGCACATATCTGCTGTGGGTAATATTTAGTAGAGAGGCACTGGTTCCATTTTTGGAAGATAAAACATAAGCATGGCTCCCTTAGATTTGGAATGATTTTTCATTTATTTCTGAATTTCATGACAATTAGGGGAAATAATAACAGTTTTTAAAGCTGCATCAATCTTGGTGAAAATGCTGGTGATTTCACAACCAGTCCATAACATCTATTCCAATGTCAATATTCCAGAAACCTCGGACACTGGATCAGATCCTGAAGTGCTTGATTACTATTTTTGTGCGCTGTAATCAATAGGAATGTTACTTGCACTTAGTACTTTGTTGGCATGGCTAGAGTAAAGCATATTTGATTGCTGAGAAAGGCAGAAGAAAAAAGCCTAAGTTGTGCAGCTCTGTGATTAAAAACTGCATTGCAAAATGCAATAAGCTTTTCCTCTAATGAAATTAATAGCACTATGAGATGGTAGTTGTCATATTTCAGCCAATTCTCAGAATAAAAGAGCATTAATTTGTTGTAGGCAACATAATGTTCATAAAATTTGTCTGATCCTGTCATTCTGCTTTTATTGTTAGCCTTTCTCATTGTTCTTTAAAAAGGTAGTTGCATTCAGAGAAATGAAGATCCAATCAAAGCATTTCATGTCTTAAAAAACTTGGAGAAGATCAAACCACAGGCCAGTCCTTCACATCTTTAATTGGTTTAATACATGAAGATTAATACTGGGACACTTGGGCTTAGATAAAATGACCAGGTTTTGGTACAAGAATGCTTTAGTTAAAAGAGCAGATGTATTTAAATAGATAGTAAGAACAGCTTAAGCTTACAGGCGGTGTGAACACAGAAGTCAGTTGTGCAACACAAAAAGTGTGTTCTGACATACACCAGGAACTGCTTATCTGAATAAGCATTCAGGCTGGAGGATAAAGATCTTACCCTTCCATCCTGTTTCTATCTTCTTTAAGAACTCGATAAAACCACCTGATAGACTGGAAAAACTATAACCTTATCTCTGTCTTGCTTATTTTGACCCCTTTCTAACATCGGCAGCTTCCTAGATGAATTGGTTTCAGGGTTTGCTCTATCTTGGCTTGGATTCTTTTTTATTTTCTTTCTCCCCCCTTCCCCCTTACTTTCTTGCAAAGTGGTTTTGATCATCTGTCATTTCTATTCTTTGCTTAAAATACTGATAAGAATCTGTAATTACAGTGATGGAATAAAGTTAAGAGAAAAAGTAATGAAATAACAGTATTAATTCCCAGGAAAATTACTGGGCTAAACCAGCCTCTAAGCAGGAGTCCTTTAAATTCCACATGATAAAATGAATTTAGATTTATGTCAATAAACTAACTCTTAGGTAGATTGCCTGGGAGTTTTCGAGGTCCAGGAGTGTTGGCTTACAGCCTGGAGCCGTCAGGGACATAAAAGCGTGGTACAGGGCTACACTTTCTGCACTGACCTCCAGAGATGTATTTTGCTGCAGTGAGACCTGTTCAGATGGGCTGTGAGAAGTGTGAGAGGTTCACGTCGTTCCCTCTCCTGCACTGTATTTTCAGCACAACCTACAGAGCGGTTGTGACTTTTAAACAAGGAGCTGACCTAAAGAGTCTGTCTTGCTAAAGTGTCTGTAAAACGGTGAGCAACCAAGACATCATTAGATGCTTGGTAAAGATCATGGAGCTAATGTTAGCTGTTGTTAAAGCCTTCTAATATTTAAGACCGTGGTCAGAAGTGAGCTATGGTATACTGTTTGCACTGCTCTTTGCTAACACAGAGCCAGAACATGCATGTTGGCACAGTTTGTGAATCAGAAGACAAGTGTCCTTTCTGAATCTGCTCATATGGTACCTGCACAGGTTGTGCATATGTCCTCGGCTGAGTGCAGGGGGCTATATTTCCTTCTCTTCCTGTAGCAGGAAAAAGCCCTTTTATCATCATGACATCCCAGGCACCAATAGTATAATTGGCCCTTGCCTGTGGATAGATGGGTGGAAACCTCTGCCTGGTTATTCCTGATACAAGGAGCATTGATAGATTGGCTGTGTTTGAATTCATACTTCATATCCACCCTGAGGTGGCTGGCTAGAAAAAAAATAGCTTTCTCAGAGAGAAATACAATTATGCCTTACTAGGTTTATTGTTGATAGAGCTGATTAGGTGCTGAAAACATGCTTTGCTCCTGACATTGAATATAGGTAGGTAATAGATGCCTTTATTTCATGGATATATGTTCAGACAAATCAAACTTGGTTTGAACTGGAGAAAACTCTTATAGGGGGAGAAAACTGCAGATTAAAGATTTAATTAGAGCCTGTATCCTGAAACTGTGAAAGACAGAACCATATTTTTCTCCCATTTATATCAATATCAAATAGTCTCCTTTAAGATTTTTCATTCTACATATGTGATAGTAGATTACTATCTATAGTCCCTATATACCCTGCTTAAAATTTGAGTCCATAAGGCTTGAAAAATGCCATTTTGGCCACCAGAGGGCAATGATTTCTTCTGTTCCTCAAACAAGAAGTAATCTATTTTGAGTGAGAGTCAGATGTTAATATAATCTCCTGACATTTTTGAGCTTTGTAGTATGGATACTTTCACCTCTAAGTTCAAAACTGGCTGCTGTTTGTAGTCACTCAAAATTCTTCACTTATGATAGTTAATTGGTGTGTTAATTAGAAGCAATTTGGGTCTTTTCAGTTCATTTTTTTAGGTACAGATGTCCACACCACAGAATTGATAGTTGGCCCCTGTTCTGGCAGGTCAGTTAAGAGCAAATGAAACGTTTATGGGAAAAGTAGACAAAATATAACTTGAAAAAAATAGCCTTTCAACACTCGAGGATTAAAAAAAATCTATTTGGTTTCCTTCATCACTAGCATTTACATTTATCTATCTGTCTGTCAATCTACACTCAAACATCTAAGCGTTCTACAGCTAAATAGATTTCATTTTCACTAAAGAGCATATTAAAATTATTTTCATATGTGTTGTCTGAATATGAATTAATTTGAATGAGCTTTATCCCCATTACATGCTTCCCATTGAGGTTTTTTGTTTTTTGGTTTTTTTTTTGGTAACTGGATTTTGACTCATTATCATAACTTTCAATGAAAATTTCAGTAGAAAGGGTTAGGAGCTATTCAGGGAAAAACTATCGAAGGATGTTATCTCTTGCAAACAAATTTCATGCCAAAATGAAGATTTAGCAGAGAAGCTGCCAGAAAGCTGCTGGCTTTCTTGCAACAAAGCTCCTAGAAATAACACTGGATAACTGTGGTCAGCAGGTTTGCAGCCTTTTCAGATTTTTAAAGTATTTTGGATGAGGGCACTCTTAAAGCATGCACGACTAATAGATTCATCCTGAACAATATTTATTCATCTTGGCCTGTTTTGCAGAGTTTCTGAGTGGTCAGCTGTTCCATTGTGGTGACCAGGCCACTTGTCTGAAGTGGAACACAAATATGGATGTCTTTTGAGAGAGTTTCTTAGTATTGGTAAATTATTAAATTGAATTTGGTAGAATTATGAACTTGAGCTATGTGGAACACATATAAGTAGGACCATCAAGGTTTCTCCAGTATGCCCTTGCTATTTCTATTTGCACCATCTAGTAGAACCTCTACAGACAGAAGGGAGGAGCATGTCTGCAAGAGAAAGAAGCTGTAGCGTCTGTTTTAGAGCAGATGCTCAGCATCATGTGCTACCCAAATTAGCTGGCCATCAGCCTCAACCTTGCTGAAGTCAGCTCCTGTCCTAATGTTTTGGAAGAACAATCCTTTGCAGTAGGAACTCTTGCTGAGTGACCTGTGGATTTATTAATTACAAATCAAGCTGAGCTGTCACATGAGCCTTCTGCTCCCATGTTCAAATCCATAAAAGTTTTCACTTAGGAAGTACTTATTGCATCTAACATACTTTGTGAGATCCTTCATAGATGTTGTTCATAAAACACACCAGTGATACTGAGGGAAGTTTGGAAAAATATTTGTTGTAGAGAAGCTTAACAGATTGCTAGAAAAGAAAAGAGAGTAAGCATTTAGACTATTAACGATATTCAGACTTACAAACAGAGTAGTTTGTAGCTGACATATCAGGTTTGAAATCTTTAGCCTTTTATGTTACCTGAGACTCAAGTCTGGTTGAGACTGATTGGGTCATCCCCAGCCAGGCTGTGTTCAGCCTCAGTGCACATGGATTTAATTCTGTGTAATGTGATTCATAAATTTTCCACACTAGGACTAGCTCTGCTCCTGCAGCAGAAAGCTAATGAAGAAGTAATGAACAGTGTCTGCAAATATTCTGAAGGGAAATCCCCAGATGCTGGGAAGCTCTTCCAGGAATGTGGTTGTTTTTCTGCTTTTCATGTTCATACTGTAATACAGTGAGCCAGGAAAGGCAGGAGCACTAAATACTGGTGCCCTGGTAAAAGACTGCTGCAAAGGAGGCAGGTGGAGAACAGAGAGGACTCTAAGTGGCTGCTTGATTGAATTCTTCATGTATCCTGCAGAGGTTACAACACATCAGCTTGCGAAATATCCTAGTTTGTTTTGCTCCACTGAACAGCTAGTCAAACCTGGAGGAATCAGCTTAGTTGTTTTTAAACTATGAGTATTTGACAGTGTAGAATGAGAAGATTGAAAAGGTCACTTGATCTATCACTCAATCAGTATTAATTCTTGTTCCCTCCATTGCAAAGTGCCAGATAACAGATGCTTAGTTTAAGTGGGTCCACAATATGCCATCAAAGGCTAAGGCCATTGCAACACTCCACCACAATGTACAACCTTCATTAAGAGTGACCGAAAACTACAGAAAATTACAGTGAATGAGTAGGAAATGTCAGTCTCTGAGACCATCACAAATTACGAGATAGCTTAAAAGTGGAATCTTCTGAAAATTTTCTTTAATTTGCAAAGCATTTGCCATCAAAAAATACTGACTCAAATGCTTTAAAATCTGGCTTGGTTTGCAGTCTGTGTGGCAACTTAAAGATCAATATTTTATTTAAAAAATTAAAGTAAAACAGGATTTGCAGGCAGTGGAATAACTGAAATTCCAATCAGAGAGACTGTTGGAGAGGTTAGGTTTATTTTATTCACAGCCACTTTAGGTATAGGATAGCTGTCATAATCAGGCTCTTGTTAGTTGCTAAAAAGAATATATTAGATACATTTAATTTTCTGCATGTAAGACTGAAAATGTTGATACAGGCTGATAGCCTAGAGTATCTTGTCACATGACAGTTTAGATTGTAGGTCAGATCCTGTTCTAAGTCTTGTCAGAGACAGAATGCAATCATATGAACTCCCCTTACACCTCTGACCTATGTGCATAATCTTTTAAATGCATCCCTGCTTGTCTAAAAGTTTCTATGACATCTGAAGTATGTCATAGAATCACAGAATCATTTAGGTTTATCTTTTGAGATCATTGAGTCCAACCGTTTACGTGATACTACTGAGTCCACAACTAAACCATGTCCCTAAGTACCACATATACATGTGCTTCTGAGTGCTTATGTCACCCATAAGCACTCAGAAACACTATTTTCTAGAGAGATAGGTTTCTCAGCTTCATGGCTGTTTGGGTTTAGGCTGCTTTCTGACCCAGGAAAGCTGTCAAAATTAGTAATGGGTGGTTGTGGGTGGCACCCTGTAAACAATAGCAAGGTGAAAAACAACACGTTCTTTCCTGGGAATGGGACCTGGGATTGCAAGGAAGAGAAAAGGGACACTACAAATCTTCCTTAGCGTGGCTTATTAGGACCTATTCATACATATGCTTCATCTTCAAGGCTGGCCAAACCACTGGCATGGGGCAAAACTGTTACAACATATCAGGCTATGGTCCTTTGCCTGCATGGCGAGGAGTGCCAGTTTCACAGGGCGAAAGCAATCACCACAAAGGCAACCTGATTGTAATTTAGATTAGTTAGATGACAGTGCCCTTGTTTTTCTGTTTTTCCCCAATGGTAATGCCACGCGAAATGAATATAGGTTTCAGGAGCAAAAGCCACCTTCCTGAGTTGCACCCTACCAGAAAGGCAGGGAATCTGACACCACATCTCCTCTCTTCCAGCACCCTGCTGCTGGATAGTGAGGGCACTCACCTCAATGGACAAGATGTGCTTAAACCTAGTCACGCTGATTACACTAGAGTTCAGCAGGTACCAGAAATATATATAGAGAAGTGCCTAAATTAGTTATTCTGGGGGTGGGCTTACATTCTGTAACAAAAAAAGAGTAGATTAAAATAAATCAGTGTAAAGAAGCAGATTCAGAATATTAACTATGCATTAACATTCTGGATACTTAATTTAAAAAGCTTGAAACATTTCTCTAAAAAGCAAAACAACACAGAAACTCTCAGGTATTCCTGACACTTTTTAATGATAGGAAATTAAAATCTGTTTGCAGTACCTGGTGATGTCAAGAAAACAATGCATGCTGATATTATCCCCACTGTTTTTTTGGTATATAGGCACGCTGATTGCAACTTTTTCAGTCCTTTCTTGTGTGAGAGAGAACTTTGCTGTGTCTGCAAGTCAGCCTTTGTCACAGCTACGGCTACAGCTTTTATTTCTTTTACGTGAAATAAATGAATGAAAAAGCAATTCTGTAAGTGATTTTTGGAATGTTTTCCCAATATTAGATAAGAAGACACAATTTCCTAATAGGATATTATGCAGTAAGTTTATACAATACATATGGAATATACCCTTTTAATAGATTGCTTTTGATCTTCTGATTACTATGGTCTAATGTTCAAAGTGAGAAAATGGTTTCTCAAGTGATTTAATCCCTGTTCCTTTTTGAAAGAATTAAAAGGGGAGATCTTATTAGTTTATGAGTCATAACGTTGACTATGTCTAATTAGATAGCTGGTTTAAGTGAGCACCATAGACTGAAATTGACTGTAATTTTATTTTGATTGACAAATGATTCACTAGCTATATAATAATAATAAAAAACCCCATAAAAATAAAATGAGTACTATATCAACATTTGGATAGTAGCAACTACTGCTTGTCTGGAATTTTGTGATGAACATTGGCTTTTTTTGTTTGAAAATGATGTCTTATAGAATCAAACTTTTTAATGACAGCATATAGTTTTACTAAAACTCTAATCATGGAAAGTTTTTGAGATTCATTGACAAGTTCCTGTGCTTATAAATACATACAGCTTCCAGATACCCCGCAATCCCAACTGAAATATCAGTGTATCACTTTTCTCTTTGTAGTTAGGCATTTAAACTTTGGTTTTCTCCCTCTTAGAAATACCTCATATGATCAACCATTCATTCATATATATATTTTTTTTTTTTTTTTGTGGAACGGTTGAGCCGGTCTTGTTTCCATCTTCATGCAGAACAGAAAATATCCTGAAATTATTGTTAGAGTAAAGAAATCTTTTCCCACCCAGCTCTGACAGAACTAGCTGTAAACTACTTGAATAAGCATGTGTCTGAAAATGTTTTATTCATTGCCTTTATTATTGTAAAGAGCTTTCATTAGGATTTCTGAAATTTTCTTCAAGTGTCCTCGATGATATTTCTATTTGCAAAGTGCTTATAATTTCTTCCTTGTATTCATGCACTGGCAAGAGAGAAGAAAAGCACGATATATACAGAAAAGCAAATAAGGAATTGGCCATGTAATAACAACATGCTTTGTAGTTGTATTAGGGAATATGACTGTTGTAATATCTGATGATACAAATTGAAGCTCCTTGCATTATGAGAATAAATGCAACTTTCCTAAGCAAAGTCATTAGAAATGCTAACAATGTATTCCATCATAGGTATGTTCTAATGGGGGACATAGTTTAGACACCAAAGGAGCTTTTAGGCCAAGCAGGGTTGTATTTAAAGGATTATGTACACTGGTCGGAGGGATAGTTTGCTGTTGGAGGTGTAAAGGCAATTTGTATGATTGCATTCTGGCTCAGGCACGATTTAGGAGAACAGGATCTGGCCTACAGTCTAAACTGTGATGTGACAAGATATTCTAGGCTATCAGCCTGTATCAACATTTTCAATCTTGCATGCAGAAAATTAGATGTATCAAATCTATTCAGACTGAGCACTAAACTGAAATAGAATCACTTTAGGTAGAAAATTCTTGGAAATGCTTAATCTTCTGTAAATTTGTACTTTTACCCCACCCTCCTTTTTTCTGCTGTGTCAAAAAGCTAGGGTCAATGGTGTAAGGCTTTTTATACCACAATGACCTGAAAACGTAAGCAGTTCAAAATAGGGGAAATTAATACTATAGCTTGAAGAATGCTATTTTTTTTTTTCTAGTCCTAAAGGATTTTATGCAAACAACATAGCTACCTTTTTTTCAGCTATAGCAGTATCCCTGAAACATGTTTGATCTACTTAAACCATGATGTTTTCTGAATATCTATATGGCATGTTTATCTGTGTGCTCTGATCTACTTATTCTATGTTAAAGTAAATATGGTGACTTCCTACATTTGGGTTTTTTCACTCTTACATATCTACCATAAGGACTAAAAAAACTTCCCTCAAGGGACACAGTTGCAGCAAGAGGACAGTGAGAGAATAAAGAGATTAGTGGGGAAGAGGGAAACTACAATAATCTTGTTTGTTGTGAGTATATGATTTAAGATTTCTTTGGCACAGGAATATTGTAACAGATATACTCGGAGCAGATAATGCAAGGAATATGAAAAACAAGGCAAAATTTCAGTACCAATATAACTTCAGGCTTTTTCAGATAACTAAGTACTCCACAGGAGAAGCAGTCTCTCAGGCAGACAGAGACCAAAGTTACATATGTATTACTGCACATTTGTAATCACATATGCAAATCCTTGCAGTCAGATTGGTTGATGAGGACCGATTTGCATAACTGCAGTATGATTATTTCTCAGTAACTGTATCACACATAAATCCATTACTTCTGACAGTTGTTTGTCACTATTACCTAATCAAAGCACAAATATTTGTAATAACTGTGATTATGAAAATCTCTGGCCTGATAATCACTGGGATACAGACAGCAATTGGTTCCAGTTTTTCTTATTGGTTAGAGACAGTGAGGAACAGGGAGCAGGGTTCATCCCACTGATGGACTGCTGTACGCAGCGATGAAAGCCTGGCTTTGGGCATTCTGAGAGAGAGAGCAGAGGTTTTTCGAGAGAGTCATCATCTTTCAGAAGCATTTTACCAAAAGCATTTTGCCAGAGGCATTCTGCTTAGCAGGAAATTTGTCTAGGGAGGCATTCCTTGGAAGCATTTTCCTTGCAGGGGCTTGTCTGTAAAACTGTTCCCGCAAGGCTTTTCCCCAAGCACAAAGACTTATTTATGTCATAATTCTAATGTTTAAAAAACTTATTCATTTTTTATGATTTTTTGGATATATACTTATATATGTGCATATATAAAAGGCTAGCTGTAGTCTTAAACTGGCGTAACATATGTCACTCACAGGTTTCTCCAACTACCTCTTCGGTTTAAGATCTCTAGCAATGTGTTAGCTACAAAAATGGCCACTTCAGCTTCCCACTTCTTTTATTTAGAGCAAATCCGCTGCTACTCTCACACTCCAGACTGCATATACAGACCCAGAATTGTTCTACCCTCAGTGCACATACATAGCACTCATTTCTGCTGATGCGAGTCACATATATTGTCCAATCAGGAAGATACCATTCCACATTTAGTTCTCTCAGGCAGGAGAACAAAAATTAAATTAATGTGCTCATTTTTGGCTTCCTATTTTTTTTGAAATCATCTGAGTGAAATGTTCTGTTGTATTTTGCAGTCTCTAAAAACTTGTCTGTCACCTTTTAGTGAATACTGAAAGTCTTTGCTTTGTTTTTAGCATTTCATGCTTTGCAGAAAATGTGTATGCATGTGATGACAATTACTAAGTAAAGCTTGCAAGTGCAATGTGCACCTGCCAAGTTTCCTTTCTGGCTGGGTTTACAGCGTCTTACCCCACTGATTTCTGCAGACTCATTCTTCACTTGCATCATTACAAATGAAGAATTAAGGAAAAGCTTTCAGAGCAGGAAATAGAGCATTTCCTTTGTGGCTTCAGGATCACCTGAAATATCTCACAGTGACAAATCTTTGAGGTATTTAAATGCATAAAGTCAGGAAGACAACCCATGTGCTCAGAATTGGGTACCTCCTAAAGGTACCCACTCTTTTGCTGGACTAGTCTCCTAAGAGTTTTTACTCCAGTCCTCAAAGAAGTTAGCTGTAGATAATGCTTTAATGTGGGAGACAAAGTGCAGTCAAAAGTAAGGTAATTCTCTTTTCAGTGTGCTGTACGGGAGTTATGTTTTAGACAGCTGCATCTTTTCATTGCTGCGCAGTATTTACCATCTTTCCCAAGATGCTCTTGCCCTATTTTCAGAAGTTTTGCCTTGAAGTACTACTGATTTTCTTTGGCCTTGAATATTATGCATTATATATATGATTTGCTTAGAAGTTTATAATGCCTTTTTATCAGTAGTTGGTATGACTGTGCAGCTGTTCAGCAATTACATACTATGGAGCTGCGCAGAAACTTCAAGACATGAAGCACTTACAGGGATGTTTGGTAATTGAGAAAAACCTGTCTTAAAAGTGAAACCTTAAATGCTGAAAAATGGAAATAGACTTGTCTGAAAACGTTATGATGGTTTTGAATGTCACTGCATTTGAAGGAATATCCACAAGGAGAGTGCTAGGCTCAGCATTGATTTAAATCATGTTCCCTCCAGTAAAGAAAATTAATTTTAAATGTCATCTGTTTAATTGTTTGTTATGCCTAATTAAAAATGGTAATTTATTTGATTTATTTGTAGCATACTTTATATGTTGCTTTATTAAAGAAATTACAAAAAATAGATTTCTAATTACAAAGGCTGAGTATTTCTTAAAGTATTTTTTTCAAAATGTTTTTATCTTGGGTAGAATTAAAACCATTTTGGTAATGTGGAGTTCTATCATTCTTGAAAGATGGATAATGGGCAAGGGGAGCTTTATATATTACTGACAAATTATTCTTGTGGTAAGCATGATAATAAGTCAGCATTCTTTCTTACCTTCAGAAAGATTTAGCAACCAGTCCCCTTATTTATTTTCACAATGACTTAGCCACAGAGCTTTTATTGTGGTCTGGGACACACTGCACAAAAAAAAGCTCATTGTGTTGGGGAGGCTAGAACTGAAGTGACGCTTGTGCCAGAACAGTAGCTGTAAAGGCTGATGTTGGAAAGCGAAATAAATCTGAAACTATGTATTTTGGAGGACGAGGTGAATGCTCATAAAAATTAATAAAATTTTCCAAGAGCTGTTTAATGTAGTGGTATTGAGGAAGAAGAAATTGATTGGATGAGCTGGACATTTTTCATGAAGAAAATCTTCAAAATGATGTGGAAAGGGCAGAAATACAAATAAGGTTTTTCATCTCTGCTGTAGTCAAATTGACCTTTTAGCTCGTTGATGGAACTGATTTGTGCTTTGAATTTTTTTTTTTTTTTCTAAATATATAAACAGCATGTTGCTAAAATATCTTGAGCTTTCTAGATGGTGAAAACTGTCATTCTCAGTAAGGTTCTGCTTCTGTATATGAAAAAGAGAAGGAAGACTTGGAAGATTTCTTCCACTTTCCTCGTGGTTTTTAGGACTAGGGGTTCCGCTCATGCAAGAATACCATGTACCTCTGGAAACTGGACCTTAGCAGAGACAGGTGTACCCACGTCTTACCTTATTTACTGCCCATTTTATGGAACCAAAATCAGGAGGCAGGAGGAGCCAATAAATTCCTTTGCGTTTTGGTAGCGAAGGCTGCTACTGGGGCTGTTGCAGAGTGGAATAGATTCTCTTACTGACAAGAACTGGACCTCCGTTCTTGCCATAGTCTATTCCTACACCCTGTGCATTTGCATGTGTGATATTTCAAGAAGTTGTGGAAGTTTATTTCTTGGTTCAATGGAAATTCTCCTTTTTGTGCTGTCACAGCATGCTATTTCTTGCCCATATCATGGAAAGTCTCTTTACTGTGAAATCTTTCATGTCTGTTTGCTTTTTAAGGTTCAGCAATATTTGTTAAATCTCCTTTACAATTTTCATGATTTACTGAATGAAATTTAATATACCTTCTTTTCACCGCAGGAAGTCTTAGAGAAAGCAACCCCAACACCTGACTGTGCAGCTGCAATTCCTAAGGTAGCAACAAAATCTACAGGTTTAGGATCTTGCATATTTGCAAGATTATTTATATTTGTATATAAATATAATATATTTATTAATGTTATATTTACTTCCCTCTGTGAGGACATAGAGATGATAATGCCTACTTCCATTTAAATTACAATTTTAAACAAGAATTGAGACAAATACTTTCTGGGTTTTTTTGGGTACACAGAAAGATATCTGAATATTATTTAGGCTGTGACTTTAAGCTCTACCTGCAGTGACTGGAGACAAACAGGTTATCGTAGAGGTTTATCAGTCCATTCAGATGTGAAATACCCAGTGACGGTTCCTGTCTCTCTTCAGGAACTACAGAGAGTAGAGGACAACTTAACTCAAAGCTCAGTCCTGTCACCAGTAAGGTAGGATGAACCAGTCTCTTGCTGAAAAGAAGGTCAGCTGTGAGATCAGACCAGTTGCACAGGTCTTTAACCAGCTGGGTCTTGAAAATATCCAGGGACAGATAGAGGCCCTCTGGCAGCCTCTTGCATTGCCTGACTGTCCTTACAGTGAAAAAGTTTCGCCTTATATCAGGTCTGAACCTTTCTTGTCAACTTTTGCCTGTTTTCCACCCTGCCACCATGCATGGCTGTGGAGTTTGGCTGCATCTTCTGATTCTGGAGGGCTGTCGTTCAGTTCCCCCCAAACTAGCTGTGCTCCAAGCTGAACAATCCCAGCTCCCTCAGCCTCTCCTCACAGGGCAAGAGCTTCAGCTCCCAACTATCATGGTAGCCCTTTTCTGAACTTGATCTGGTTTATCCATACCTGTCTTGTACTGGGGCATCCAAAACTTCACACAGTGTTCCAAATGTGGTCTAACAAGTGATGAGTGGAGGATGTAATTGCTCCCTTGTATGTACTGCTCCTGTTACTACAGCCCAGTACGCTGCTGGTCCTCTTTGCTGCTGGCTCGTGCTGCTGTCTTCCAGAGCCCCAGGACCTTTTCCACAGAGCTGCTTCCCATTCATCAGTTCCCAGCCTGTATTTTGTACATATGGGTTCAAACTTAAACAGGAGAAGTTTAGATCAGATATAAGGAAGAAGTTCTTTACAGTGAGGGTGGTGAAGCACTGGAATGGGTTGCCCGGGGAGGTTGTGGGTGCTCCATCCCTGGCGGTGTTCAAGGCCAGGTTGGACAGAGCCTTGGACCACATGGTTTAGTGCAAGGTGTCCCTGCCCATGGCAGGGGGGTTGGAACTAGATGATCTTAAGGTCCTTTCCAACCCTAACTATTCTATGATTCTATGATTCTATGATTCTATGATTCTATGATTTTTGCAAGAAGCTCTTCCTTTTTAGGTGCAGGGATCTGCATTTGTCCTTTTTGAATTTCGTGAGGGTCCTATTGGCCTGTTCCTCAAGCCTGTCTTAGGCCCCTTTATGTGACAGCCCTGTCCCTGGTAGTCAACTTGTTACTAGCCTCCAGATGGGGTATTGTCCCTTAATCATGACCTTCTCCTGATCATCCAACTGGATTTTTACCTGTCCAGTTGTTCACAACCACATTGTAAAGTTGTAGCTTGTCTGCTGTGGGAGAGAGTGTGGAAAGCTGAAGTCAAATGGCATCCCCTGCTCCCTCTTTGACCACAGACCCAGTCACTGTATTGTAGAGAGCAATCAGGGTGGTCAGGCATGATTTCCCATGCTAAATCCATGCTGACTGCTTCCAGTCGTCTTCTTGGTGTGTCCAGAGATGTACTCCAAGAAGACTGACTCCAAGATTTTTCCAGGGGCTGAGGTGAGGCTGATCTGAATCTAGTTTCCCTTTTCACATTTTTTTGAAGCTGTGGTGCAACATGTGCTTCCTTCCTGTCATGGGGAACCTCTCCAAGTCTCCATGACCTTTCCAATGTGATATAGAGTGATCTTGCAAGGATACTGGCCAGTTATCTCAGAACCTTTAGGTGCAGCCCAACAGTGTCCCTGGAAGTACACAGGATGATTTATCTTAAGTAACCCCTGACTTGATTTCCATCCACTGCAAGTTGTTTCCATCTGTGAGCCCTTTCACTAAGCAGAGAGGCCTGAGAAACCTTGTTGGTGAAAACTGGAGAAAAGGCGGCACCAAGTGTCTCTCCCTTATCTGTATCTGCTGTTACTAAATCATCCATCCTGTTCAGCAATGAGCCCATATTATCCTTGTTCAGCATTTTGCTATGAATTAATTGGTAGAAGCTCTTTTTGCAGATTTTGATGTCCCCTCTACTCTAGTTAAGCTTTGGCTTTTCTGACAGTGTCCCTGCCTGCCCAAGCAATGGTTTTAAATTCCTGTACCTGGTCCCTGCATCCTGCTCCTGTATATTGCCTTTCAGTTCACTGCTCAGTCATGCAGATTTTCTGATTAGTTTGCTGATCTTCCTGAATATTGGGAAGGACTGCGCTCGCACTTGTAGGATGCTGTCTGAAAGGCCTGCCATATTCTCTGAACTCCTTTACTTTTCAAAGCTGCCATAGGATCACACCCAGCAGTTTCCTGAATAAGCTAAAGTTTGCTAATCTGAAGTCCAGGCTTTGTACTCTGCTTACACTAGATATCCAGAAGTAAATTCCAGCATAAGTTTTCCAGTTGTTTGTTGCTTTGTTGAGACGGACAGTATCGGACTCCAATCAATTCTATAAGAATTATAGTTGAAGACCTTTATTTGGATCATTTGCTCCAATATATATCTTCGAGCCTTATGATCATGCGTTTAAAGCACAGCTGATTGGTTACATTTGCTGTCCATGCGCTGTTCACGCGCCCTAAGCTAATACATGATTGGTTGGCTAGCTATGCTCAGTTTCCCGGTTATCGCACTCGTCCATCCCATTTTGTTTCTTTTCTCGTTCTTTTCTCAGCTATTCATCTGCCTCAAGAGTCCTTGGATGGACTCCAGGGTCAGGTCTACGTGACTATCATCAGACTTGCACCAGGCCTATTCCATCTTCAGTACAAACATGTCCATTTTCTTCCAGAAAGGATCCTACATTGCTTTCAGCATTAAATACCCTTATCTTATTTCTAGTCCTAATTTTTTGCTTTCCTCATTTTAGCTACTGGATTGTGTCATGATTTTATTTATATAAGGAAATAAGTTTTCCCTCAGTGCAAGAAACTAATGTATTAGGCTATCAAATCACTTCTTGATCTTCAGTTGTTGAATTCACTCTTATCTCAGCTGCAAGGCACTACCATTAAGAAGCAGCTGTACTAACAGGTGACTCATATAAGCAGTTGGAAATTATCTGAGATATAGGAAACTTTCCCTGAAGCAGATATAATCAAGTATTAGAGCAGAGAGAGTTTTTAGTGAGCTGCTGTTGATGTACTCGGGGAAAAAAAGTTTAGTTTTCTATTTTGTTATTGTTTGAGTTAACAATAAAAGTCAAAACTCAGGGAGTGAGTACGATTTGGCTCTGTAGAGCATCTGTTGACTAATCAAAGCAGGTATTCCAGACTCTACCTTTCAACTGCTCTTTCAGTTGAATGTTTACAGTCAATAAAAAGGATAATATATTCTTCACATCCTGAGAGAGATTTCAGTATTTAACTTGCTGCTTTTTATATTCTAAATAGATAAAACAAATTAACCCATTCTGACTATACACAAGGAATTTATTATTAACTGGGAGGTTTGAACATGTTAATTTTTTTTTCTTACATTTCATTTCTGCAGCAGGTATGAGCTGAAGTGAGATAAGATGTGGAAATTGATGCAGTGTGAGAAGAATCTCAAGTGCTTTTTATTTCTTGAGAATATGTAGGCGTGTATTTAGAAGCTTTAAAAAAGATATGTGTGAGAAGATCACATTTCTGATCATCTGTTTGATTCTGATTCTTTAACTGTTGCTTGGAGGTAAAATTCCACGTCTGTGAAAAGCTTCCTTGACCTTAATAAGCACTTAAATAGTGAACTTACACAGTTTTGGACTTGAGCCTCCTATTTTCTGAGTAGTCAATTTAGGGAATGAAGGAAATATGCGTTAGTTTTGTTCGACAGCTTCAAGAATTATGATAAGGAGCGGCTGATGCTCACATCACATGAGAGCCTGGTTGTTAATTATCTTTCTGGAAGTTTCTTCTGTAGAGCTGAAATTTCCAAAATATATGGTGAAATGGTAGCATGGAGACAACCCAGTAATTTCCATGCAGAAAGGCTTCTTGATAGTGCTTTCTGTATTACGTGACAGGTATGCATCCAAACTGTGAAACAGAGATCTGAAGAGAGTTTTTCTGTTTGTTCCTTTGCTTTTAGGAAAAGTTGAGAAAATACTACTACTAATAATACCACTAGTTTGTGTTTTGAAGTGGGGTGTGTGTGTGGAAATAAAAATCGCCCTGTGGGAAAAGTGATAGTATAATGTGGCTGGCCTAGCTCTTGTGCAAAGGTTTAAATGATCTTCTGTGTAGCCAGCTACCAGTATTTGCTGACCCTTTTTGTGCCTCTGTAACTTAATCTATTTATTTCTTTATTTATAGGGCTTCAAGCGACGGTACTACCTGTGCACTTAGTGTCTTGTTCTCACTGGTGTATCCCTGATTAGAAGGAAAGCAAATGAAGTGTCTTGGAAATGCTGGCTTCTTTCTGTTGATGCAGTCATGAGATGCTGCATGCGTTCTGGCCCAGCACAGTGTAGTGTTGTGATTCGCCCTGTGTGTGCAGCCCCTGGCTGTGATCCCACATGACTGAACAGAGCGGCAACAGCACTAGGACCCCACCTGAGTTGCAGATGCTCAGAGGGGGATTTCATTCTTGGGGTAGTAAGAAAAATTAAAAGTCTTTGCCTCCACTATAATGGCATGAGCCCTTCTGTGCCTGCCGGCCGTGCTCTGCCTTCTACAAGCCTGTGCCAAAACTAAGCCCTGTTCTCACGTATGGTTCCCCATGTCTTGGCTACTGAGGCAAAGCAGCAGGTGCAAGGGCCTGGGTTTCTGCAGCCTGAAAATCAGGTTTTGCTCTACAGTTGGCTGCAGCACAGACTGGGCTCCAGGGACTCCAGCCCTGAGGCTGTGTCCACCAGGCTGTGCAAAGGGTGAGCTGGCCTCTGAAGGTGCCCTTTGCTTTGACACCCTCGGTGGTGGAGGGAACCTGGGGCTATTGGCCTCCAGCACAGGCGATAGCTCTGTTTTTACTCTCATGTATTTTGCACAGCACTTTCCTCTGTACATAGAGAAGTGTATTTGAAGCAATTTGTTCTTTTTGTTAGAGTCTGACTGTTGTGACATCTACATATATAAAGCCAAAGTTTTTCTCTCTTGAGTAAAATATTGTTAATTTGTGGCTCAGCCAAATTGAATTATTGGAGAGGATATATGCAGGAAAAGCGTGCAAGGAGAAATGCTCAGAAATAACAGATAAGACTGATTGATGTACAAATGTATAGAAAATAACTTCGTTTAATTGTATGGGGATTTCTGTCAGGCAGAAATTTCTCTTATCCTAATAGGGAGTGAAATTGCAATTCTTTAGAAATCTGATATGGAAGATTTTCAGATTCATTTGGAAACTGCATAATACAACTTAATTGTTTTCATAAATCTGAAGAGTTATATTTGGACTACCTAGCCCAGATAAAATAAGTAGGACCTCAGAAAACCCTCTTATGTGCCTCAAGTGGCGCTCAGACATTTCAGTCTGTGATCGGTAAAGATGTTCTTGGATCTGTGAAACTTCTGGTGTCTAATTTTGGCCAGTAAAGTTCTCTTTTGGCTTAGTAAAGTTCTGTGACTGCATTTCCCCATGAGGGCTGCCACCTTGGCAGTTAGCTTATTGCCTGCATGTTAGGCAAATAATATTTTACTCAGTGTCAAAAGCACCTCAAGACCAGACCCTGGGGCCCAGCTCAGATACAGTGCAGAGCTGTGCAATTGTGTCTGTGCAATTATGTCTCTTTGTTCTCTAGCTTTAAGCAGCTCGTCCATGCAGGGTCCTGCTGCCATGGAAGGGTGAGAGAGTCCTCCCCATCTCAGTCTGGCCAGTGTCTCAGAGTTAAAGCAATCCCTAGGGAGATGTGGTTCAGGCTGTATGCATGCTGAAGGTGATGTAAGAGACATGTTTTATGCTTTGGTATTTGCTATAACCTTTTCTGTATTGGTTTCTAACCTAGAGGTAAATGACTTATGGTAGGTCATCAGCCCTACACAAAAGAAGGGCTCCCAACTAAGAGTGAAGATGCAAGTGTATAAATGTAGGCTTTGTGGCAACTAGCTTTCCTTTAAAAAATAAAGATGGCAACATTGTCCTCCAGCTTGTTTTTAGAAGAGAATTGTGAACCAGTCTATGTGTGGAAGATGACTTTGGGCTATGAAACGCAGTCTTGGTTCCACCTACACCAAAGAAATGTGAACTTGGTATTGCCTATTGGCTATCTCGGGAAGTATCATGTGAATCCCATTTCAAGGTGTTTAATTTCACCATATGTTACATAAGCAGCCCACATGCCAGACAGAGCCTTCAAATTCTGTTCCAGTAAACCTCAGTGCTTTGTTGCCTTTGTGATTAAAAAGTAAGGTCTACAAACTGTGAAAGAGAAAACAGACTAAAGACATCAAAACCAAATGCTTCAAAGTTGTGTGTTGTTTTGTTTTTTTTTTGTGAAGAGATGTAGATGACATTGATATTCCATGGAAAAAATATGTTGATATCTTTCAGTTGGCAATTTTAAACCAACTCTTCCAGTGCCTGGAACTAGATAGCTGACACTGATATGCAGAAATGTATTTGTAGAAGCAATTTCAATAAGTAGATAGAAATGGAATTGTATCAGGCTCAGCACAGGCTGGCATTCCCACACCACTTGTCATCAGGAGCATCTACTCAGGCTTTTGATGTCTCCAGTGTTTATTCAATGCACTTGACACTTTTAGATCTAGTTTAATGTAATTTTGCTTTTGATGGGGTCTTTTAACATATGCAGCAACAGACTGAGGGAGGACAATTTCAAAATAAAAGATGTTCATTCATCAAAAGCTGCTACAGTATTCAGAAGTGGTACAGTGGTACTCTAGTTGCTAATACACATCACTTGTGCACAGTATACAAAAGGAGGTTTCTGAGGACTACTGGTCAGTGCACCAATGCACTGCATACAGTAGCTGCAGGCTGAAACACTGGTAAGCATGGGGTTCTCTTAAAAAGATCTGTACTAAAGCTGGGTTCATAAAAACAGGTCTTTTGCATCAGCCAAAGGAAAAATCTACAATAAGTGAAGTGTATAAAGGTTCCTAATATTTAGACATAATGGAACCAATTGGTTTCTTGTTCCACCCAAATAAAGACACTGAATTCTGTGATACATGTTGTGGGCTGACAAGCATTTTCACCCTCTTCAGGCAAAAGGTGTGTATGGAGCCCTGGGGCCAAGGTTCCCTTGACTGCCTGCTGAAGCCCTGCCTGGCTTTGCTGCATGCCACAAGTGGGCTGATAGCTGCAGGCATGAAGGCAAAACTGGGATTGCTGAAATGGGGAGAAAATGAGTGGTGAAGCTTTTTTAGCTTATTGAAAGCTCCTCAGACCCTCTTCTTTCAGCATTCTGCTGAGCTGCTGAAGTAGGATGTTCATCATGGGGCCAGACTTACAGGATCAAGCTAAGTGAGGAGGACTTTTAAGAACCTTCAAAAGGACTTATGTATTTGGACTTAGAGATATTGGAGAATCACAGCTAGGGAGGAAATCTCCATCGCACTAGTCAGAAAGGCTAAGGCTAGCACTCAAACAAGGCTGTATAGTGGTGATAACAGTAAACTGATTTATACTTAAATTGCAATGAATGAGAATAGGGAAAAGGAGAATTTGCAGAAATGAGGGAAAATGCTCATCCAGTAGGCTTTTTTTTCCTGGATCAAATACTGGTTTTGCTGATTTTGCGGATGTGTTCCCAATGCAGTCAGAGGGCAAAAATGCCTATTATGGGGAAAGAAGCCTTACACAGTAAACAAGAGTGAGTAGTGACCCTGTCAAGCCTTATTTCACAGGAATTCCCCTTTGCCCTTTCTGCTGGGCCAAGTGAAAACACCGTGTACCTCTGAACTGTAAGCTGCCAAAGGGGAGAAGCAGAGCTGGAACTGGAAATTCTAACTCAGCTCTTTAGAAACCAATCACTGTCTACTCTTCTCACTTCAGTAAAGTTGTGCTCAGGAAGAGAGGAGGGAGTTAGAAGAGACAGGGAAACCAGGTGTGAAGAAAAAGAGGTATCTGAGAAGAGCATGGTGTTCACATAGAGAAAAGAGCAAATATCAAGAAGATAGCAGGAGGGAACTATAAGTTCTTGAAATGTCTGAGGAAAAAAAGTATGAGTTATAGAAAGAAAGGGAAAAATGTCAGGGAGATGTACCTATATATATAGGAAACAGTTCAATAAGAAGTAGTGTTGAACTATTTTTATAAAGCTTTCCCCAATATTGTAATTCTCTCATTTAAATGGATAAGCTAAGAATATACTACTGTTCACGTAGGAAACCTCTGCAAGATCTCTTCGTTTCTTCAGGTGATCTTATTCTCTTCAAGCTGTGCTTTTCTTAAAGCTCATCTTCTTGTGTAATTTCAGTCAGTAACCATATCAGCTTATAAACAAAATTTAGATAACCACCCCAGTGGGGAAGTATAAATCACGATTCAGTCAGTCAGAAAGGAAAGGAAAAGGGCCCAACACATGGAATACGTGTGTTCCTATGTGTACATATTTTATATACACATAGAAATATTTTTATGTAGAAATATAATAATTTATTTTGTAGTTTGTGACTTTTAGGGCAATCTTACACCTTTTTGGAAATTTTACTGATGAATGCTGGTAGGGTCAAAACAACTGATGGATGAGTTTAGACTTTGAGGGTATCTCTGATATGCCAGACCATGGGCACAACCTCCTTATGTTCTGGTCTGTGCATATCAAGTGTGATTTTTAATGTTGTACTTATCCTATCTGAAATACAGATGTTTGTGAAAGCTGTTTCTCTCTGCTTGCCATGATGTCTCTGGTAAAATAATCCATGGATCGATGCAGTGATAACATAGAGAGTTCAAGTCAGAAATCAGAATGGAAACCTGGTAATGATGGAAGAGTCATTGCCATATGGTGTTCAGGACCCATGTGAAGGAGGATGCCTTTTTTCCACAGCCACCTTACTATTTTTAAGAAAATGTACATTGTGAATAGAAAGGAAGGATTGGATATCACTTCCATAGGCCTCAGACCTTAATTTATGGATAGCTTCCAATCTTTTGATTGGAGCTGTTTTGCTTTTTTATTCAACTTTTCTACCAGTAGGAACCGGATTTAGCATCTCACTGTGATAATATAGGAAAGATTGAACTTTTTGGAAATGACTTGGGACTGGCTAATGTTTTCTTGTAACCTTAAGTTAAAAACTTCAGGTAAAATTATTTAACTGTCAAATCTTATTGTTTTAAGAAATGAAGACAAATCATCTGAACACACGAAAAAGGGATACCTTTAAGTTTTCTTCTTCCAAGTCCGTAATATATGGGTTTAACATGATACTTTATAATCCCATATGAAGTGCCTTTGCTGCGGAAGAAATCCCTAGTCCCTTAATGCACTCTGATGTTTGGTAACCAAGTCATTAGCATGGGGCAGACAGATAACAGAAAAAGTGGGCTTTCTGGGCCCATAGTCAAAGGGTAGGCAGCATACCCTAGAACACATGAAAGCATCCTCTAAAGCACTGAACATATTTGTTGGGCCAGCTTAGCTGCATTTATATATCTTCATGTTGGCCACAACTGTGGAGATAGCTGTTAACAATACAAAATTTGCTTTTCTCCCTCATGATATTTTTCAGTTACTTGTACCTCATGACGCTAAATTGGCAGCATGGGTAGCAAAAGGATAGTACTACTTCTCAGCCAGTGGTGTAAGCTGAAGTGGCCTTGCAGCATTAAAAAGTGAATGCAAAGATCAGAATTGTCCATTAAGCAGAGCACCCATCTTGCATTGTGAGATGCACCCTCTTCTTCCATACCGATGGTCTCTGTAATCAGGAAAATTCCTGAGGACAGTTGTGTCCCCACGGATGAGTCTCTGAAGTTGCCTGCTGTGTTCTGTATGGTACTAATTAGTAAATGAATGCAAGGGAAACTTGATTTGGACTGAGGAGTCCTTTGAGCTACTAGGTAAATGTAGTAAACTGCTGAATAATAATAAAAAGTTAGCTTTGTTAATTCAGACCAAAAGTAATGCACATCTTGGTGTATTTTTCTTAAAATCACCAAAAGATTACAGTTCCAGGCACTGACATAACAAGCTCTAATGAGGAAAGTAGGGATAAAAAAGCTTTGAAATACCAGAGTTCACACTGTGCTCAGCAGAGATTGACACCAGTCTAACATATTGATACACATAATTAAGTGTAGGTTTCCCCAACAAGTAGAAAAGGAATTTTAATAGTTTAAGAAGTCCCTAAAGCTATCTGACCAACCTTGGCTTCCCGTTTGATCTGATGATTGGAGAACATAAGAAACTCTGAAGGAAGAGCTAACAGCCATTCCCTAGCTCCAGGTCCCCCTGCCCTCCTCCTTGTGATTTGATCTTGGTATGAATATTACTCATTTGATCTGTTGCTTTTCCAGTTTGTCATTCAGTGCCTGGACCTCAGCTGGGTTTAAAATATTTAGAAAGATGCTGCCTACAGATGGTGGATAATTTAATGTGTGACTGCTTAACATAGTTGGTTTTCAGATAGTCAGACCCCAGGATTTAAAAGTATGTAGAAGGACCAGAATAGAGCACCCTTACTGAGAAAACGCCATTGTTAAACATTTGTCAGTAGATTCTCTTGCGCAGAACATTGGTGACAGTTCAAGCTGTCCTTAGATGGATTTTCATCCTCCTGGAGTTCCACAGCAATGCACAGTGTGACAAGATGTGCTTTAGATGTAAAAATGTTGGTAATGCATAAATATCCCTTTAATGTTTTGCCCTAAAGTGCGTAACACATCAGAGAGGCCGATACTTTCCTGAATGCTGAATTTGTTTTGTAGTTGTTGCATCTATTATGGGATTTGAGATTGTGGTATCACAATATTTATTATTAGTTTCTTCTATAGTATCCCTTGTAATTAAAAGTAATGACTTGTAATGAGTCCCTGACCTAGTTCAACACACTGGAAGGAAACTACTTCTCAAACTCAAACACTGTATATATTATACACATTCCTCCTTTGTGGCATCTTGTTCTACCAGGGCAGCACAGCAGGCCACAAACGGAAATATGCTTGCTGTAGCACATCTGGTTAGACTTTATGAAAGATATTTTCTGGCTGTGGAGATAGAATGCAATGCAATGGAGCTTTAATTTTTTTTTTAGCCTTTAATCTAATACTACACAATTATGTGTATTAGCTACAAAAAATTACTTTCTCTAGAGAATTCAGTTTATTCAGAATACCATAGTTGCTAGTCCATTTGACCATCAGAGATAACCTCAGAAATAGGTATGATAGATAACTACTGTGTTTGAGGAAAAAAAAAAAAAAGAGAAAATCAATAATGAAAGAAGATTTGCATGTTTGATTTTATCTTGATGTTTCTACTGGATTAGCAATTGCATCTGCCCCTGTAATTTTTCACATAGCAGACCAACCTATGATGAGTGCAGAAATAATATTGTTGGCAACAAACTGTGCTGCATTGATTCTCGGCTGTGTCCTTCTCTCATGAAAAGATCAATGCAGATCACTGAAGATATATTCTGCTCAGGAATATGTCTTCAGAAGGTAACTGGCGGCAACAAAAGTAAAGTAAAGCTAGTGAAAGAGTAATAGGAAGTGAAAGAATAAAATAATTTACCTGTCCCAGCTCTGAAACATTTAGGTGTGATGAATCACTTCTGTCCCTGTGTTTGGGCAGAAAAAATAGCAATAGCTACATTGCATTTTATCACAAAGACCGTATCTTTGCACGAAACCCATACAAACTTATTGGGAACTTTGAGAAGATTTTAAATGACCTTATCATTAGCTCCTCATTATTAGGTGTATGAATTGCAAGTACCCTTGACAGGAACTGCTGTGATATTTACTGCAAATAGAATGACTTGGAATAATTCAAATGGATTTAAAAAAAATCCTGCTTTCCAAGTGAAATCAGCTAATAGAAGCTTTCAGATTATACTTTAGTTCTTTCCAAAGCTTTATATTTTACTAAAATTTTTTAAACTAAATGCATTTTAAATTGCATTCGTCTAGGTGAAAAGTATACCTGTTTTTTCTTGCTTTTGCTCTAGCTGATGTGAAAGCATTTTTTTGGGGAGGGTGAAAAACTGTGGTAATTCCTGAAGAAGATGTTTTGCTGGACACTTGATAAATACTGTGGTTGAGCGTCCTTAACATACAGAGAGAGCATCAAGTGTAAATGTCTAAATAAATACAGTTTAGAATTACACGTTTGTAACTGAATACATATGTACATCTACTGAGAAATTATATTGTCACAGATTGCTCTTCCTCATGGTAAAATCCGTGGAAAGAGGCTGAGTCAGAAAACTTCATATACTGAACCTTTTCCACAATATCAGCTCTAGCAGAGGTGGTTTGTAGCTGGAGGACCTGGCAAGGTGTCACCCTGCTCAGCTGCTCTGGGCATTGAACAGGGCATCTCACATCTCCAAAGGGTGAGGTGTGAGATTTAAGACTCCACTAAGTCTTAATGTATTTTGTCTTCCCAGAGTGATATAATGTTGGTTTATTCTGAAAATGAGTGAAATGAGGTACCTAATGATGGGGTGAGTGACCTATTCAGTTTGCATCATATGTGGAAAGATGAAGACATCGTAGAAGGAAGCTGATCTTTAGCTGTGCACAGACGTCTTAGTCATGTGTAGCCAAAATGAGTTGGACTTTGAGATTCAGTGGAAGACGTAGTTGTTTACAGTATTGTACTACACAGTGAGTGTATAACAGTTGAATTAATCTTGTAGGCTCCCTTTATAGTCAGTGGAGAGAAATGGGCAGTTTCAGGGTGCATTTCATCTCCTCCTACAGTTAGTAACAAAAAAGAGCATTTTTAATCTTTTTTGGTATAGTGTGAGATGTTATTAAGCCTCATCAAGTTCTTTCGGATCTTGAATGTCTACCCTGAATGACTTTAGCATTACTGTATTGCAGGCTGACACATTTTTCAGAAGTGAAAGCAGGCTAAGATGATGTTCTGCCTGATGGCGGTTTGCAAATGTGACTAATAGCTAAAATATAGTGACCTCAGCTCTCATCCAGCAATTGTGCAATATCTAGGCCCTGAGGATTCATTTCGCTGCTGTGAGATTTTTGTACTCGCAAGAGCTCTTTCTTGCTGTACAGAAGAGAGAATAAAAATCTTGAAAAGACAGGGCTCTTAATGATTCATGATAGACATTTAAAATTCAAAAAAATAACCAAGTTGAAAATGCATTTCCACAGTCAAATTTTACTCTAAGCCCTTTTACTCGTTTGCAAGCTTTATTAGTTGGTGGTAAAATGCCAGTTGGTATTGAGCAATCATTAACCTACGGTTTATTGACTTCAATTTTTTTGCTATAATTATTAGTATTTTCAATGTGCTATTGCTAATATTCTTAAAAAAAACCTACTGCTTAGTGATGAGAGAATGGAAAAGGGAAATAAAACGTTAGTCGATATGTTAGTAGTGATAGGGCTGAGTGGGTAGTGAAACTGAAGATATGAGTGATTTAAGCCCATTACTCTAGGTGACTGTACAGCACTCATAATCTGTAATGTTCAAAATTACTGGTGATTTCTTTCTCGGGTCTCTTTTCTTATGAGCTTAGTTCATTTCACTGTCTGATACTCTGCTCCCCGATTATGCTTTCAGCTGAAAAGGTATATAAATGAAGATGGCATTTGAAATGGCCAGCTGATACTTTACATTGGCAAATGTAGCATGCAAATGGATTTGAAAGCTCAATGAAAAGGTTCCTGTGAACTTCTGTCCAGAACTTGGACAGCATGTCATTGAAGACAAGGCATACTAAGAGCTGCCTGCTGTTGTGAAGACACTTTACTGGAAGGGCAAACCTAGGTCACATCGTTTCCTCTGCTGTCCTCAGTAACACTTCTGGTTTTGGGTTTGGATTCCAGCACTGGGCTCACCAAACAGATCTAGGGTAATGCTTCCCTATGAATAGTCTTGGATTTGCAAGTGGTGGCTTTTATTTTCTGTGTACAAGGGACTGAAAGTGGTTTACCACTTGGCTGAAATAAACAAAAATTCACATTAGTTGCCTTTGACACTTTTGAAGTTGTCCACACCTTCTGCACCAGGGAGTAGAAGTTTGTTCTGTGGTAATGCTTGGTGGATATCTTGGACTGATGTTCTCCTTGTGAAGTGCTGCCACAGTCATGCTTTGTGGACAATTAGTTCTGAAGGTAACTGCTCCATCTTGTCTAATCCTCTGGGAAGGAGAGATCCTTGGAGATAGATTTTAATCAGCTAAAAGATGTATACAAAAAGATCCAGGAAAAACGGAGACTATTCTCAAGTGCTGATTTTGGCTTGAATGTGTCTTGAAGGATTAGCTGCTCTACTTAGTTACAAGCAATTGTTTTCTTTTTCTTTCAAATTATTTTATTTCTTTAAGCATGCAGAATCATTTTCCGATGTCAGCGACTGAATAGTAGAATGAGATGAAGCCACCACTCATTTAGATTAAAGGACTGAGGGATTGCTGGTAGTTTCAGCAGTAGTTCAGAATGCACCAGGGTTAATACTGGTTAATAATTAATCCAATAAAATTGGATATTGTTACAAAGCTCTATTCTATAAATGATTGGTTTTAAACATGTAAAAAATAGTTCAAGCTTAAAAAAAAAAAAGATTAAAATAAGGCTTCCAGGAATTCCTCTGTATAATAATTTCAAAGAGTTCAAGTTTGTCACCTACTAGAAGTCGAGAGTTTATCAGCAGATTATAAGTTAATGGGAGGCAGTGGCCAAACTATAGAGTAGGAAAAAATAGAAAAAGCATATTGATAAACATTCAAACATGAATGCTTTTAGCCATTATCAGTGAATGTGACAGCTGTTGTGTGACAACTGATTGAAATGTGGTTATATAATCCGTTGGGTTTTTTCCCCTTTTTCCCCTAAAGAAAAGGAAATATGCGATTAAGAGTGCTATATAGCACTTAAATACAATGTAAATGTTACACATATTGTATTTAATTTTGAAAATTTAGATTGAGAAATCTAGAATGAGAAATATAAAACCTTTTTACAGGTCCTTTTCAAAATGCAAATTTATGTCTCAAGGGGCCGGTGGAACCTAAAGTATAAATACAGTCTGTATTTAGGGAGTTTTAAAAACACATATTACTGAATTGATAGAACATAACAGTTCCCTTGCTTAGGCAGCATTATGATCTATCTTGTAAAATGTACTTAGGGACATGTAAAATGGTTTGTTAAACCTACAGTCCATAACTAGAGTTGTTACATTTTAATGTATATATTTTTCATTCATGGGTTATTGAACCACTAAATCCTAACAATTTGTCCTCATGCCAAACAATTTCTTTGAGCCTTGTTCTGAGTCTTTTCAGCAATTGAGTAACCATTGGAATATATCCCAGATCCTTTTAAATTTTAAAGCTATTTTTCAGTGCCCCCCTGTATACAAATGTACAATTAAAAGCAGGCGAGGAAGGAAGCTTCTGTTTACTTTCACAAAAAATGCTTTCACAGAAGGAAATCCATGAGGTATTTCTGGATGGGATATCTGCAATTTCAGGGAGAAAAATCTTGACTGTAAAGTGCTGTCTATAACTATTAAGGAATGTATACAAAAAGAAATAAGGAGAATTTTCCTTATGCCATTGCATGAACCCTTTTTTTTCCAAATTATTATTTTTCCAAGTTAGGGATGGCTTGATATTTACAGAGTGTCTTTCTCCGTACTTTCACATGGCATATTGTTCTTTCATGCTGGTAAAAAGTTGGCATAAATTATAAACCAGTGGTGAATTAAGCCTACTAGGTGTGCCCAGTGATTTCAGGGTATTGGGTTTGGACTGTTTTCCTTCCACTGCTATTAGAATAACTCTAGGGAAGAAGCTGAACTACAAAGAGATGAAAAGTAGTAAAATAGCATCTCTTCTTTGCATTTTCCAAGGTCCCAGATAAATTATATTCATAGTACATAAAATATGTCTATTGATCTGAAACATTTCATTGCTGTACTTGAACCAATGACTCTCCTACAAACACATATCTAGGATTTGTTATTCATCTCATGCCTGAAGAGAAACAGGAGCTGTGAAAGTTAATGGATATAACCCTGTGTTCTAGGCTTCAAGATTTTCAGTGACAAAGTATTTGGCTACAAGATCTCTTCCTGGTGCTGATTTTATGAAGATTATTGATGGAATAACTTTCAGCAAAGCAACAACGCCATAGTATTTGTGAAATGGCACACCAAGGAGCAAAATCAGTAAAATCACAGTGGCTGTCTTTATTCTTTTCCATCTGAAAAAATACAGCTGGTTTAGAGAGTAATAGGGTAAATTTAGAAAGGAAATGGTATGTGCTCTAAGTGTGCATAATTTTGTTATTACAAGCCAAAATCTCTTGTCTGTAAAGAGATAAAGATGTTTCAAACATTTTCTGAAAGAAAGGGGTTTATACAAGGTGAGTTTTGTAAGTACAATTTATCCTTTATTTTTACATAGTGGATCTTTGCTATGTTAGAAATACTGATTTCCATGAGATAGAACCTTTAGCTCGCTTCTTCTGTGATCCTCCCTTTCCTTTTTTCTGTTCTCTTTAGTTGTTATTATTATAACATTTCAGATTATTTATTCAGAGGTGTTTCCATGAGTAGAAAATTTCTTGAAGAAGGATATAGCCAAGTTACATAACAGTTTATATTGTTTGCTTCTGACTGAGAAATGATTTTGCCATCCCTTAGGCTATAAACTGTTTTTCAGCCTGTAAAAGTCTATGCTGTCTGTGCAGGTATGCTTAATGACCAGACTCTTTGAATCCCTTATATTTACTTCAAATCCCTTTTTTTAGTTTGTGCTGATGAGGAAGCACTGTACAGGATTTAAAGATTGCAAGCCTTCTACTACAGCATGTAATACAAGAGTGAGCATTTACCAGACACCTGTTATCTGGGACTGCTAAATTCACTTCTCAACAGAATCAATGTAGGAATTCTGTTCAGATTTCTTTCTTGAAGACTATGTTATAGTTTGTAAAATGTGTATTAAGCACATATGATCAATCTGGATTACAAATGCAATGCAATATTTGGAGTATCTTTCATTTCAAGCTAGTGACTATTTCATCAGTTTTACCATTTTAAATGGGAAAATCATTCCCCTTTTAAATTAACATAAATGTTAATTCAACTTTCTTGCACCAAAATACTCTTCAGAATAATTGAAATAATTGCATATTGCTTACAGACAGTTTCTTCTGGACGTTGCCAAATCATTTATTTTATATAAGAGTTAATAGAAAATCACCTTAGGTTTTATTTTTTTTTTCTCCCCAAAAATAGAAATTTATTTTAAAAATTTATTTAAGTTATTCAGTGCTTGCAGTTTTTGTTTGTTTGTTTCTACTGAGAATATCGAAGTGTTTTCTTCAAAGATTACCATCCTTTCTGCTTCTCTATATGTATACTGCATATAGATTTCTTTTTAGGTGGTTTTTTTAGATGTTTTTAGATAGCTTTTGATATTAACTACATAGTCTCCATATTCTTAAATCTTGCAATAGCATATTAAAACTGGAAAATGAAAAGTCTATGACAGAGAAAGCTTGAAAAAATAGGAATAAAATAGGAAAGCACATATACATGTGCATAAATAAACAAAGCAATGAAATGTAAATAATCTACGTTTTACTCATCAAATTTAACTGTAGCATTTTTAAGAATCACAGTTATCAAAACTGACCTTTTCATCTTCTGTAGTAATAGTAAGAACTCCTCCTTTTTTTCCTTTTTTTTCTTCACCTTTTCTTATCAGAGCCAGGATCAAAAAAGAAGTTGTTACACTTACATGTCAAGAATCATGACATCTGGAGAAAAGCAGAATGCATTATTTCTTGGTGAGAGTGTTATACAGTAAGACTTGACTGACATTTTACAAAATCTGAGCTGCTTTCTGATCAGTTGATTTAATTAAAACAAGATATTAATTTCTGTGTATAATCTATTTTAACACTTTCAAACATACAAGTATATAGTGTAAAATGATATTAGATTGACTTGAATGATTTGTCATTCTATTTACAGATACCTCAAATCAGCTATGCATCTACAGCTCCAGAACTGAGCGATAACACCAGGTATGACTTCTTCTCTCGGGTGGTTCCACCGGACTCCTACCAAGCACAGGCCATGGTTGACATTGTGACAGCCCTTGGGTGGAACTATGTCTCGACACTGGCTTCTGAAGGCAACTATGGAGAAAGTGGTGTGGAGGCATTCACCCAGATCTCCAGAGAAATTGGTGAGTGTATGTTTATCAGGTTTTGTATTTATCGCTGCTGGGTTACAGAGCACTGCTGAGCTCTGCCTAAGTCTACACAGTGCAATGAGAACACCCGCAGGCGTGTTATCTGGACTCAAGTGGAGGTGTTTATGGGTGACTTTGCTGCTCACACGTCTGTCAGGGTGACAGTTCTGGCAGCAATTTAAGAAAAGCTCCCGAGAGAGGCAAAAAATTTATGTCTCTTGCCCCTTTCAGAAGGGGGGAGTTCTTTGATGAGTTAGGGGCAAAAAGCAAACACCAGCTGAATTACAGGAAATGTGAATAATTTAGTTTAGGAAAATCATAATCCAATGAGACCTCATTTTCCATGTTCCAGCACTGATAAATCTATGGTTTTTAATTTTGATGAATTTGAAATACAACAACAACAAAAAAAAAAATCTGTGAAGTACAAAGACTGGGTTTTTTTCCTTCAGGATGAAATGTGCTATATAAATACAGACATTACTATGAGAAGTATATTTAAGTCCCTTTGATCTTCTTCCTCTCTATTATCATAGTTATTTCTAGCCTGAAAAAAAAATGGCTCTTTCTCAGGAACAATAGGTTTTGGACACCAAGGAATGAGATAATGAGTAGCAGGCAGTTTGAAAGAGGGCAGAATTGGTCTTTCACCAAATACAATGTTAAATGACACAAAATAATGTCCTTTAAACAAATAATAATTGCAAACAGCCTTCCTGTCCTTCCTCAGAAAGTCTGGGTTAATCTACTGTGCTTGGCTTTCAGAGTATGTATGTATGAACTCTGTTTCTTTCAAGTCAGTTTGGGTGCATGTATGTTTCAGGTACTTATGCTTGAACTGTAAACATTACTGATTGGTCGCAACAGTTTGGCAATCAGTAATGTTGCCAATAACAGCAGTAATAATTTATTATTTATTTATGCTGTTAGGGAACTGGTGTATATAACATGCTTGATTAGTTAACTAATAAATATTCTGTTTCTAGCTCCTAATCAATGCTGTCACATCCTAGACATCCATCCCATCCATGTCTTCATGGGAGAGCCAAGGCTGACTGCAATACAATGGTTTGATCTGGACTTAGCAAAAGCATGAATAATTTTTCCACATTTCATATCTAAAAGAGACATTTTATCTGTCGTGTCAAATACAGCAACAAATAGATTGGCTGCCCCAGCTTTATAGCTGGATGAGAAGTGCTTGATGTTGTGTCTCTTGAATTTTGTAGTATTTTCTCATCTTTACATACAATGTTCTTCTGAACTTACTTGAGAATTGTGATCTAGGTGAAAACACCATAGGCTGGATGCAGACCTATTTAGAACACTTTGCTCAGAGAGTAATTAGCAATGGTTTCTGTTTAAAAGGACAAATGTGTTGTGTGGTATTTGGCAGGTGTTTATGCTGGATCAGGTACTAGACAATATTTTCATGTTTAGTCCAAATGGACTTGGAATGAAGGTTATGTTTGTAAAATCTGGGGATGACTTCAAGCTAGGAAGGACTAGGAGTGTATTGGAAGAGCTTGTTAGAGTCCAAAACTGAAGATATGCTCTGAAAAAATAGTATGCAATTTGAGAGAAATGCAAGACATTGAGCTTCAGCAAGAAGAACCTGTACAATGAAGAATACAGAAAGACTGGTCAGAAAATACTATTTCAAAAAATTATCTGAGCATGATAGTAAATTATAACCAGCCTATGTTCCTCATGAACCTGCAGACGGGCATACCATCTATAAAATAATGTGAGTAATCCTCCAAATTGTCTGGCAGTTGTGAAACCTCATTTTGACTCAGTACAGGCTTTGACCCTCACTTCACAAAAGGTGAGAGACTCCGCAAGCAAGAACAAAGATGATCACAAATCTTGAAAAGGTGGTCTGTGAGGAGTGACTGAGCAAGGTGGTTAGTTAGCCTGAAGAAGAGGTGACTAAGAAGTGGAAGTGGTGGAAAATGATGTTTTCAGATAGACAAATGGCTTTTACAGGCAGGTAGAGGACTATTTGTTCATCCAAATACAGTGTATGTGAACAGAAGTAATGGAATTAATCTCTAGCATGATTCTATTTAGATTTGTAGAAAGCCCCTTCTAATGGTTAAGACATTAAAGCATTAGACCAGCTTGCTTGGGGACATTTTTGAGCCTCCACTGCCAAGGATCTGGGAGAACGCATTAGACAAACACCTGCCCAGGGATTATATAAGTGTACTTAGTTCTTCCTGGGGGCTGAAAGGTTGATCAGATGATTTCTTAATGTCCCTTCCAGCCTGATTCTATTATTCACTGTCCTCAGACTTTAACCTGAACAATAGGGCTGGAATCCCTTTTAAAATGGAAAGTTTGAACAGGATCTAATTATAAAGCCTGAGACTATAGAGACTAGGCAGGTTTATAAAAATCATCACATAGTATAAGTCTGCACACAAACCAGCAAAACTTATCAGCTCTATGTTAATAAACTGTGTGTTAAGAGAACCTAATGAGACTTTGCTCCCCTTGTGCTGCTGGCATACAAATGCATAGGACAGCTTAGCTCCTGAGTTCTTCACATCTTGTGATAAGTAACCAACAACTGGAAGCGAAATGAATAGGAAGATAAGCATAATGGAAGGCAATAAATTTGAGGAAAGGATGTGAAAGTAGTTGGTATATTCATTTCTGAAGGAAGCTCAGCACGTGAGAGGACATGTGAGATAGCAGTTTTGAAAATATAAATAGGAAAGCTTGTTTGTTTGTTTATTTGTTTTTAAGTTTTCTCTAGCCAGCTAAGAAAGGGGTATTTTGAAATATTTTTGAAATAGAGATCAATTTCATGTGCTTATAATTTCAGGTACTTATTTGTCATGAGCTTGACTCTGTCTCTAATTTCCAGTTTGATTGGCCTGTGTTCAACTTCTATTCCTTGATCAGTAAGAGAAGCAGAAAGGAAAGAACAGGCTTCCACACGAAATGGGGAATACTGAAAAGGTCAAAGTGGTGCCACCCTGACATGTCACAGAATATATTACATATCAAAATCTGCTCTCATTTTAATGACAAAGATCCTGTCTGGGACACAGCATAGCTGGAAATTAAATATTTTACATGACAATGATTTTAAAGAGAATAGGGAATGGTACTTATTCCAACGCATTCTTCCATGCATTATTGTTTGAAGACAATGATTAAATTTATAGATTTTTCTACTCCCATTACAAAGTTAATCAATGATATCACTTTAACAATTTTGGCATCACAATCAAATCATTTTGGTACATTGGCCAAAGGAATGAATTCATACAAAATGAAGAGTTTAAGCATTAAACTGAAAGAAACTTGACTTGCTGAGAGAAACTAAAAAGGGGAAAAGAAGGAAGCACATTTTACCAAGTTCTCATTAAACCGTCATGCTGAATATTGCTCTTCTATTTACTTTGCTGTTAATGTGTTTGACAAAATAGATGTTGGAAAGTCTCTAATCCTACCTTTTTTTGATAGCTCATTCCTCCTGCTGTTGGATAAATGAAATTAGCATCAGAGAGAAAGTCATAGGATCCTTTTCACTTCTTTACAGAATGCAAAAACATTTGGTTCATAAAAATCTATTTAGGATCAGAATACTTGATCAGCTAGTGAAATTTTTTGTAGTGGAAAATGTAACAAATTTGCTAATAATATATGAAATGCTACGTGACAGATTTTAACCCCACTAGTATTCAATGAAAAAAATGACACAAGTGCTAATGTGTACTGCCAGTGAAAAGCTTTGGAAACTATAAGAAGAGGAGGTACACATGACATAGGCGTAGAACTGTAGCTGATCATTAAGATTAGGTGAGGAACTTCAGCATTGCTTACCTCTTTTTGCTTATAAGTTGATTTTGTGTATCTTGCCAGAGGGGTAAAGAAGATAGCAAAGAAGATTTAGGACCAGATCTTTGACTAAGCCAAAATGACATAGCTTTGTAGCAGCTTTACTTCAGAAGAGAACGGTATACTTAATATCGGCATGTCCCCTTGAATGTTTGCTTTTTAGAAACAGGGTTTTGTAGCTTTACCTACTTCCTTTATCCTGCTGTATTGCTGTTAACATCATTTCTCTGAGAAGGGACCACAGTTACTTTATGATCTTTCATAATATTCTTACCATTACAGTCACATTGATGACTATATACCTACTTATAATGAATACATATACTGAATTAGTGCTACACTAAAAAGCTTTAAATAAGCTTTATTTAAATTGTTTTAGATTTCAACATAGCTAGCTATATTTTGTTTACATAGGGAATGTTCTGTGGCATTTCTTTGACACAGTTCTTAGGTCATCTTTGTCTTTTGTCAAGTTTTGTTTTATCTGCAGTTGTGCATTGTATCTCTGCTTTTCTCAGTTTATTGGAATACTTTTTACCTTTAATATCTTCCGGACTTCTAAAACTTTTGATGGATTAAGTGAAAGATCAGTGGAAAGTGGGGAGGGAGGATTGAGCTGGAAAATACAATTTAATGGTGTGTAATCTTTCTTTTTCACTTTGAATATTCATGGATAATTTAGAAATAAATAAGATGGATTGCTGTTGAGATTAATTCACATTTACTGCAGTAATCTTTGTACACCTTTGATATAAAGCTAAACCTTTTTATATCTTGGTAAATAAGCTGACAGATAGACTTTCTTTCCCCTCATAATGTTATTTAATAGAAGACAGTCTTGCAATGTGAAGACTGAAGAAATTCAGTACGTGAAGTGTTACCTTTCTCCTAGAGATACTTCCACTTTAAAGACTGCTTTCAAGCTTAACAAATTAATTTGCATAGCTAATAATATTCTAACATACCTTCACAGAAGGGAAGCAGTTTAATTCAATTTTAAGTTTTACTTCTATATTTATGCACCTGAACTCTATTGATAACCCTGTATTTTAAGCTGCAAGTTGTAATTAATAATAACACTATATAATTGGCCACAGGAGCTTGAAAGTAATGTTTGAAAAATTATAAAATCAGATGGTCTGTGTATTAGTATTGCAAATGCTTGAAAATCATTTCATCAGGTTTTAATATTTGTACCAATTAGTACCTGATAAAGAATAGTGTAATTTTTAGGGATTTATAATGAAGGTCCATTTTAATTTCTCTCAGTGGTGCTAATCAATATGATATTATTCAGCTTTAATTATATGTGGGTTTTTTTCCCTAAGTTTTAGGGAGGTCTCTTGGAGCAGTAAGCGTACTACCCTGGTATACTGTCTGACTCTCCAGTGATTATTGGAAGAGGGAGTTCTTTATCTCTAATAGCTCTTAAGGGGTTTCTTCTTCGGTCAGTTAGTTGAGGCACTTTTTAAACCTCCTGTAGAAAGCTCACTAGCTACAGTGGAAGGAATTATAAAAAAAGAAAATAAAAGCAGAAAGCTTCTGTAGAACTGGGTTTTGTACCTACCCTAAAGAATCTGTACCATACAGTGGACTGTATTGACAGAAGTTACATAGGCAACCTTGTCTTCTGAACCTGAATTCACTGATGAGTTTGAAAGAGCTATATTCTGTTCAGATTTCTTATTTTTGTGGCCAATTCAAGCAACAATATCTCTCACAGGGGTGCTTTTAGGTACTATGACAAAAAAATACCAGAAACTGTTATGAAGAAGCCTAAGTGATTCACAGACAATATAATTTTTTTATGGATTGTCTAAGTAATGTTGTCACATATTTGAAAGCACTGTTTAATACTTACGGAGTGAACTAAGTAGTTATGAGAGTTGGTGAAGGGGGTCCCAGGGAGCTTTTAGTCTGGAGCTAGGGCTAAATACCATCCCTGTGCTACAAGGTATATGCTTGTACGTAAAACACTTCATCTTGTTCCCCTACTTGTACAAATTATTTTTGTTCAACAGGAGACAATTTGCAATTTGATTTCTGAAAGAAGTCCTGAGTAAGAAATAGGGATGTCTGTATGTGCTTGAAACTGAAAGAAGTTAGTGAATACTTCCCTGAATCTCATGGGCTTTAGCAAAGGATGAAGTGCTCAGGAAGATTGTCTCTGAGGCTGCCAACAAGGTTCAGAGTAGGAACACTTCACACTTCCTGGTTTTGCCCACTGATACTTGTTGTCTCATGCCAGTTGGGGTGTGAAGTGTGGTCAAGACTGAATTCATTAGCTATTTTTATATGGTACAGTTACCAAATAGCTGTGATATTTAATCTCTTTGGAGGCTGAAGCTGATTTAATTTTGCGAATAGCAGTTAGCTCCTGGAGAGTTGGGACAAATAAGCTCTTTAGAGCAAGGACCAATACGTTTTCTCAGTGATGCAGTGAATTTAGAACATTTAGAAAACTCTGAAAAATTAATGTTAAAAGTTTATTATAATATGGAAGACCTTTACGTGTATACTCGCATATTTAACTTACTCCTATGAATACGTAGAAGTCATTGGACTATATGACTGGGCTTGTTTTTTTTTTCTCTTCGTGTGAACACAAGATGTTTGCGCTGGTTGAGCACAACTTCAAACAATATTAAAAATGTCCAGGAAAAAAAGTTGTATTTTGGCAGTGCTTTTAGTGCAGTGGCTTGTTGGTAGAACCTTTTAACTTAGTCATGATATCTAGTTCAAGATTTTTAAATGCAAAAATGCAAAAAAAAAAAAAAAAAGGTAAACATGTTGATGCTAATTCTAAGAAAGCAATCTTACTAGATTAAAAGCGTACTTTTGTTGAAATCTAGTGTGTGGTGTTCATAATGAATATGCATTTTCATGAAGTGGTTGGGCCAAATTTAGATATTACTTCTTAAACTGTAGCCTCTCTATGCTGGAGATCTCTACGATTACAAGGGTGCTTTCTGGACATATAAATTCTTATTAAAATTTCTGAAATAAAAGGATAAATACATAGGTATTAATGTACTATCAGATCATTGTGATGACAGAAATGAGATTTCTCAAGCGCTGCTGTTCTGTATATTAGTATCTATTACTGTTGAGCCTGTAGCTTCTCTTAGATTCTGTGACTTTCTTGCTAGGAGTCCCAGAGCAAATAATTCACATATAATCAAAAAAACTTCTGTGAAAGCAAACTTAGGAAACATCTGAATCAAAATGTAGCCATTCTGGTTGTTTATGATCAAATTTCACACAATCCCATTAACAGGAACTGGATTTTAACAGAGTTAATCCCAGTGGATATTCTTGTTGTAAGTGAAAGTATTTGTAAAGGGGATACTGGAAGGGAAGGCATCAAGAACATGAAATATGGTTTGCAGTCTGAATCAGGCTGCCCATATTTGGTAATTGCATTACGACTTTGCTGTGGTAAAAGACAGAGAACTATGGGAAATACCTTGACAGTTTATTTTCCATGGCAGTTGTACTTAACTTTTTCAACACCCTCACCCCCAAAACCTCTCAATAATAAGTCCCAGAAGCTTCACAGATTCTGCAATGAGCGCGATTTTTTCCCCTTCTTTATCAAGAACTAAGAGCTCCTTTGCTCTTTATATATTTTTTTTTTTTTTTTTTAATAAACGTCTGTTATTGTCACTTCTTTCACAGCAGGAGGCTTGTTTTCACACAAGATTCAGCATGGCACCTTTTGCATTGCAGTGGCGTGAATGATTGTTGCAAGTCCAACTGGAATCAGGGATCAAATATTCAGACCATAGCATAGCCTTGATCAGAGGCTGAGTGAACTGTGCCAACATAACATTTAATGTTTTGAGTTTTTTTTTTTCCCCCAGCATACAGACTTTTGGAAGGAAAGCCTATATTTGAGGGCACTACCTGAGCAAAGGTGACAGGAAGGAGCATAGTGACATGGCCTGGAGTTCTATTTACATGTTCTTTTTTGTTAACATTTCAAAGGTTTCACGGCATTGGAATTGTAGTCTTGGTTGTGCTTCACTGGAGAGTCAGTACTCTCATTCACATTAGAAAGTTACACCTGGTAAAAAGAAGTTCCTGGCTCTTGAGTTTGCTGAGAAAATTGCATTTTTCTGTCTCTATGTCTTTCTCTCTTCAAATGGTTTCTAATAGTCCTAAATGTTTAGCAATTTTGCAGCTTTTTTCTTTTTCTACCTAGAGAACTGTACCTCTTGAAAATTACATGTGAGAAATGCCTCATGATTGAATATTAGCAATATACTCTTAGTATCAGCTCTTTCATAGTTTGTGGCTGAAGTTTAAACAATGAAGCACTGGAACTGTCAGACTGAGTCAGATGCCGCCTGTCTCAATATCTTGTCTCCAGTGGTGGCCTCAATTATATGGAAGAGAAAGATACCACAATCTTACTGAACAGTCATTGGCAGATTTACCTATCAAGGAGTATTCTGTAACCCCAGGTATTTTGTGGTTGGTGCTCAGATTTCCTAAAGAAGCATGTAAACTTATATCCATTATAATTTCTTCTTGTTACCAGTTTAACCTCATGCATTGAATGTCCTCTTGTTTTGATGCTACAAATGGTATGCAGGAGAATCCAGTTAACCTCCTTTGTAGAGTGCCTTCTTACTATCTTAACTCTGGGTAGGAGGATATGAAGTAATTGCTGTTTAATAGTTTTCGTTGTCAGTTTCTGGATCCGTTATTTCATTTATATCTCTGTTAAGCTGTGTAGCCATGACTGAACACTCCAAGTAAACCTTACGATTGATTTATGTAGTGTCATTGTAATCCCATTTTTACTCTTAGTCCCATTCTTTATACATCCTGACAAATGGTAAGCTTTTTTTGTTGGCTGCTGGGTATCAAGCAAATTATTTCCAAAAGCTATCTGTTCTGACACTCAAGGTTTATTAACAAATGGCTACAGGTGATGTAGAACTCAATGATGAGTATGAACAATTCTAGGTATTCCTGCCAGCGTGTGCTCCCTTGCATTTGTCAATAGTCAACATTTTTCTATCATAAATCTGTTTATCTAGCTTTGTGAATACTCTGGCTCTTCTCCCTGCTCTTGTTTATTTCAAATAATTTTATACCATCTTCAAATTTTCAAATCTTTCTGCTTAATACTCTCGTGCTCCCTTTTTTGAAGAGCACTCTGTTATACAAACAAAGCCCCAGGTTTGTATATGTATAGGTACAGGTATAGGTAGATCTAGAGCATGCATTTATTAGCCTTTTCCAGTGCTGAATTTTGACTGTTTCTTTCTATTTGATGCTTTTAATCCTTAGGAGTCCTTTCACTCCCCTCTCCCCCAACTCCTGTCTATTGATTCCAAGTTCCTAAAGCCTTTCTTTTAAAAACTCTATTATGAACTTAAATATTCTATATGCAAGGCTGATATATCTGTTTTGGTAGTAACTACTGTTACTTTCTATATAAGCACTAATAATAACAGAATGTAGAGATTTGAACATACTTTATAACTGTATCTTGTATAACTATATCCCTCCTGAATGCATTTATTCTACATGGTGCTTAAAACTCATGTATTTCCCTCTTACATAGGATCATACTATCTGTTACTAAGCCAATAGTTCTGTTAGTTGAGGTGAAGATTAGTAACTTTCAACACATGCTGAGTTGAATTCTTGTTATCATCCAACTGTAAGTGAAGTCACTGACTCAGTCACATAGAAAGCCCATGTAATGGAACTAAAGTCTTTCAAATGCTAGGTTAGCACTAAATGAAAATTGGAATTTCTCTTTCTTTAGAACTTTTGACAACTGATTTTATTATGAATTGAGACACAGGGAAATTGCATTGCATTTTTCATAGAAACTTCTGCATTACAGTTCAGCTGAAGCATATTTTGTTTATATATAATTATAATTTCTTTTTTAAAAATCTGTAAAACGAAACAGAAAAATGAATGTTTCAGCTGGTGGCTTTGCAATTATGTCTTCTGATATTAAAAAGAAAAAAGTAACATACAACTAGAACTCTGTTTTCAATATTTTCATCAATTTTGGCTAAATAATAATGTCTGTAAGAAAAAAATATTAAATAAAGAGTAATGCTACCCAAGAACCAGCTTTCTGTCCTTCCTTAGCCCAAATTCTGTTAATAAATAGTGTATATACATATGTAAATGACATATGATCTACTTTTCTGGGCAGTTCTGCTGAGATCAAGGGAGCTGTTAGAGCAGATAGCGTTGGGGTTTTTTGTTTTGTTTTGTTTTACTTTTTCTCTGAAGAGAAAGCAAAACAAGAAAATAGCTATTCATCATGCATAACATGATCTGTGACTTTATGCACATTCTGTTATGTACTGTACTATGACATATATGACTATATCCTCAATAGTAGGATATATACATAGTCAAGTCTCCTCAGTCTGTTACAGCTTCATGGCAGATGTTTTAAGACTAAGAAAACTTGTTAGGAGTTACCAAACTTAGCATTATGATTGTTTGTCTGGGATATTTTGCAGGGAGTCTAAGACATAAAAAAAGGATAGTTTAAATAAAAACACAATCAGACCATGGCCTACTAAAGACATGGCCACTATCATTCTTCCTTTATATGATGGTGAATTCCAGTGTATTCTGGGCATTATCAGTAGGATCTTCACTTCTTGTTTTATTTCTTTATGACTTCTCCTATTTTTTCTAATCTTTCTTCTCCTCAACCCCCAATAAAGAAGTATCCAGGACCTGCATGAGAAACAACAGTGTGCAGTTATCACTGACTGCTGTTTTTAATATGCTGTGCTAATACAAAACACTTGAGCTTTGCTCAGCTGCATGATGTAGAAGAGTTGAACGAGTTGAATGTTACAATGCTGAAAATGTTCTTGCAACATTACAAGTTAAGAATGTTTGATTGGAAATGTCAAAGTGACATTCTTATCTTCATTTTATTTATTTTCTTTCTTGTGTTGAAGGGCAGGGGGCCATATTGTGCTCTGAGTCACAGTAAGCACATGTTTGCTTTTAAACTTGCAGTGAGATAGCTTAGTAGTAACAGCTCTTTCTTGAATGCTTGCATGAGTCTGCATATTTTCAGAATGGGGTAACCCTTTTAGTCAACTACAAGTCATTCCTTCAGTTCTGTTACCTAATGAACTGCCCACAGAATTCCAAAGAATTCTGTTCAAAGATTAGAGTATTTAAAAGAATTACTATTACTCATTCCAGAAAAAAACAGGCATATGTGTATGCTTCACTAATAGTTGGAAAGACTCCTACAGTGATTTTTTTCTGTTAGAAATGCATGATTTTTATGCAAATTACAAGCTGTGATGCCACCACTTTAAATCGAGATGGCAGAAACATGCATATAGTGAAACTTTACAGATTATAAAAAAGATTATTTTTTTCTTTTACTAGAAAACAGTTTCTTATGTCAAAGCTCTGTCTTCTGAAGGACTTTCTATGATGGGAATAGTGTTGCTTGTTCCTCTACTTTTTAACATTTTAACAAGGATGCTGGAGAGGGACTCTTCATTAAGGACTGTAGTGATAGGGCAAGGGGTAATGGGTTCAAACTTAAACAGGGGAAGTTTAGGTTAGATATGAGGAAGAAGTTCTTTACTGTGAGGGTGGTGAGGCACTGGACTGGGTTGCCCAAGGAAGTTGTGAATACTCCATCACTGGGAGTGTTCAAGGCCAGGGTGGATGGAGCCTTGGGTGACATGGTTTAGTGTGAGGTGTCCCTGCCCATGGCAGGGGAGTTGGAACTAGATGATCTTAAGGTCCTTTCTAACCCTAACTATTCTATGATTCTATGATTTGTTGAGTATAGAATTAGTGGATTTTCATTACTTTTAGTGAAAACTGAAATAAAACTAGTTGTTTTAAAAGCTGAAATTCTTACAAAAATGCCAGTATCTTTCTTTAACATTGTTAATTACAGCAGAATATTTTGACTAGACAATTAATCAAAACCAGGAGTTCCAAAACAATACCCTTGAGTAGTAGAGGTGTCATGCAGATAAATCCCTATGTGCTGCTGTTGCTGTATGCATCCAGAAAGCTTCCTGCCATGTACATCCTGAGAATACTATACAACAGTTTTCAGAAAACTGAGTACCCTTCATATGCCTTCATAAGTCAGCTTCTCCTTGAGCTGCTTGTCAAAATGCAGTGATTGGTCATAGAGGGGGGAACAAAATTTCGGAACCTCTGTGGACACAAGAACAAGGCAGTTGCAGATTTCCAAACTGAGAAATGAGTCCACTGAAGTACATGCACCTATGGAATTTGTAAATGTTTGGGGAAGGAGGGGCTAAGAAAAACAAAGCTACCCCAACACCTCAATGATTCCTGCAAACATTTATGCTGCTGATGTTTAATCACCATTAAAGGATCCATGACAGTTACAGGATGTCATTAATCCCATGGTAGAATGAGAGGTTGTGTAACTCAAGAGAGCCTGGCCAGATCTTCAGCACTGTCCCTGTTGCATATAATAACTTTTTAGAATTTCCCATAGGTGACGGGAATAAAGCACAAATCCATAAACCAGAGACCCTATTCACCACGGTGTTGATACTAGCCAGAAGAGGGCAGTACTTTTATGCACGCTCTAGCAGGTGTACATTTTGCTAGCATATTGGATTTGCTGTGAGATGCATTACATTTGCTAAGGCCAGTAAATTGAACGATACTATTGCAAGTATTTTACCCAACATGTTAATGCACTTAATGAAGTGCATATAATCGCAATGCTCAATTTATAAGAATTGTCAAACCTTATAATTACTTCCATTATATTGTAGTTTATGGATTAAATCCTTTCAGACCTTATTCAGAAGGTAGAAATATTGTTCAATTTCAGTTAAATTAGTTGGTTAATGTTTTTATTTTTTTTTCCAGAATAATTCGTTTTGCAAAATATGATGTCCCTTTCACAGAATTGAGATGTTGAAGTCGACCTGAAGATCATAGAATCATAGAATCATAGAATCATAGAATCGTAAGGGTTGGAAAGGACCTTAAGATCATCTAGTTCCAACCCCCCTGCCATGGACAGGGACACCTTGCCCTAAACCATGTGGCTCAAGGCTCTGTCCAACCTGGCCTTGAACACTGCCAGGGATGAAGCATCCACAACCTCCCTGGGCAACCCATTCCAGTGCTTCACCACCCTCACTGTAAAGAACTTCTTCCTTATATCTAATCTAAACTTCCCCTGTTTAAGTTTGAACCCATTACCCCTTGTCCTACCACTACAGTCCCTAAGGAAGAGTCCCTCCCCAGCATCCTTGTAGACCCCCTTCAGATACTGGAAGGCTGCTATGAGGTCACCACGCAGCCTTCTCTTCTCCAGGCTGAACAGCCCCAACTTCCTCAGCCTGTCTTCATATGGGAGGTGCTCCAGCCCTCTTATCATCCTCGTGGCCCTCCTCTGGACTCGCTCCAACAGCTCCATGTCCTTTTTATGTTGAGGACAGCAGAACTGTACGCAGTACTCCAAGTGGGGTCTCACAAGAGCAGAGTAGAGGGGCAGGATCACCTCCTTCGACCTGCTGGTCACGCTTCTTTTGATGCAGCCCAGGATACGGTTGGCTTTCTGGGCTGCAAGTGCACACTGCCGGCTCATGTTAAGCTTTTCGTCAACCAACACCCCCAAGTCCTTCTCTGCAGGGCTGCTCTGAATCTCTTCTCTGCCCAGCCTGTAGCAGTGCCTGGGGTTGCCCCGACCCAGGTGTAGGACCTTGCACTTGGCTTGGTTAAACTTCATAAGGTTGGCATCGGCCCACCTCACAAGCGTGTCAAGGTCCCTCTGGATGGCATCCCTTCCCTCCAGCGTATCAACCGAACCACACAGCTTGGTGTCATCGGCAAACTTGCTGAGGGCGCACTCAATCCCACTGTCCATGTCACCGACAAAGATGTTGAACAGGACCGGTCCCAACACCGATCCCTGAGGGACACCACTCGTTACAGGTTTCCAACTGGACATCGAGCCATTTACCACAACTCTTTGCGTGCGGCCATCGAGCCAGTTTTTTATCCACCGAGTGGTCCATCTATCAAATTGATGTCTCTCCAATTTAGAGACAAGGATGTCATGTGGGACAGTGTCGAAAGCTTTGCACAAGTCCAGGTAGATGACATCGACTGCTCTGCCGCTGTCCATCAGTTCCGTGGCTCCATCATAGAAGGCCACCAAATTGGTCAGGCAGGATTTCCCCTTAGTGAAGCCATGTTGGCTGTCACCAACCACCTCATTGTTTTTCATGTGCCTTAGCATGTTTTCCAGGAGAAACTGTTCCAAGATTTTGCCAGGCACAGAGGTGAGACTGACTGGTCTGTAGTTCCCCGGGTCTTCCACCTTCCCCTTCTTGAAAATGGGGGTTATATTACCCTTCTTCCAGTCATTGGGAACTTCACCTGACTGCCAGGATTTTTCGAATATGATGGACAGTGGCTTAGCAACTTCATTCGCCAGCTCCTTCAGGACCCGTGGATGGATTTCATCAGGTCCCATGGACTTGTGCATGTTCAGGTTCTTAAGATGGTCTCGAACCTGATCCTCTCCTACAGTGGGCCTAAGGTCTTCGTTCTCACAGTCCCTGCATTTGCTTTCCAAGACTTGGGTTGTGTGGTCAGAGCATTTGCTGGTGAAGACTGAGGCAAAGAAGTCATTAAGAACCTCAGCCTTCTCCAAATCCATGGTAGCCAGTTCTCCTGATAGCTTCTGGAGAGGGCCTACATTGTCCCTAGCCTGTCTTTTATTTGCTACGTATCTATAGAATCCTTTCCTGTTATCTTTTACATCCCTTGCCAAACTTAATTCTAGCTGGGCCTTAGCTTTCCTAACCTGGTCCCTAGCTTCTCGGGCAATGCTCCTATATTCTTCCCAGGCCGCCTGTCCTTGCTTCCACCTTCTATAAGCTTCTTTTTTCCCTCTAAGTTTCCTCAGCAGCTCCTTGTCCATCCATGGAGGTCTCCTGGCCCTCCTGCTGCACTTTCTTCTAGTCGGGATGCAACACTCTTGAGCACGTAGCAGGTGATCCTTGAATATCAGCCAGCAGTCTTGGGCCCCCCTGCCCTCTAGGACTGTATCCCATGAAACCTTACTAAGGAGGTTCCTGAAGAGGTCAAAGTCTGCTTTCTTGAAGTCCAGGGCAGTGAGCTTGCTGCATGCTCTTCTCACCGTCCTGAGGATCTCAAACTCAACCATCTCGTGATCACTAGAGCCAAGGCTGCCCTGGAGCGTTACATTTCCAACCAGTCCCTCCCTGTTGGTGAGCACAAGGTCCAGCATGGCACCTCTCCTCGTCAGCTCCTCTACTGCTTGAAAGAGGAAGTTGTCTTCCACACAATTAAGGAACCTCCTGGATTGCTTGTGCCGGGCCGTACCGTCCCTCCAACAGATGTCAGGATGGTTGAAGTCCCCCATGAGGACAAGGGCCTGCGAGCGTGAGGCTGCTCCTATCTGTCTGTAGAGCGCTTCATCCACAGAGTCCTCTTGATCAGGCGGCCTGTAACAGATCCCCACCGTAATGTCCCCCGTTGCTGTTTTCCCTTTGATCCTGACCCACAAACACTCTGTTACCTCATCACCCGTCCCCAGACAGAGTTCCATACTCTCTACCCTATCACTGACATAGATAGCAACGCCCCCTCCCCGTCTGCCTGGCCTGTCTTTTCTAAACAGCCTGTAACCTTCCATTCCGACATTCCAGTCATAGGAGCCATCCCACCATGTTTCTGTGATACCAATGACATCATATTCCCGTAACCTTGCACACATCTCTAATTCCTCTTGCTTGTTCCCCATACTACGGGCGTTTGTATAGAGGCACCTTAGCCGAGCTCCAAATGAAGCCGACTCAATGGCTGGGACAGCTGGAACATCTCTACATCCCTCCAAGCACTTATTACAGGTGCTGGCAACTGACCAGGAATGTTGGGATGGATCAATGCTCCCCTCCCCCAACACATCTAGTTTAAAGCTTTCCTGACCAGCCTGGCAAGCCTCCTACCAAAACAGCTCTTCCCCTTCTTTGTCAGACCAGCTCCACCAGCCTCCAGTAGATCTGGCCTCCCAAATGGAGCCCCATGTTCTAAATAGCCAAACCCCTGACTATGGCACCAGCTTTCTAACCATTTATTAACCTGCCAGACACGCCTAGCTTTTTTAAGGTCCTCCCCTTTGCCCTGGAGAATCGATGAAAAAACTATCTGAGCTCCAGAGCCCCTAACCACCTCTCCCAAGGCTCTGTAGTCCTTCTTAATGTCCTCCAGGCAACTGCTGTCTATATCTCTAGCACCCACATGGACCACTAGAAGGGGGTAATAGTCAGCAGGACTTACTAGAGCAGGCAGCCTCTCAGCAACATCCCTGATCCGAGCCCCCGGCAGGCAACACACCTCCCTCGAGACTGGATCAGGCCGGCAGATGAGCGCCTCTGTGCCTTTCAAAGTAGAGTCCCCTACTACTATGACCCTCCTCTTTTTCCTGGAGGCACCAGTAGTGATCCTCTTTACTGGTGCATCAGCAGGGTGCTCATTAGGTGTGGTGGGTGCTTTCTCATTAGCCTCCTGCAGAACCGCGAAGCGGTTCTGGGTGGGGACATCAGATTTAGGAGGAAGCTCCTTGTCGTTAATTGTCCTCTTCCTCCTTTTTTTGTTCGTTTTTCCCGTGACTAATTCCCAGCTTCCTGGGTTGCTGCCCTCCTTCTTTCCTATACGAGCAATGCTGGACGTTTGCAGCCCCTGCGCAGTTTGAGCCTGGAGCAAGCAGCCCAGCTTCCTCTCAGCTTCCCTGGCATCTTTTAGCTCTCCAACAGCCTCCCGCAGCTCAGCCACCTGCTGCAGGAGGACCTCCACCAGAGCGCACCGAGTGCAGCCCTGTCCATTGTGCACCCTCGCCTCAAGAGACCAGTCGAGGCACTTTCTACACTCCGAGGTCTGCGCCGCAGCCTCCCCTCTCATCGGCTCTGTCTGGGTGCCTACGCTGGCCACCGCCGGGGCAGAGCTCCCAGAGCGGGCCCTGGTCCTGAGGCGAGTGCTCACCATCCCGCTCGCTGCCCGCTCGCCCTGCCTGCGCCAACTGCCGTGCCACACCCTGTTTGCCCGCCCTGTTCGCCGCGCTCCTGGTCGCTCGCGCTCCCTGGGATGGGTTTTACCCACTGAGGGCTGGTGCCGTCACTCCTGGCGCCGCCCCCTGTGAGTCAGCTGCTCGCGTCAGCTGAGCTGCCGGCTCCTGGGCAAGTCCTGTCGAGGACTTGAGGCTCCCTCGGTCGCTCTTGCCGCTCCGAACTGAGGCTCCTGGACGCTGTGCTTCCCCCCGCTCCGGTGTTAAAGGCGTCCTCTCTGGAGATACTCACCTCGGCAATTGATATTCTTTCTGTCGCTAAAACATAGACAAAATGTGTGATTTCTTTATTTTGCCTTCAGTTAAGTGCAAAGAATTTGGTTTAAAAATAAATGGTAACCATTAAAATGGTATTGGTGGCACAAATTTTTACAGACTTAGGTAAGGATCTCTTACTGAAGTTAATGGGCTTTTAATAATTAAATCTCTTCACTGTTTTGATATTTCAGTTAATCAGATGTATATGAGTTAGCAGTGATATCTGTATGGAGGCTGTTAAAGTCATGGGACTCAGAAGACAATTTTCTTCGCATGTGGACCTTGGTAGAGTCTGAGCACAGTGATGGTGGTGGTGGTGGGATTTGAAGTGATGGCGAGTGTTTAATTTAGGTGCATGTGGCCAGTTTTCCACAGTAATACCCATGAAATGATAAGATTCATTAACTAAGGTCAGTTTATTTGGAGTTGTCTCAGCTTTCTTTGTCTTTCTGTGATAAACAAAGGAGACAGTTATCTGAAAGAAGAACATTTGGATGTGTTCAGGAAATGTGTTAGTGATGGAAGAGTATCAGTTCCCATATGTGCACTTACCACAGGCATTGCAAGCTTGTGATAAGCCCCTCTGGGTTACTTGCACCTCAGGTACATCTCAGGAAGAGTGGTGAAAGGCATTCAAGGACTTCAGTGCTGGGTAGAGAGCTGCCTTCTGTTTCCTTCCAAATAACTCTTTTTGCTCATTCGTTATTTCAGTTGTTATACAGGCATAGAAAAACTTGTGCAAGGGAGAGATTATGTACAGGCTTAAAAGATAAAATACATCGTGTCCAAATTTGTTTTCCTAGTCCAATTACAGAGAGTCTTCACAGAAGAATACAGGGAAAATGAGAAATGAAAGAAGGGGAAGAAAGAACATAAACAAGAAGGAAAAGTGCTAAATGGTTTTCTTCTGCTATCTATTATCAGCCTTTAGCTTACATTATGTTCAGCTTAATAAAGTGCTTTTCAAAATATGGTTATGTTTTCTTAGGGAGTGATTCTCTAGCCAGTGTAATGTTTTGCTGAACAGGGAATTAAGCCCCTGAATTCTGCCCCATGTGATGTAATTTATTAATGGGAAGGAAAACAAAATAAGTTTCAAGAAAGGACCTTGATCACTTTATAAAAGGGACTGCTCAATATGGCTGTTTGAGACCATGTGGGATTTGAGTCAGAAACTGAGATGATTCTTTCACATGCTGTGCTCCTGTTAGGCTTTGCTCAGGATCTGGGGACAGAACAGTTGTTCAGGCTCCAAGCTTGAAAGTTGAATTTGGCTTCCATATGCCCCATCATCAAATTAACTTTTTTTGCTCCCCAAGTTCTGAGTTTCCCACTTCTTTCAGATGACATTCTGATTGATGACTCTGTAATTTCATTCCATCTTCAATGGATTTATTCAAATGAAATTGCAAGTCTTTAGTAAATGTTCCTTTTGGTGAAGCACAAAATCCATATGCTCTGTCTCACTCTGTCTTAACTAACAGAAATGAAATACATCCACAAATATTGTTTTTTTCACTCCAGTTATAAGACACGATTTTCAAATACAACTAAGAATGCAGATTTTCTAGCACAGAGAGTGTATTCTATACTAAGTAATCTTTTCAGTTAGAAAAGTTTCCTACTGAAATAGTTGTAGTTTTGTGGACTAGAGGGCAGATCAGATTTCATCTCAGTGACTGCTTTTGTGGACTTTTGGTTAATTAAGAACTAGAACATAGACAAGAAATAGGTCTGTGTAATACCAAACATTCATCTCTGCAAATGAGCTCAAATCTTACTTATTGGTGCAAAAGAGCCTTTGTTGTCTCCAAACTTCCTATTAGGGGTATTCCAATATTATGAGATCGTCACAATTCACCATTTTAACAATCTGTGCCATGTGCAGTTGAGCATGAAAAGTTTACACAGTGCTGTTGCTTTTGCTTACCCAACATTATCAATTCTCCTTAGTCTTCTACAAGCTCTGAATTTCCCACCATTCTAATTCATTCCTTTCCAGTCATGTGAATAGATTTTAGACAGTGGAGGAATACAAATAAGTCTGATGCCACTAACAGCCAGCATGATGAGATACCAAGATTAGCCTCAGCCTTTCCTTGATTAATTTGCTCAATCAACTTTTTATTCTTACTGAAATTATTCACTGCTTACCAAATGGAAAAGAAAGCAATCACTTCACTGCAGAGGCAGTGTGAGGGGATGAAGGGCCTGAGCCTATAATTTGTGTATTAAAATAATACTAAACCCACTGACTCTTTCTCTGATGTGCTGTAGGGGTAAGAAAAATGGACACAACAAAATGCTAAAATGGCATATGTTCAGCTATATTTTGTGCTTAATGTGAGTTCATTATAAAAATGAATATCAGGTTTAACCTCTCGATTTTTGATTGCTGGCATCTAACAAGCAGAACACAGTTGTCACAGTAAAAGTATTTTTGGAAGGCAGAAACAAAGATTGTATTTGTCCATCCATGGCAGATTTATGAAAAGAAAGCAAGTAAAGGTGTCTTGTGGACTTACTTACACTATTTTCATACCGCAAGGTAGTTACCAGATTTGCTGCAGTGTTATTTACTTTTGGTTTAGTTTTAGATGCAACATCCTGTGCTAGTTCTCCAAGAAGTGAGTAAGTCCTGCTTTTATAGGGTTTTGATTCATTGTGTTGAGTTGCTGAACTTAAGATGTGCATACATATATATTTGTGGTGGCGGCAGAGAGTGGAATGGTGCTTGCATGAAAGTAGAGGCAGCAGAGCTCTCATAGTCGCAAAGATGATGGCAAAAAGTACTAAGTGAAATGAAAGCATTACAGATGCTATATGCTACCACGAGATTATTTGTGGTGGAAAAAAATCCTTTAATTTCTCATTAACTTGCTCATGACAGTCTTTCACAGCTAGAAAGGGGGAAAAAAGGAAAGCAAGAGATGCAGTTTGTTGATGATAAAGAGGATTAAGGATGAAGAATAGAGAATTAATTCTGTGGTGTAAGACGCCATGAGTTGTATCCCTTCCAATGAGTTGTATCCCTTCCATCCTGTCAGAGCCCCAGATGGCCTTCCAGCTGTCATTTTTTCCCAGGCAGCTTAATTCTTAGACGCCTAAGCTTGTTACTCTGAAAGTTCCCACTGAAGGCTTCTGGCTGTGAGCATGCCACATCCTGAATGCTACTGAAGTCCTCAGAGAAGCCTGAAACATTGGCTCTGATCAGGAGGCTGATTTACTTCACCTGATTCCATGGACATATGTCTGTCTCTCTAGCACTATGGTACAGGGTTGCTTTAGCACCAGTGGATGGTAATTTTTTTGGAGATGTGTGAATGCCCTTCCCAGGCTGGCTGAGGCTAAAGGTTACCGGCTGACAGGGTGCTGTTACCTGCAGGGCTTTTGCATGGGACTGAGCCACATGCACACTCACAGAAAGTGCAAGAATAAAAGTTATTTGGGGAAATCAGTTGAAGTGGTGCCTATAAATTTGAGATCTCTAAGGTTGAGGGTAGCAAGTGTGCAGGCTAAGATCCACATTTTCAGATGCACACACAGAGAAAAACAATATTTGTAAGTCCAGAGTCTTATTTGCCAGAAAATAAAATACAATAACTTGAATGTACAAACTTATCTACTTTCTCACAGTTCCTTAAAAACAGTTGCTGTTAAAACAGGATATCTACTGTGAGCAAAGAATTGTATCTGTGGTCAGTCCTTTGTTAATTTAGCAGTAGTTTAGCAGCTCTTATTTTGATCAAATAATGGTTATATTCCCAGGAATTTCTGTGACAAAGGAGACCCCCAGTATCTGGAGAATCATCCAATTACAATTTAAAGAAACTTACAGCAAAGACAAGTTTCTGAGAAGATAGAAGTCTCTGATAGCATCAGGAAACAAGAAATTAAAAGAGAGGGGGTGCGTGAGAGAGCGACCAGTTCACTTTCTCATAGGAGGAATTACACCTGTCCTTAATTTTTGCAGTGAACGGAATCAAAGTCCCTCATGTTGGGTTTGGATCTGCTTATTTTCTTTCTTCTTTTCCTCTTTTCTTCCACACCTCTCTCTCTTTTGCTATGAACAGACCCCATATTTATATGAAAAATGGACATTGATTCTAATGGAGTGTTTTTAGTTTTAGATATGGTGACAAAAGGGGTCTCAGTGCTCTGCTGCAGGAAGGAGGTGTAACAGGAGAATGAGATCTTTCTCTGCATTTTTCTGTTGACTGCCTAAACTCTCTAGAGAGTCAATTTAAGCGGACTGAGAAGTCCCCATTTGGACCCAGACATTTAAAATTTCTATCATCAGGCTTTGCCTAACTTAATCATCTCATTAACAGGATTGTATTTCATCCCATGTGTATTCTATGCCAATTGAAGAACTCTTGTAAGAAAGAAATCAGGGAGTTTTTATCAATCCATTATTTAATATTATGAAGTGCAGACACCATTTTATTTAAGGGAAGGAATAGCAAATGTCTGAGTTTTTCTTGGAAGAGAGGTCAGTGAAATTTAATTATCATTAATTATCCACAATTCACAAAACATAAAAGCCTTAATGCAGCTGAATAGGGTCTAATCAAAGGTCCAGATAGCTCAAGTCTCTCTCTCTGGCAAAGGCATTTTGCAGAAAAAAACTAAGGAACAGGGTGTATGTGCAGGGTGATTCACCAGGATTTCCTAGACTACAGAGTATAGCTAGACTGTTTGTTTAATAGTCATTTGATCAATCTGTGCTCCCTGAATTTATTTGATTTTCGTAGGAGCCCGAGACCGGATAAAAGGCTTTGGGATTTACTAAACTACAGATATCGCTGGTTCTAAACATTAAAGAAACAAGAAATTCTGTGAGAAAGGGCATAATGTAGTCTTGTTAACTATGGCTTGGTATTTCATGGTTGAATTAGTTGAGAACTTTGATTGAAGTTTTATCTGTTGTTGGGGCATTTGAAATGACTGTCCTGTCTGGATGCTATGGTGTCTAGCAAAGCTGAAATTAGTCTTTCCCTCAGTGAGACTACTAACTGGATCTCTTGTCTCTAATCAGCCTTGTGCTTTCACAAAAGATGAATGTACTTAATAAGCTTTTGGACCTCTCTCTCTCTGTCAACTTTTGCAAAACTGTGCAAAAACCTGTTAGGCCTCATGCAATATGCCAGGAAAAGGCTATATCCATCTACATAGAATATGATAGTATGATTGAATAAGTTTAGTTTCTTTAGGAAACAAAAACTAAAAATATCTCTAATGTGCAAAGTATACCAATAATGTGGTCAAAAATTGATTTGAAGGGTTAAATGAATGGCCTCTTATTTACCCCCTGAAATTAAAGCTGTTGTAGTAAATACTGGGGTTTTTTTGGTTGTTGTTATGTTGTTGGTGGTGGTGGGTTTTTTTTCCTCTTAGAAAGTAATTATTTGAGATAAAAAGGGGGGAAAAAAAAATCTCTTTCCAAAATTATCTCCTCTTAAAAGAGAAAAATAAAGGAATTAAATGAAGGATTTTATTTATAAATTATTTATACACTGTTTGTAGACACTGAAAATTATCAGTGCCTACATCTTTCATGCATGGCAATATTTACCTTCCCTATAGTATTTGTGACATTCAGAACTCAGTATGGCATACTGTAAATATCACAGTAACTGTAAGTACTGTGTATGGTAAATGTCAAGATTTTAATTGCACCTACTAAGCCATACTCTGCTCATTGCTTGTTTGGACGAAGCATGTAATGAGCATCTCCCCAGGAAGTTACATGATGAAGGGATTCATCAACATAGTTTATCTGATGCTGCCCTATGAGTGAAGTTGTTAGTATGTAGCTTTAGGATGTAAAAAACAGAACCTGAGAAAAGGAAAAGAAAGAGGAGAAATGTATTTTCTGTGATAGTGTCCCTCCCACATACACAGCAATTTAGTATCACCACAGTTATATAAATTGTCAGCGTCATAATGTGCTTTTTGCCTAGTTGCTTCCTAACCTTTGCAGGATATAAATAAAGAGGCCATTGTCAAAGACTGCAGCTGGAAGCAAATAGTAAAAGAATTTAACTCTGTGCACTATTCTCAGCTGATTTAAGAGTGTTTTCTTCAACTGTGAACAGAATTTAGTTCTTACTATGCAGGTCTGACTTGGTCCCTCGCAGTTCTGACATTTGTGGGCATTTTTCACAAAGATTCAGATAGCCCAAGGTCTGCCTGAGGAACAGGCCTTTTAGTACTAGGACAGGTAAAAGTTCTCAGCAATGTGCTAAGCAAAAAATTCCACATCTGTTCTGCCACTGTAGTTATTAATGACCAAGATGCACCCATTGTGGACGTGTGCTTGAAGTGAAGTTGCAGCATGTTCAATGTTATCTCCTTCCTTTGGCACCACGAATTCGAAGAGAAAATACTGTTTTACTTCAGTCCTTTTTACAGCACCCCTTTCCTTAATTCTCCAGCACCAAGGAATAATGGTTTTATTCTGGACTGACCTTGTGTTGCATGAAGGCTTACTGAGGTACTGAAGAGGGTTTAACACTCTTCTCCCTCACATTAGCCCAAGATGTGCAGTCCAGTGTTCCTGCATTAGCAGCTCATACACGTGTGTCCTTTGTCTCAGCTCCTCCAAAGCAAAATAGAAACTGAAGTAGTGTGCTGTGGTCCATCAGTGTTTTTACGTTGTGTTCGTTGCTGTGACACAGCACTGGGTGAAAGAGCTGAGTCTTGTCCCTCAAGGCTGTTTCTCTCCCTGCTTAGACCTTCCAGTTCTGTCAAAAGAGAGCTGCAGGATAGCTGAGGATGTAAAAAAAACCTCAACAGACCTGAACCTTAGCACGAAGATGCCCTGGGAAGAAAATTTGCAACTCAGTTGCTGAAAAGATTTCCCCATAAGCTCTCAGCCCCTGTCAGTGGCTTTTAGGTGTTCATCCCTGGGGCAAGATTGTGCTGCAGATGTTTTATGTTCTTCTGTTGTATTATGTGAATTGCAGTAGTGCTTTGCTGTTATTTCTTCGGCTTGCTGTTTTTTGGAAGGTGTTTCGAGATAGGCCTTAAACTTTTGGTTGTTATTGAATGGAGGCCTAAAGTGATGTTCAGTGGATCTATTGCCAGAATGTTTGCCGTCGCTGGGAATGGACTTGAGGACCAATTTGGTTCCATCTAATCCCATGTTCCTATGTACCTGAGCACAGTGTCCTCTGAATGATAGAAAGATATAGCAAAGCTCTTCTTTGCAAGGCAAGCAGAGATTTTCCAGCTTTGTTAAGATTTCTAACAGAATGAAGTCTGTTAGAGGTGACTAGAGAAATATTATGTTGGTCATATTGTCAGGTTAGCATTTCAAGAGATTTTTTCATAACATTTAAATGGTATTATTGCTCCTTTCCAGAGCACCTAATTGCATTATACATAATCTGACTGCATGGAAAAAATATGCTGAAATCTGAAAATGTACGAAATGAATGCTTGTGTTAGTCCCATAACATAGTATTTTGTTCTAGAAAGAAAAGAACATCTTTAATTCTTTACACCACAGGAGAAGGGGGAAAGCTGGATTCTATTTATATCCATTATAATTCTGCCCCAGTGATTTTCAGCACATTGCTTTGTTGTGTTAAGTGCTCATGTTCAATTATGGAAATGATGCTTTAAGAAGAAGCTCTTTTTAATAAAATGCAAAGAAGTTATGAAGAAAACAGGCTGATGATCACTTTAAGGTGACAGATGGAGGCAGAACAATTCAGAAGTAATAAGGTATTCTGTGGGTTACAGTTGGATTCTGGGTCATAGACAGACTGTCTACTATACATATGTGAACAGGCATTGCAAGTACTTCTTGCTGTTGACTGCATTAGGATCCCAGGGCCTGACAGCACTGAATAAATTAGCCAGATAGCCTGGATATGCCTATCTCAACTCTTTGCAAACCGCCAAGTGATGATCCTGTTTTTCAGAAGCTGGTAGAAACCAGAACCTCAGTGTAAATATAGGTAAAGTGCTTTATAGTTTAATTAAGAATAGCTTTTGATGTTCAGCTGTGACTGGGTGATTTTTTCAGACTGATTATTCTGGTTGTGTAAAGAACAAGAGACATGATGTGTGCTGCTCCAAACTAGATACCAGCACTGTAGAAAAGTGATGTGTGTGAGGAAAAGGGCCTACTGAGCCTCACTGAAAGGATAGGAGAAAATAGATATTTAAAAGGCTTTCTCAGCTTGTCATGATGCATTCCAAGCATGTTATTGAGGTAAAAGACACATCCTGTAACTGCCTCTCAGAGGCAATGTAGCAAATGTTAATAATGACATTCCCTAACTTGATAACTGCAGAAGAGCAGGCATATGACATTAATTTTCCTTCCTGCTGAGGCACAGGATATAATGTGCAGAATCCCCTATTGCGTTTTTAGGGAATTTGACCTCTTGATGACAGCAAGAATGACCTAACTCAACTCAAGAGTTTAGGATATCTGACATAATGAAATGGGCCATACTGGAAACATCTTTCCTCAAAGCTTGTTGAAAATAATCTATTCCATCTGCTGTTGAAACCCTGATGCTCTGATATTTTCAGTAAGAACAGCTCATGTGCAAGCTGCCTATCAAGAAATATTCATGGAAAATAATTAGATACACCAGTTTTGAAACATGAGTCTAAGAACTGCAGACTAATTGTGTCAGTATTCAAGCATAAGAAGAGACAAAATTCAATGAATAAATGATTCATCATTAATTACTACCATAAAACAGGCAGTCAGAGTGTGATGGGCATGTGCAAACCTTGCCCAAAGATTATCTAATAAAAAAGAATGTGTTTCTGATGACTGCATGAATATTAGGTGCAGTTATCATCAGCAACATAATAGAAATTCTTTTTTTTTTTTTTGTGAGGTTTGTTATTAGACTGTTTTTTCAAGCAAATTGCCCTGAATTCGATAATCTCTTTTGCCTCACCCAACATAACTCGGTTACTCCTAATGTACCCTTCTGTTCCTCCAAACTTCATCTTGAGACATTTCCACAATTCTCTGATCAGTTCAGGCGTTCAGAACCAATGCAATGTAGCTGAATGTGCTATTATTTTTTTGTGGATGTGGCAGAAGGAAATGGGTTTTGCAGAATTATGGGATGTGAGGGTTGTGCATCCAACATTACAAAACATTCATATAGTTGTTGTTTGTTTGGTTTTTTTTTTCCAAATAACCTTATTGGAACATTATTTGTGGCTTTGTAGATTTGAATTTATTTACAGTTTTGTGATTAATTGAAAGATTCATGCCGTTAATAAAGCTTCTGCTCTTGAGGTGCCATCATTCATGTAAAGTGTGTTCAAGGCCTTTCCATGTTAAGGGCTGCAAGGTTATGGAACAAAACCATGAAAAATTCCAATATCTCAATGGCTTTCATGATACTGTCATTTGAACAAAATGAACAACTACATGCACTACAAATTTGTACCACTCTAGCATTTAATTTTGTTGGTGGTGATTAAAACAGTCAGTGCATGCACTGATGCCATGCGTAGCAGCTGTCACACAATATCATTGTGAACAAATTTTCCTTTGACTGTAGAACATGAATGGCAACTAAATAAAATGCAGAGCAGAGAATATGGGAAAATATAGACTGTGATGAATTTGGACCCTTTTTGGCAGTCAAAGGAACAGTGCATCTGTTGGTATCTGGTGATAAAAATGCACAAATATTAGTTCAAACTGAAATTGCTTCCTGGATGTACTATATACAGATGATTTACAGCTTTATAATCTGTTAAGGTAGCGCCTAGAAGTAAAGAAGTAGAACTTGTTGTGTTATGGACTATGGTGAAAAAAAGTCATTTTTTTCTCTGTTTCAAATCCTAATCTTTGAGTTCAATTATACAATTTAGATATAAAGAGCAAATGGCGGCAGTGTATAAAATCTTTGGTGAGAAAGCTAACTGAAGTGTAAAAAACATCACGGGAAAAGATGGCATGGTTAAAGAACTAGAAGTCTTTATAGGAGTGAATTTCAAGAAGTATGAAAGACTGTTGTACTGTGTAAAACAGAAGTCCTATCTCCTACTGCAGAAGTCAGTCAATATGCCCATCTGTCTGGCCGAGTAAGGTCACCATACAGCACAGTAATAGCCCAAAGGCTTACCTGAGCCTCAGTTAAGTCACATGTGTTTTGATCTTCAGTGTGGAGGGAGGCCTTGCTCTGGAATCTGAACACATGGAAATTTGAGATAGTTAATATTAAGATACTGATCTTTTTAAACACTGATGATATTTAAACCATCACTCTTGCCCATAAATGTATCTGAAACTCTGAAGTACTGGAAATGATGTGTTTAGGGAATGTCACATCATAACAGTAATAGTAAGTCATACTCTATAATTACTTACCACAGTAATACATAGAGTGATCTTTAAGTTCTCCCTTCTTGGTTTGTTGGTCACCGAGCCAAACTCTCTATCTACTAAATATGAAGAAAGTCTTTTAACAAAGAGGAATCAATATGTAGAGCATATTCTTGTGACCTCTCATGAGTTACTCGAGTGAGTCAGACGAGTTAGAAGGGTGATAATATATAACTTTGTTCCTTCTTTCTGAATTCAGAAAATCTTCTTGCATGATTACTGGTCTGTATCCAGGTATAAAGTAGACCTTCTTTTAACCCTCCTCCCTCCCCCTGCCTTTTTTTATTACTTCTGGGTTACTGGGCCCCTGGTTGGTCTGATAGTATTAAGAATTTGAAGGCAATCAATCTGGAGCCTCCTGAGTAGGACCGGTAGAAGACACTTGACCATATTGATTTTGCATCGCTATCTCTTTTGGCTTACAACAAAATGAAGCTGTCAGCCCTTGGGTCTGCTGGGAATATTTATATTCTCACTGGTTACACTGGGGAATAGCAAGGCAAAAAGATGCAAATCCCCTGTGTGTAGGAAATAGTGGGGGTTTTCTTGATGTTTTTGGTTGTATGAGGCTTTTAGAAACTGCAGCTAATCACAGATAAATTGTATTGTTGTAGTTGCTCGATGTTTTCCCATGACACAAAGCAAAAGCAAGGGCTTCTGCCTGTACTTTAAATAGTGTAAAGATTTGAGAATACTGAACAGATGCTCTTTCTTTCTGGTATCCAAAAAGACTATAAATCAAAACAAAGCAATCTTACAGTTACTGAAAGTGGGAACTTCTAAGTGGTAGAACTTAAATACTGGTGAAAGCCCTCAAATTTGCAAGAAAATACCTCAAATTCTTTGAAGAACATACCATATGTGTGTTCTTACACTGTACCACCTGTTGGTAGAGTAACTGTTCTTTTGGAAGATAGCCTTTCCAAATACAGATTGCTTGAAGATGCAGACTGCAATGTGCTGAGAATTGCTGAAGTGTGTACTGAAGACTTCTCTAAATAGAGTATCCTCATACGGTGGTCTTCGTGAAAACCTAAAATAACTTTTGGCACTTTTAAATTCAGTAGTCTCTTTTTATCTGCTTGATTTCTTAAAATACATTTGAGAATACAAACTCTGCAATTCTTATGATATATTTTAATGATATATTTTTAATGATATATTTTTATTTCTTTTAATTATCACCAAGACTATTTTAAACAAGAAATTTATTAAGGCAGGCATCTGGACTATGAAGAAAAGCTACAAAGACTAGGTCTGACAGAAAAAAATATAACTCTAAACCTAAGGGATTTATTATTTCAGCTTTTAATGCTTATTGTAGTATGTTATAAGAAGCTACAAAGATGTGAATTACTGAAGAACGTAATTTAATTATAAATGGTTTCAACAAGTGACATTTTGGCCGCTTTCTAAGCATAAGGTTACCTGTCTAGTTCAACTGAATGTTTTACTGTTTGGGGTGCCTTCTGTTACATCTGGCTGTATGTCCTAAAAATGTTAACTGACTCAAGAAAATCTAACACAGATATTGCTTTTGAATTCCCTGAAGCAAGAACAACTGATAATCTAAGATTATTGTCCCTTCAAAAAGGGACCTTTAAATATTTTCTGAAGTATTGCAATTTATTATCTGTTTCATGAATGTATCATATGTAGGGCTGCATTCCTTCTAGAAAGTTTTAAAATTTTTAAAGTAGTAGAAGTTTGCCTGTGGGAGAACTAATTTCTACATTGCTAGAATACAGACACTTCAGGAGTGGAACCTGACGTGGTTTTATAATTCACAACACCTAAAGCAAGGACTTAAGAGGAAAAGATAACACGTTCTCTTGGGATGGAAAGAAAAATCCTGAAGCAATGGGAGAGGAGTTGTAGAAAAATTTGGCCAAATTACTTGTTAAATAGAACACCTAATAGCGTAGCTTTATAGCATATGTCAAAAGTAATGTATAAAATATGAGGTACCTGTTGAAAGAGGATAAGCAGTGATATTCCTGAGGTTTAGAAAGACTTTTAATAAAACCGAAAGCATAAGAGGAAACTGGTTGTTAAAGGTCTAAGGTAACAGAATACCTTGACCTTTTAGGTACACAACTACTGCAATTAATACAATTTTCATGTCAGTGAACTTCCAGCAGAGTTACAGATATATAGAAAGCTGAGAAAATAAAGAAGGACGATACGCTTTTGTGTTCTTTAATATTCGGGTGTTTTGTTCATGGCACAGATTTTACTTCAGTTTCACTGTGTTAATAGTACTATAAAGATTTTTTGTTGCCAAAAAAAGAGAAAAGAAACCGCAGCAGTGAAATGAGAAATGTGTTGATTGAGGTATTGAGAATGCCTGTGTCATTTAAAGGCATTTTTTTTCCATTGCAGTAACAGGAAAACATGCCTTAGATAGCATGCATAGTAAAGAGGTCTGTTTGCCAAAGGACATATTTTGTCATGAGACAAAATGAGATCCCTGGTTTGTTACAATGGCATATGCCATGTCCATGGTCATCCTGACGTTTAGGCAGTACATAGGAGTAGCAGGAAACAGTAGGCCAAGACCGTGCTGTGTTCATATCCCTTTTCTGTATCCTCACAGGCAGGGAGTACTAAAGGAGAGGTATGCTGCACTTGTTTCTGAAGCAGACCTGGAAGTGCCGGAACTTTTCTTGTTTATGGCTAAAAATTGTTGTGTTGTAGATAGATAGAAACCCACCAAATCAGTCCACCGAGCCCTTGATTCACTGCTGGTAACGGGCTGCTCTAGATGCACTGAATGGTGAAAACTGCCATTTTCATTTAGCAGACTGCGTGTTTATTCTCATGGGCTGTCTCATCCTATTAGTCTCATTGCCTGTCCCTTCCTTCCTACTTCTTCTTCCCTTCTCTTACTGTCCTCCTTCCCTACTCTTGAACTTTCTCCTAACTTTCTGCTTTCCTCCTGACTGGCATATCAAAGGCTGTTGATATGCCGGTAGCTTTTTTGTATGCTATATATGTTCTCCATGTTTTTTGTTTTGATCTTATTTTGAATCAAGGGTCAACAGGCCAAATAATGTGTCCAAAGTATATGATAAAATGGTACAGCACTGTAGGTGTTACCAAAATGTAAATAATCACTTGAATAATTATTCCTCTATTTCTTGTCTAAAGGTCAGAAAGCTGTGGTTCATTGTGAATGCACAAGACATTTGTCTGGATACTGATATTGTTGGTTTACAATGTATTCTAAATGCCACAGCTGCAAATTAAGAGCTAATAATAACAAACCATATGAAAACGGAGTGACAGTAACACAGTTATTGTGGTAGTCTTTGTTGTCTCATTGGTGTTCATATCAGAAGAATCTAGGGTAAGAAATGAAGCTGCTAATATATGTAGTGAGGGGAAACTTTATCTTAAGCATTTCCAAGTGTAAGTCCCTGTCTGTGGCGTGTGCAGATGCTTTTACAGGTAGGCGTACAGGGTGGTGTTCACCTGCCCTACTTTAAGTGTTCAAACATTATGTATTTGTGATGGTGTTAGTTATGATAAGCTGCCTCAGAGACAGCATGGAAAGATGAAGGCAGCTTCAGAAGCCACTCAATTTGACTTATCTTAAATATTTGCAATGGGATGAGATGAGCACCAGTCTGGTAGGTCTGGTTTTTCCCCAGTGATGGTAAACAGAGCCTGGATGGCTAGTTGGTATTCTATTTTAGACACTATTCTATTTAGCTTTTAGACACTGGAATTTTGGTGATACTGCTGTCATCTGTGATTACCTGATTTATATGCACTTTTGGAGAACAGACAAAATGTGCAGGCCTAGGGCTAGTGGAACATTTTGACAGTTTGGTTTTTCTCCCTATATGGTGTAACTCCACACAAACTGCTTCACAGCACAATGAAAGTAAGGGCAATGAGGTCTGTACAGAACAATCAACTGAGTGCTTTCAGTGCTAACAGATGTTCAGTAGTGACTCTGATTTTGATTTGCTTTGGATGCACCTCCCTGCTTTCTACAGCTGTCTGCCCAACCTCACTGATACATAACAGAGTACCTATAATAAGGGTAGCAGAAAAGATGATGTTTCTGGGTCTCAGTCACCCCTCCGGCACAATCATGCTACATTGATAAACTGGTAAATATGCATTGTACTTACATATTACTTCTGTATTGGTGTAACCATAATATAAATACATGTTATTTGGCAGAGAAGTAGGGTGGTCTAGCGCAGTGCTCTCCAAAGTGGAGTTTGCACACCCCAGTGGGTGTACAAGAGAATCCATTGGGGTGCAGGAAGAATTTTTTTCTAGTATTAATAAAATTTAAAAAAATTAAAATATTAGTAGTGTTTACTTAATCTTCATCTTATACTTTTAAAATTTGTATTTCTGGGTATGCTTATAATAATATTTTTATTAATAAGGTATTATTAATAATAGCAACAGTATATTCTTTTTAATAATACACTAATGCATGTATATAGTTTATAAATAAATACACATTGGGGTCTTTGCTTGAAATTTTTTTACTGATATGGGCACATGACCAAAACAGGTTGGAGTCCACTGGTCTAGTAGGTGTGATAATATTTAAACTCTGACAGCAAGATTTGCTAGAGGATGTCTGTCAGACCCCTTCATCATGTATTTAATGGTTTCATGAAACTAAAGGCTTTTGCTCTGCTGACGTCTTCTAATGCAGAAATTGGCTCCTGTGTATTCGAGGTAGGCGCTACCTTGAGCAATATATTCTCAGGGCAATAGACCTGTCACCATTTAGTGAAAAACACAGTATGGCCTCTAATTGAGTCTAGAGAGAGCAGAAGGTAGGCATGTTAAAGTAGAGGTTTTAAAATACATTTAGAAAGCATGAATCATGAAGAAACAGATCTTGCTGAGGAACCCTTGTTATGAAGTTTTCAAAGTAACAACATAGTCATCTTATTGACAGGGTTGGCTGTGGGACAGACAAAATTGATTTGGAGACTACCTGTACCTCCATCATTTTGGATAGGCAGTCGGGCTTGGATCCAAGTGTGTGTTTTGCCAATGGATTCTATCCTCTTAATAAAGCAAATCCACATACCTATAATGCTTTGTGGATTTCATCTGTATAAAATCTGATATTTCCTCTTTGTTTTTTTTAACCAGTTTATGAACTGTCACAAATTCTTTATATTTAGTCTCAGGTTTAGGGACTAGATTTGGTCATGCTGGAATCAGAAAGTCTAGTAAAGGCCTATAACAAGTGTGGTGTGTACTTCTGATCAAATTTCAGAAGATGTCAAGATAGATCAGTGAAGCATCTTGGAGAAAGAACAGGAACAGCACAGTGATGGTGTAAAGTGTGATAAGTTGACACTGAAGTATCTGTGAGCCTGGCTGTGCAGGAAGAATTGTCCTGTTTAGCTAACAGCAGAGGCCATCTGTCCCAGTTTCATACTGGAATGGCTGTCAAGACCATGTTACATAAGTCTCCTCTTCTAGTGTAGGAAGAGACGGCACTTTTAGTAACAAGGGAGATTGTGCCTTCATACCATTTTTCCAATCTAGTCATAAAATTTTTAGAGCAGTTTGGGATCTCTGAATGTGGTTTTCAGAACTGATTTTCAGTTCTTCTGAGAACCTGAATTTTTAAATTAAGTCTGTGGGAGAGGTAGAACATCAGTTCCCAGAGGCCTTTTACATGTAATCATTGCTTTTTTTTCTTTCCTTGGAAGTTTCTTTTTCGAAGAATAGTTATAACAGAACTTCTTTTCTGATGCAGAGCAGTGACTTTTTCATCAATAATCAACTATTGAAACATGCATGATGTTGATGTGATGCAGTAGCCATTTTCCCAGAATGATGGACAGTATTCCTGGGTTGTACTTAGAAGCAAAAAAACACCCGCTAACCTTTCCTAAGGTTACTGTTGAAAATGTCTCAGCTCTGCCTTCAGTTCTCTCCAAATTTCTTAATCATACTTTTCAAAAATTGAATGATGATATTCCTCTGGGAGAGTTGCAAGCTCTCCAGCAAGTATAGCCATTTTCAACATTTCATCATTTAGAAGATGTCACTTTAGGTAAAGGCACATTAAAAAATTATGAGGGGACATAAATTTAGTGCATCATTTATAATACTACAGTAACAGCCCAGACACATGCTTCTGCCCTCAGTGTAATGTAACTTGTCTCTGTAGCGCATATGTATTTGTTGCAGAGCAGTGGCAAATATTTTTTACTTTAATGTAGCAACGTAGCTGATTGTATTTGTCTGTGTCCCAGTTCCATAGATAACCAAATGATGTGTACAGTCCAAGCCTGAACTTTTCTGTGAGACTTTTTTTTTCACAATGCTCTAACTCCTTTGGGTTTACTGTCATGGTGGCTTGGTTTGCATTCTAATGTTTGCTTGGCACAGTTGTTATCTTGAAGTGAGAAAGTCATGCTCCTTCTGTTTCTACACTAGAGAGCACTGGTAGCATAAGTGTGAGAATATGTAGCATAGATAACACAAAAAAAAAAAAAGGAGAACACAGACTATGAGGTAGAATGAACTTAAAAATACATAAAATACACATTGAAACAAGGAGCAGCAAATGCTATTGCTATTTCCTGAGTTCTGTTGGAGGGTATTTAGGACGCACGCTTGGGTGAAGTGTTTATGACTTTGCTTTGCAAGCATGCTCAGGGATCTCAAATTTCATGTAAACAAAGTTCATCTGGGCATGAAGTATACTGCTTATGAAAAAGGGAGAGAAGATAGGGTTACTGTCATCTGGGAAGGGAACTGCATCATAACTTGCCAGTTTTGTTCTTCCAGTCTGTTCTGAGACACTTCCAAATCATCCAAAACAAAGAAAGATTTTTGTGCTTATGTTTTTAGAACCTGCATGAGTCAATCAAACTGCTTGTTTTCTTGGGTTGCTTCATAAGACTGCAGTCTTGTCTTTTTCTATCTTAATTCCATGAGATAGATTTAGTTATTTTTTTTACTGTTAATAATGCCCAAAAGTTTTAATAAAATTTGGGATCCTCACCTATTACTCACTGTATTGATAAACAGAGATTGTCTTTCCCCAAGACTTCATAGTACATGGAAAAAAGATGTGAATTATTATAAATGATGGCTGGACTGTAGGAGAGTAAATTATGAAAATGAATGTTGAGGAATATAAATCTGTCTCTATGCATTTCAGTTGTTTTAGCTAATATATAGCTAGATAATCCTTTCTAGTGAGATTGGCATTGATAATCAATAGATTATTTCACAGGGGTAGTAATGAAAGTGTATCAAGAAGGTCCTCCAAAGGGAAGAGGGAGAAAGTCTGATTGATTTTTCAGACATACTATCTTATCTGGTGATGAAGGAAAAAATATAAAAAAAAGTTGACCAAAACATTTCTTTATAGAGAGGGCTTTTCAAAATGAACAGCAGAGTTTGAATGTCTTGAGTTGAGACACTGTTAATAAAAAATATCCAGTGCCCTCTTTTCAGAAGATACAGACTTTCACTGTCTTATTTTGACTAGAACCTGACTGGTGAAAATGGTGGCATATTCTGTACTCATTACTGAAACCTCAGGATGACATGAATCACAACATGGTTCTAGCAGTAGAAATCTGTAGAGAAACTCTAACTCAGATAAATTTTTGTAGTGCATTATAAGACAAAATTTGACATATGACATATGGTTTTCTATAGAAGATTAACTTTATTACTAAAAAATAATTTCTTGTCACCAAACTCAATAAGGAAATCACAAATAAATAACGGGGAAGGAATTGGCCTGTTTGTTAAAGTTGCATTAGCAGAGAAATTACAAACATAAGATTTAAAATAAACCAAAATTGATGTGCCGTAGAGTTTTGTCAAGGGATTACATCGGTTAATACTATCACAACATCTACAAATGCCTCTAAAAAAAAATAATCACTGGAAAATCTGTTTCTTAACTATGTTGGTTGTGGAGCTTTTTTTCTTATTTTATAATAATGCATGCCTCCAGAATGGGAGGTTTTCATATCCCAAAAGTAAATGAATGCTCAAAAACTGTTTTGGAGCAGTAAAAAGGTGACTCTGATTATACTATTGCAATTACATTTGGTCTTCGTGGAAATAAGTATGCAAAAGCGGAAGTGTGCAGTATTTACTGATGTTAAATAGGATTCTGTATAACTTCTGAATTTCTAAGTAGAAGGGTGTCAGAGGTAAAGAGACCCTAAGCCCCCGCTGTTACTTCAGAAATCTGTAGCTATCTGGTGTGGCTTTCTTAACCTCTTGCTAACTTGGTGCTGTGCCTGACATGTCCTATTGAGAAGGACAAAGTCATGCTGCATGCTCAGTGTGGTCTGAATTACTTCATTCACACTGAGCTTGAAGTCGTCTTGGTGAGTAAATTACTGGACCTATCCCACCAGTTTTATTACAACTCAAAAAGGTGTCATTGTGTGCAAAGTACTTCATAATCCTGCTCTGTCCCTTTGAATAGTGATTTTCTGTTCCTTACTATAGCAAATAATCTTTATTTTTCCAGGAAAATTAAAAAAAAAGGTAATTATGCATTTATAACATGGACATTTTAATGTAAAACCACTGAGATAGTGTTTCACGGAACTGTACTGGCATGTTCCTAGAGAAGATTTAAAGAATGGGCAGGAAGGAAGATTGATTATATCTGGGGAAAAATAATCCCACACACCTTCAACAGGAGGAAGATTGATGGAAATCAATAATGTTGAAAAACAGACCTATGGGCAATAATAGACAATTAGATATAAGTTTGTTGTGAAATATGGCAGTAAAAAGTCAAAGCAGTTTAGCACTGCAGCATATTTAGAGCCATCACAGCTAGAACAGAAGGTGATAATGCCCCTTTCTGAGCACTGCTAACACATCCGCTAGAAAAAAATGCTACAGTGCTGGGGACTTCAGAATGAGAAAGATGCTAAAAAATAATTCAGGAAAGCGCTATGGGTAGCAACTGCTGTGGTGAAGGACCTGAAACTGTTACCTTGGGAAGGAACAGTAAAGACTGAAAATTATTTTTGATTAAAGCAACTTGAAAAATAGGAATGTGTTTCATTTGTGGTGGTAGTTGGTGGTTGTTGGTTTTTTTTCCTCTGGAAAATATAGCTTTAGAGATACTGAAAAGATTGACAATATAACAAAATGTTTATCAAAATGGATTTTTTTTTTCTCTGTTTATTATTTCTCTATATTTTAATTTTGTTTAGAAACAGATGTAGTATTATTATGTTTACAGAAATTACACTGATACGTGGTGTTTTATTTGTTAAGTTACCATTTTATATTTTGTGCAGTGTTTTTATCTTATCTGAAAAAGGGGAGAATTCAGTGGCTGAAGAAAAGGTACTTAGTGATGTTTGGGTACTTTTGGGGAGGTCATTTTATCTTCAGCTGTGGCTCTCAAAAGGTATGGGTCTCCTGTTGCTGCCATGCTACATCTGCCAGGGCAGAGTTGGTACCTCAGGTGCTACTGGGCCTACAGGTGAGTAGGGTCTTGCAGCACCTAAACCTGTTCTGGATGTCCATTTTGTGTGACTGAATTCACAGGAAGCATTTAAATAACATAATTTCAATTTCTTCATATGGTTTTCTTTCTTAATTTCTGTTCTTAGAGAAGATGGCAACCCCTTCCTCTCTCTTAAAGAGCAGAAATTGTCTCTATTTCCAATAGAAATCCCACAAAATCATATAAAGATAAAAGTAAGAAAGGTAAAGAATTAATTGTAGAATCAAAGAAGGTTAGCTAGGATGTCTAAGAATCGAGGAGGATCCCAATGACTGCTAGGACAGCTTTCGAGGCTGCCTACCTTCCGAGTATCAATCCATATATGTTGGCTGCTTAGCTGTCACATGGAAGAAATACTGCAAATAAATGACTCTCTTTCTTACGTTTCACTTGATACTGTTATGATAAGCCCAGAGCATGCCAGCCAAAGCAGACTTCAAAGGTGGATTTACTACAGCTTTAAGGTGACTAGGGGATCTTTCAGTAGACCTGAGGGAGGAATTTCCCAGTGCTGGGCATGCACAGGACATAACTGTAGATATGGAAGGAGTTTTTTGCTCTCTATGCACTTATAGGCCTTGGTGTGTAAGTTCAGGAGAACTGGTTTTCTTGGTTGTTCTTGAGGCCATTAAGTGTAATATCTCTATATTTCGAATTTCGATGATTAGTTTGGATCCTGCTCTGAGTGACATCTACAGTTGCCCTTGCCTTTTCACCAGTGATATATCTGGAATATTGTTCACTGATTCTTCAATAAGCATTTCTGGATGACTGCAAGTGGCCACCCTAGTGTAATAACCTAATGTGTTGGAGGAGAGAAGATTTTAACAGTGTTACCAGAACCTTAGTGATAAGCACAGGAATCAAGAAAGGGATTTTATGCACCAGATGACACTTGTTTGAGACACAGCCATTCAAAGTTATTGTTATACAACATACTTATCATACTTAGATAATTTCCTTTCCTTCTTTCCTCTCACCCCACCTACGAGGTAAGAATATAAATTTAAAAACATTAGTTTAATGGAACAGCTCTCCCCAAAAAGCTGTATAGCGTCAAGGAGGAAAGGAGTTCTGAGAAAGGAATGAATCGCTGAGAAACAATCTGTTCTCTCCCTCTCTGTGTATGCATCTTATGTACACTTGAATTCTCTATGTGAATGTACCTTTGAAAGTTCAGTCCTCTTTTCTTTAGAGGGAACTGAGGTTGATACTGATTTTTTTTAATGTTTTTAGTGCCTAAAGTAAAGACAGTTAGTGAATATTAGCGGCATATAAACTTGTTTTCTGTAAACAGGTTCTTTAAAATCCTGAAGAAACAGGATTATAATAGAAATTATTTGGACTAAATAGCAATCTGAACTGTGCATTTCAGACCAACGGAATGGTATCTGTTAAATATCTTTAACAGAACAATATTCTTCCAGCCCCATAAACCTTTCTATGGATCAGGATGGGGAAGAGGGATAAAAGGTGATGAAAATTGAAACATCTTTATGGATTTTGCTACATGAAATGTTATTAATGTAAGGAAAAAATATTTAAATTGATTTAACAACAATAGAAAAGCATCAAGATATATCATAAATTGTGACAAGGTGCACAACTGAAATGTAAATATGCTAAGGGTATTGTACCAAAATGCACCGTTACCCTATTAAAAAGTTTTCATGTATACAACAACAACTGGTACAGCACTTGTTATGGATTTACATTTTATAATGTGCAACATAAGTTTTTTAATGTATGGTATATATCAGACTGTACCATTTTTGTGGTTTAACCCTGGCTGGCAGCTAAGCACCACACAGCTGCTCGCTCACTTCTCCCTGGGTGGAATGGTGGAGAGAATCAGAAGAATAAAAGTGGGAAAACTCATGGGTTGAGATAAAGACACTTTAATAATTAAAGCAAAAGCCATCCACGCAAGCAAAGCAAAACAAGGAATTCATTGACCACATCCCATCGGCAGACAGGCTTCTGCCATCTCCAGGACAGCAGGGCTGTCACATGTAATGGTTACTTGGGAAGACAAACGGTACCATTCCCACCATCCCCGCCTTCCTCCTTCCCCCAGCCTTACATGCTGAGCATGACACCATATGGTGTGGAATATCCCTTGGGTCAGTTGGGGTCAGCTGTCCCAACGGTGTCCCCTCCCAGCTCCTTGTGCACCCTCAGCCTGCTCGCTGGTGGGGCGGTGTGAGGAGCAGGAAAGGCCTTGGCTCTATGTAAGCACTACTCAGCAATAACGAAAACATCCCTTGTGTTATCAACGCTATTTCCAGCACAAATCCAAACCATAGCCCCATTTGAAGCACTGTGAAGAAAATTAACATTTTCCCAGCCAAAACCAGCACAATGTCGAAGAATGAATATTATTTAGGAAGAATTTTACTTATTTATTCGTAGTCCGTTCATGTTACTTTACTTAACTACACCACACTTTAAAATCTGCAATGCGGTGTGCAATTTTTTAAGGTGCTGGTGGGTCACTCAGCATCATCACTCTCACTGGCATCTCCATAGCTTCAAGAACTGTAACATGCTACATAGCCCCAGTTAGAATCACTGCAATGAGCAAGGCTAGGAAGCTGTTGAGCAGACGTTTCTGGAAGTTTCAACCTCTCTTTCAACCGTCTTCCAAACAAACAAGCAGAAGTGTATTTGTTTAATAAATTTGCAGTTTCTATGTCTTTCATAGTTTCTGTTGTTGAACAAATACTGTTGTATGGCAGGCATGTTTGTAGGACCTATACAATTGTCTCCTGATTGTGCACATTGTGGCTCATGAACAGCACCTCAGGAACCTTGTGGTTCTGTAGAGCGAGTAGAACAGTATTAATCAGTTAAAACAGGAATCTGTCATGGGGAGAACTTGTCAAGCAACCTGACTACTTGAGCTTTCTTCCTAAATCTAATTTAACAGTTTTTCATGAAATGATCAAAGCTGTGTTCTGCAGTGCTGACATTATTTTGATCAACTTAATAATCTGAGATATAAATGATTATAGAATCACAGAATCATAGAACAGTAAGGGTTGGAAAGGACCTTAAGATCATCTAGTTCCAACCCCCCTGCCATGGGCAGGGACACCTTGCCCTAAACCACATGGTCCAAGGCTCTGTCCAATCTGGCCTTGAACACCGCCAGGGATGGAGCATCCACAACCTCCCTGGGCAACCCATTCCAGTGCTTCACCACCCTCACTGTAAAGAACTTCTTCCTTATATCTAATCTAAACTTCCCCTGTTTAAGTTTGAACCCATTACCCCTTGTCCTACCACTACAGTCCCTAAGGAAGAGTCCTTCCCCAGCATCCTTGTAGACCCCCTTCAGATACTGGAAGGCTGCTATGAGGTCTCCACACAGCCTTCTCTTCTCCAGGCTGAACAGCCCCAACTCTCTCAGCCTGTCTTCATACGGGAGGTGCTCCAGCCCTCTTACCATCCTCGTGGCCCTCCTCTGGACTCGCTCCAACAGCTCCATGTCCTTTTTATGTTGAGGACACCAGAACTATACGCAGTACTCCAAGTGAGGTCTCACAAGAGCAGAGGGGCAGGATCACCTCCTTCGACCTGCTGGTCACGCTTCTTTTGCTGCGGCCCAGGATACAGTTGGCTTTCTGGGCTGCAAGTGCACACTGCCGGCTCATGTTAAGCTTCTTGTCAACCAACACCCTCAAGTCCTTCTCTGCAGGGCTGCTCTGAATCTCTTCTCCACCCAACCTGTAGCAGTGCCTGGGATTGCCCCTACCCAGGTGTAGGACCTTACACTTGGCTTGGTTAAACTTCATAAGGTTGGCATCGGCCCACCTCACAAGCGTGTCAAGGTCCCTCTGGATGGCATCCCTTCCCTCCAGCGTATCAACGGAACCACATAGCTTGGTGTCATCGGCAAACTTGCTGAGGGCGCACTCAATCCCACTGTCCATGTCGCCGACAAAGATGTTGAACAGGACCGGTCCCAACACCGATCCCTGAGGGACACCACTCGTTACAGGTTTCCAACTGGACATTGAGCCATTTACCACAACTCTTTGCGTGCGGCCATCGAGCCAGTTTTTTATCCACCGAGTGGTCCATCTATCAAATTGATGTCTCTCCAATTTAGAGACAAGGATGTCATGTGGGACAGTGTTGAATGCTTTGCACAAGTCCAGGTAGATGGCATCAACCGCTCTGCCCCTGTCCATCAGTTCCGTGGCTCCATCATAGAAGGCCACCAAATTGGTCAGGCAGGATTTCCCCTTAGTGAAGCCATGTTGGCTGTCACCAACCACCTCGTTGTTTTTCATGTGCCTTAGCATGTTTTCCAGGAGAAACTGTTCCAAGATTTTGCCAGGCACAGAGGTGAGACTGACTGGTCTGTAGTTCCCCAGGTCTTCCACCTTCCCCTTCTTGAAAATGGGGGTTATATTACCCTTCTTCCAGTCATCGGGAACTTCACCTGACTGCCAGGATTTTTCAAATATGATGGACAGTGGTTTAGCAACTTCATTCGCCAGCTCCTTCAGGACCCGTGGATGGATTTCATCAGGTCCCATGCACGTTCAGGTTCTTAAGATGGTCTTGAACCTGATCCTCTCCTACAGTGGGCCTAAGGTCTTCATTTTCACAGTCCCTACATTTTTCCAAGGGAAAAGACTTTCTTGGTGTGGTCGGAGGATTTGCTGGTGAAGATGGAGACAAAGAAGTCATTAAGAACCTCAGCCTTCTCCAAATCCATGGTAGCCAGTTCTTCTGATAGCTTCCGGAGAGGGCCCACATTGTCCCTAGTCTGTCTTTTATTTGCTACGTATCTGTAGAATCCTTTCCTGTTATCTTTTACATCCCTTGCCAAACTTAATTCTAGCTGGGCCTTAGCTTTCCTAACCTGGTCCCTAGCTTCCCGGGCAATGCTCCTATATTCTTCCCAGGCCGCCTGTCCTCGCTTCCACCTTCTATAAGCTTCTTTTTTCCCTCTAAGTTTCCTCAGCAGCTCCTTGTCCATCCATGGGGGTCTCCTGGCCCTCCTGCTGCACTTTCTTCTAGTCGGGATGCAACACTCTTGAGCATGTAGCAGGTGATCCTTGAATACCGACCAGCAGTCTTGGGTCCCCCTGCCCTCTAGGACTGTATCCCATGAAACCTTACTAAGGAGGTTCCTGAAGAGGCCAAAGTCTGCTTTCTTGAAGTCCAGGGCAGTGAGCTTGCTGCATGCTCTTCTCACTGTCCTGAGGATCTCAAACTCAACCATCTCGTGATCACTAGAGCCAAGGCTGCCCTGGAGCGTCACATTTCCAACCAGTCCCTCCCTGTTGGTGAGCACGAGGTCAAGCACGGCACCTCTCCTCGTCGGCTCCTCTATTGCTTGAAATCGAGGAACCTCCTGGATTGCTTGTGCCGGGCCGTACCGTCCCTCCAACAGATGTCAGGATGGTTGAAGTCCCCCATGAGGACAAGGGCCTGCGAGCGTGAGGCTGTTCCTATCTGTCTATAGAGCGCTTCATCCACAGAGTCCTCTTGATCAGGCGACCTGTAACAGATCCCCACCGTAATGTCCCCCATTGCTGTTTTCCCTTTGATCCTGACCCACAAACACTCTGTTACCTCATCACCCGTCCCCAGACAGAGTTCCATACTCTCTAGCCTATCACTGCCATAGATAGCAACGCCCCCTCCCCGTCTGCCTGGCCTGTCTTTTCTAAACAGCCTGTAACCTTCCATTCCGACACTCCAGTCATAGGAGCCATCCCACTATGTTTCTGTGATACCAATGACATCATATTCCCGTAGCCTTGCACACATCTCTAATTCCTCTTGCTTGTTCCCCATACTACGGGCGTTTGTATAGAGGCACCTTAGCCGAGCTCCAAATGCAGCTGACTCAATGGCTGGGGCAGCTAGAACATCTCTACATCACTCCAAGCACTTATTACAGGTGCTGGCAACTGACCAGGAGTGTTGGGATGGATCAATGCTCCCCTCCCCCAATGCATCTAGTTTAAAGCTTTCTTGACCAGCCTGGCAAGCCTCCTACCAAAACAGCTCTTCCCCTTCTTTGTCAGGCCAGCTCCACCAGCCTCCAGTAGATCTGGCCTCCCAAATGGAGCCCCATGTTCTAAATAGCCAAACCCCTGACTATGGCACCACCATTCTAACCATTTATTAACCTGCCAGACACGCCTAGCTTTTTTAAGGTCCTGCCCTTTGTCCTGGAGAATCGATGAAAAAACTATCTGAGCTCCAGAGCCCCTAACCACCTCTCCCAGGGCTCTGTAGTCCTTCTTAATGTTCTCCAGGCTACTACTATCTATATCTCTAGCACCCACATGGACCACTAGAAGGGGGTAATAGTCAGCAGGACTTACTAGACCAGGCAGCCTCTCAGCAACATCCCTGATCCGAGCCCCTGGCAGGAAACACACCTCCCTCGAGACTGGATCAGGCCAGCAGATGGGTGCCTCTGTGCCTTTCAAAGCAGAGTCCCCTACTACTATGACCCTCCGCTTTTTCCTGGAGGCACCAGTAATGATCCTCTTTACTGGTGCATCAGCAGGATGCTCATTAGGTGTGGTGGGTGCTTTCTCATTAGCCCCCTGCAGAACCGCGAAGCGGTTCTGGGTGGGGACACCAGACTTAGGAGGAAGCCCCTTGTTGTTAATTGTCCTCTTCCTCCTTTTTTTGTTCGTTTTTCTCGTGACCAATTCCCAGCTTCCTGGGTTGCTGCCCTACTTCTTTCCTATGTGAGCAATGCTGGACGTTTGCAGCCCCTGCACAGTTTGGGCCTGGAGCAAGCAGCCCAGCTTCCTCTCAGCTTCCCTGGCATCTTTTAGCTCTCCAACAGCCTCCCGCAGCTCAGCCACCTGCTGCAAGAGGACCTCCACCAGAGCGCACCGCGTGCAGCCCTGTCCATTGCGCACCCTCGCCTCAAGAGACCAGTCGAGGCACTTTCTACACTCCGAGGTCTGCGCCGCAGCCTCCCCTCTCATCGGCTCTGTCTGGGTGCCTACGCTGGCCACCGCCGGGGCAGAGCTCCCAGAGCGGGCCCTGGTCCTGAGGCGAGTGCTCACCATGCCGCTCGCTGCCCGCTCGCCCTGCCTGCGCCAACTGCCGTGCCACGCCCTGACTGACGTGCCACGGCCTGGTCGCTCGCGCTCTCTGGGATGGGTTTTTCCCCGCTGAGGGCTGGTGCCGTCACTCCTGGCGCCGCCCCCTGTGAGTCAGCTGCTCGCGTCAGCTGAGCTGCCAGCTCCTGGGCAAGTCCTGTCGAGGACTTGAGGCTCCCTCGGTCGCTCTTGCCGCTCCAAACTGAGGCTCCTGGACGCTGTGCTTCCCCCCGCTCCGGTGTTAAAGGCGTCCTCTCTGGAGATACTCACCTCGGCAATTTATAGCATATGACCTCAGACCCCCAGATGTGATTGCTTAAGCTTAATTGTCAAATTCCACAGAAATACTACATTTCTCTGTGTGTGTTTGTGCATATAAGCACATACACATGGTACTATCATTTGCAGATACTCTGAGTGTGTGGATATTGCAAGACCATTCTTCAAAAATACTGACCAGGACTTGAAATTTTCATTCCAATATGATGAATTTAAGGAGTTTTTGAAGTCACACAAAGTACTGAGAAAATCTGTCTGGTTTATAAATTGTGCAAAAATGATTATGGGCTGGTGAGATATTAAGCTATGAGCCAGTTTAGGGTTCTTGTTGTTTATATGCTTCTTGTTGTTTTTTGTGTCTTAGTCCCCTTGTGGATGACTCACACCTGCTTTCTCAGCTAGCTCAGTAGAAACAAGAGTAAAGATTATGCCACAGAACTGTGATATTACTCTACAGAGGTTTTGTTGTATGAAAAAGACTGAACATGGAGATAGGATGAGGAAAAGAGAATCCTGCAGTTTAACCTTCGTCACCTTACTTAGTCAAGGTGAAAGACTTAAGGTTCAAGTGGCCTATAAAGTCTGGGAAAGATTTGGTGTCTTCTGGAAGGTGATTCATTATGGAGAGTCTAGCCTCCTTGATATAAGCCTTACACTGGTATACAAACTGAGACATTATAAAAGATATACAGTGTGCAGCTGGAAGGATTATAACCTGCTTAACTCATTCAGTGAGTGAGCTGGTTAAAACTTGCTCAAATGGCCACATGAATTATTTTTCCAGAAACAGAGAAGAAATATATTTCCCATGTACAAAAGTAAGAATTTGAGTTTGGGGGAAGGCAGGGGTCATTGAGTGGGAACTTTTTCAGGTTTATAAGTAATGGAATGGGTAATGAAGTGGTAAAATAAAGTAAATGCTAGAATGTCCAGGACAAGTTATACCTGTAAAGTATTGGTCAAACAGAAAAGATGGATGCACTCAAGCCACATGAATTTGAAGATATGTAGATGCACGGCAATACATGAAGAGTGTCCAATAAGGTGCTTATTTAGGTGGGCTAAAGACATCATTAAATATATAGATGAAGTATTAATTAGAGCAGCAAAAACATTTTACCTCTATATGTGTTAGTGAGAGTAATATTGAAACAATGTATTCAGTTGTGGCTCCTGCAGTTAAATGGTTTAGAGAAAGGAAATATTGAAGAGTTGGAAAGTGTATCTCATGGTGGGAAACACAAGGAGCTCATTGAAGAGAAGGTCAAGAGGTGATCTGAACTTGTCTGTGTGTCTCAGGAAGAGAAGATACCCATTTTAGAACAAAAGATATTACAATATTCAATATCTAAGACTGGTGCTGGACAAACTCATGTTGAAAAATTTTGTTTACCTTAGATAATACCAGTACTATTATCTAAGACATGGAAAGTTCAGCAAATGATGTAAGATAATTCCACTGCTGAATACTGTCAGCCAAATCTGGAGATTTTTCTAGCTGAATGACTGCTTTAGAGAACTGGTGATGTGGTAGCTGTTGAACAAACAGATGATCTCTGTGCCTGGAAATACAGAAACGAAACAGAAGCTAAAAGAAAATAGATTTCACCAGTTCAATCTAAAGGCATGGGTTTGAATTAGAAACTTCTGCTTGCTGTAAGGTATACTGTGAAGGAGATAAAACCAGGTGTTAGCAATAAGTTCTAGATTCTCTTAAAAATCAATGAATTCCATCTCAGAATAGGAACTGAATGAAAAAGCAATGTAAAAGTTTTCATTTTGCAAAACATCCAGTACTGCCTGCTGAAATAGGAGAGTGGTCAGACTCTCAGATAAGAAAAATGTTCTTATCATGTAGGCTTTCTAAATTAACTGCCACCCACTCCCCAGTTACCAGTAAGAGCTCAGAATGTTGTTTCCATCCAAAACATACTCAGTACCCTGCCAGATAGGGCCGTAACATGGGGAACCTCTGCACAAAATATCAATGTGACTTGGTAAGAAATGAGTAAGATAATTGCTTTGTAGTGGTTTAATTTCTATTCAGGAAAATTGGAACCATGAAGTGCTGCTTTAATATGCTGCCAGGTATTAACTGTTCAGGCACAAAAATATAGCATCTAGCCACATATTGTGTCATCAGAATCTGTCCTGGCTGTACTAAAATGCAAGGAAATAAACCCAGAAGCTGGAAATGGAAACAATCGAGCACTAAATCAGTGGGGAGAATTAACATACTTTGAAGATGTTGCTAAGCCAGGTTCTCATTACACTTAATATCTGTGGTGATGGGTGCATTTTGTTGTCTTTTGTGACATTACCTCCTATATGAGTATTAGTGAAGGGAGAATCAGATTCACTGTGTGTAGCCCATGGAGTCCTAGCTCCGTAAATGGAGATCTGCAGTGACATGCAAGCCATGTTTACATGTACAGGTTTAGACAGTTGTGCTCTTGTTCCATCTGTGCTCTCAGACAGCTGGGTGCAAGCCAGCAGCATGTGTTATAGTGCTAATCCTAAAATAATAAAACAGGTAACATGGTTCTGTAGTTTTTGTACTGGAGCTGGCTTATTTCCAGCCAAGTGAACAAGTAATGGCGTCTGCTTCTATGGATATGCTTGTGCAGCTTTGCATTCCCAGGATATATGTACTTGATATTATCTTTGCTTTTTTTCCAATTGTTGTAGAATTCAGGGGGCAAATGTAAGGCAAAAAAAAAAAAAAAAGTAATTCACTGATATTGTACTGACAGTAACTCAGCTAATCCTAAATTTTTAGTTTTATGCATTGTACTTCATGTTAAGTATAGTGCATTTTATCTCAACAGCTGCTCTTTATCATTCGTTCTTTCTCTTAGTGGAGGAAGAGGAGGAAGAGGGAGATCAATAAACCCTTGGTTATCTTGGACTGTCAATGAGCAGCATATTTCTAGCTCAAATTATTTCAATAGATGTTCTTCTTGGAGACGGTACTTGAATATGTGCACATAAAGACTGCAGATTTTGTTTCTTTTTTCTTTTTAAAAATTGCCTGTTGGTAAGGTTTCTTCAACTGAGGCTGATAGAATTGGTGATGAATAAATAGGCCGTTTAATCAAGGCGCATAACACAGCTGCTTGCTTTCTTCTTCTCTAATGTGTGGATACAGAGTAGTTTTGCTCAACCAGCTCTAAGCTCTGATCTCCTGTGAGAAATTATGGCTTTCAGCCTTGCATGTCTTCTCACTAGCAGGAGCTGTCATGACTGGGCTGTGTTGATGACCCTAAAGTGATTCTCAACATGGGAAAAGAGGTTTTATAAAAAGGAGTAAAAGAAGAAAAATGAGCAGCCAACAAAGTAACAGTACAGTGTGTGAGCTGGTTTACAATCTACACACCCATCCATGAAGGTAAACAGAGTCATCCCAGCAGAAACAAAGTAGAAGACAACCTTCTGGGTGATTATTGCTCAGTCTCCTGTCCCAAACAGAAAAAGGGACTGGGTTAGAGCAGTGGGAGATAGTGCAGTACTGTGTTACAGTGGGGTAGTGACACTTGTCTGGGGGCTGAACCAGGGCTGAGAAGGAAACAAGTTGCACCAGATGTTGACCTAGAACATATTCCCCAGCATCAGCTCAAGTGGCCAGTGGCACTGAGGCTCAATACTCAGTGAGCTGCAGTCTGATACCTAACTCTGGGACAGAGCAGTCCCTCTAAGCCTTGCAGCAGATGAAGTTCAGGTATGGTGGGAACAGTTTGGAACTTATGGGTTTACACAGCACTCACCAAGGAAAGAATCTGTGGGACATAGTAAGTAGCTTAAGGAGTTTAGTCCAGAGTTAGCTAAGGTGGTTAGTAAGCTTGAAATGCTTGATAGTATAGCAGCCAGCAAATAGCATTTGCTAAATTAGGTATTTATATTTTGTTGAATGTCGTATTTCTTATGTAAATTATCTGACACATGCTTGTCTCAAGATTCCTTTTCAGTATGGTATTTGTGCAGAATATGTTGTTTGTTTGTCCAGATGCAGCCTATACTTGTTGACATCAGCTTGTGCCTGATACCCAGCAAAGCATGCTACCTGCTGCCAGTGCGGGTTTCTGGTAGAACAGGAATATTTTACAAACACAGAGCTTGCAGGCAGCAGGGCAAGGAACAAATGATGAGGCTTCTGGCTAGCTGACCAGCTTATTCTTGATCCTGGCTCTTTCAAAACCAGAACAAGTTCCCTCAACACTAAACTGAATAAAAATTGCACTTACACATTACAGTAAGCAGGAGCTAAGCAGAATTGTTTCAAAATAGATGGTCATGAACTTGAGATGACCAGAGAAGGGTGAATAAGGTGGTGAAAGGTTAGACCAGGTTTATAAATGAAGACAAATTAAAGGGATTTAGATCATTTGATTTAGAGAGAACAGTAAAGAGTGAGATGATAAAAATAGTTTTAAAAACCATGATGGGTTCAGCTGAGACTGGAAAACTCTTCTCCGTGTCTAAGCTTATAATAAAAGAACTGGCAGACATTCAGAGAAACTGTTTTGTAGTAAATTTAACATTAAGAGTTTTGGAAAAGGTTTGTCTTAAAATGAAATATCTAATGAGAGTAATTCATTTCAATTAGAAAATTTAGTCAAATACTTTTAATAGGATTTCAATGGAAAGCGAATGGATCTGTGAAGAACTACAGCAAAGGCAGTTAAACCAAGATTAGTTCTAGAATAGTTAAGAAAAGCTGGCTGGCAGGGCAAAGCCTTCTGAATTATAATGGTTATGCATGAGAAAAAGAATTATCTAATAACATCAGATGATTGGTCACGCTTAGTATTTTCCTTTCTTGTAAAATGGAATACATATTCAAAGGTGTTGGCAGAACAATTAATGAGACAGTGCTTTTTTTCTCTCTTTCTATGTCTCTGTAGTTAAATGCAAATACACACAGTGTGGAATTTCATAATTTGTCAGTGTGAATTGAAGTAAAGATTTAATTCCAGAGGCAAAAAAGGGTCAGTAAACTACAGAGGGACTCAGAAGCACCCCCCCAGCATATGATCATGATTAGTGTGAGTGCCCCAATAGTCAGAGATCTGCTGCATTGCCAACATTAAATACATACTATTTTTTTTTTGGTGACATATATCAATGTAGGACCTAGATTGGTTTTGTTCAGATATAAAGCTGTTGATAGCGCACAGTTTAAACTGATAAAAATAGTTTTAAGTAGGTGAATATACCAAAATACCATCAGAACTGGGATCCTTCCAGAAATGCAAAGAATGTGTATTTCCCGGTATTCAAAGGTTTTGAGTAAAGATGGAGCTGTGAGCAGCAGACACAAAACGTAAAAGAAAGGTCACTACTAATTTCAAATTAGTATTTCAAACTTCACAAGAAAATTGTCTTTCAGTAAAGGAAATAAAAGTTCTCTGAGTTCATATTTTCTGGTTTGAATTACGCTGCATTTGAGACAGAGCTAATAAAGTAAATAATTGACAAATGACAGCCTTTTAGCCTCGTCTTTGTGATAGCTATCAACTAACTCTGCTGTTACAGGATTTATAAATATTATATAAGAAATAATAAAATAATAATAGTAAAAGCAAACGTGTGAAGTATCTGCAGCAAACCTTTATAAGTAAGGAAGGAATCCCATTCAAATGATCTTGTTATTTTATAATAATGTTCCCCAAATTGCAAAACCTTTAAGAAATACAAAGTAAAGGATATCCTTAACATTTATGATGTGTGACTTGTACTATAAAAGAAGGACCTGTTTTACAAAGATGGGCCAAATTTGCAGGGTGTTTAGCAATTTCTCAGTACCTTTATATTCTTTGGCAGGTGAGAGTGATCAATAACATCTAGGATAGGGCCCCTGTTGGAGTTGCAATTCTAATACCAGTTATACACCTATTAAAGTTGCAGACGTTGACCGTATGTCTACTGGGACTTTTAGAGAGTGTTGAAGAGCTAGTCATCTGCTTGCAATTTGTACCCTGCAAATGATGTGCACATCATTTTTACTAAGTATGTTTTTTTCCCTTCTATAACTGAGCAATTAGGATAATCTTTTTTTCCTATACTTTTTTCTCATCTAGTGTAGAAACATAGTCAAAGAGGATGTTTCATGGATTTTATCTATTTATGTTTTATACTTATCCCCCTTCTTAAAATAACCTTCTCGTTGCTTCCAGAAGCCTGGTAGTAGGTACCCCAAATTATAGAGCAAATGAAACAACACATGCTGTTTTTGACAGAAACCTTCGCAGTGCAAGTAGGGAGAGCTTTTTCCCTCGCAGAAAATTCATTTTGATGTCTATATGAAAATTTTTCGGTGAAGTTGAGTTATTAGCTTTAAATGTGATTTTTCACTGATCTTATTCTTTTGAATTTTTACTGTTCACTAAAAATTCATTTTTTAACTTCGCTTGAAGGCTGGTCAAACCCACTCTCCTTAGCACTGTTATTTCTGACTTCATTGCACAGCTGGAGCTAGGAGGAGGCAGTAGATACATGTTATGGTTGAACCCGAGACAGCAAGTAAGTGCCACACAGCCACTTGCTCACTGCCAGTCTGCCTCTACCCTGCGGATGGGGAGGAGAATTGGAAAAAGGTAAAACCTGTGGGTTGAGATAACAACAGTTTAATAGTGGAAATAAAGTAAAATATAATAATAATAGCAAGAACAATAATAATATTAATAAAAAGGACAAAAGAGAGAGAGGAATAAAACCCCAGAGAAACAAGTGAAGCACAATACAATTGCTCACCATCCGCTGGCCAGTGCCCAGCCCATCCCTGATCAGCAATCATCCCCTCCCAGCCAACTTCCCCCAGTATATATACTGGACATGACATGCTGTGGTATGCAATATCCCTTTGGCCAGTTTGTGTCAGGTGTCCTGTCTCTGCTTCCTCCAGGCTTCTTGAGCCCCTCCTCGCTGGCAGAGCATGAGAGACTGAAAAGTTCTTGATTGGGCTAAGTGCTACTTAGCAACAACTAAAACATTGATGTGTTATCAGGATTGTTCTAATACTAAATCCAAAACACAGCTACTAGAATGAAAATTAACTCTATCCCAGCCAAAATCAGGACAATACATATTTTATGCATTTTCTGTCACAGCTTGAGAAAACCTGAAAGCTGTTGTCAGAGAAGACAGAAATACTACAAGACTTAAATTAACACGTTAACTCACCCTAAGGCAATTAAGGAAATTTACCGTCCCCATTATGAAAGTCATTGCCAATGAGTGTTGGTGGACTTAAATGTGTTCACTGGGAGACATTCTGATGAAGCAGATCTCCTGAGTGTATATCCTAATTAAATAGTGCATCTAATAATAGATGTTGCAACAGGTCACTGGCTGGGTGACAGGATATTCCTGCTGAGCAGGAATTTGAAATGTGGTTTATTCATTTATTATGAACCACTGAGCACAGAAAAAAAAAAGAAATCACCCTATATAATGAATTCCGAATTTCTCAGAAAGTGTTCCAATTACTTTATTGGGTTTAATGAATTCACAGGACTTTTTGAAGAAATTACAGAGTAGCTTCCAAATTTGTGATTAATTATGCCATAGATTATTAATAGCAATCTTAGCCAAGCAAATTGACAAATTGTTCAATCAACAATAATAGGCATGGTTGTCAATAGGTGGGTAGAAAGGTTTGCTTTTCCTGATACTCTGTTTTGGGAAATGATGAATAGGTGACATCTCAGGTAGTAAAATCTTGCTCAGAATTTATAAGATTAATTTCAAATTTAAGAATTAGATAAAGTCTAAATCCTGACTTCTGTAAATTTTCAATTTATAGAATTGCAAAGTAAAATTTCAGGAAAGAAAAAGTATTGGACGTGCAGAGCAGGATATGAGGATATCTCTACGTTCTGCAACTTTCATGGGATGTCACAACTGTCTGCTCCTGCCAGCTCCTGAGCAGTGATCCAAATGAGCAGCCAGGAGCAACACCAGTCCCAGTGAGTTGGGAAGAGGTTTCCGAGAGGCCAGTGGGGATTGTGCGGAGTTTCCTGTACCTTCCTATGCTGCTGAGTAGACTGAAGTCAAACCCAACACAAAGACCTGTTTGTGGGGGAGAGTCTAAAAACTCGCTTTCTTTCTCCACTGCTTTACATGACTGCTTTGAATATCTCTATATAAAAAAGTAATTATTATAGATTAAATTCAAATGATCCTGGCTTTTTTGAGTCTGAGAGTCTTACAGTCTTTTTTTTATAACCCTGTTGCCTGGAAAATTATTGATAAATCCACCCATCCGCCTGATGACGTAGGAAGGGGGGATGTCTATTTACATTCCCAGAGCTTTCAGTTAGAACAGCCACCTGAAAAGCAAGCGAGTGGAAACAGGAGGAGAGAGGTAAGACAGAAGTTGTAAAAGCATTTCAAAGACAGAGTGGTAATGGAAAAATAAGTAAAAAAAAAAAAAAAAAAAAATTGAAATGTAGAAGTGTTTTGAAGTAAAAAAGCCCCAAGGTGCAACAAAAGTGAATAATGAGCTATAGATGGGGGGCTGGGAGGGAGAGAGTCCCAACATGAAGCATATATCTTGTGATCATTAGAAAGTAAAACTGAAGGACTCCTAACTGTAAAGTGCATGTTTGAAAATCAAACCACTTACCTTCTGCTAGAGCTGCTTGCCATTGTTTGCAGACCTTGGAGAAACAGCATTTTCCTTGCTTAACCTGGCTATATCTTTTTTTTATTATTTAGAATTCCAGAGGTCTCTGTCTTCATGCTACTTGTGCTTTTGATCTCCTCTGCTCAGAAAATGATAAAATTATTCTACTTTGGCTATATTTTTCCCCAGTACTATTTTTTTTCAGGTTTTAAGAAGCATTCCTAGATATCTCAAATCTTTTTTTTGTAAAGAAGACTTTTTAATGGGTTCAGAAACAAGGTTTCAGAGTGTTACTTAGAATGTATAATAAAAAAGAAGTTTCCAAATTGTTACAAATTTAATAACCAATTGTGAAAGCAAGACTGAAATGTAATGATCAAGATGGGAAGAACATTTTGTGCATAGTATGCAATGCCAACGGCTAGTTAGTAACACTTCTAATTTTTACTGGTTTGTCACCCTGCATGTGCTTTCCTTCTCACAATCAAAATTAATCTCTTTTATGTGGATTTATGGGTCTGTTTCAAGAATTGTGGATTGCAATATTGATATTTAATATTCTGGCCCTTGAGAATTCAAGTGGGATCTTTTCATGAGCTGAAGAAGCATCATTAACTTTTATAATTCTCATCTTGCTGATCAGAAAGAAAATTTAGAAATTAAGAGTTTTAAAAATCATCCATGTTATCAGACATTGTGTACTGTCATTTCTCTCCTCCTTGTATTCAGGTAGTAAGGGAAATTAAGAAGCAGCAATATTCTAAACATGAGAATTGTCAAAGTTTGCTCTCATACTTGCATGTGCAGCTTTAAATATAAACATGCTGCATTTTTCACCTTTCTTGTCACATATACATGAGAGCAAATAGTTGTATGTACATAACTGCAGATGAAGAGAAACTGGTCTTATAGATGTATTATGTATATTTGTGTACCATACAAGGTGCCTTTGTGTGAATTTAGGTTACTACATCTTGCTGCTTCTGTGATTATTCCTATGAAACTATTTCACACTTCTCATTACATTCTTCACATGCAGTCTTTCCCAACATTCAACTTACTCTGTTGCTGCTAGACATATATGTTGGACTGTTCAACACAATGGCGATAGTTCCTCTCTCTCTAATTCCAGACTGCTGAAATAAACGTACCCATTGTGATCACCAGTAGGGCCACTGGAGAATTTATGGTAATTTACCTTAACCTTAACATTCAAAAAGTATTTTTTTCTCTAAAGAAAATCACTCAGAACCCAAATTTGGAATTCAGAGTCAGTTGGAGGGTTAGATATGGTGTTGTTTAAAGACTAATCCAGATGCAGAATCTAGTCTAAGGTTCAAATTCAAGATTTTGTTTTCTATTGGGTTCATAATTTGGTATCTTCCAGTGCTCAGATTCAGTGTTATGTAGCTGGTAAGTAGAAGCATTTAATTACTGTTGATTACAGATACAGCTAAGGCCCAGATTCTTTCCACTTCACTTTAGGTATCCTTACCTGTCTACATACGAGAGGGGAGGTGGGGGCAAGGAAAGGAGGGAGATTTTGAGTGGGTTGAGATTCCTGTGGACAACGTCTGTCATTTTTATATGGACAGTGAAGAGACAAGAATGATAAGGGCCTTGGTGTGTGCATCTACTTCATTATATAATTAAAGTTAGACTGGATGGTCTTTGGGATTGTGGAAACAAATGAGCATTAATTCTACATCATTTCAGAGGAGTAAAAGGGAGGTGAAGAAATTGCGACTGAAGTAAAAGTATATCTGACAGGCAGATTTACATGTTTTATTGGCTTGAGAACATGAGTAAACAAATAGCCCAACATTTGGTGAAATACGCCATAGCTGTAATGGAAAATCATTCTCCAGAATTATGCTAATTATGCAGTTGAGCTGAAAATGTCTATGTGGTATTCAAAATGCTGTTAGACTGACTAATTTCTCATTCTGTTCACTTACTGTTGAGGTTCATTCCTGTCAATTAGTTGATCTATACATATTTAGCTCTTTTATGAGCTAAATTTTTCATGCTGTTGATATCCTCCTTCTTTCATAGGTGTCTTGAATGTGGCCTATTGTACTGTTTTAGTAAAACAAGGCAGAAAAGCTATTCTGTTTTAGTTTTGTTTTACTTTACTCTTTTAAAAGGTAAGATAAAGAAAGCTGATTATGATGTCCAAGGAGTTCCCTTTAGCTGACATAAAAAGGGAATTTCTGCATTGTGCTGGTAGGCCTATGCATCACATACTACATGTGGTGAGAAATAAGGTGAAGTTTGCATTGCTGTTAGAGGTTTGATCCTCTGCTGAGAGCTCCATTCTACATGAGAATGAATAAAAAATGCAATTGAAAAGGCATAGGTTGAAGTCTATTAAATCTATTTTCTAGAAACGTGAGTCTGTGGGTGTAGTGAGCAATTAGGCTAAGAAAATTCAAAGGATAGGGTACAGTATAAATTTTATTACACTTTTAGCCTGCAGAGATCAGCAGAAAATCTTCTTGTGTGCTTTTCTTTTTTTCCCTAAAAGGACAGAATTTAGTGCTCGGTACAGAAAAACCTATTGTAGTTCACAATGTGATCAGGCATTCCCTGGAATGCTAATTTAAGCAATACTGGTTTGAGAATCAACAGAACATCTCTATTAGAATATCTAAAGTAGCCAAATTAAATTTAAATCTTTGATCAACCCAACTTTAATCTGATAATTTCTCTAATAGGAAATCTAACATTTAATTACAGAGGCTTACATTAGAGTATTAAATACCAGAGTGTTCTATTGATCTTTTCTATGCGGCTTTGAAGAATGGAAATCTTGCTCCTTTTGTAACTGTCATCAGAGAACTTTTGTTAGCTTGTCTCCATAAAACAGGCAATTTGTCCATGAATCTTCTTTATGCACAAAAATTAACTGCCTTTCTTAACTTTCTAATCTTATGGACTAATATGTAGCCTGAAAATAGAGCTAGAATTCAATAAAGACAGTTTTTTACATGGCAGAGGTTAGGAATGACTAGAAGAAATTATTCTTTACCAAAGAATCATGTTAATAAAAGAATAAAGGGAAAGGGGTGTCAGAGAGGATTACAATTTCTTTGTGGATGGATATTTATTATCTGCACAAAGAAAAATGTTGCAGACAGTGGTGCTGTTAAAACACAGAAGTGTCACACCAAGTTGCATTCCACTAGCAGGGAAAAAAAGGCGCAATCGCCATTCCCTGCTCCTTGAAGGCTTGAACACACATCCTCTTTTAGCTGTTGCTTGGCCAGCTAGGAAGTTTATAAGCCCAGCTATCTCGGTCACTCTTCCCCTTCATAATCTCATGTAACAAACTCAGCTGCTCATGGTATTGTATCCTGATTGTAGTGAACTCAGATTGAGCTGGTCTAGTGCAAGTAATGTACTTGTTACAAGTTTGTAGCTGGGTTCATGCGTTTGGATTGGGTTATTATTATTCCATGAAGAAACAGCTGCACTGGCAGATCAGAAAAGGCAGCATATATGAAAGGGATGCCTGCAGGGATGACTACGGATGGTGATCCCTTTTACTGGAGCAGAGCAGTCTATGTGGTTGCTGCCATGATGCAATCATGCTTCTGGCTCTCTGGAACCAGAGAAACCTCATCTAGTGGGAGCTGATGTGGTCCATCTGTCAGAGAAGGGGAAAAGCATCTTCAGTCATAGGTTTGCCAAGCTGGTGAAGAGGACTTTAAACTAAAGTTGCTGGAGGAGGGGAACCTCATGTCATCCCGCTCCTAACAGTTTGATGCCAGTGCCAGCAAGGGATGCCCAGAGCTTGGGATCTCAGGTCAGCAGGAGAGCAACTGAAGAGTAGCACAAAGGAATTCCAGCCAGTAAGTCAACTTCATCGGGGGACCAACTTACGTGCCTCTTTGCAAACATGTAGCATGGCAAAAAAAAAGAGGAGTTAGAGATATGTGTATGCCTGCAGGGCTATAATCTTAGTGGCATCCCAGAGATGTGGTGGGATGCTTCCTATGACTGGAGTGTTGGAATGGAAGAATACAGGCTTTTTTAGGAAGGACAGGCAGCAGAGATGAGGAAGGAGTGTCTCTCTCTCTATGTCAGTGACCAGCTGGAGTGCACAGAGCTGGTCCATTGGGGATGGATGAGGAGCCAACTGAGAGCTTACGGGTCAGGATGAAAGAGAGGGCAGAGACCAGGGACATTACAGTGAAGGTCTGCCACAGGCCACCCGACCAGGAAGACTGAGTGGATGAGGCTTTCCTCACCTTCACAGGCCTGGTCCTCACGGGCAACTTCAAGCACTCCGATATCTGTTGGAGGGACAACCTAGCAGGGCACAAACAATCCAGGAGGTTCCTGGAATGTGTTGATGATAACTTCCTTCTCTAAGTGATTGAGGAGACAGCAAACAGAGGTGCTGTGCTAAACCTTATTCTCACCAACAGGGTGGGGCTGGTGGGGAATGTGAAGCTCAGTGCAGCCTCGGCTTCAGGATCTTTGAGGGTCTTGAACTCCAGTTGCAGTGAGGAGGGCACACAGCAAGCTCACTACCATGGACTTCAGAAGAGCAGTTTTTTGCCTCTTCAGGGATCTGCTTGATAAAGTACCATGGGATAAAGCTCTGGAGGGAAGAGGGACCCAAGAAAGCTGGTTAATACTGAAGGATCACCTCTTCCAACCTCTGGAACAAAGAGGAAGACAGGTAAGAATGCCAGGAGACCTGTGTGGATGAACAAGGAGCTCCTGGACAATCTCCAAAACAAAAAGGAAGCCTACAGAGAGGGGAAGCAGGTGGTAGCAGAGGTGGGTAGCGGGTGAAGGAATACAGAGAAAATGTGTGAGCAGTCAGGGATCAGGTTAGGAAAGCTAAAGCCCTGACAGAAGTCAATCTGGCCATGAATGTCAAGGGCAACAAGAAAAGTTTCTATGGCTTTGTTGGTGATAAAAGGAAGACTAGTGAAAATGTGGGTCCTCTCTGGAAGGAAACTGGAAACCTGCTACCTGGAACCTGGAGTAGGCTGAGGTCCTCAATTACTTTCTTGCCTCGGTCTTCTCCAGGAAGACCTCCAGCCACACTGCCCAAGTTGCAGAAGGCAAAGGCAGGGATCGGGAGAATAAGAACCACTCACTGTAGGAGATCAGGTCAACACCATCTAAGGAACCTGAAACTGCAGGGGACCTGATGAGATGCATCTGCAGGTCCTGAGGAACTGGCAGGTGAAGTTGCCAAGCCATTATCTATCATACTTGAGAAGTCATGGCAGTCTGGTGAAGTTCCCACTCACTTGAAAAGGGGCAACATAATTCCCATTTTTAAAAAGAGAAAAAAAGGAAGACCTGGGGGATTACACGCCAGTCAGTCTCACCTCTGTGCCCAGCAAGATCGTGGAGCAGTTCCTCCTGGAAACTACGCTAAGTCACATGTGGAGGTGGGTGACAAGTGGCATTCCTTCAGGGGTTGGTATTGGGGCTATTATTGGTACCGGGATGCTATTTAACATCTTGTTAGTGGCATGCTGAGGGTGCCCTCAATGGTAGGATTGAGTGCACCCTCAGCAAGTTTACCGACAACAGTAAGCTGTGTGGTGCGGTTGACATGCTGAAGAGAAGGGATGCCATCCAGAGGGACCTTGACACGCATGAGAGATGTGAACTTCATGAAGTTCAGCAAGGCCGTATGCAAGGTTCTGCGTGTGACTTGGGGCAATCTGAAGCACAAATACAGGCTGGGCAGAAAGTGGATTGAGAGCTGCTTCAAGAACGACATGGGGGTGTTGGTCAGTGAGAAGCTCAAAATGAGCCGGCAGTGTGCGCTCATAGCCCAGAAAGCCAACCGTATTCTGGGCTGCAAAGAAAAGAAGTGTGAGCAGCAGGTCAAGGGGGGTAATTCTCCCCTCTGCTTGTGAGACCCCCACTGGAGTACAGGTGGGAGCCCGGGGGCCCCCATCATAAGGCTATGGACCTGTTAGAGGAAGTCCAGAGGAGGCTACCAAAATGATCACAGGATTATAGCACCTCTCCTAAGAAGACAGGAAGAGAGAACTGGAGTTGTTCAGCCTGGAGAAGAGAAGGCTCAGGGGAGACCTTAGAGCAGCATTCCAATACCTAAACAGGGCCTACAAGAAATCTGAAGAGGGACTTTTTACAAGGGTATGTAGTGATAGGACAAGGGGGAATGGCTTTGATAGGACAAGGAGGAATGGAGGGTAGATTTCGATTACAAATAAGGAAGAAGTTCTTTACTATGAGGGTAGTGAGGCCCTGGCACAGGTTGCCCAGAGAAGCTGTGGCTGCTCCATCCCTGGCAGTGTTCAGGGCCAAGTTGGGTGGGGCTTTGAGCAACCTGGTTAGTGTGAGGTGTCCCTGCCCATGGCAGGGGGGTTGGAACTAGATGATCTTTAAGGTCTCTTCCAACCCAAACCATTCTAGGATTCTATGATTCTGTGAACATACATTCAGATTTCTTTGGGTTACTTGCCTCCTCCTGGCTATGTACATGCTTTCAAGGTTCTTCTTGTCTTAAGTACATTTCAGATGTTTCTGACATCAAAATGTGTAGATAATGGTATGAAGATAGTCACTGAAGAAATTGAAGCCATGGATAGAAGGGAGATGTCCAACTCACTTTGGTGCAAATCAGTGTCATTTTCATTAATATTTTAATGAAACCTTGCTATTATTAATGACAATAATATTAGGGAATTGTTATGTTACGTAGCATTTCTGTTGGGACTTTTTTTATTCTTAGTTCTTTTCACCTGGGCTATGTCACTTTTACGAGCTTCTAAATCTCAACTGGGAAAGAAAATTAAAAGGTGAATTTCTTATCAGTTGTAGCGTTGGTTATATCTAGTGTTTTTTCTGTCCCCTTCCTTCTCCCATACTGCTTTAGAAGTATCAGTTCCCCAGGGGTGTTCTTTCTGTTAATAGGTGTTGAAAGAATGAAGAAGGCTCTAGAGATGAATTCAGATACTAATTTAGAGTGTAGCATTAAACTGTTTTTAAACCCATTTTTGAACTTTGTATTTTCCACGTCTCCTGCCCATTCTAAAATCGTTGGGATAGAAAGGACTACAAGAAGTTACTTAGTCCATCTCACCCACAGGAAGATTGACAAGACCTTTAACACTTCAAGGTAGACTTTTTTTTTACACTCTTAGATGTACTTACTCCAATGACAGGCGTGACACTGCACCGCCAAGCAGTCTTCTTGAGCGTTTTAGCTGCCCTGGTTGTATGGATGCTTTTCCTGCTTCTAACCTGAATCTTTCTTGCTGCAATTTAACCTCATTACTTTGTGCCCTCTATACACAGGTGTAGAGAACATATCCATGTCTTTTGTGTAAGATACTTCATATAACATTGTATTTTGTCTATTACTTATTACTATGAATTAACAGATTGGTGTAAGCTTTTTAAGTATGACTAATTTGACTGGAGGATTATTGACTTAAATGTGAGAAGAAAAGAACAGTAGGCAAGATATCTGCTACAACCAGGAGACTTACATGGACATTTAATGATAAGAAATGCCAGTGGAAATGTAAGCTACTGCTGTCTGCCAGAAGCCTGTGTGATAACAAATGATATTAAGAGTATCTTGCACTTGACCCAAGTAATTTGCTGGGAACAGGGGAGAGTAAGTACAAATTTGTAGTCTTCAAGGGAAAGAGAGTTTGGATTTTCTTTTGTTTTTGTGATTATCACAGCAGCTAAATATGTGGATCCAATATGTAGCCAATGTTAAGAGAACAAAACAGTTGTGATCTCCATATTTGTGTGCTTGGCTATTTTTGAGATGTTGCTCAAATGATATACTGTTTTACTACCAACTCCACCAAATTCTCCTTCATTATATATTCCCAGCAGAAAAAGTATTTTTACCAAAATCAACATGAAAATTTTGTCATTTGTGAAGTGAGCATAGTTGAGATTTTTGGCACTGTTGATGTACAGACTACTTTGTAGTGATTTGAAAAGTACCAGTAACAGGATTTCCTTGCACTGCTACTCAGTTATTCATGGGCTGTAGAACATATTGGAGGCTGCCACTGTCTGAAAGAGGCTTTAAAAAAGCAGCAGTTGGCAGCACAGAGAAGATTAAATGTGGATTACAAGAGTTGCCTTCACTTGCAGTCGTGGTGTGAAAACGTACTTGGTAAAGCTTCTCATCACAACTTGGCATGCACAGTGGAGCTCCTGTAACCTGTAAGGAATAAAAGTGACTAGTTTATCTTAAAGTCTGGGGAAGGGATGGTTTCTGCTGCTTTTATTCTGAATATGAGATTTTCGGATAGCACCATGAGTATCACAGATAGGTTTGAAGAAAAAAAGATGAATGATGGAGTTGTATCATTAGCAGAACTCCTTTTTCGATAGGGAATTCTACAGCCCTGCTTTTGTTCTACAGAGCTGGTGTGAAGCTGAAAGGCTGTTCATTAAGGCATATAGGTCCACTTCTGTATCATGGATTAGTAAGCCTGCAAACGGATGTATTTTTTAGATCTATCCTTCAGCTTCACAGTAGTTTTCAGGGAAAGGGTGAAAATAGTTTGTGGAAATATTTCTTGTGCTATTTCTGGATTTTCTGCTGATGTGACATACTGCTTTGATGTCTCTTGCTACATAACAACATAATGTCGTCTGCAATGACTTGTCAGTGCAGAGGAAATATGGAAGCTTGCAATTGTTTACCTGTTGTGCATATTTGGTGGAAAGTTCGCACTGGGGTATCTCATTCTGTTTGTCATGGCTCCCATTAATCTGAGATGTACTCTGCAGCTGTGCTGGCAACACTTCAAACAAGGAAGATCCAGACCTTTGTAGTTTCAAGTGAAATAATGAACTTTTGCTAATAATATAATACTAAAAAGTTGCATAACCTTCGTTAGCACATTTTCAACATGCATTTTATGGACAAAAAAAAGAATCTTGAACCAGTTTGCAAAAACGTCACTGATTATGATAGCTGTGTTGGTGCTCTCACTTTGGGAAAGGTGATAAAGCCAGTATCTATTAGCAACATGGGAATCTTTCTGCTATGCAGCTCTGTTTTAATACAGTGCTGACAAATGTATTCAACATATTTTCATGCTGTCCTATATTTAGTGATTCTCTGTAGTATTTGCAGACAGTAGCTGTGTGCATTTAGATATGCTATGCAGAAAAGAAAATATGAAAGTAGGGAAGAAAATATTCTTTTAAATAGAATTTGTTAATGGAACCAATTCAATCCTGTGCTGGTAAGTGGAGCAAAAAAACCTGATGTAATACAGAAAGGCTGTTTTCTTCTCTCTTGTGTATTTGCTATTTCAATTAAAATAAGTTAACAACTAAGCACTATTTAAAGCTTCTCTGCACATGCCACAGGGCTTTCAGTGTCCTGTCACGATGAATCATCATGTATTGAAACATCGCTGTGTCAGGCAGGCATTGCTGGTTTGTGATAGTGTTGATTCAGCAAATGTGAGATAGGAAGCCAAGCAGTAGGGTACCATTAAATCATAAACCAACTAGTTTCAGAGGTGCAATGTTACCTTTATGACATGAGCAGCTGGTAGAATGGTTTTGAATTCCAAGCATGAGGGGTAAGTACTCACTCAGTCTTTGTGTCAATCCTAACTTGCACCTTCACAGCCCTTGTGGAATTCAGGAGTTTGTAAAGAGTGTGTCCTCAAAATAAGGAGTAAAACTACTTATTGTAAGAATCGGTATATTTTGTTTGTGGATTAGGGGTAAAATGTGGTGGTTCTTAGGGAATGACAGACATGATGTTGACATTGCCTTTATCTTTTTTTTAATGTATAACTTAATGGTATCAGAAGAACAAATGAGTGAAAACTTGGATATGTAATGACATTTTTTTTAGCAGTCTTAATCAATGTTATTCTATGGCAAAGATTGGGCTTGTAGATCAGTAGATAAACTGTGGCTTTATGATTCAGAAATGTTAGAGTATGTGTGTATGTTGAAATAAGATAATCTCTGTGCTCCATATCAGGCCCTTTAATTTATATTCCCATTATATGACACATATACAGCAAGACCTGGGTTTATCTGTCTTTGGCAGCACTCCTGTAGAATGATTTAGTTTAATTACCATCATCTGTGTAATCAGTGGGAGTAAATAAGAGGGAGAGCGAGATGGACACGTAACAAAGTGAGAAAAAATGTAGGTTTTTTTTATGAATGGAGGGATTAAGCTTGAATGGCTGTTTGTATTCCTTCTGCATTTGCTTTTGAAATGCTATGTTGAATGGCATGAGTATCCATATGATCACTTCAAGCCAATCACCAGAATTAATACTGTTATCAAAGTAGACGTGTGTGTTTGGTATGTTACCCTATAATGAGGCCAATAAATTACATGACAGAATACCCTGAAAACAAAACCAGAGATGACTGTATCTTCCTTGCATGAGTAGTGTCATGGCCTCATGTTTTCCCCCATTTTGACTTAGCAAGTTATGACAGAAACTTTACTGTTTTCCATTACACAGCACAGCTGTTCAGAGGACCACACAGTCTCCTGTTAATAATCACAGGTGTTTCCAGGACTCTTAAAAAAAAAATATATAAAGCTGATAAACAAACATGGACACTCCCAATCACCCATTTTCAGATCAGACATGCATAGAAGCAAATGTATACAGCTGCTGTATTTACCAAATCTAATTAAAAATGCAGAAAGAGTCAGCCCTTCCTGGAAATTTTCTAAGAAGAGTTGCATCACAAAATGCCTGTTTGTTTAGCCCAAATGTTTCACTCAGAACAATTTGGGCTTAAAAACATTTTAGTGAATGTTATGGTTTTGTGTTTAGGCTCTTGTTGGACTTCACCAGTGTAAACTTCTGGTCTTTATACTGTGATTTTGGGGAGGATTCAGTAACTGGACTGCTTACCCCCTAGGAACAACTGCTTCCTGAAAAATTGGGCCCCATGAAAATGTTATTTCACCACTGCTATTAACAGTAAAAGTGATGGGAACAGAAGTTTCACTGAGCAGATGCACTATCAACTCACAGTAGGCAAATATCAGTTTCAAACCCAAATTTAGATAAGAAATCTAAATTTCTTGATAACCAGACATATTGTGTTTATCTGTCTAGTCCCAGCTCCTGTCATTACTGTAAGTATTTCAGATAAAAAGAAGCATGTGCTTTCCATACAAATAAGAGATTAATGGTGGGTTTTCAGTATTGAAGCTCTTCTTCAGTTTGTAATAGCAGTCAAAGGGCTACTGCAATTTGACTTCTTAATATAGCTTTTCCTCTCCTTCTTGTTCTTCCATTTCCTTCCCTTACAAACTGAGTACAAGTATCTATGACTTGTACCCAGCTAAGTGCTCTTCTCCAGTTACACTTGTGTTGAATGCGGTTTTTCTAGAAAATATTAGTCTCAGCTGGAATGTAAGAGTTCCTTCCCATTATATTTATCAATCTTGTTATTTGTTTGGCATTAAATCTGAGTGTTGTTTTCTTGCAAGGAATGTCTCCTTTTTTTCCTTTCTCTGTCTCCATCACAAACCCTTTTATACTCCCATGCATTTTACTTTATTCTTGAGTTACAAGATAATGTGGATTGTGCAGAGATTGGATAATAATTATGAAAGCTTTTCATTCACAAATGCTCAATTCTTAGGAAGTTCAGATGAACAACCAAATCGTAATATTCAAGAGCTATTCCATTGTTAACACTTGCTCTTAGTCCTGTTGGTGATGATTTTGTATTTGGAGTAATATACCCAGTAGTTTTGATCCCAAATTAAAGCATACTGGCAGATCTGCCTCGTAGAAGTTGCAGTTTTGTTGAATTGCTTATGGTACTTTGAATTCTTCTTTTGCATGAGGCCTAGTCTGCAATACAATCTGTTCTCAGAGAGAAATACCTTCAAAACTGCCATTTTTTTCTCAAAATGGGAAGACATTAACAGGTATAGAAGGCTCTATGCTGTATTGCCAGTTCACATGGCAAACAATTAAAACAAAATCCCAAACCCAGACATACTATAAACTGCAGGAATGAAAAAGCAAGGAGATTACTGTCCATTTTTAAGGATACTCCATCCTCCTCTGCTACTGTGTAGTAAATCAGATAGCTTGCAAATATTATTGAATATGATATTTTTGACTTGACAAAAGGAGTGGTAAATATAATTTATCCTTGTAGTAACTAGGGAAATACTCAGTTTTGGTAAATTAGGAAAATAATAAAGATTAAACTAATCTTGCCAGGCTGCTTCATTTTTCTCAATGGGATTATTAGGAAACAGTCTATACTGCAGACATAGCAGAGAGTTGTCTCATCATTGAAAGGGCAGGGGGCAGAAAAGTCAGAAGACGTGTAGAAAATTGGATAAGCTGTATATGAACATTTTTTAAATTCTAAATATATGCTGACCAAATTAACAGAAAAAAATCCTTTGTGTATTATTTGTATGTGAGTATGGTTGGTGGTACAGTAAATACAAACCAGTTGTTTAGAAAAATTTCAAACTTTGTATTTTCCCCTGCTGGCAGGAGCTAAAATTAGAGTAGATACATTTATATTGTTATATAAATGCGCATTTTGCAACAACTGCAGATGCTGCCTGTCCTTGCAGCACCTCAAAGAGACATCAGTAGGTAAATGTGATGATTAGGGAAACTTGCATACGATACATGGATTCCAACCAATATTACAGAAGTATTCTGTAGTTATGAAAATTGTTGTATTGTGAATGCTTGTTGTTAAATGTTTGTCTACATTTACTGACAAGGTTTCCAAGCCTATGTCCCTTTAGCCTTGATATAACATTTAAAATTTAATGACTGTGCTTTGATTGAAAATAAATTTGCCCATCTGCAGGAAGAGGGTGGAAGCACAGAATAAAGAGGCCAAATGTTTTTACATACAGACTTTCAGCATCACCAGAAAAGCTTGGCACAAAACACAACAGGTGAAGAGGAACTGGTGGGCAGAACTTTGCCACTGGGTAACCTCTGCGTACATGGCTTAGCTGCTGGTCTTGCTAACGTGAGAAAAGACTTTGAGTTCAGAAGTAATTCTCAAGGTACATCAAAATGTCATGAAGACATTTAAGGTATAGTTTAAAAGGGTGTCAAACTCTGCCTGTTTGCAAAACTTAGCTATGTCTAGAACTGTGTATTTTTCATGCTTTAGTAGTGAATGATTTTGCTTTGATCTCTAGGTATTGAGTACTTCCAGTGTGACATGGTTAGGCTGAGGACTTGCTCTCGTACCTCTTTGGCATGCAGGCTGGGACGAGGACTGCTGGTGGAGTCGGGGGACAATCTGTAAGGCTGGCACAAGGACACAGGCAGGGACATCAGGGGATCTAGTTCTCAGGCAAGTGCTGCTGAGTGTGCCCTACAAATACTCCAGGAGGGGGCATGCTGATGGAAATCCAATGAAGCAGAGATAGATCAGACATGTGATGGAGCTGGTCAGTGTAATGCAGCCACCACATGTTTGAATGGCTCTGAAAAGTAGAGCTTTATGCGCTCTTCATGATTTTTGCTATTATAGGTGAGTAAGGAAGAGCCACTCAAAATAATGCCACACAGGATCTTGTGAGAGACCAGATGGCATCAAATGATTTTAGGATTTTTTGGAGAGCTGAAAATAATGCTCCTGCCAAATCAATCTTTCATATGATTGTAGCAATATGACAACATTTTACAACTGCAAATCCTACTGCAGTTAGTAGACACCCATATTTTTGATGACTACTTTTAGTGTTTTAGTTTATAGATGTACTAACAGCCAAGTGGGTCAGGAAGATTCAGTAACTTGAATTTCTTTGTGAACATTTGTGTTATCTCCACATCTCAGTATTCTGCTTTCTGCAGAGGGCAGATAGACATTTACAATACGTGCCAGTGGCATTTTCCGAAGTACTCACTGGTAGCTTTACCCTGCTTGAGTGGTATTTTCTGGTAGGATGAACATCCTGTACCTCCTCATGAATAGCTAAGCTCAGTGGGGTGGGAGAGCAACTCTGTAGCTCTGCAATTCACATGGGAGAGAGGGGACTTTGATCTCAGCTTTTTCTCTGCGTACCTCAATATCTAGAAATGCACATGTATCTGGGCAAAACTGCATAAGCCTTGTTTGAATGTGCAGTGAGGAATACAGGGGCCTGAAGCAGGTTGGTGTTATTACATTATATTGTTATCCTGTTTGCACACAAGAATTGGCAAAGAAAAGGTATTGTGCGAAAAATAAGTACAACCTCTTTCAACATTGGTTGGCTTTGCTATCTGCATCAATGGGGAGTGTCAGTGTGCTCCCATTCTGCCTTGAGTTTTACTCATCTTGGAAACAATGAATTCTCATCTGGATTACCTTGATCTAGATGTCAGAGAGACTGATGTCTTGAGTCTCACAGTCTCACTGGTCTCTCTTTTGCAGTGTTTGAAATCCCAATAGTCCTCTTCTCTGATACTTGAAGCTCCCTTATTCCAAGTACAGGAAAACATATTTAGAGCAAAAAGTGGTTGTGGGTTTTTTTTCTTTTTTGTTTGTTTGGGTTTTTTTGTTGTTTTTTTTTTTTTTTATTATAAATTGTGGTTGTTTTGTTGGGGTTTTTTGTGGGGGATTTTTTTTTTTTTTTTTTTTTTTAACGGGTGTTGGGTGTGGGTTGTGGGACTGTAGAGGTATTGTTTGTTTTGCTTGGGTTTAGGTTTTACTATTTTTTGTTTGTTCTTGTTAGGAGAAATACCCTAAGCCTGAACATTGAGTTTCAAAATTTGGTTTGATACTGCTTTTAGAGTTGACATATTACTGGTAGAGATAGGTTTCATCTTTCATTTTGTGTGATTTCCTGACCAATAGTCAAATGCTATTCACTCACAGTTACAGACTTGAGAGTGATTAGCACACAGCCCTAACATCCTTAAGGATGCTTCATGCTTGCTTTCTGCTCTCTTTAAATGGAAAGCATGGCCTTTTACAAGGTCACAAACATTTTTTCACCTTTCTTGTGTAAACTTTAATATGCAGAGAAGGTCACTCTTCTCAATACCATCATAATTCAACAGAACTAAGTCTGAAGTGAATGCTTATTTGGCCTACTACCTAAAGCTGAACCAATACAGAAGTACATGAAAAAAACCCCTGATTCATATCTCTGAAGACCAAGAAAATAGTTCACAAAGGTTTTCTTTAAAAGTTATACTGTATATCTGGTGTTACCGTGACTTATTTAAATAGTGTTTCTTTTTTTTTTAATAAAACTTTCTAACGGTGATACAAAGAAAGCTTTAGGTATTTGGATTTAGAGGGTTTGCTTGGAGTTCTGTGCTGTGTAACAAAAGCTATTTATTTGAATAATGAACTGAGTTAACTTCTGCACAATAGCTGTAACTGCTTACAGAAATTAGTTATTCCCATTAGCCCAAATTTTTTAATTTCTTTCATAGATGTATAGAATCATTTTACTAAAGTAGATGGGCATTATATATTATTAATTTTGAATATGTTAAGTCAGCACTGGACTTTTAATGTTATTTGATTGCTGGCTATCTCACACTTTGTAATCCTTAGATACTGCTGTGTTTGTGTGGCTAGCTGTAGTTTAGGTTGCTTAAAAATGACTAAAATTGCATTTACTCTATTGTTTAACCCCAGCCAGCAACTAAACAGCACACAGCTACTTGCTCATCCTTCTGGGGATGGGGGGGAAAGAATTGGAAAGGTAAAGTGAGAAAACTTGTGGATTGATATAAGAACAGTTTAATATCTGAAATAAAATAATTATAATTGTTATTTATGTCAATAAAAAGAAAAAAAATAGAGAAATAAAGACAAGTGATGCAAATGAAAACAGTTGCTCACCATCAACCAACCAATGCCCAGACACTGTCCAGCTGAGAGGAACCCTCCCTTCCCCCAGCTTTACATCCTGAGCATGACGCCGTATGGTCTGGAATATCCCCCAACTCCTTGTGCACCCCCAGCCTGCTCGCTGGTGGGGTGATGTGAGGAGCAGAAAAGGCCTTGGCTCTGTGTAAGCACTGCTCAGCAGCAATGAAAACATTCCTGTGTTATCAACACTGTTTTGATCACAAATCCAATAGTTCCATACTGGCTACTAAGAAGAAAATTAACCTTGCCACAGCCCAAACCAGCACAGTATTGAGAATTTCCTTCTGCTTTTCCATCTTGCTATCACTGGAAACTGTTCCCAGCACAGATACAAAACACAGCCCCATACCAGCTACTATGAAGAAAATTAACTCTACCCCAGCCAAAACAAGCATGCTCAAATGTGTTTTAATTACTGTTCCCTATAGGCCAAACTACAGTATCAAAGAATATGTCTTTTATGGTTTTTTTTGTAGAATGAGCAGAGGCAAAGTCTTCAGCACAAATGGATTACAATTCCCAATACTAGATGAGAATGCTTTAGAATTGCAGCATGCTTTTCTTTTGTTTGACATCCCCTTGTCCTCAATGTTTTTTCTAATCCTATTATTTCCTTTCTTCAGAAGTACAGAATACAGTAGCTGCATCCCTTAGAGGAAAGGACAAACTGACAAGATCACTTGCTGCATTATGCTGTGTTGATAGACTGTTTAAATCCCGCATTTGTAATGCAGATGGAAATAAACAGTTTCTGAGCAAAAGCTGATTAAAGAATTTAGTCAGAATTTTGTATCACAAAGAAATTGCTTACTTAAGCAAAAGAAAGACTGATGGGGCCCAAGTGATTAAGCAACCCCCACCCCAAAGGATTCTAAAATACTCATGCTATAGGGCCACATAGCATTTAACAAACTTGAATTTCAGCTCTTTAGAGGCGTGGGGACCCTATGGTAAAAATTACTTTGACAAGCTTTATAGCAGGATGTGTTTCAAGGAAAACAATCCAGTGAGTCAGTGTGCAAAATATTTGCTTCCTTCATTTTCTGTCGTTATGCACACGCAGAAGCTGTGGATGTAAATGACATACTCCACTCCCAATTAGAGCTGAGCCCTTCCGTTCTCTTGACCTTTTGGAAGGTTTGGGCTTAGCATCCAAATCCTATATTGATTTTTTGGTTATTTGAGTTAGCCCTGGTTTCCGTATGGGATATTAGAATTCCAGCCAGATATGGGTGTGAACTGTTATTAGCCCAGATAGTGGTCTGTCTTCAAAGCTGTTTCAGCAGTGCTATCTACTCTCCCCTAATCCATCAATAAAGTATATTTATTGAATTTAGTCAATTTTCTTGTTTGTTTGTTTGTTTTTTTTCCTGTGGCCTTCTTTTCTTTCCAGTTGCTGTGAATGTATAAGCTTTTGTAATAAAGATCTGGTCTTTAATATACTGCCTTTGGCTTATTTAGAGCCATCCTCTGAAATGCCCCACAGGGAGCTATATTTTTACTTCACTTTCTAGAAACAGAAATCTGAGTGTACTGTTAAAAGGGGAAGTTTAACACTGGAGGCAGTCTGTTAATTTGAGGCTAACAAGCTGGATGTATGACTTCAGCTACAAAATATGTATTAAAAAAAACCCTAATTGATTAATAAAGATACTACAAAAACAGTGTTCTTAGGAGAAACACAGAGGAATGTGGGCTCTTTTAGGTAGCAGCAGAGATACAATTTTGCACGCAGCTTTTTGATATTTTGACTGACTGTTAACTACAGATAAGCTGCATATTAATCCCAGTGCTTTCTTCTGGGGATGCAATCATCACAAAGCATCCAAAGGTAGTACCAAACAAGCAGATACACAGTAAACTGCCAGAGTGCCAGTCCCTGAACTAAAAAGCAGCAGCGACGGTGGCAGTGGCAGAGTCACTGTTCGATGTAGCAGCCAACACCAGCTCAGCACCTCCCAGCAGAGCAGGTGAAACTGAATTTTGTTCCATCAGGGATGACAGATGGGGCCTGGCCAAAGCCTTGCTGCTCCTGGCAAGGGCAGGAGCGGAGGAGGATAGAGGTGAACCAGGGGAAAAACCCAGAGGGACAGCTGTGTTTCTCATGCTGGGGGCTGTGGGAGGCCGAGTACAGCAATGCCTTATGCTCAGAGAGGTCCAAATCTGCCCCCCAGCCTGACCTGCTCCCGTAACACACACACAGAGGCACACACAGACACACACAGACGCTCCCTTTTGCTTTGCTGCAGCAGCTGCACTGCAGTCCAGGGCTCCAGCCTGGTCTCAGTAGGCAGCAGGACCATGGGCACTGCATCATCCCTGGCTGCTCTCTGTGAGCTTCCTCGCTTGCTGATCTGTGCCCTTTTAGCAGTGCTTCTGCCACCTGGCCTGAAATGCAAACGTCAGCTAGGTGTGCTAACAGACCTGAGGAGCCAGTGCCCACATAAATTGAGACTTTTTGATTAAAAACACCCTATAAAGGTAGTTGTATGATCTTTGTTATCTTGGTATCTAAGATCCATGCAATATTGATCCTTGTACCTAGCTCTGATGGTGTTAAGTATTTCCTTCCGTCACAGATGAAAAGCTGCTGGGATGGTGATGTACCTGAGGCAACATGAGAGATGAATAGCAGAGCTGTGAACTGAATCCAGGTCGCAGCCCAGCCTCCTAGCCAGGAGCATGGCCTTTGTTTGCTTGCAGCATCACACATCCTCCTGGGTCTGCAGCGAAGTACTGTGATTCTCTCTTACTGCTTATAATTCTGACTTGAACTCTGGGAATGTCTCTCAACTCCGCAAGTATATATGATTGGAAAAATACTGGACACTGATTGGGGCAATCAAGACATATGCTGCCATTCATAAACTGGCTTAGGTATTAGAACTGGACTTTACTGCTCTCTTTACACCTACTGAAATAATATTCTTTATTTCACAGCTTATTTAGAAGCTTCTAATTTCCAGACTAAACATGTTCGTAGTCTGTGTCTATCTATTTCTCCTTGTGTTAATATTCTGGTTTATTTAAATAGACCTTTTGTTTTACAGTATTTTTTTCTGATGAAAGAACCAGAAAACTCTAATAGGACTGAATTTGGGGAGGTTAATTCAGTGTAGAACTTTATCCTGAGTGTTTTTATGGAACTTTTATGCAGAATTTATGTACACAGAGATACCCGAGGTACTTCAAAAACATTAATTCAGAGATCCTCACAGCTCCACTCTGTTGTAGGTAGGCATTTTACCATTGCATAGAGTGCAGCCAATTGCAGCATTGGTGTGTCTCACCTTTGAGAAGACCTCTTTATTTGGCTTTAATATGTTGGCTTTTTTAAAACATACGTATAACATATTTTAACATATATTAAAAGCATAGTATATATTAAAAGCATAACAGGGTACAAAATTTGAATATAGTTTGGGACCTGGGTTTATGTTTGTTGCCACAATTTATCTGACCTTCTAAGGTCATTGATTGAGAATCTGAGTAGTGGTTTTTAGTTGCCTACACTTTGAACATCCAGAAGGATGTCTTAATATAAGAAAAGCCTGAGTGAACACTTAAAAAGCTTTGCTCTGTACAAACCATCACAAGTCTAGGGCACAGTTCCATAAATAGTGGGACTTGTGAAGATTGCTTTCCTGCGAATTTGCATCTTTATATTAATTGACTTTGGTGTCAGTGAAGGCACAAGATCTTACCAAAACTTTTCTGGCAGATCCTTTGTAAGGATTTTTGTTTCTCCTTATCACCACATTGGAAGTGCCTGAAGTTCTTTCCAGGTGAACTACAGGTCTGTATTGTCTTCCCTTCTTCTAATTTTAAAACACCTTGATAAATATTATTGAATTCTTTTCAGTGTGTTGGCCAGTTACAAGATGGCATACAGTAAGATTGCACTATTCTTATTTCCATCAGCAACCAGGCCAAAAATGCTATGTTCACAGTCGTGTTCCTAAACATAGCTGTATTGATGGTCAAGGAACTATGTTGATTGATACTATCCAGGGTGTGGTCCCATACTGTGTAAACAATGCTAGTGCAGGACTTTGTCAGAAACTTAAACCACTTCCTTCTTCCCTACTTAGGGTGTGATTGGTGCAGTACAGCCCTCAGTGCCTGCAGCTGATGTGCAGTAATTACAAACTTTGAAGAGTTGCAGGACACTGTGAACATCTTGCACCTGTGTCATTTGGCTGTTGTGACAATGCCAGAACACTAGAATTTTTAAGACTTCTTTTTAATGACTAGAGTGTGTATAGACTACAGGCTGTATTCTGTGCCTAGATAGTCAATCACCATAAAATGCAACTAGAGGTAGTGAGAAGGGAGTATATTACACTGAACACATAAATCTCTAATATACTTTTGTCTATTTTTAGTGTTATTGAGGTCTTACAACTTTCACCTTCTGATACTAGCGGGGCTTATTTTAAGTTTAAGAAGTATTTCTGGGCAAAAGTCACAAAAAATCCGTATGGCAGCAGAGATAGTATTATTATAGTAAGTATTTTTAATATAATTTATAAATATGCAATAAAACCCTACTAAGTCAGTGTAATTTGTAAGGCATTTCAGAAGAAAAATGTTTGCTTGATTCTGAATTATTAGTTTAGCCCTACAGATGTTGGTATTAAAATGCTTCATTCACGAAGTAGTAATATAATGTAAGCACACTTGGATCTTGGTTTGGATTCTACATATGCCTTAAGGTGCAGAAGAATTTCAAACAATTGAAATGAAGAGGCAGGGTAATGAGGAGGCTCTTTTAAATTATGCAGTGCTAGTATTCTCGCTCCCAAGATTTTGTACGTGTTACAAGAAGCTTGTGAACTGTGCTAAAGCGAAAGGGGATGACTGAAGAAGATGTGCGTGGGGGTAAAACTCTCCCAGAAGAAACCTGGAAAAAAGGGAAGGGTGAGCACTGAAGGGGAGGAGGAAGAAAATAAAGTGGAACATGAAAGTTCGAGTTGTGCAGATTAAACTGTCCCAGGGGCTGTTTTCCATGCTATATGATGATCACTTGTCTAAATCCTGATGCAAATTCATCTGAAATGTGTGAGTTTTGCATGCATAAGAAAGGCAGGACTTAGCCCCATATGGCTTATCACTTTGATCTTCAAAGGTCAATTTTGTATTGCTAAGCCAGTTTTGAATAGGTCCCCAATTAATTAGGAAAGCACTTCTGTTCAGAAAATAAAGGTGCATCTGCTCAGTGTTATTTTTTTTTTTGCAACACAGAAATTAATGACTGCAAACAAAACAATATTTCCTATTGCATTCCCTCTGCCCTTACAGAACAGCAGTAATGCAGAATAAACCCTCACTAGCTATTCTGACTTCTTCATCAACTAACCTCTCTGAATGACTACAATAATAGACATAACTCTTGCCTGTAGAGAACTGTGTTTTCTTTGGTAGAAAGAAGTTAGATTAACCTTAGCTTTTTGTATGGCATCTTTCATGTAAACTACATTCCAAACCACATTATAGAGTATGAGCAGCAGCAACAAAGAAAGTAAAAAGTAAAATAGAGAATAGTAGCTATAGACAAGGAAGAAAATGAAATCAGAAAAGAAAGAATATGTTAATGAGTCAGGGTATCAATTTCATATGACAGAAAAGACATTCACACCTAGAAATAATAACGTGGAGTGAAGAAAAAGGAAGGCCCATGTTAGATGAATTGAGGAAAAGGACAGCCAGTAATACCTTGAGCTGCATTTGCTGTATGAATAAGTAAACAAAAATCTTTTGGAGTATGGAGACCCAATTCACCAGTATTTTCCCACTGCTTTGCAATGCTCTAGTTGTTTCTGTTGTGGAATGGAATAAGCCTGGGAAAACCTCTGGGTTGTTTTTGGTTTTGGTTTTTTTTTTTTGTTTTATTTTTTTAAATTCAAATAAAGAGGCCATTTTACCAATTTTTTAATTGTGAGTGCACTTTTTTTTCTTTTGTGTTTTGTTTTTTTGTGTGTGTGATGGTGGTGGGGTTTTGTTTTCTTTTTGGTTTTGTTGTTTTTTAAATTTTACTCCTATCAGAAATCAACAAAACCTTAGCCTGGTTGGTCTACATGTGAAGTAAGAAATACCACTTTTTACAGACAGAGGAAGAAAAGAGAGTTGCTTATGGGTTAGCTAGAAACATCCTCAGTCTTTTGGCTGGAATGAGACTACAAAAAAAACCGTTTATTCCCCCACAGATCACTCTCTCAGTTGGCTTTGCATGTCAAGTGAATGAAATAGAGTCTTGTTAGCAGACATATTTGGACTTCAATAAAGCCTCTGCAGGAATCCTCTTGCACTGCAAGTCAACTTGAAGCAGTGGCCTGAACAATAAATGCTACAGATTTAAGACCCATTCAGCAGGGGACTTAAGTGCGCATTGTTTCAAATGTATTCAGAATCCCACAGATGCTTCCAGCACTTGCATGTTCACATGCTGGGAAAAGATCAAATAATGAAGACAGTTTGAGATTTATAATACCACTACTGTAGACTTCTGATGGAATGGTATAATGTGTCCCTAACTTTATGCTTGAATGCTCTGGGGCATTCTGTGTAATCAAGACCTTTGGTTTTCCTTGTCCACAAAATGTGTGGGGAGGAGTAGAGGAGATGCAGGTGGATTAAGAGAGAACATTCACAGTTGAACTGAGCTCAGCTGGTTGCTGTAGATGATATGATTTACTTTAACCTCAGGTATTTCAAAGAAAGGGATGCTAAATGCTTTGAGTAGGCATTTAGCAAAAAAGACTTGGCTCCAATAAAAATTTGCTAAATATTATTATACAAATTATTGTTAAAATATTAAGAAAAAAATATTGTGAAGCAAATGCAAGGATAAATTTGATCTTGAATCAGTGGACTCCTTGGGTTCTGGTCTTTTCTTTTGTATACTATATACTTCTCAGGAATCCAGGGGTAAAAAATGAGTTCCTAAATGCAAATAATTTTGTATGATGTGAATGTTATAATGATGAATCAAGGATAATTTGATTTGTATGGCATTTTTCTACACACCTACTCATTTTGAGGAAGGAGAAACTTATCTGCCTTTCCACCTGCATAACAACACAAGGCACATGATCTTAGATCAAATAATCTAGTGTTGATATAGTTGCTTGGATAGATATATTTATTGTGTTCAAAGTAAATGTGAAAGAAACACTGAAGAAAATGTGTGCTGTCCCAAAGAGGGGTTCAGAAATACGAGATGTTTAAACCTGTTCTTATGCTTCCCTTTCACCTAGCATCAACAGGCCAATATTGGATTTGTAGAAAAAAAAAAAAGTAACCAAATAACTTTTACTTATAATTTGTGATCATACTGGGAATTCCTTTTTCCTATTATCACTAGTTTTTCTAAAACTAAAAAACAAGCACTAGCCTCCTCCCTGCCTCCAGCGAGGCAGGAGGCACATACCACAGCAGCAGGGACCTGCCTTTCAAACATCCCACATCTGCCCGGAGCCAGAAAATCCATGTGTCCACAATGAATGTAAAGTAAAACCTTACTTAGGGTAAGAAGAGAGTCTTACCTTGAACCTCTTAAAAAAAAAAAAAAAAAAAAAAGATGACTGTTTTCTGTTATTATTTAATAGACTTTTTGTTTGAAGTCCTCATGGTAGAATTTGGCCCTAACTTCAGAGAGCTATAGCTGCACATTTCATACCATGAGGTAGTGAGTAGTTGCGTATAAAATAAGTGGGTATCTCGAACACAAGGGTATTTCAGAAATCAGATCATGCAGCTTCATTCTGCTGTATCTCCTCTTAAATGCCATGCAAGAATAAAAAATAAACATATATGTGTCTGTGCAGCATTTGTTTAATTATTTTTTCTTAGTAGGCAGGCAAAGCTTAATGAACTGCCATGTAAGATCTTCCTATTTTAAGTTATTGAGCAGTTTATGCACCGAACTTGTTAAAGTAAACTTTTCTTACCCTTTCTCTCAGAGGGTTCTTAGCTTTGGGGAAAAGGGCAGAAGAGGGAAACAAAAGGATGCAGACACAGTCTCTGACCTTGACCCACCTGGACTAGCTCTGGGCAGATATGGGATGTTTGAAAGGCAGGTCCCCTGCTGCTGTGATATGTGCCTCCTGCCTCACTGGAGGCAGGGAGGAGGCTAGTGCACGGCTGTCACTCCTGAAACATCAGAGTGCCCCTGTGCCATTATCTTACTGGAAGTTAACCGTGCTTGTCTCTTTGGGTGGAGCTGACACTGGTTCCTTTTGGTGCTGGTACAACGTGCAGTAGCACCTGCCTCCAGCCCACTAACCCATAAAAACCAACTGTGGTGATCACCACATGGTTATTGTATAGAAAGAAGCAATAAGAAAAATTCCCTGCTTTAATGTTTACATTTAGAATTGGAAAAACTTACTCATTTAAGGTTTCTTCTTTAAGAAATTAGGAGAAATAACAGGAATAGATATTTCTACTTCTGTTGGCTAAGTCTTCACAGTACACTATGCTGCAGTCCAGGTCTGTATTGCTGTTTTGCTTTGTGTTGAGTGAAAGGCCCTTCTCTGAATGTGTGTGCTCACTTTGGATTCTCATGAGAATTTTGAATCACTTTCTGCTTTATTTAATTCCTTTCATATGATGATTTATCTGAACGCTTGTTTGAAGCTGAGCTTATTTACCAGAAGTGAGATACAACCCAATGAGTAAGGAAGTTGTGGACAAGGAATTTTCTAAGATACATTCATTGGTAAATTGATACAAAGATGTAGTTATGTTAAATGATAAGGTATATGTGTGATAAATTGCACTGAAGCAAATGAGAAACACCTTTGGATTAAAATGACGATCAGACTAATGATCACTTTTGAAACAGTTAATCCTGGTGCTTTGTAAAGACCCTTTGATCAGTGACTGCAGTGGATGAAGGGTTTTGCTTCTTCCAATGTTTTTTTCTGAAGTCTGTAGAGCACAAGGTAGATAATTGTACATGTTTTATATGTTTAACCTTTCTACATTTAAAAAGGATTTTCTTTATCTGCATTTAATGCAAGGCTTGGTTAAATTTGATCAGTACAGTTTTAGATATTGTACATATCTGTGGTTTGTATACAGGATTACAATTTAAAGAGCCCATGTGCAAATGAAGGAAGAAGGTGATTGATTTTCAAATGTAGGTGTATTTCAGGGTGGTATGTATGGTATGCAGGGAATATTCAGAGAATTTACTTTGCTTATTTTAAAAAATAGCAATTTCATATCTTAAAGAGTAACAGGTGTAGGAAATAAAGTACAATGAAGAAGAAAAATGGCTAGAAAATGTTTTCTAAATCCGAAAGAATATCATCAGCAGATCCAATTGATGTGTGATTATGAGAATGATACTGAGAGCAGTCTGAACTGGGAAAGAGAGCTGTGGAAGTCACTCTAGCAAGGATAGCAGGCAGGGAGTAGGTTTCACAAAGATCCAGACAAAGAAATTTTGATGCCATATTTTGTCCAGTTTCCAACTGAAGGGATGCTTTGAAGGATGGTACTTAACATTTAATTGTATTGTCTTTGAAATAACTTGTCTGTGAGCAAAGCTTCTGTCTAACCCTATAAATTACTGGTTGGGTTATGCCCTGGAGTATGAGAGTTTACTACCCTATGAAATTGGTTTTGTTCTGTCTACTGTAGCATAGTTCATTCTCATTTTTCATATAAATATCTAATGAACATTCCAAACTATGAAAAATGAAACACTTTCAGTGACTTCAGTGGGAGCTATGCAGTATGAAATAGGACTTCTAGAAGCAAACTTAATGAAATTTGTAAACTCAAATCAGTAACCAATTTTGTCTTGTTCAATTTATTGTTATAAATACAAGTATTCTAGATGTATTGGAAAAGTTTTTTTCTACAGCATTTAATATGAGAGCTCCACCTTAAATTAGTACAATTGCTGGATACTTACAAAGAGAAGTAGATGTAGGAGATCACCCAATTTGAATATAAGGTATGAAGTGGTTCAGTATGTGAGTACAAGTTCAACAGTCAGGCCATTGTTAATAAAAGACAAAGAAAAGATATCTGGGAGTATTCTGTAATTAGTATTTTGAATCATTCATAAAAAAACCCAAAACAGTTCTCTTGATTCCAGAACACCAAATTGCTTGTCAAATATATCTGATCCTTGATTTAAGTTGTTCTAGAAACTAAAGAACTTGTTACTTCAAAAAGACTTTCATGCAGCCTTTAGAAATGTACATACATGCCTGTACATTCAGATTCTTTCACATGCTGTTTTTCTTCGCCAGTTTTCTGTGGTCTGTGAAAAAAATCTGCAGACGCACATATGGGGCTGTAAAAATATGCCTACAGTTTTAGATACTTGAATATTCTAAGAAGCTCCATAGAAATGTATCTAAATATTCTTTGCATATCTGTTCATAAAAGAAAGGGAAAAAAAGTGATGTGTATATATGAAGCATGGGACCACCAGCTTAAGAAGAAGAAAAAGCTGAAAAGTACATGCAACATTGAAAGAGTTTGTCATGATCTTAGGATCAAACTCAGAGTTTTGGCGCTTAGGACTGCAATCATAGAGAAAGAAATAGTAAAATTGATCTTTAAGCAATGTGAAGTCTAGACTTTGTGATTTTGAGGGAACCCTTGGAACATCTAATGTAGCTTTTACCTGTATTCAAGCGGACTAGATGTATTAATAGAGAGAAGTTCTATCAAGGGCTTTTAATGAACATAAAGACACCTTCTCTCAAAAGGCCCTTGAGTTGCAGATTATTGAAGGCCAGGACAACATGCCAGCACATATATTTACTCTGTTCTTCTGCTCTTATGTTATGAGTCATAGCCAGAAATGGGGCCATCAGGCTAGATGAACCTTTAGTCAGACCCATAACGGCTTTGTTAGCAAGATCTGATTAAACTGACAGCTGGCAGGGAACTTTCAGCCACAAATGTGGGGAAAAAAGTAACCAAAACAAAAAACATCCTCCCCCCCAAAAAAAAAAACCCCACCCCAAACAACCAACCAAAACACCTATTACAAATAAAGATATGGAACTAAGTCCTTCAGAGGAAGTACAGAAAGGATCCTTTCCTGTCATACATACAATTTTATTAGAAGGGGAGCATTTTGTCCATTTTGGCCTTCAATCAGAATAATAATATGCCTTTTTCCTAGTCCCTTCAGTGGCAAACAAATTGTTTATTCTTTGAACTCATCTCATTTTTCTTCATTACTAATGAATAAGCAGGTGTTTGCTGCTCATATGTGGTCTGAGAAGTGCTGGTTAGAATTTTCATCTCTCTGTGAAGTTGTGGTGAAATAAGCCGGGGGATGAATTTATGTTCAAACTCCACTGTAACTGTCCAGGTACATGCTGTTTTCCTGTAAGGAACAGGTTTCCTTTCTGGCAGAGTAGAGTTATCCATCTCTAAGGGGGGTGGAAATCTGCATACCCAACCTTACATTAGTGTACCTTTTTTCCAGTCACATCCTCTCTGGGAAAACTGATTCTGAGTGTATCATTTAACTTCCATTGTACTGGGATTATCCTGACTTTGTAGACAGAAGACTTAAGGAGACTTGGAGAGAGATTTTGACAGATGTTCTAAAAATAGTAAGAATGCGCTCAATGGGAAAATACCAGGAGGCTATGGTATAAGTAACTTTATTATCTTCTCCCCTGCTAGTCACTAGGTCACTAGATTTAGCACTTCAGAGAAGCTGAACTTCTTTCTAGCTAGCTGTGAGAATGAAGTCTGAGTTATCTATTAAGACATGGTCTTGATTATTTCTCAGAATTTACGACTCTGGCAGGTAACTCTATGTACATGCTATTGTGCTGTGCTTCTTTTTGATAGATCCTTACCTGTTTCATTTCACTGCCTCTGTTTGAGTGACCTAGGCTGACTGTATGTTCTCCAGTGCCATAAGCATCATTTCACTGTACCTTGTTAAAAATGGACAGAATATGTTTGCTTTGATTTTAAATCATGCACTCACTGTGCCCAAGTCCAGCTTGTCTTGCCATGCCAATACAAGACATGCAACTTGGAAGAAAGCATAGTAATGCTGTGAGAGCAAGAATTCAGTTTAGGAAGTCCCATGTGGGATTGCCTCTGGACTTTTATCATCAGCAGCATTGCCCTTCAGCTTCTAAAGGACTGACCTGAATCTAACAGGCACACAAATGGTTAAAGGTGATTTCTAGGACGTTAGTATACCGTTATCCAACAAATAATCAGACAGCCTCAGAGAAGATGATCAATGGCTAATTCTATTGCACATAGTTTTGCACTCTTCATGTCCTTTTTCCATATAGGGTTTTACTCCAAACACCTCTGTAGCACTGCAGTTGCTGGAGTCTCTTTAAGCGCATGGAGGACATATTTCCTTCATTAAATACTTTTGGGCTTGACAAGTGATGATAAGGAGACTAAGCATTCCTGTTCTGTGTCACATAAGTCAGTGTAGGACATTCTTCTTCTCATGGGACATGAGAAGAACACCTCATGGGGAAGGTGTGGTATGGGACAAAGATGGAAGTTTTGTGCAACACTGTAGGATTTTTGTGGGTTTTCTCATCTGGAGGGATATTCCAGACAAAAATGCTGTTTTGGGAATGTGTACGTTAGCTTGGAGATAGGAGGCTAACAGAGAAGCTGAAGACCCTTAGTGTTCCTTTTCTTCTCTCTGCTGCCAACTGTGATCTCATGCTTCATGGCTTTTTTAATATGCAAGAGATGAATCTTAAAGCAAGTGAGGAGAAGTTTCACAGGAGAGGAAAAGATTGTGAAAGTGTGAGTGGAGAGTAGCTGGACTTTGATCACTAGGATTGCTATGCACACAGTTTACTTCATTTGGAAAACCTGCCAATAATTAGTTCATTAAGTAAAGTCATCTTGGTGAAAAGGGCTATCTCAGGCTAGCAATTAATTTATGATTTTACAAAAACTCAGATGAATTTTATTTGAACACTAACTTCCGTAAGTATTGACCCAGGGAACCCAGATCTGAAGCCTGAATTTGGAGCACACGCCACAGCGTGGAAATGCATGAGCATCGCAATCTCACTGTGCCTGACTTCTCTTCTTTTAGAAAGATATAATACACAGAGGCTTAGGTGTCTTAAGCTGTTGTGTGTGTGTATATATATATGTAATGTTACTTTTTTTAATTGGAATTAAATTTATCCTCAGACAAGCTATCACTAGTGCTGTTCTGCAATTCTTCTCTCTGATTTTTATTTTTTTTTTCTCCCATATTCTTTTTATTTTCACTTTTGGCTACTCTGCATTCTAAAATAAGTCAGTCCATCTGCACAGAAAATAAACACAAGAAACAGAGGGCAGAAGTTGTTTGTGCTTTTCAGATCTGTCTCTTGGTTTTTACTGTTTGTCTGTTTAGATGTTTTAACCCCAGCCAGCAACTCAGCCCCACGCAGCTGCTCACTCACTCTCCCTATGTCGGGATGGGGGAGAGAATCAGAAAGTGAGAAACTTGTGGGTTGAGACAAAGACACTTTAATAAGTAAAGCAAAAGCTGCGTGTGCAAGCAAAGCAAAACAAGGAATTCGTTCACCACTTCCCATGGGCAGGCAGGCGTTCAGCCATCTCCAGGACAGCAGGGCTCCATCACACATAACGTTTACTTGGGAAGACAAACACCATCATTCCCAATGTCCCGCTCTTCCTTCTTCTTCCCCCAGCTTTACATGTTGAGAATGACACCATATGGTGTGGGATATCCCTGGAGTCAGTTGGGATCAGCTGTCCTGGTTGTGTCCCCTCCCAACTCCTTGTGCACCCCCAGCCTGCTCACTGCTGGGGTGGTGTGAGGAGCAGGAAAGGCCTTGGCTCTGTGTAAGCACTACTCAGCAATAATGAAAACATCCCTGTGTTATCAGCACTGTTTTGATCACAAATCTAATAGCTCCATACTGGCTACTGTGAAGAAAATTAACCCTATCCCAGCCAAAACCAGCACAGTATTGAAAATTTCCTTCTGCTTTTCCATCTTGCCATCACTCGAAACTTTCTGATGGTGGTAAAGGCATTCTTAATGAAACTGCCTTTTCAAATACTAAATTCAGTGGAACTTTGTAAATCTTTGGCTGATTGTGATCTTTCTTGTATGCAGAAAAATAGTCTTGAAGTTGCAGCAGAATGTTGCAGGCTGCTATCAGAATTCAAAATTTGGAAAAGTTGAAATTCTAATATTCAAATTTCTAGTAATTTTTGAGGTCTTTTGGGATTTGAAAATATGCATTTGATTTGAATATGTCAATACAAACCCCTGAGTTAGCTTTATTATGGTTTTGGAAGACCTATACTTGTTCCTTTAGTCTTTCTGTTCGAAGAAGTATATGTATTTCACTGTCGAAACTTCTTAAATAACCTAAGAAAGTCCTTTGGAAGCCTGGAGAATAAAGGATTCATTCCTATTGCATATTTTTTCCACTTCAAAACTTGACAGTGATTAATCATAAAGCAGTGAAAACAAAGGTATATTATTATTATTACTTTAGTACTAGGCATTTGCAGAAGATTTTGTTTTAGGATCAGCACTATTATTTGTGCATTACACTGAACAATGAGCAATTGTAGTGCAGCTCTCCAGTCCTTACTTGCTTTCTTATCTTCCTTTTTGTCTTCTATGTCATCTTCATTTTTTCTCCTCACTTTCTACTTTTATCAAGTACTATAGGATGGCTTTTTGTTACTGCAAGGTGGAGTTTCTTTCTCACAAGTCCATGGGGCTAATCATATGTCTTTATTCAATATGTAGCTCAGAGTAAATTGACATACTTTCCCTATGTTACATCTTTTGACAGGTTTGATACACAATAGATTTCAGAATTAATTAATTTTGAAACATGTATTTCAGCATTTTTCTTTCATAATGAGTGAGATATAAGTGCTCCGTGGAGAATAGATTTTCATCTGGTATAATTTTTGATAGCTTTTGGGAAAAAGAAAAACTTAATGAAGGACGCTTGAAAATGTTATATGTGATAGAAGAATTGTATCAAATTATTGAAACCATGTGATCATATGAGTAACATGGACGCAGAAAAATCCTTCAGGCTCTTGATAAGATAGTTTGTTGATCAAAGGTGTATGTGGAGATTAGGTACACTTTAAAATAGGCTTTTATTTCAGCTTGTATTAACAGCATAATGGTGTCTACTACCATGCAACGTTCAGTAGAAGTAATTTTGTACTTAATGATCATAGGTTTTTTTGTGTAATTAGTTTGACAATTTGCTTCATTGTCTACAAAATATGGTGGATCTATCAAATGTTTTGTTAGAAAATGGTGAGCTGCAGACTTCTTTTGCAAGTTATTGGACACCTTCAATACCTAATCTATCACAAAGCAACCACTTCCTTCAATTTCTTTTACAGCTAATGGTGATTTCCTGGAGCACAGCTACTTGCATGGAAGGAGCTGGGTCTGGATTCTTCTGATTTTAAAACATTAAAATCTAGACAGAAAAAAACCCTGAGCACTTGCAAGATTTCCTTTCTAGTAGAACAAAGAAGGGTACAGCTCTGTGGCAAGGATTGAACTGTGGTGCAACCACCTTCCCAATATTTCATCTGTTTTTAAAGTCCAAAGCCTTCTTTGGCTTACACGCATTGCTTTTCATACATTTTGTAGCTACATCAGCAAAAGTATCCGGATTTCCCTTTTACTGTAGTGTACCATTAACATTTAATTCTGAACACAGCTGCTCTCGTGAGACCTCACTTGGAGTATTATGTGCAATTCTGGTATCCTCAACATAAAAAGGTCATGGAGCTGTTGGAGCAAGTCCAGAGGAGGGCCACGAGGATGACAAGGGGGCTAGACCACCTCCTGTATGAAGACAGGCTGAGAAAGTCGGGGCTGTGCAGCCTGGAGAGGAGAAGGCTGTGTGGAGACCTCACAGCGGCCTTCCAGTATCTGAAGGGGGCCTATAAGAGTGCTGGGGAGGGACTCTTCATCAGGACTGTAGTGGTAGGACAAGGGGTAAAGGGTTCAAACTTAAACAGGGGAAGTTCAGGTTAAATATAAGGAAGAAGTTCTTTACTGTGAGGGTGGTGAGGCACTGGAATGGGTTGCCCAAGGAAGTTGTGAATGCTCCATCGCTGGGAGTGTTCAAGGCCAGGTTGGACGGAGCCTTGGACGACATGGTTTAGTGCAAGGTGTCCCTGCCCATGGCAGGGGGGTTGGAACTAGATGATCTTAAGGTCCTTTCCAACCCTAACTATTCTATGATTCTATGATTCTGTGATTTGTGCATCTGATGTCACTGAGCAGCTTGGTTCAGGTTTACTGAGATCGATATATTGTGGATGAACCTAGGAGATCAAAGGCGCTTCCCAGTAGCTGCAATTCTTTATAGGGCAATAGCTGTGCATTTTAATGGAAAGAGCAGCTTCTTCTGATCCTTCCTGCATGGATAGCAGCTTTCTCTCCATCTTTTTCCTTCTTTGATGTTAGGTAGAACCTTATGTTCCTTTCAAAATGTTACTGAGAATGAAGCTATGTTTCTACCATCTGAAAAAAAAGATAGACATGGTTAAATCCTGTCCTAGTAACAACTATTGATGGACTAGGTAAAAGCAGACTTCGATCCTACTTGCTAGTCATTTTCCAACAAGGCAAGGCAAGGCATTGCATTCCTGCCATTTTAGAAATAGTGGGAATAGGCCTGAGTCAGGTCACTTATCAGACCTCCTATCCAGAATCCTTAGTCTGAATCTAAGAATTTTTCAGTGATTCAATTTACAGAGTTGCTACCTGTATTTTTATTGAATAAGGATTTTATTTCTTCCCTAACATGGACTGAGAAAACATAGTAGATGTATATGCCTGCTGTATCATTTACAAGATAAGATTAATTCAGAAGATTAATCTGAAATTTGTGTACTCAAACAAAAGACAGATGTGGGTAATTAGACATTTGGTAAAAGTAAACATTGTTGTATTTCTGCAATTTATATGTATATGGAGGTTACCTTTCATCTGAGAACATAAGTACCTTTTCAGCATTTGTTATACTCCAGAAGTAAAACCATTTCACTGTTTTTATGCTCATCCCATCATTTCTGCATTGTTGTTACATGTCTTAATGCAGACTAATGTGTTCAATTTGCAAGCTCTCTTATATTGCATGCATAGATCTCCTGAACACTTTCCTGCTGCTTTCTTCAGTTCTCAGGCCCATTGCAGCCCTCTAAGCGTATCTCGTGGTTAGTCACTTTTGACCTGATGGCTTTTGTATCTTTAGGGCTTTATGAATTGAACTACTCATTCATCCCAACATGCTTCAAGAGAAGATTAATTAGCATATCTGCTCACTCCTAAACTTCTTCTCAAGAGATATTTCCACGTGGTATTAAACATATAGAGACATCAGGCTCCTCTCTTCAAGTTTGTTCTCTGATTCAAATCTCACAATGAAATGCCACAGACTTTCTTAAAGCTACGGTAGCTGTGTAGCAAACTAATTCCACCACTTTTTTAAATTAAATTAGGCTTCTGTAGGTTTATTTATATGGGAGGCTATGGAATGACTCTTGTTGATTCACTAACTCGTTCCTTTATTTCACTGCTGTATTATAAAAGAAGTATTACTGATTCTTAATCTCACTGTATCTTCAAACTAGTGTAAAGAAACACAAAGACTTGAAGCAATATACAAGACAGCTTTAATTCTCTTAATATTTCAAAATCTTCAATGATAAGAAGTCAGCAGATAAAGAAGTTCATTGGTATTTTTAGATCCTAATGGTGTTCTTACATAAGTGTCTAGCTCTCAGAATACTTTAGACAACTATAGTTAGATACTAACATCAAAATAGGTATATGAATTTAGCAAATGTAACTTGCAGTCTAGATGCCTAATCAAATAAACTCAGCCTTCCTAATCTGTATAAGAAAAGGTTATTTAACTTATAACATAATCACATAATGTACAATGTACACATAATGTACAAGTCGTGTTTGGAAGACTGAGGAAGATGAGACAAAGCTCCATTTTTGATGAAAAAGGTGTAAACAGACCATGTTGTTGTAAGCTCAAGTTAGAAATATTAAGCTGATGAAAGGAATATTTTTTTTTTCTTTTTTTCAGTAATGAAGATTATAAACTATTGGAGAAACTTCTACAGGGGTGTGGCACACCCTTCAAACCTTAAAATGTCTTATTTTTTGAGTTATGTACACTTTAGCTCAGATGGAAATGAGCTGATTTCGAACATTATAGGTAACATTCTTTGACTTAGTACACTGCTTTCTGGGGATTAGATTTACCTACAGTATTCCCTGTCAGAAAAGATCCCTTCTTGATTTTCGTTACAAATTTGTGCTTATAATTTCATGTAGAGAAAACGGGATTCTCTTTTTCCGGTTTCAGACAAAAATTAGATGTCAGTTATTCTGTTTTTTCTTCAAATTGAGACTATTTTTTAAATGTTACATTCAAGCTCAAACATCAGTAATCAAACTCAAACTGATCTTCAATAAAGTTAAGCAAGCCTTTACATGTAAACTATTTTGATATTTCAAATTTTGAGAAAATAAATATTAAACTACTAGAGAGAACCTAAGCTAAAGAACATGCCTAATTTTAAGAATAATTCCTTGATATTGGACTGTTTGGCTAAATGAATACATAAAGAAAGGTGGAAATAATTGATTTTGCCTCCAGTATTCTGGAAGATAGCAAGAAACAGAAGGGTTTTTTTTTTTTTTAGTTCCAATGAATACAAGAAATTTGTGGCTATTTCATGACCACAAAGAAGAAGAATGTCTTCCCTTATAAAAGCAGACCAAAAAGTTTCAAAATGAGAACACGAATTACTGCTGCTATTTTTCTTAGAAGGCATGATTAAAAGTCTGCGTACAGCATTTAAGTGCAAAGGAGGTGAGGAGGGCAATCTCTCAGCACTGAGATAGCAGTAAGTATGCAAGGGAAAAATAGGACATCATCCTAACATTAAAATCAGGTAATCCAGAACAACTTGTCTGAAAAAAAAAAAGTCTTTTATATCACTAATAAAATATTTAAAATAGAGTGGGGAGTGGAATGAAAAAATGTTAAACCGAAGATCCCTGTAGGGACCAAATTATCCTAAAAGAAGAAAGGCTATGTTTATTTAGAAAAAAAAAAAATATTTTTGTAAAATCCAGCCCTCCTTTTGGTGGGGTTTCTTTTCCTGCCTAAACATAGTTACAAGGAATACTGTAAACTCCTGTGTCATCTTAATGATGCTGAATATGCCCATCAGGGATTGTCAAATGGGACTGCTATACTTGGAGGTGAACTGGTAATTTTTATGCCTGACCCATGTCTAGCATTTTTTAAAGCAGCCGTTTGCAGCTAAATGCCATAAAGCATCAAATCCAGATCTTTACTGCTGGATTTCTGAATCTTTACTAATTCTCCACTAGTATGGAGAATTGTAGAGAAGCGAAGGAAAGAACAAGGGCCATATTCAAGCAAATTTACTTTCAGAGAAAAATACATTAGGTAACCACAGGCCGGGGTTTGATTTCACACTATTACTTTGTTATAAATCAGATGTTATTAAAAAAAAATCTTCTAGAATTTAGGCATTTGTGAAATTTCTTTTCATAACCTAAGCTTTCCTGATCATTAGAAAACAAACAAACAAACAAATAAAAAAGAGGGTCTTCTTTCCTCATTAAGGATGTACTTGGCATGTAGCCAGAAAGCATATTTCTTTTTCATATTATGCCTCAGCAAGTTCTATATCTGAAAGTAGGAAGAACCATTTTTCCCTGGAGGAAGGTATTCATACCCACTGTGATGATAAAAAAAGACATAGCTGTGAAAGCATTGCAGCAGCTGACCAGTTAATGTAAGTGGAGACCAATTGCAATTACATTCTTTTGGCCATAGATTGTTTTGAAGTTTGACTGGGGATCCCATGTCCTTTGAGAACTAGTTAGACAGTGATTCACTGTGGAGAGGAAAATTCCTCTCTCACAGTCTTCCAGAATTCATTCTTTTTGAGCATTTTTTTGGTTTTTTTTCTGGGTAAGTGATTTTTACCCATTCATAAACATTTACTACAGCTGAATTTTTCATGGGTATAAAGAAAGAAAAGAAAAGAAAGGAAAAAGAAAAGAAAAGAAAAGAAAAGAAAAGAAAAGAAAAGAAAAGAAAAGAAAAGAAAAGAAAAGAAAAGAAAAGAAAAGAAAAGAAAAGAAAAGAAAAGAAAAGAAAAGAAAAGAAAAGAAAAAAAAGAAAAGAAAAGTTTTTTTACTGTTCAGAACGGAAGTATAAAATAACAGATCTCTCTTGAAGCATGTCACCATAGAGACAGACTTTGGTGACTGAAGCCCATAGCCAGTCATCTCATATGGAGCCAGAGCTGGTTTGGTTTTTTTTTCTTTCTTCCTATTCTATTTTAGAATTAACATCGGCTTTGTCCCTGATAGAAGTATCTGTATGAGTGTATATGTTTGTGAAACATGCATGGCTGTGTGCCTATGAATACATATAGGAATGTAAAAAAACAGGTTTCAAAGGAATGGGTGAATTGTATTTATCAGAATGTTTTGTGTTCTTTCATGGTATCACTGAATGCCTTCTGATTTTACTCTTCCCCCCCCCCCCCCCGCCAAAGAAAGAATAAAAGGAAGACCCAACAAAAAACATTGCTAAAAGGCCTTTTCTGAAACACTAAAAGAAACGAGAGACTTTGATCTCTTAAAAACTCTTAGTTTGGAGTAGAAAAGCTCATGACTGTAGCTGACATGTTAGTGAAAAAGTATCTTCAACCTGCTTGTGCAAAAAGCCATCTTAGTCATAAATATTATCCTTAATGTTGATAAAATGTATTTTTACTTAAATAAAGGAAAAAGGACACCAATGTATCGGCTCGAAATATGGAATGTTTTTGTCTGTTGAAAGATTATAACAAAATCTCTCATTCTCCATTATGCTTTAGTGTATTGGATACTAAGTACCATTTTCGTCCATTTGGAGTGAATTGTTATTTAATTTATTAAGATTATTTTCTTTCTGTTATCTTACATCAAAAATATTGCCACTGTTGGCTGAAGAGCTAACTGTCTTTGAGAGAGTAAGTATGCAAATTGTTTGCTGAGGTATTTTGTGAGCTTCTGAGCAAATGAAAAGCCACAAGACTTTTGGATATTTCCATACTGCAGTTAATTGGTGACTGTAGCAAAGGAGGTGTACTGGAAAGGGATTTTATTTAACTAGATTTGGACATGAATAGCAGTGAAGATGCCATGGCATGGACTTCAGCGGGAACACAGAGACTGCAGAAGGCTCGGGTCCCTATCTGTAAAGCCAAGCTTTCCATTTAGCCACATTGGTGATTATATGGTTTCTTGGGGTAGTTAAATGAAGGTAGCTCTGGAAGAATGCATGGCTGCATTCAGACCTCCCAGCTACAGTACTTTGGCATTAAGGAGATGCTTACATTTTGAACAATTATTGCTTCAGAAATTTGAGTCTCTCTTGACTCTCTGTTAACTCACACTTCAGAAAATTATTGCTAAGGGCACGTAGGGATACACAAGAGAATGGCAGCAACCTGACCACAATTTAAATAATAATTCCTAAAAATTCCTGATTTTCAGCACCAGTGAAAGTCCCATGCAGAACAGTCACTTACCTTATTTTTCTTTAACATTCAGAATTTTTAGCATCCAAATTTATCAAATAATGAACTATCTGCTGAAAAAGAGTGTCTTGATGTAGTCACTAAGTCACAATGCTATTCCTATTTTTGTGAACAGAACATGAGTGTGGAACATCTTGTTGTTTATGTCTCCAGCAGTCTTCACGCTGAACTAGGTTTCTGGCAATTGGAACAGACTTTCAGTATAAACAGGTGTAGATTTTCTGAACTTTCGTTGTAACCAGGGGAAGGACTGGAAAAGGAGGAGAAATGCAATTGTCTGTTTTTCCTCATGTTATCTTGCGTTATGTGATACTGCCAGAAGTGTGCAGTTTCTTTCAGACAGAGGCTGTGTCTGCTTGTGACAGCACCCTGTGTGCCTCACAGGAGAGTTAGAAACTGAGGTGTCTTCTAAGTCTCTGACATCTGTTCCTCTACTTGGAATAAGAACTTCTCTGCCTTCAAATATGTCTGTAGTATCTTTTGGAAACTTTCCACAGTCCTGCATTAAAATTTTCTTGGCCTAGTGACCAGTCATGTATAATTCATCTTAAAAAAAGAAAATGTGTACTTGAAGGCACCTGAGAAAGTGCTGCCAGGTAGGGCTGTGTCCCAGATGTGCTCTGGCTATTTGTCTTGATCTTTTCCAGGAACAGTGTGATTTGTGATGAAGCTGCCATGAAATAATTGACTTGCAATGATGTATACTGAGTCAGGTGAGATATGCTTCCTTGTGCTAAGAAATTGATAGCTAGTTTAAAGCAAATGCATAACTTGACCATTCCCTTTTCACAGTGGTAAGACTAGTTATATACATGAGGAGATAGAACAGTTCAGGATAAACTGGTTCTGAGTAGTATGGTTGTGGTCCCAACACTGAACACACTTGAACTGACAAAAAGACAGTGTCCTTTCTTGTGTATCCTACTTAGTTGGTCCATAATGTAGCGCTGGATCCTAGCTGGGGTAAGAGCAAAAATGGCCTGCTATTTACATTTAACTTTAACTTCAAATCTTTGCTTCAGGAAATTTATTTTTTAGTGCAAGTTCCTTATCAAGTCTGCTTGCTGTTTTCCAAATACACATTCAACATCACTTCTGGCACCCACCTCCATGTACTTGGCTATTTAATGGTTTACGATTAGCATGCCATCTTGCGAATTCAGAACCCATGAGAGCTGAAATGAATATTTATTACAAAATCACCATAAGTTTAGCCACCAAAATGATGTAGGTACTACATTTCCCTTTTGTTTTATTTTTTTTCGTTTGCAGAATCATTGTTGTAAGAGCAAAAAAGAAAGGAAAAAGCTTGTTGATGCAGCATGCTGACAGTATCTTCAAAATCTACCAGGTTTTTTGTTTGGTGATAACCTATTTCCCACAAGCTGTGTTATACAGAGCAGCTGTAAGCAAGCCAAGCATGGAACAATTTGTTTAAGATGTGATTTTTATCACAATGGAAAGAACAACTTAAACCCATATTATTTTAGATCAGGTCTGGTTAGGTCCTTCTTCTAAAAGCACATGAGTTCCCAGCTGCTAACCATGTTCAGAGTGGCTGGATTGGTCCCCTGATTAGGAGTGGGGCAGCTCCTGCTGTGAGCCTGATTTCCAGCTCCCACCTCTGCTCTCCTTCACTTCATTGTCCCCTGGCCCCAGGTGCTGGATATCACACTTGGTAACTGTTAGACACAAGACAAATGGGTACTTATCATTACTGTGCATGACTGTAATGATGCAATGTACACAATGCAGCTCATATTAACTGTTTTATTCCACAGATATAGCTCTGGGATGACAAAGTACAACCTTAGTTTTACAGATCTGAGAACAGACAAAAGAGGTGTGGCACAGTTTGGTACTAAGACATTTTTTTTCTTTTCCCCAGAGTAGTTGAAGACCTACCTTCCATCAGTTCCAGCTTAGTGTATTTAAAATGTGTGACAGATGCAAACCCTTTATTTCATCTTCCATGTCATATATGAATTAGAGAATGGGTTATTCCTAGTTGAGCTAGCTGAAATGAGTCTGTCTATCTGACTTCATTCTTGGTCTCAATAACATCCTCTTGAAGACTGTTCATAAATCCTTTTAATTGACCAGGTTTGAACACAACATTTCCTTTTCAGTAAGAAGATAGTTAGCTCTCATTTCCTCATACGAATTTTAGTTTAATTGTAATTTTAGTCAAGGGAAATTTAGACCAATGAATTTTTTTTGTGCACATCCTCAGACAACGAAGGATAACAAACATTTTAGAAAACAACAACAGGAACAAGCAGTCGTCATGCCAACTCAATCAGAAATGCTGACAGAGCGAAATATGTAGACACAATTTGTTCTTATGATTCATAGCCATATAACCTTCAGGGGCATTAGGTGTCTGAACCATCTGCCCTTTGGCACCTGTGCAGTAAATGGTAAATCCACTGGTATCATGTATGAGACATCTGTTCTCAAACCCTATTTCTTCTTGATTTTGGGGAAATCTCTTTTGTTAACATTTCATAAGATTATCCTAACTACTGGCCTTAAAACCTATTCTTTTTTAGTACCTCTGCTAGCTATTTTTGAGAAATAATTATTCCTTATTCAGTTGCTGGCTCCTATGAATCCTTTTCCTAGACACTCATCTCTCCGTATGTCTGGGCACTTAGCCCAGGCTGTAGATTTCAAAGGCAGCAGGGTGCTGAGAGGTTAGACACCATAATGTTGTAAGTACCTTTGTGGATCTAGCATTTCATCATTAGCTGAAAATTGATACTCTGTTATTTGTTTGAGCAACAGCTGTATATACAATATATAGACAAGGGTGTACACAGTGTTTAGTGTGTTGAAGGTAGCTTACACAATTCGTTATAAATACAGCAACAAGGCTGAAGTGCATTTTATTTTGTTCCTGGTAGTACTTAACACATTCTTCAGTGTAGAGATGCTAAGATGAACAGTACAGTCATGATTGAACTTGCTACTGCAATGATGGAATAGTGTTTCTTCTACACCATTTTGAATGAAAATAGCTTTTTAGATAGTGCAGTTTTTCATTGCTCGATATCAATTCCACACATTGTAGATGGCTCTACATAGTGTATTATATATATGCATTTTGTAATATTTGCATTTGAGTTTTATGTGGAAAGAATGTTTTTTTCCTAAGGGCCATTGCATGAATAGGAATGGTTAAAAAATGCACTCTCAAAATTTATGAGATAACAAATTATTCCTTTATGTGATTTTTTTTTTGGTTCTGTGTTACTTTCCATGCCTGAATTACTTTGGGGACAGTTGAGAGCTTGGCATTGTTTTTCATTTTTTATTTTTTAACAGTGAATTGCTGATTGTTAAATTTAAAGGATATCTGCTAAATATTTATCTTTCATTTCAGCACTGTTACTTGAGAAAGAGATTGCAGTAAAGGACTTTTTGAGTGTCTATCACAGTAGCTTAATAGCAGTTCAGAAAATTGGCTAAAGCTTTTCATAGTACAGTGTCCATCTTTTCATTACTGGATTGTCAAAGATACCTGGTAAATATGAGGGTCACCTTCTATACAGTCTCATCTGTTGTTATTGGCAAATTAGCTGTCCATCATGGGGAGCCAGCTTGTTCATAAAATATGATGAAATGTGTTACCAGAAAAAGGCATTATATTCAATTCTAAAGCAGATAAGAGTAATTTATTTATATCTTTATACTATTTATAGATCATAAAGAAAAATGTACAAACAATTTTTATAAGAAATAGCAGATGTTCTGATTTGCAAATATTGTTTCTTTCATGTAAAGCAGAGAAGAGTTCAGGGTAAATCTATACTGTTGTATGCGTCTCTCAATCTAATAAAATAATGTAACATCCCAAGAAATTTGTGTATAGCTGAAAAAGGTGATATGTTTGCCTGTGACTAAAACTGGCTGATTGAATTTGAAAGTAGTTATTTTTATACTGGTAGTTGATAATTCCGTGCTTCATTTATGCCGTGTATAAACTTGATTCCAACTTAGGATCTGCCTGTGCAAACAACTATTGAGGTCAATGAAACTCTGTGAAGGCAGAAAAAATCTGATAATTAATCCCCAGCATTTTCTAAATATTACATAGAATAGAATAAAATAGAATAGAACTGTTTCAGTTAGAAGGGACCTACAATGATCATCTAGTCCAACTGCCTGACCAATTCAGGGCTGACCAAAAGTTAAAGCATGTCATTAAAGGTGTTGTCCAAATGCCTCTTAGACACTGACAAGCATGGGTCAGCTTTGAACAATTCCTACTCATTGAGTAAAATAAATAAAAAAGGCTTCATAAATACCTTTATTTTCTTTGTTTTGCTTAAAGATTAAACACATCCAGCTTAAGAGAGCTAACACTTTAGGTTAAGAAGCCTCTGTAATGTCTTCATGTAGCTATACGTCCCAAGCTACATGTGTCTGGACCCTTGTTTTTGTTCAAATTCTATCACTGACTGTGTAGAATTATAGAATCATAGAATCATTTAGGTTGGAAAAGACCTTTCAGTTCATCAAGTCCAACTGTTAACCTAACACTGCCAATTCCACCACTAAACCCTGTCTCTAAGTGACACATCTACACATCTTTTAAATATCTCTAAGGATGGTGATGCAGTCACTGCCCTGGGCAGCTGTTTCAATGCTTGACAAGCCTTTTGATGGGGAAATTTTTCCTAATATCCAGTCTAAACCTCCCCTGGAACAACTTGAGGCCATTTCCTCTTGACCTATTGCTTGTTACTTGGGAGAAGAGACCAACACACACCTCACTACAACCTCCTTTCAGGTAGTTGTAAAGAGCAATTAGGTCTTCCCTGAGACTCCTTTTCTCCAGACTAAAAAAACCCCAGTTTCTTCAGGCTCTCCTTGTAAGACTTGTTCTTCAGACCCTTTTCCAGCTTCACTGCTCTTGTCTGGACGCGGTCCATCAACTCAATACTATATCGCCACAGTATTCAAGGTGCAGCCTCACCAGTGCCGAGAACAGGGGGACGGTCACTTCTCTAGTCCTGCTGGCCACACTATTTCTGATACAGGCCAGGATGCCGTTGGCCTTCTTGGCCACCTGGGCACAAGCTGGCTCATGTTCAGCCACTGTCAACCAACACCTGCAGGTCCTTTTCTGCTGAGCAGCTTTCCAGCGTTTCCCCAAGCCTGGAGCATTGCATGGGGTTGTTGTGGCCCAAGTGCAGGACCTGGCACTGAGCCTTGTTGAACATCATACATTTTTGGCCTGTTGATCCAGTCTGTCCAGATCCCTCTGCAGAGCCTTCCTCCCATCCAGCGGATCGGTACTCCTGCCCAACTTAGTGTCATCTGCAAATTTACTGAGAATGCACTCAATCTCCTCACCCCCATCATTGATAAAGATGTGAACTCCATTCACCACATTTGGGCCTGGACATCCAGCCAGTTTTTTATCCAGAGAAACTTACACCTGTGCAAGCCGTGAGCAGGCAGTTTCTCCAGGAGAATGCTGTGGGAAACGGCTTTACTAAGGTTTAGGTAGACAACATTCACAGCCTTTTCTTCGTTCAATAAGTGGGTCCCCTTGTCATAGAAGGAGATCGGGTTAGTCAAGCAGGACCTGCCTTTCATAAACTCATGCTGACTGGCCCGATCACTTCTTTGTTCTGTATGTGCCACATGATAGCACTCAAGACAATCTGCTCCATAACCTTCCCAGACACTGAGGTCAGGCTGACAGGCCTGTAGTTCGCTAGATCCTCCTTCCAGCCCTTCTTGTAGATGGGCGTCACATTCACTAAACTCCAGTCAACTGGGGCCTGCCCAGTTAGCCAGGACATCTGGCTTGGTGAGCACTTCCACCGGCTCCCTCAGTCCCTTTGGGTGGATCCCATCCAGCCCCATATGTGTGTCCAAGTGGTGCCAGCAGGTCTCTGAGCCCCTTGGATTATGTGACTTCATTCTGTTCTCCGTCCCTGTCTTCCACCTCAGGGGGTTGGGCACATGTAGAAATCTGGTCTTGCTATTAAAGACTGAAGCAAAGAATGCATTAAATGTATCAACCTAATTTGTGAAGTACTTTGGAAAAACAGAAGGTTGACATTTTGAAAGGGAGAACAAAACCGTTGATAAAGTTGGAAAGCCTCCCCATATACAACATAGCCATCTAACTCTGTGTTTATTTGTCTAATTACCTTTAATACATAGACATGTATATGCCCCAAATAATCTTGTATATCAGAAAATAAATACCAGCATTCATTAAAAATAGAACAGCTCTTTTAAAACACCTTCTTATTCTTACTCACACTGAAGGTAATCTTCAGTATAGAAGTATTTAGATGCAGAGATAGATACAAAAGTATCCTTTGCTTTACCTCTCTTTAGTAATATGTCGCTTTTTGTTAAAAGCAAACATTTTCTCATTTTTCTGAGTTTTCTGGTTTTATTAATGATTAGATTCTCCACAAGAGGGTCTTATTTTGGGAATAACAACAAGCAAGAACAAATATTGGTGGGAGTTAGATGTACCAATGCAAATCAGGCAATAGTTCTTAAAGAAAAAATAATTTAAAAAAACAAATTAGAAACAATCATAAAATGATGGTGTATAGTATAGGAAGTTGGTGCCAATCTGAACTCAGTGCTTCATGAAACAGGCTCAACGAATTTCTTTCTTCATGTGCTTGAGCACAGGTAACTGTCATAACCAGGAAGTAGAGATTCCCGTGCACCGGTGTATGAAATCACTGAGTAGAAATTTGTCCCTTTTTCAAGGACAGGTAAAATGTAGAGATTTCAATTAGCACTTTCCTCCTTTTGTCAGGAAGAGATATAAATATAATTTCTGAGTTTGTATTCATTTGCTGATTGGTAATTTAGAATACTCAATGACAACCACAAACCTCTTAAATAATTAAGACAACTTAATTAGGGATGTCATAATAACAATTAGAAGTTATCTGTATGTATAAGAAAACATTTCACGTTCTCTATTTGATTCTGTAACCACAGAATTTATTGCTAACCTTTTACTCTCTGTTGAAAAAGCAGAGGTGTGTGATAGTTCCTGATACTGAAGAGCCACAGTATGAATGTAAGATAACCATCAAATTGTGTCTCCATGGCTAAATGCAATCATGTGGCAAGGCTGGGTTCTCAGCTGTTATAAGTTGAGGTATGGCTGTGGAACTCAGCCCAGCTGAGCCAGAGTTTGGTGCTTGATGATCTGTCTCAGAATGTTGTTTAAGATTTTATATAAAAATATAAAGTAGCAGGTAACTGAGTTGTACTCTTTAATACAGCATTAAGTGTTGAATTTCATATAGTGTTATTTTGAAAAACATAGACAATGTAACTTTTGGCTTGCTGCTGTATCTCAGATTAATACCTTGCTTTCTTTACCTGCCTGGTTATGGATTATATAAAGTGTGGATATTTAGCAAGTTAAAATTCTTTTTTCTCATTTTAATTTTTCTCAGGAGGTGTTTGCATTGCTCAATCACTCAAAATCCCTCGGGAACCAAGACCAGGAGAATTTGAAAAGATTATCAAGCGCTTGTTGGAAACTCCAAATGCTCGAGCGGTCATCATGTTTGCAAATGAAGATGATATTAGGTGCCTGTTTCCTTATTTTGTATATTGAAGATGTTTTTCTTCACAGAGACTCTCAATTGGCTGGTGCAGAATAGAATAATGCAGGAGTTTCAGATTCAATTCTATATTAAAATTCTTGTAAATCTGGTGATAAGAAATAGAGTTGAAATTATATAATGTGCTGGTCCATTCTGTGGAGATCTAACCTGTTGCTAGTTCCTAAGAGTGCAGCTCGAATAGATTATTATTTGGTGACTGAAAAGGAAGAAACCAATAAGAATGCTAGAAAAATATGACTAAAGATTAAACAAATTAATTTGTACAGTACTGTATCTTAAGTTCACTACAGCTGTTTTTGAATATGCTTCAGACTGTGAAAACTCTTGACTAATTGGTTAGTATAAGCTTACTTATGCATAGCCAGAATTAATGCTGCGGATTATCAAATTCTTTGTAAACGCAGTTTCTCTAACTAGACATTTGTTGTGTATTTGCAGGCGTATACTGGAAGCAGCCAAAAAAGCTAATCAGTCTGGACATTTCCTATGGATTGGCTCAGATAGTTGGGGATCAAAAATTTCGCCAGTTCAGCAGCAGGAGGAGATTGCGGAAGGAGCAGTAACCATTCTGCCCAAAAGAACCTCAATAGATGGTAGGAATGCACATGGCACAAACCCCTCATTTTCTGACAATGTTCAAGCACCCTTGCTTTCTTAAAAAAAAAAAAAAAAAAAAAAAAAAAAAAAAGAAAAGTTAGAAATCATGTAGTCCTTGATTACAGGGAAATCAGGGAAAACTTTCTAAGTAAGTAACTTGAGTTGGCCTAATCCAATATTCATTTAATATCTCTGTTGAGATGAGGAGATGATGAATCTGCAATTAGGTAATCTTACAATTGTCTAATAATGAGAACATGTGTGGTGAAGAGCTTCTTATCCATAGCCTAGTGGTTCTTTGGGAGAAAAAAGGAGAGTGTTGAGTGGGTGATATAAGTCAGCTCATTGTCCTGAGAGGAGATCAATCTAGATTCTGCTTTCCTCTCCTAAATTTACTTTAAGAAGTCACTATATTAACAAAGTTTCTGGCTTAGTGGTTGAAGAGGAGGTTATTGTTTTGAAACACCTTATTCCCAGTAGGGTACTGCATGAAGTAACACCTCTTACTGTCTGGGTAGGTGCTCTAAACTGGTAAATGATTAGAAAAACTGAGCACTATTGATACTACTTGGAGAATTTAGCCACATGGACATATTTGTAAAGAGCTTAATCCAGATAGTATGTGTTAGTCATTATTTCATTATGGCTGCTGGGTTGTAGGGCTAAGACTGGTGCAGCATCTGATCAGGTTTAAGCAGGAATCTTTAGTTTCTCAACTGGGGTCAGTAAATATATAAATAGAAAGAGAAGCTGGAAGCTTTCTGGTTCAATGGAGAGTTACACAGTGATTTTAGGTGACCTTGAAATTAAATTTATTTGGACCACAGTCTTTGCCTAAGTAGTGATTATAGTCTGTCTAATTCCTTGTAGGTATGCAATTCTTTGTGTCATCTGTGTATTAAAAATTAAGCTATTTATTTCCCTATCTACATTGTTGGTTTTTTTGGTTTTTTTTAATGGTAGAATTCTGCTGGAGCTTTAGAGACTCTTTAACTGCTGTGGTTATTGAAAAAACTCTTGTTCTACAGCAAATACAGGATAATTAAAAATATACTATTTTTTAATCCTTGGATACTACTATGCTCATAAAAATATCTTATTATAGTAGTTTGTGCCTAAAGCTTTTTTTTTTGTTCTGATATTTATGCAAAATTTGTTATTGTCTTTAAATGACTATTTTTATGCTGTATCATATTTTAATGCTTCCTTCACTTCTCTTAAATGTAGGATTCGATAGATATTTTCGGAGCCGAACACTTGCTAACAATCGAAGAAATGTCTGGTTTGCAGAATTTTGGGAGGAGAACTTTGGATGCAAGTTAGGATCACATGGAAAAAGAAATAGCAATATCAAGAAATGCACAGGTAACTGTGAAAATAAAACATTATCTATAAATTGTCTACAAGAGTGCAGGAAAGGAATCGCTTTTTTCTTGGCACTCTACTTGATCCCTTCAATTCCCCAATGCATATTACTGTGTTGAAGAAAAGTGTGACAATTTTTTTCAAACCTGAAGAAAAAAAATCACGGACAATGTTTGACAAAGTTAGTGGTTAGTTAATATGCACAGATCGCACAAATGACAGTACAGGTTTTGTTAAAGACCTGTGGCTATGGTTCAATTCCATTCATGTTTTCAATGGCCTCCTCTCTCACCCCATCTATAGTAGTCAATATAATTGTTTTTTTAGTGAAGAGGCATATCATAGTAATCCTCATACTGTTATCCCTGAATTTTATGCAGAGAAAATTAAATTCCTGTTTAAACTACTGAGGTCTTCATAATAGGTCAAGTCGTGAATTCCTTATTTAGTTTACAAACTGTGTTTGAGGGTGGAGTAAAAATCAAATCAATACATTCTTATTAGTTGTCTTCACATGAAAAGAACAGGATTCTCTTGTATTATAAAGCTTAAAGTGTCTATGAAGTTAAAGCAAAAACTCTATGTAACTGCCACTGGTGTTCTCAAAGCAAGCCTGCTTGCTCAGGCATCATACCCTGACACAAAGCTAATATAGCAGTCGCATTATTAGCTCTGGGTTTCGTCTCCCCTATGAGATGTTGGCTTTTTGCTGTCCCTTGCAAAGTTTATTACCAGAGTGTTACCTTTAGTCTTCTATGGCTATAGGAGACTGTTTATGTTGGTTTTTGTGTAGATAGTTTTTTCCTAATAGCAGAACTCCCAGTGTCATTTTCTTAACTACTGCCACCACCCCCAGCATCGCTGGTAGAGACCACCATTTCTGTGACTAGCGGCAGCAGCAATACCCATTTTTCTACACCACATACATGTCATCAATTTTCCTTGATTTTTTTTTTTGTGACAGTGTTTACTTTTCATAGAATCATAGAATCGTAAGGGTTGGAAAGGACCTTAAGATCATCTAGTTCCAAACCCCCTCCCATGGACAGGGACACCTTGCCCTAAACCATGTGGCTCAAGGCTCTGTCCAACCTGGCCTTGAACACCGCCAGGGATGGAGCATCCACAACCTCCCTGGGCAACCCATTCCAGTGCTTCACCACCCTCACTGTAAAGAACTTCTTCCTTATATCTAGTCTAAACTTCCCCTGTTTAAGTTTGAACCCATTACCCCTTGTCCTACCACTACAGTCCCTAAGGAAGAGTCCTTCCCCAGCATCCTTGTAGACCCCCTTCAGATACTGGAAGGCTGCTATGAGGTCTCCACACAGCCTTCTCTTCTCCAGGCTGAACAGCCCCAACTCTCTCAGCCTGTCTTCATACGGGAGGTGCTCCAGCCCTCTTACCATCCTCGTGGCCCTCCTCTGGACTCGCTCCAACAGCTCCATGTCCTTTTTATGTTGAGGACACCAGAACTGTACGCAGTACTCCAAGTGAGGTCTCACAAGAGCAGAGGGGCAGGATCACCTCCTTCGACCTGCTGGTCACGCTACTCTTGATGCAGCCCAGGATACGGTTGGCTTTCTGGGCTGCAAGTGCACACTGCCGGCTCATGTTAAGCTTCTCATCAACCAACACCCCCAAGTCCTTTTCTGCAGGGCTGCTCTGAATCTCTTCTCCACCCAACCTGTAGCAGTGCCTGGGATTGCCCCTACCCAGGTGTAGGACCTTACACTTGGCTTGGTTAAACTTCATAAGGTTGGCATTGGCCCACCTCACAAGCGTGTCAAGGTCCCTCTGGATGGCATCCCTTCCCTCCAGCGTATCAACGGAACCACACAGCTTGGTGTCATCGGCAGACTTGCTGAGGGCGCACTCAATCCCACTGTCCATGTCGCCGACAAAGATGTTGAACAGGACCGGTCCCAACACCGATCCCTGAGGGACACCACTCGTTACAGGTTTCCAACTGGACATTGAGCCATTTACCACAACTCTTTGCGTGCGGCCATCGAGCCAGTTTTTTATCCACCGAGTGGTCCATCTATCAAATTGATGTCTCTCCAATTTAGAGACAAGGATGTCATGTGGGACAGTGTTGAACGCTTTGCATAAGTCCAGGTAGATGGCGTCAACCGCTCTGCCCCTGTCCATCAGTTCCGTGGCTCCATCATAGAAGGCCACCAGATTGGTCAGGCAGGATTTCCCCTTAGTGAAGCCATGTTGGCTGTCACCAACCACCTCGTTGTTTTTCATGTGCCTTAGCATGTTTTCCAGGAGAAACTGTTCCAAGATTTTGCCAGGCACAGAGGTGAGACTGACTGGTCTGTAGTTCCCTGGGTCTTCCACCTTCCCCTTCTTCAAAATGGGGGTTATATTACCCTTCTTCCAGTCATCGGGAACTTCACCTGACTGCCAGGATTTTTCAAATATGATGGACAGTGGTTTAGCAACTTCATTCGCCAGCTCCTTCAGGACCCGTGGATGGATTTCATCAGGTCCCATGCACGTTCAGGTTCTTAAGATGGTCTTGAACCTGATCCTCTCCTACAGTGGGCCTAAGGTCTTCATTTTCATATTCCCTACATTTTTCCAAGGGAAAAGACTTTCATGGTGTGGTCGGAGGATTTGCTGGTGAAGACTGAGGCAAAGAAATCATTAAGAACCTCAGCCTTCTCCAAATCCATGGTAGCCAGTTCTCCTGATAGCTTCCGGAGAGGGCCCACATTGTCCCTAGTCTGTCTTTTATTTGCTACGTATCTGTAGAATCCTTTCCTGTTATCTTTTACATCCCTTGCCAAACTTAATTCTAGCTGGGCCTTAGCTTTCCTAACCTGGTCCCTAGCTTCCCGGGCAATGCTCCTATATTCTTCCCAGGCCGCCTGTCCTCGCTTCCACCTTCTATAAGCTTCTTTTTTCCCCCTAAGTTTCCTCAGCAGCTCCTTGTCCATCCATGGAGGTCTCCTGGCCCTCCTGCTGCGCTTTCTTCTAGTTGGGATGCAACACTCTTGAGCACGTAGCAGGTGATCCTTGAATATTGACCAGCAGTCTTGGGCCCCCCTGCCCTCTAGGACTGTATCCCATGAAACCTTACTAAGGAGGTTCCTGAAGAGGCCAAAGTCTGCTTTCTTGAAGTCCAGGGCAGTGAGCTTGCTGCATGCTCTTCTCACTGTCCTGAGGATCTCAAACTCAACCATCTCATGATCACTAGAGCCAAGGCTGCCCTGGAGCGTCACGTTTCCAGCCAGTCCCTCCCTGTTGGTGAGCACGAGGTCAAGCACGGCACCTCTCCTCGTCGGCTCCTCTATTGCTTGAAATCGAGGAACCTCCTGGATTGCTTGTGCCAGGCCGTACCGTCCCTCCAACAGATGTCAGGATGGTTGAAGTCCCCCATGAGGACAAGGGCCTGCGAGCGTGAGGCTGTTCCTATCTGTCTATAGAGCGCTTCATCCACAGAGTCCTCTTGATCAGGCGACCTGTAACAGATCCCCACCGTAATGTCCCCCATTGCTGTTTTCCCTTTGATCCTGACCCACAAACACTCTGTTACCTCATCACCCGTCCCCAGACAGAGTTCCATACTCTCTAGCCTATCACTGCCATAGATAGCAAAGCCCCCTCCCTGTCTGCCTGGCCTGTCTTTTCTAAACAGCCTGTAACCTTCCATTCCGACACTCCAGTCATAGGAGCCATCCCACCATGTTTCTGTGATACCAATGACATCATATTCCCGTAGCCTTGCACACATCTCTAATTCCTCTTGCTTGTTCCCCATACTACGGGCGTTTGTATAGAGGCACCTTAGCCGAGCTCCAAATGCAGCCGACTCAATGGCTGGGACAGCTGGAACATCTTTACATGGCTCCAAGCACTTATTACAGGTGCTGGCAACTGACCAGGAGTGTTGGGATGGATCAGTGCTCCCCTCCCCCAACACATCTAGTGTTTCACCAGATAATATCTTCCATGTGGTACGTGAGTGTTTTATTCACTTATTCCAAGTGAATAAAATTGGAATAAAATCTTGGAATAAAAGTTCCAAGATTTCTGGCTACTTGATGACGCTGTCATGCAGCCTTTGTTATGAGGGTGCCCTTCCAAGCTCTCTGCAAATAAAAGCTGCACACCAGCACCCCACTTCTGGGTTTGTCAGATATACTGTGAAGTCTCCAAGCTTATGCGCCATTAGTTCTGCACTTCCTGAACCACCAGATTTACTGTATCTGTACTGTGCCGTCAATTCAAAGACTTACTGCATTGAGCCTTGCAATGCAGTTATGTCTCAGAAATATGAAAGCCATGCATGCACTCTCTCATTTCAATGGCAGTGCCTTGTCTTCTGCCTTTTACGACATACTCCAACCCCCCCCCCCCTCAAAGAAGGGTGATATTCAGTTCCTCTCTGAGCTAAATGATAGCTCATTTTTCTAATCCTTTACTCATTGGCCTTGATTCATATAGCAGTAAGTCATGGCTGGGTAGTTACCCATGTCTGGGAAGGGATTATTTTGTTTTTGCTATTTTAAGTGGAAAGTAATAATTTTGAAGTTTTTCAGGTAGAATGAGTGGTGTATGTGCAGTAGTTTGGGAAGCTCTAAATGTTATCACAGATGGTTATGTGACTTGTCTCAGTCTCATCACATCTGTCAAATTGAATTGCCAAGCAAAAAGTAGTGTATAAAATGTATATGCTGTATCTTGATAGATTCAAAGTAATTTGCAATTTGAAATGAATATCTGTATATTTTACAAAACAAAACTTTGGTATGCTCTCTCTTCTTGAAAACAGAAAAATAAATGTGTTTTCTGCACCCAGAATGTTAACATTGTATCAAGGGATGGATTAAAGATATGGACAGTCTCATATGAAGGTTGCACATGAATTTTCACTTGCAGGGAAAAAAGCTATGAATTCTTCTGCAAGCAAGAGTACCTACAAGTGGTAGGACCCTTGACTAAAACCACTTGATGGTGGCTTAGTACAATAGAAAAGGCATTTGGACAGCAGCAAGACCTGAAACAAGGTGATGATTCATCATAATCCCTTTGCTTACCTAACTCAAATATAAAGGGTTGGATAACAAAAATAACCAAAATGTTTTCCTTTTAAGTAGGCTTATTCAAGAGAGGAAGGTGGAAATTCAAAATAATCCTCTGACGATTTAAGGAGAAATGCTAGGTGGAGAATGGGGAATGACACACACACACTCCTCCGAGCCCCGCCTCCCCCCCCCCCCCCGCCCAGTCTAAACCTAAAGAATTGCAAATGGCATCTTGACTCACCCTAGTTCATTTGACATGGCCTTCTGTGCACGAGACAGAGGCAGCAATGAAATCTTGGCCGGTAATTCATATTACATGTCTCAAAGCAGACAAATCAGCCTACTGCGATCTTCGATGTTTGCTAAAGATTAAAGAGGAGAATATCCCACACATGAATTTCTCTTTCCCTTTGTGGCCAAATCTGCTCTGAAGTAATAGCGGTAAATGATAAAAAAAAAAAAAAAGAAGAATAATGAACCCCTGCATAATAAGGATATAGGAGCTGTTACATTTAATTGTTTATAACTTAATATTGAAGACTTTGATTCTTGGCCTATCCCAGTTGCCAGTTTTCCTTCCAGTGGGTTTTCTCTGAAACTTTCTGTGTACTTTCTCAGTCCTAAATTTCAGCTCGGTTCTTAAAGGGAATCTATTCCCATCTCTAGTTCAGGACTTAGTTCAAGACTGAACTTGAAAATACTATTTATCCTGATTTTCCCATATTTTATCTGGGCACTGTAGATAAGAAGATCATCTTTGTCTTTTGATCATCAGCACAATTTGTATATCTTGTCAATAGCCAGTGATAAACTGAAAGAAATCCAAAAGCTTGAGAGACAGCCGTAATCTGAAAACCTCCCTCTCCAAAGATATAAAAAGACAAATTGATAGGTATAAAGTTTTCTCAGGCTTGAGATATATTTTATTAGGCATTCCTGTTTATCTTAGCTGGGAGGTAATTGAATTTTTTTCTCATATGATATTTATAATTCCCAACAACAACAAAACCAATAGCCCTGTTCTCTATTTCATCAAGTTATCTATTCATAGCTTTAAATTTTACTATCTACAGTCAGGATGCAATCTCAGGCACTTATTTTTCCCTTTGAACATACTGGAAAATGCTTCATAGCAAAAAAAAAATACTTCTCTATTTTCTTTTCCATGTAAAAGTCGACAGTCATTTTAGCACTGAAAGTCCTGAAAGGGATTTCCTCTCCTTCAAAGTTAAGAATTATGAAAGGGCATAAGCCTTCTTACCCCTTCTGTTCTTATATGTTACTGATTATTATAGTTTACTGTTGTAATGGCTGAAATAGTTTATTTAAAGAAAACTGCTTTTTAAAAACTGTTTAAAAATACTGTTTATTTGTGGTAGCTGTTGCTTATTTTTCCTAGAAGAATTTGTGCTTTGAAAATACATAAAATAGTGGGTTTTTTGTTTGCTTGATCATTTCCTTTCTGATTTTTGCCAGTTTACAGAAAGCAATGATTCACATAAACTTTGAATAAGTAATTGTTTTGCCCCTATAGATTTGCAACTAGCTCTATGTGTTTCTGAGTGTACATTGATCAAATCATCAAAATTAGAATAGTTCATTGAAAAATATTAGAGATTTTTTGTTTCAAACTTTCTGGAATTAAAAACAAAATATCAGTTCAGCCATTAACTGAGTAAGCATTAAACAATAATTCAATGACTACCTATTAACATTTTTAATCGGGAAGGTGACAGGCATTTGCAGAGAAAACTCATTTGTCTTACTACAGCAAAATCGAAAAGAGTGGAGCACTACAAGGATTGAACTGTCTGTAGAGGTTACAAGAAGTCTCGCTTTATGTGATCATTCCAGGTGCAGGCTTTCTGTAGTCAGTAAAAATATCTTTAGAGAGACATGAATGTTTCAGGGATCTTCAACGGCCTTTCTTTAGCACTGGAATCTCTTTGTGGAAATGAGAAATGAGGAGATGAGAAGCTTTCCACTCAGCCCTGTGTCCTGCAGATAATCATAAAGACAAAGAGAGCAATCACGCTTTGATTACCTAAATTATTCAAGAGGAAGGGGTTGCACCATGGTTGTGGGAGATGACAGAGACGGTATGCCTCTTGCTCTACTTTAAATTTAGATCCTGGAGAATTTTCCCGTACCCTCATGTTGTGGACTGACCAGATTTATTCCCAGTGTTGTGTTGTTAACTCCAGTTCTTGGTTGTTGAGTTACTAATTCTCAATACCACATTAGAGTAGGTTTCTAGACCTTGTGTTTCTTAAGAAATGTACAAAAGTATGAATACAAAGATTTGAAAATGAAACAAAGATATCCCAGAGTACGCTTTTTAAAAATAAAATTAAATTGTGGGACTGACCGTCTGCACCATCACTCTTTCAGGAGACCCAAACACAGTTATAGAAAGCAGCATTAATGATGAAGAATTGAGAAAGAAGGGTAAGAATTAAATTAAATGTACTCAGACTTGTTTCCACTGACCTCACAGAATGTTAATATGCGATTTCGTTCAAACAAAAAATGCTGAAGTCCTCTTTACCTATATATTTGTGCATACACTTGTAGATATTTGTAGATATTTTTGCGCTCGCAGCCCAGAAAGCCAACCGTATCCAGGGCTGCGTCAAAAGAAGTGTGACCAGCAGGTCGAAGGAAGTGATCCTGCCCCTCTACTCTGCTCTTGTGAGACCTCACTTGGAGTATTGTGTACAGTTCTGGTGTCCTTAACATAAAAAGGGCATGGAGCTGTTGGAGAAGGTCCAGAAGAGGGCCACGAGGATGACAAGGGGGCTAGACCACCTCCCATATGAAGACAGGCTGAGAAAGTTGGGGCTGTTCAGCCTGGAGAAGAGAAGGCTGTGTGGAGACCTCATAGCAGCCTTCCAGTATCTGAAGGGGGCCTACAAGGATGCTGGGGAGGGACTCTTCATCGGGGACTGTAGCGATAGCACAAAGGGTAATGGGTTTAAACTTAGACAGGGGAAGTCCAGGTTAGATATAAGGAAGAAGTTCTTTACTGTGAGTGTGGTGAGGCACTGGAACGGGTTGCCCAAAGAAGTGGTAAATGCTCCATCCCTGGCAGTGTTCAAGGCCAGGCTGGACAGGGCCTTGGGCAACATGGTCTAGTGTGATGCGCTCCTGCCCATGGCAGGGGGGTTGGAATTAGATGATCTTAAGGTCCTTTTCACCCCTAACCATTCTATGATTCTATGATTTGTGTTTTCCTACATAAGCGGAGAGAAATATGACATGAAGTAAAGTTGCTTATACTATGATGTTTCAATGTGTAAAACTGCAGCCTCATATTCAAATCTGACTTAAGAAAATATAGTTTAATTGAGATTTGTTCTGGATTTTCCCCATAGCATGCCTTCACAGCATGTATTTATCATAGTATTTACAGTCTTCGAACAGCAATATGTGGCTTTTTAATAAAACCCTAACAAAAACCTTAAGAAAAGGTTCTTCATGCACATCCCTATGGAGGTAGTCTCTCCCTATTTTTTTATGGTTAGCATTTTAACTACTCTGCAAACCTAATCAGCTTTTTAACTGGCTATAATGACTAACTGCACTGCTAAAAATAAAGATGGAAGAGTTTCCAAAAGCATATAGAGACCTGTGTAAATTAGTCTAATTTCCATTTTCCCCATCAAACTGAACTATTTGTTTCACTGAAAAAAATCACAGTGCTGCAAAATAGACATTATGCATACCTAGGAACTTTACAGATCTATTATTATTTGTTTTTTTTTTCTTAACCTCTTTGAAAATACCATTGCACCTAAAAATATTAATAAAAAGAAGTAGATTTACTCATATATATATATGCAGCCACATTTTGAAATATTTATAGAACAAATTGAGAAGTTCAGTAGCAGAAAGGAAATATTGCAGAGGTACAGTGCATTGCTTTTTAGTTTGAGTAATGGTTCTATTACCATAAAATCACTCCTACAGTAGTCTTCTATTCTTGATGAGACCTATAAAAAATTAAAAAAAAAAAATCAGCATAGATGCAGTTGAGACACATGGTGAGTTGTACCACAATTCCCAAAAGGCACTAAGGCTCAGGAGGGACTGTTTTCGAGCACACATAAAGTGCTGCATGCTCTTTGTGCAATTTGTATGTTGTGACCAGTATGTTTAGTCATACGAGGTAAAAAGTTCAATTTCTTATTTTTTCTCTTCTTTTGCTGTTCTTTGCCATTTTTTTTTGTTCTTTGCCATTTGAAGTATCTATAGACACATTGCAGAAGGATTTTTGACTTATTTTTAATCTTCATAAAATGTCTATTGCTGTTTTTTGTAAGTACAGTAATTCTATGTAAAGATCACGGTAGTCTACAGCATGATAAACAGAAGCCAAGCTGACTGTTGAATCTTTGCTATCCATCACATCAACTGGACACAAGAGACTAAGTAGTATTTGTGATAGTCTGAGTTATTAATCTGCTTTGGACATTATCTCAGAACTATGAAGATTGTGTGTTACAGGTAGCTGCATGGCAGTAGTCCCATGCTGACTCTAATGTAGCATTAAATCAAACTGCATCATGTGTCATTAAATAGTATATGGAGCCAGAGAACATTCACTTTTGGTTTTAGGACAATAGATCATGTCCCAGGTGGCACCAAGACATCTTCCAATAAGCTAAATGAAGTTTAATCCCTTTATTATGGTATACCATAGGCCATAAATTCACCATTTTTGCAGATTTTGTCTGGTTCCCAATTTAAAAACCTGGGTAGTAAATTCCAAAGAAAAAGTTAATGTCTGAGAATAGTTAGTGACGTTCTGCCAAATGGTTCAGCAAAGCTGAAATACGGACTTTCATGTGCTATTCATCAGGTCAGAATGTTTAGATCAAGTCCTCTCCTGATAGTGGAGAACTGGCAGGCATGAACCCTGCTGTCTTTCTGCTGTCAGTGACTAATAGACTCGTAAGTGCTACAATACCATACCTTAAGGTCTATTTGATCAAAATATACACGTTCAGTTGTCTTACAGAGACCCAGTTCTGGCTTGTATTCCAGAAACTCAAGAAATTCAGAAGTTTGAAGTTGAATAGTATTTCATTCTAGTAACTGCTAAGGTGCATAGGTATTACTCAGTATGTCTGAGAGGTGTCAAATCAGGGGACCTAGCATTTGCTCCCCATTCACTAATTTGATCTCTTCATTTCACTTGCTGTCATCCATTTTGTTGCTTCACCAATTGTTATTATTTCTAGATCTCTTTATAATATATGCAGTGGAATATCACTTCTCACCCATGCTGTCAAAGCTTAATTCACCTACAAAACATTTCACTAAAAAAAAAATTCTTATTCTAATTTAGAGAAAAAATTGGTGATATACTCCATGGAGGTCTTCGTTTCTCTACAATTTTATTCAGAAATAGGAATTTGAGTCTTGTATTCTGTCAGGAAATGTATCAATTTTAGATTTATAGTGTTTTACAAAGTTATGAATCATATTCCACTGGACAGTCATTTAACTAGAGTATCTTGCCACTTTAGATTTTATGCACTTGCTGCCAAGTTGGAATACTTTTAATACACATATGCATGTGCACACATGTTGATGTGTTTGCTAGCAATTTATGAATCCAGAAATTCTTATTGCAGCTCAGAGGCTCTGCGAGAGTGGCATATCCTAATGAACAAATTGTTGCTTTTTGTGAACTCTGGAACTGCCTCTTCTCAATTGTAGCCTCAGAAAACTTGTAATCAATATTACTTATGATGTAACTTAGATGTCACACATGTAAGATTGTCATCTGTACACAGCTCTTGTTCCTGGGAGACAATGGTAAGTTACTCTTTCATTTCCAGTGCAGGCCCAAACACTTTGCACACATGCTATTAGAATGGGAAAGTTGATGGTGCCATTCTTTCATCAGTTTACTTTCCTAGTCTGCCGCAAACAGAGCCTTTCTGTGAAAGATATGTTATGTGTAAGCCTGAGTCCCAGGTATCCTTTTACAGGTAGAAAAAAATATTTGTTGTTTTCCATTCTAAGCAAAGTTCTTGTAATTATGCCTTGGGAGGGGACTAGAAGAACTGTTTTAATTTTGTATATACATTATCTATACCATTATTCAATCTTAAACATTTTATACATATGCATATTGGGCTTGCATACTTGCTACCTGACTAGATGCTTTATTAGAGTACAAATAGTACAATGAAACATAGTTTAAGTCTTCAGAAAGGACCATTAGCTGCATAGTTTTCAATGTCCTTGGATGTGGTCAGACAGGCTGATCTGCTCTTTCTAACCTTGTGGAAGGTTACTCATCCTTCAGACTTGTTGACCACTGTCCAGCCACTCTAGCACCGTCTGTGAACTAACCTGATTGAGAACTTTGGAGGTGAAATTTCATCACCCAGATCAGTAGCAGGCATGTTATTTTAGTTCAAAGTATTTTTCAATATTGTCGAGTAGTGGTTCATAATACTATTTTTTCCTATTCTGTTGTGTGATGGGGGACACCAGTTGGGTGGAGAAGGAGGCACCTTTGTGAGGTACCTTTCTCCCCAGGCAGCCCAGGTGCCCTGAGACCATGTCTATGTTATCAAACAGTGCACCTCTGCAGAGCAAAGCAGTGGATGATGATCATCTGAGGTCCTCAGTGTACTTATTTCAATAGATTTTACTTCAGGTTAGTAGTGTACTTTGAGTTGGAGAGCCATAGCTGTATTCCTGGCATTCATACTACGGTTTCATAGAATCATAGAATAGTTTGGGTTGGCAGGGACCTTCAAAAGTAATCTAGTCCAACCCCATGCAGTGAGCAGGGACACCTTCAACTAGCTCAAGTTGCCCAGAACCACATCCAGCCTGGCCTTGAATATCTCCAGGGATGGCGCATCCACAACCTCTTTGGACAACGTGCTCCAGTATTTTTACCACACTCATTGTAAAGAATTTTTTCCTCACGTATAGTTTCCACTGAAAGGCACTGGGATTTTGCACAGCAAGGCTGCTGCACCATGTGAAAGTGGGAGCAGTAAGTTTTGTTCAAAACTACATTCCTTATCCAAATAAAAGATGAGTGTAGCCACACTCAGGGGATTTAGCTGGTATAGCAGGTAGAGCAAGGATATAGTGCCCTCTGTGCTCAGTTGCTGATCACAAGCAGGATTTGACTGCTTTTGGCCCTTATTTACAGAAGACTGCTAACCACAAACAAACATTGCTTTATTGCATCGATTAGCTGTTCTGAGGGGGAAAAACGTATTTTTAATATGCAGTTTAACATATATAAGCTATTTTTAATATTTCTGTAGTATGCAATGATCCAAGATATATATTTAAATATACCAATATGCAGTTTTCAGTAGATGAGAAAAGGAGTAGCTTGTTTGTTCTGTAATGTAACTGCAGAAAAATGTCATCTCACACATACACTGGAATACAGGGTGACTTACATCATAAATTGGTGGTGCAGAAGTTCCTACAAACCAGCCTGTCTATTATTTAATACTTGATTTACAGGTTCTCAGCAAGTTAAAACAAATATGAACACAAGGTAAAAGAAAATAGTGAACCAAAGGAAATTATTTAATCTTTCTATTATGATCTTTTTACTGGTTAATTATGTTTGATATAAAAAAAGCCCCAGGTTATTCTGATATTAGACACCACCAATACTCCAAGTAAATCTATATTTTTAATAATTACATTAATTTTAGAATATTAGTATAGATAAACTAACTGTTTTCATAATTTCATGAAGCAACAGTGAAAACATTTAGGATGGACTGCTTTTATATCACGAACATTTTCAATACATTGAATAATTATTCACCTGTGAAATGCCCCTGATTTATAAGTAATTGCTCACCTTTTGTGCAAGGGAGTTCAGATTGGTCACCTGTAAACAGATCTACTGAGTAGAACTTCCTTGCAGAAATAGATCCAGCAAAATGAATGGGGCATTCTTAATGGGCTGTAGTATAAATCAGTGTAGAAAAAGAGGTCAGAATTTGGCTTTTAATGGATAAGTGTATCCGTTAAATATACCAATTATAGTTTAGTGTTTTCAGAATATTATTTGTATCCAGTATTTGAGATGGGTGTTTTTGTATGGAGGGTTCTTAAGAAAGGTCAGGTAGAGGCACAAGTGTCCCACAATTTATGCTAAAATCAGTGTACAGGGGAGGAGAGGTGTATTTGTTACATTGAATTGACACTGGTTTAACTGCGTGTCTGGGCATAATGATTTTGACCCAAATTCTAGTTCTGGACTAGCGCATGTTCAGGGCTTGTAGAATTGCCCTTGGGTGGAGCTCATGAGTCAGGATTTACTTCATTCTTTAACTTCTGGCAGGCAACCTCCACATGTCCTAGTAAGCTACCTAGACTGGTATGATTTACCCCATGAGGATGCCCATCTCTCTTTATGGACTGCAGATAGGCCTAGATGACTAATTTGGATGAGGTACCCCACTTCTAGATTGCTCAAGTTAAGTGAAATGAATCCCATTCCATGGTTGCACTGATCACCACTTTCTCAACAAAATAATCTCCTTTTCTAGTTTATCTAAGATCCTGGTGATAACTCTAATATTTTCTTATATTAATTATGACTACATTACTTAAATGTTTAGAGGTAATTTAGCATACTTACAGGTACTTTCACAGATACAAACATAAAGGAAGGTAATACATGGCAGTTTTCTGTACATAAATTATCAGCAAATACTCCTTTGATCTAAATAGGTGACTATTTGTCTGTTGATAATACCTTAGATTTTTCAGGATGCAATACCTTGTTGAATTATGCAAAATCTTTTAAAGGCACACTTTGAAAAAGGTTTATATTTCAGGTTTATAGTTAGGCTTTGTTTAAAAATGAAATATTTCTTTATTCCGGCCAAGAACCTTTACTTCTGTGATGAGGTATTCCCAAGAGACAGACAAATTAAGGTTTTAAAATCTTTGATGAATCTACATAATGTACATGATCTGTCACTGAGACAAAAGCAGCTGGTGTTGTGATCTAACATGCTACAAACTTTGTGGAAAATAAGTTACTTTCAATTTATTAAAGTGATACTGTGGGATAAAGTGTGCTTCCATTAGTGGTATCTTCAGCTGCATCAGTAAACAATGGGTGATTAATGCTATCGGGTTTTTCTACTGTGTCTTCAGCATTTACTGAAGTTTTGGCAGCCAAGGATGGTCTTGGTTGATTTGTTACTGTCTTAGTTAAAATTCAAGATAGTGAAAGGGAAGGTCTATGCACTACATACATTCCATCTGAACACACAAAATAATACAACCCAAATGTGTTCAAGAGCTCTGCAGTCATGGGGCTGGTGGTGTGCTGAGGCCATGGTCTACCATGTTGTTCAGGTTTTCATTGCTTCACATCTGTTCCCTAATTTTCCATATGGTCAAGTATAAACTATTTGGGCAAAAGACTGTATTTTTCAGGTTGTGGGGTTTGTTTTGGGGTTTTTTGTTTGTTTTGTTTTATTTTGTTTGTTTGTTTGTTTTTCTTTAACAGAGTTTTTCTGTTATTTCAAGCAAACAAGAAGAAAAACGAGTTGGCATTTGCACGTCATAAACCTGTGTGGGAGTCCAGTAGAATTTAAGGGTTAGATAAGCATTGCTTGGCTTAGAAAATAAGGGTGCTTTTTCACTCTCAATGCTGAGTTCTGACTATTGGTAGACTTTTTCCTGAGCTATACCTTGGAAAGAACGGTTCTTCAGAGACTCTCAGACAGAGCAACAATTATTTTCTCATCTTGAAATGAACAAATCATTTCCAGCACCAAAAGGACTTCAGGATAACGTTTTAAGTTGACTGTGAGTTCTGAAACCACAGCAAACAAGGAACAAATTTGTTTTGTTCCTTTTAAATTTTGAAAAAGAGCCTGAGCCTTTAAAAGTGACAGTTTTAGGAACATTGTAAGTGTTGGGCCTGAAGAGTGATAGAATAAACTCTGCAATTCACTGAACCTTCTTGCAAGATAGATTACATACAAAATCTGAAAATATAGCAAACACTATGTGTACAGATTGCGGGAATAATTGATATTTCTTTTTAACTTTTTGGATAAAAACATTCACATTTGCCAAAAGGCTACAGTAGAGAAAAGCAATTGCAAAATTAAATAGTATGACTATGAAACAAAAAGGCAGTCATGTGTTCTGCATCCTGCTTAAAAGTATATAACATTCCTCAAATTCTAGATAAAAACTTTCCAGAACTATAAATGTACAGACCACAAATTTGTGATTGACTTTGCAGTTAGTAATTCCAAATAAATAGTAAATGTAAGATTACAAATAGTTTTACAGAATGTGGGAACTAAAAAGGAAGACAAATTTGCTATATAAATTGCTAATTATTTACTAATAGATAAAGCACACACATTCAAGCATTTAATTCCTGGAACTCACTGCTTTTATTTTTCACTTGGACTGGGTATATAACATTCTAACTTTTCTGCAAAATTAGGGTAGACATTTAATAGGAAAAAACTTACTCATGAACTTTTGATACCTCTCCACTGGATTTTATGTGAAATCTGTAGTTGCAGCAGTGTTTTAAAATAGAGGGAAAATAATGAAAGGAAGGAGAATTAATTTGCTGTATTAGATTGTGCAAGTCTTCATGTCAGCTAACAGAACTGAAAGCGAGGTCTTTTATATTTGCAATTTCTGTGTGCGGTGGGATGGTGTGGAACATAAAGATTGGTACCTGTCAGCCTGCAGGAAAAAGGGCACATAAATCTACATGTTATATACTGTAGCTTCTGCAGTTTTTCAGCAGAACTAGGTATCAGCCTTCGTGGTCAAACTTTCCTGGCCTTCTCTGTTAAACATTGTTCCTTTACACAGGCTCTGACTGACTCATGCCTTTGCAAGCTGCAGCATCAGACTTTCAGGGCTGTATAAGATTTGAGTTGAATTTTGGATTAATATTAAGGTAATTTTCCATTTTATCTAAACTGTTTTCACTAATTCCTCTATGAAATTGTCTTTCATGTAATTTATGATGATGATAAAGGAAAAAGGGTTTGGAACACACAAACAAAGATTTTGCAACTTAGTTTCACAGAGATAAAATACAAAGGCTGTCTAATGGCCAAATCTTCAATGCCATATGGAGTGTTGCTTTATTGACATGGGGAGGTATGAGATTTGACAGGATATGGCCCCCAAAATGAGAGTAATAACTTGGTTCTTGTGTGGAAATCACAGAGAGGTCAGTAATCAAAGGCTGAGTAGGATAAGAAAAGCTTTAAAGGAATGATCAGAAGGGAAGCTACATTGCTTTTTACTTCAGAAGACAAGAGGTTTAGATCTTAAAAGTACGATGAAAATAAGTGGAGCTTTATAGACAGGTTGCACAGAACCTTGAAAGAGACAAGAAGTTTGAACATCCTGTGAAAAGGGTAACCAACCAAAAATTCAGCCTCAGTGATACTGAGTTTTAAAATTCTCTAGTATTGATGAGAGGAAAATTGTATGTGGGAAGGAACTGCAGTGTGTATTATTCTTTGAAATCTCTTTTGGTCTGCTGTTATGGGGTTTTATTTTCCACAGTTTATCCTTTTTGTTTTTCTCATTTAGCATGAATCACTCTTCTGAAAAAAAGAATTAAAAATTCTTGCAGCCTCCTTCACTGTGATCATGCTGGCTTTTGCTTTAAAGCTTATATATAATTATCCTAAAATAAAACAAAACAAAATAAAATAAAATAAAATATCAACATTTCTATATTTTTTCTTGGTTTATTTATGTTTCTTCTTTTTTAGAAAGGTGTATCCAAGCATATTTTGGTCGCGATTACAAAGGTGCTTACTGATATTCCTGTCTGGAATTGGGTCTGGTGCACGCTTCCGGATAAAACCTAACATAATTTCTTTTCTTGGGGTTCTCTGCTTGTTATTCATATTGGTTATTTACAGTATCTCTGGCCAATTCTTCATTATTATATTTACCTGCCTGAAATGTGACTAACTGAAATTTCAAATTATCATTTCTCTGTTTCTTCAATCCCTATAACTTTCTGTAAGATTTAATTTCCCTTGCTGCTATTGTGGATGAGTGGCCAAAAACATCCTCTTCTCTTTCTCATCACTCAAGGAGTTAATTCTATGACACTTGTTGATATAGTTAAAATTTAACTTGTTGCCTTTTTTGTTGTCTAATATATAGTGTTAATTCTGCACCTGTTCTGATGTTGCTTGTCATTCCTAGACCTTTGGTTTATGGTGCTCAAGTCCTTAGTAACTTTTATAAGACTGTGTACATTTTGCCATAACTCAGTACACTAATTCCTTTATTAATGTTTTTTGACTTTTTTTTTTTTTGTTTTACAAAGTTCTCATTTTTTAAATGGAATTTTGAATGCTAGTTTAAATTCGTTCTCGTTTGAGGGTGAGGAACTTAATGAGATTGTGGTCAATAATTATGCCTTCAAACAATTTGCTGTGCAATATTTAGAGACATAGCTCCAATCCTGCAAGGTAGGCTGTATGGGGCCTATTTATGCATCTGTGCAGGACTGCACTGAACTTAGTAGCATTTCACAGCTGAAAGGACTTAAGAATGATGCAACATGCAACATGCAGCATGACTTAAATATATTTTCTACCCATGTAAAAATATTTCATAACCAGTTCCACAAGAAAACAGTAATTTTAAATACCTGTGCTTTGCCTTCTTATGATACCTCCCAAAAGAGTAGGTGGTTATTTGAAAAACTGCATTATTAATAGTTTTCACTGATCATATTGTCTGTTCTTTAACTTTGCATGTGATTAATTTTCTGATCAAAGGATGTGATATAACCCTGTTCCTTGGTTTTTGACATCCATGAAGTTCCCCTCTCCCTCTTCTAATCTCAGATGATATATTTGAACTGTTCAAGAAAGTGTAGAATTTCCAATGACTGCTGGTGTACAGTCGGCACCTATTTTAGAAAGTGGGAAAAAATACCATAAAGATCAAACCCTTTATTCCTAATTTAATATTCAGGAGAAGTGGAACTGCAATAACATGAATCTTCTATTTCAAAAAGGGTTTTGACATTTGGAATTTAAATTAAAACAGACCATTTTTAAAATCCAAAGCAAAGGAGAATTAGAAATTATTCTACTTCAATTAAAATACTACAGGCTGTTATCTAACATAAAAATCAAAGGCATGTAACCAAAAGTTTCAAACTGGTTCAGGTCTAAAATGTAACAATTATATTTTTGACATAGTGCTGATTTTCTATGTTTCTATGTTGTTTTCCTTAGAAGCCAAAATGTTGGTAAGTTCTTTAGAAAGTATTTTTGTTCTGATGGAAATACATTCTCTAGAGAAATTTAACTCTAACAAAGCCTTCCCATAAGTCTATAGTTTAAGATGATAAAAAATGTATGATTTGGGACCCATAAAAAATAATTTTTATCAGAGCAGTTTATAATAATTTATTGTATACAGTATGTATGTGAAGAGTTACCTGTGCATATGTTTATCTAGCACATAGTCAATGGAGACAATAATGACAGTGTTTTTTATTGGATTGTATACAACATAGAAATTAAGCATCAATTTTATGTAGCTTATAAAATTTATACGATTGTATACAATGTGGAAATTGTATACAATCGTATAAATTTTATAAATGACATGCTGATTATCATGGATCACACAGATAAACATGTTGACATTGGTGTCTAGTAATTTTCCCTGTCTCTAGACAACAGATTTATCTTTCTATGGGGCTATTTTTCAGAAAAGAATATTAAAGTCAAGTTATGCATTTCAACTCTTCCTTGAAATGAAAGATGTGATTGTAGTAGAATGGTATACTCACCACTTAACATTCATGTATTTCTTGAAACACAGCTATGTCAACAACTACAAGAGGTTGAAGATCTCTGGAGAATGCATATTTTATGCTCTTATAGAACTTTTTATATTTTAAACTTATTTCCAAAAATTCGAGCATTTGTGTCTCTGCTCTTATTCTGGCCTATAACCCCCTGAAAAAATTATGATGAAAACTTTAACAAGTTACTGCACACGTATCACAGGGACATGTCACTCAGCTTCTTTGAAAGACTAAGTTTTGGCAGTATCATGATATTTGAAATGAAGTGGACCTGTTTCACGACAAGTTATTGTTCAAGAAAGATGTGATTTGTTTTCAGTCCAAAGTACATTCATAATTACGGAACTCTTATCTTTAAGACAAGCTTTTCTTGTTCAGAAGACTCCTTAATGTTCTTTATTTGTGGCGACTATTATATTGTCTGACATTTAGGAAAAGCAAGCCCCACTTTACTGATAGATAAACTTTTCTGCCAGGTGTCAGAGCATCTCTCTCTTTCCTCTTCAGTGGTCATGCTGTACAACAGACAAATTCTTGGTTATTCATGAGCCACCAGGGTAAGAATGTACTCAGCTATGTGGACACAGATTTCATCCCAGGCTTTAGCAGAAGGGAAGCGTCTCGTGACTGTGAAAGCTGAACTGTCTTCAGGGCTCTAATCAAAGCAAAGTCTCCAGTCAGATCAGTGGATATTTTACTTGTTGTTAGGCCATGTGCAGACTTTGAGATTTCCTGTTTCAAAAACATGCATTACATTTATACACTGTGGTTTCAATGCCACTTCAGTGATTGATCATTTAAATACAGAAATTTCCCCACAATTAGAAACTGTTTGCTAATTCAAATATAGACAGATTGGCAATAGTTTAGGGTGTGATTTAGATTTTTAATGTGATTGATTGTGAGTAGAACTATGCTATGCAAACCTAGGTCCATTGTCCAATTGTACATGCCAAAAATGTGAGAAATAAAAGGAGAGGAAATGTTACTTCTATCTTGCCGCAAATCACGTATTGCCTACCTGCTTGATTACCTATCTGTTGCATGCACTGTTTTATTAATTGTAACTTCCTGTCAGTAGGTCTGTGCTAACCCCCAAAAAGCTTTTACACCTGCAGATTCTGTCTGGCCTCTCTTCTTCCACTTCTCTTGGGCTATGTCACTTACATAAACAAAGCATAATTAGTAGATTCTCAAATGAATATAGTCTTTTAAAGATTAAATAGTGTGATTAGAATTTAAGTGTGAGGAAACAGAGAAGTCTTATGGAGGTAGGAGCCTGAGCCTGGTGAGGTTGTGTATCATACCGCATGCTTCCTTGCATTGTATTATGATGCTTTCAGCTTTGGGAAGTGGATGACTTTCCCTTGCAGTGTGTTGCTCCATACTACAGCAAATCATTCTAATTGGAAGGGGAAGACAATAATGTTTCAAACTTGCCTTTGGTAGTTTGTTAAAAAAGCCCACTCAGAGAACACAGGATGTGTAATTCATAACTCAGGTGCTGGACTTTTCATTTCAGATATGAGAAGTTGGGTGCAACTGTGAAAGAATCTTAAAACTTATAGAAGTCTGGCTCCATGACACTCAAAAATGTGTACAGGACAGACATGCAGATAATTCTGACAATGAAGGAGAAACCCCAGACAATGTCTGAGGCTGATGCCTGAAGCAGGAAATGCTAATTTATCTCAAATATGGAGTGGTTGGATCCTAGAACATATGGGAAGAATTACAGTGTCCTGTGCACTTCACTGTAAGGAGGGGAGAAAGGAAATAGTTGTATTTTTATATTGCCTTCTTATTTAATGGTTTTATTTCTCTAGTATTAACTTCTTTTCTTCACCTTTTGCTCTCACCATAATCCATTCCTCCTCCCCCTCCTCATTTTATTTATCTGTGAAGTTTATTGAACTATGTCAAATCACTCTGTAGAAACAACTATTGGATTAGCCTGTGTTTGTTAGGTTTTATAGTCAGAGTGTAATAATTAGGTACATTCAGGTAGGCTTGGAAAAGAACAAATAACGTGAGTTTTCACAGCAGCTATTCAGTGTGACAGTCCTACGAGTATGAATTGTTTTGACTGTTCTCACTTACAGATGCCAGTAGTCTTTTTTGTGTCAACTGATCTCCAGTTGAGACTCGTTCTCCTTTATAGCTTGAATGCATGACTTGTTTCCATTAGCACTGTCAGGGTATTTAAAATCGACTTGCAATTTTGTTTCACCTACATGGTGACTCAGTGGTAAAATGCATTAATAAAAGTTTAGAAATAATAATAGTATTTACCCTTGATTTAGCAGACTTTGAGGATGTGCCTTAATGGTGTCACAGAACCGGTGCAAGTTCACACATGAACAGATTTATTTCTTGTGCTCTGCTAAATTTCCCATGGAATGCTGAGTGCATTAGGATCCATGGTAACCGTGCCTGCTGCAGTGCTGTATTACTTTGCTGTTGATAATGCAAGTCCATCTAATTAGCACCAAATGTCAGAGTACTAAGAGGAGCAGGTGGCACCATTTGTATCTGAAGTAAATACAAACACAGTATTTATGTGCAAAACCAGGCAAAAATAAAGCCTTTTGTAAAGTCTGTTATAGCTGGTATGTCTGATGAATAAGATCTGAGAAAGAGAAGATAATTGCAAACTGTGACCCAGAATGGAGTTGATAATTCCAACTCCTGGTTAAACCAAGTGCTACTGATAAGAAATATTTACGGCTTAAATTATTAAAGAAATAAGATGTCTTGCCTTTGGAATAGGCACTAGAATTGTTAGCATTTGGTAAGTCTGTGGTTCATTCTGGGTTCATGTTCTGTTTTAAAAGTTGTTACGAATAATTATAATTGTGAATAACAAGAAGGTGGAGGATTTTAATAGCCTTGATTTTCATGAAATATTAGAGACTGTGAGAAAGACCTCTTAATCAGTGTCTTTAGGTGGACTTTAAGAACCTAAATCTCTGAGTGACTCAAAATGTACATAACGATGGTGTGAAGGGGTCTGAAGTGAAAAGAAACTGTTACAGATCTGCCCAAGATGGCAAAATCACTGTCTAGATGCTTTTAGTTATTATAATGAAAGATAAATACCTCCAGAAATCTAACAAAAATCATCATCTGGAGGTGCTTTACGCACCTGTCAAGCAAGGAATACATGTTCAGGATGTATGCAATTATGGGTTCCAGTAAAACATTAAGTGTTATCCATCTTTATGCCATGAACTATCACAAGGCCAGGGGCCAGGGATAGGACTGTATATGCACTTGTAGCTCAAAAATACTGCTTCTCACTTGTCAATTTGTATCAGGAACAAAATAGGCCAGGATACTGCAACCTCTTGTATCTCATACCTGCTCCTGTCATAGACATCTGGGAGCCCAGGGTGGGACCCCACGAGGTGAGACTCCCCCAGTGCAAGCAGAATGCCACTTTGCAGCATAAAGATAAACTGTGCTTTGACAGCATCTTTATAGCTCCATGTCAATTTAGAAGGTAAATAGCTAAAATGTATGGGAGCCTTATGCTGGAGATCTACACAAATTTCACCTATGATGACTACATTGACAATCTCTGGACTGCAAGCAAAAAACTTCATTTTCATGGTGTATCAGTCTTCTTAAGTTTCTCATACACAAATATTCCCTCAAATGAAATATACCCTCTATATTAAAATTTAATTTTTTTTTTCATTTTGGAAATTGCTCACTTAATCTAGCAACTGATATCTAAATTAGATTTGCAATTCCATCTATAACATAAAATACAGTGCTTTTTTCCACTGTTAAAATTTAATTAGAAATACATGCTATTAACACATTATTAGATGTCTTTTATTCCCTTCTGTTTATAAATGAATTATTAAGTCTTCTTTTTGCCTTTTTTTTAAGGGCTATTTGACTTCTGTAGAGAAAGGGAATCATAGAATTGTAGAATCATAGAATGGTTAGGGGTGAAAAGGACCTTAAGATCATCTAATTCCAACCCCCCTGCCATGGGCAGGAGCGCATCACACTAGACCATGTTGCCCAAGGCCCTGTCCAGCCTGGCCTTGAACACTGCCAGGGATGGAGCATTTACCACTTCTTTGGGCTACCCGTTCCAGTGCCTCACCACACTCACAGTAAAGAACTTCTTCCTTATATCTAACCTGGACTTCCCCTGTCTAAGTTTAAACCCATTACCCCTTGTGCTATCGCTACAGTCCCTGATGAAGAGTCTCTCTCCAGCATCCTTGCAGGCCCCCTTCAGATACTGGAAGGCTGCTATGAGGTCTCCACACAGCCTTCTCTTCTCCAGGCTGAACAGCCCCAACTTTCTCAGCCTGTCTTCATATGGGAGGTGCTCCAGTCTCCTGATCATCCTTGTGGCCCTCCTCTGGACTTGCTCCAACAGCTCCATGTCCTTCTTATGTTGAGGACACCAGAACTGTACACAATACTCCAAGTGGGGTCTCACAAGAGCAGAGTAGAGGGACAGGGTCACCTCCTTCGACCTGCTGGTCACACTTCTTTTGATGCAGCCCTGGATACGGTTGGTTTCTGGGCTGCTTTCTGAAGCCAGCTCAAGTTCAGTTTCTCAGCAGCCAACACCCCCAAGTCCTTCTCCGCAAGGCGGCTCTGAATCACTTCTCTGCCCAACCTATAGTGTGAAAGGGAGACTGTGGTGAATATTTTTAATGTATTTTGTGAAAAGCCCAGAGTCTGCAGCATATAGTAGCAAATTTTGAGGAGGGATAATTTTAAGAGGGTAAAATTTTAAGGAGAGATAATTAAGTAAAATTAGTATCTAGCAGGTCTGGAAGTACAGAGCATATTGTACAGGGGAAAAAATAAATACACTTGCAGATGAAAAGAACACCCAAACATATTCAAAAAAGATTAAGAGACTAGGGTAAGTAATAAAGAAAGAATATAAAGAATATAAAAAGCAACCTTTCCAAAAATAATAACATACTACTCTTCACAGCCATATAGAAGCAGAAAAGAGCCAAGCAGCTTAAGGGGAAAACAGGGCTTAAAAAAGCAAGTAAAGCTATATTTTTTAATGATAAAAGTTCTCATATAAAACAAATATTTAAATTCAAACCAATTGTAAAAAGCCATGGGATCCTTAAAATAATATGCAGCAAAATAACTTTCAGCGCAAGATGTAAGTTGGTTTAATAATAAAATAAATACAGTTAACTTTTTACATCAGCCTGGCACGTTCTAGTAATGTTGTAGTCTTCCACACCTACCTTTCAGGACAGTCAGCAGTAATGGACTACTTAGTTTTGGACTGCTCTGGGGCACTTAGGGGGAGAGAGGTGTTGTAGTTCATGATCTTTGTTGCTCTCTTTTTTGGAAAAGCATAAACTGCAGCTGGTTTAAATTTCTCATGGCATTGCCAGTGTGTTGATACAAGCAATCTTCAAGTGACAGCCCCCGTCTCCTGTGGTACCTTCATATGTTTCTGAGTCAATAGAAACCCTGCTTCTTTGAGAGTGAAGATACCAGTGACTTGCAGCACCTTGCCTCTTCGTGACAGAGCATTTCCTGGTGCTTGCAAAACAAAGCACTTCTGTTTGCACAAGTCAAATGAGATTCTTACGTCCTTGCAAAGAAGAGTTTCTGTTCCTACTGGAATCCAACTCTGAAGCTGCCCAAAGTCATTGTCTTGCAACAGTGAAGTGTTAATCAAATCATCTGAACAGCATTGTCCTCCTTTCCTCATGGAAACAGGGATTTCCAACCTGTGTTTCCATGCAGCATCCTTGGAACCTTGAGAACAGGTGATTGCTCTTTAGACAAGGCTGCTGCTGTGGCTAGGTTTGTGTAGTCATGTGGCTGTCCCCTCCTTCCACCCCTGAGGAAGTCAATGACATGTTGATTTTCAAAATAATAAGTATGATAGCTTTTCATGCAACTCTGTACTAATTGCACACAGGCCAGATCAGTCACTGGAAATAACTGGGATAAGTGGTACCTGTTGTACCATTTATCACTCACTTTATTGCAAGTGTACATGCACCAATTGTTAAAAAATAAAGAAAAAAGAATATGGCTGAGCAGCAGGCAGGAAGGCTGCCTGTTGGCAATGCTCAAGCTGCTACAGTACTGGTATCATGGTACCAGCAAGAAAGGGGTGAAATTGTTGTTATTCTGGGGACAACTGAGTGTGGTTATGGGGGAGAGGATTTTGGCAATGTGAGGTAGGACAAATCGGGAGTGATAAATGCCATGAGTGGGGATGCTGCTACACAAGTACAGGGTGGAAGGCTCCTGAGGGGATCATGAAGCTGGTAGAAAATCTGCAGGGGACTTGCAGGAACTGCCCCACAGGAAAGAGCATGTTGGTGGGGATCCTGAGCAGACCATAGTGAATTTGTTGGAGGCCAGGAAGCTGCTAAAAATTGCTGAACCAGAAAACAAGAATGGAAGGACCTGCTTGTAAGATACAGTGAATAAAGGGAAGATTTGTTTGCAAACCCTTTTATTTTACTCTGTCTCACCATATTACACTTAACCGGATATGCAAAAGTCCCTTGTTTTAGTGTGTATTTTAATAAATCATTGATGCTGCAAGCCATTTTAGTGTCTTTAGTCACTTTTAAAGGAAGAGTACAACAGTTCCTACTGCAGAGTTATGTCCAGCTGAATGAAGGCCTGTCACAATAATTTTTCAGTAACTCTCTATCCTGTCCTGCTCACTTGCACAAGGGCAAATAGCAATGGCTTTACAGAACCTATTAGCTTCTTCTGCACTGCTTTAGTGCACTGCCTAAAGAAATAAAGGAACTCTTTATGACTCTCAGTATTTATTTGGGTTTTACTGTGCAGAAATATAACCATCAGGCTTTTATATAGATAGGAATAAACTTAACTGCATGAAAAGTCACATAAAGAAATCTTAGCAGGGATGCAGAAATGTTTAGAGATTCTTACTGATATATGTCTGGTCTATGAATTAGATGAATGCAGACTCTGAATCTTAAAAATGACTAAACTATAAAAGATAATGGCCACCTTTTAGTGCCAGAGGAAATCACTGACCTGTCAACCTGTGAAAATTCTGCAAATGTGGTTTAGATCACAGATTCACCAACAATGATGATATTAAAAACAAATTACTTCAGAATATGAAAAAAAATCATCAGGTCCTGAAATCTCAGTCCTAGACCTGCAATGTTCACAAAAATTGAGGAAGAGAAGAGAAGGGAATGCTGGGTCCCAAATCTGCCATTTGTGCTGCTAGCGTTTCATATGCGCACTCTTTGAAGATGTTACAGTGAATTCAACTATATGAATCTAATAACAGCCATGTCACTTGGTCTCACTATACTGAAAATGATCTTTCTTGCAAAGAAGTCTGAAACAGCAGTATATTCAAAGTTGTGTAGTAGAAAGATAAATTCAAACTTGTTTACAAAAAAGAAGCAGAAACCTCATCCACAGTGCAAATAAGAGGAATGTCATGTTTATTGAATGTACATTTTTGCAATCCATCTCCAAAGGGAAGGAAGAGATAAATTGAGGTTGGAACTCTCTCTCCTTAATGTATGAAGTTAACTGTAACGAAATATTAAGTGCCTAGCAAAGTTCTATGCCAAACATAATGCCAAAGTTCTTTATTCTTTTAATGGCAAGGGTATTTGCATTTGGAGATTCTGAGAATGTAACTTAAATACCTAAACTTAACAAACAGTTCTTACACCTGAGATCCTGAAATCAACCAGCCTCTTTCCATTACAAAAAAATATAAGTAGCTCATATGCTAACTGTAAGAGGGTTGGTTCATATAAGCTGAAAGTAGACGTTGGGTACTCGATGTAGACTGAGGAGATTTCACCAAGCCTTGTTCCTCTCAGCTATTTTTTTATATAAATCTGGACTGCTGGTTCTGCTGATAAACAAACCAGGAGGAATGAAAAACAAAGAAAGAGGAGTATCTCTGATGACAGATGGTTTGCTTGGAGAAGAGTCTGCTCTGAGCAGACCTGGGCTGAAGGCAGCAGGTTTAGCTTGCTCAATAATACACTAAAGTTTTACAGTGGTCAAGAAAGGAGATCAACTTGGGGAAGCAGAATTTCAGGAGTAGGTGGTAGAATTTTTCTCAAGCTCTCATCACTGAGAGAGATGTGCCAGTTAATACCTAAGAGCAAAACTGAGTCAGCTGACTGAGAAGTCCTGAGAATATTTTAAATATTTTATATTTACTATTTAAAAATGTAATTTCCTATCTTAATTCCTTAGCTAAATGAAAGCTTAAAGATACCTAGTTACAGGAATGATCTTTAACACTGAACACTTTCCTGCTCAAGGAACAGCACAAGTTTTGGAATGCAGCAGTGCACAGGCTTGCTCTAGATGTGTTTTCTGAGCAGTCTCGGGAGCTGGGGATTATTTTCTTTCAAAGCTGTGGGAGTCAGTTTGAGGTCTGATAATGCCAGTGGAGAGCAGTTGCCCTGAGTGAATCAGTATAAACAGCACACACAAGAATACTATTTCTCATCCAGGAATTAAATCACAGACATCATACCTTTCTTTCAATAAACTGATACCTGTGTCTTCCCTGTCATGTCACATATTGCGATTGGACTTCAAAAGAACTGAGGCAGGCAGGATAACTGGAAGCAATAGATGCATTTAACACTTAAGGAGGTACTAACAAACTGTAGGTATCTGTCTTCTGGAAGAAAACTGGAAAAGTTTTAAAGAGCATGTAGATTTTAGGGCATTTCAGGTTTTGTGCTTTCTAAATAGGCCAAGTAAATATTAATTTCAAAATCCATGTATAAAATGTGGGACTGTAGAAAGGAGAGAAATCTCAAAAGAAACAAATAATAGAAAATGAAAAAAAAAGAAGATTTCTTTGTATTTAGCTTGTTCAACTGAAAGGACAGGAGAAAACCAGAAAGCTGTCTTAAATTTTTACAGAGTGTACATAAACTAGGAATCCAGTTGATAAGCCCTTGCAGATGGTGATTCAAATATCATATGGCTTAAAAACTAAAGTAGGTAAAGCAAACAGTAATTAAAGAATAATTGTAACATAACATATAGAATGTATTATAGAATAGTGATTATTTCCTTTGTATATATACTGGTATGAGAATTTCGCCATAAAGGTGTGCAGTTAATAAGCACTCTTTAACTTTCACCTATTTTCTATATATTGTAACTGCCTTTAGATGGATATAGAGTGTCATATTTACATAGAATGACTTTTAAAAGTGTCACAGCATGATACCAGTTATTTGGGCCAAGATCTTTTTTCTTATTCTGTCTCCAGAATATTATGTTCTTATTCTGTAATTAAGTTCTGTTATTATGTTCTTATTAATGTTAGTTCTTTTTGGAACTCTGTGTCTGAAGGGCACATGAAGTAATCAATCACTTTCAAATACTTTTCATCTACTTAAGGGTTGCTGTAGTCTTCCACATTCCATTAACAATAGCCTTCATGGCTCCTTTTCTTGAAGATAATATGGCTACCTCTGCAGCTTTGGAAGTGCAGCCCTGTGTATCTTTGATTTTCTGCAATACTGCTTGAAAGATTGAAACGTCAAGCTGGATGACAGCTAGTGAACCGAGTGTTCAATAGTTCATCACCTTGGTTTTACCAGATATCATTTAGCAACAAATTTAAAATAATTGTCTTTGGTAGAATGAGATCACTTGCCTTTTCTGATAGAAGAGTTGACACTAGTCAGAATGGCAACTCATACTGGTTAGATTTGCCTTTCATAAAGTATTTTGTGAAAAAAAACCCTAGATCCATTGTGGATGAATTTGTGACAAACGCTGCTGATCACTGCAGCTTTGGCCCCATTGAGAAGTCAGAGGTCTGTTATGAATTGCTACCGATGACTGAATTTGTTGTTTGGTAAGGATTTGAACATGTGCCTGTCATCGTAAGACTATGATGAATCCTTCAGAGCTTTTCCATGCTTGTGTTGGAAACCTGTAGTTCCATCTCAGATCAGCAGGAAAACGAGTTTGGTGCAATGCTGAGCACCCATCCTTTTCTACTGACAGAACAGTGTATCTTACAGTACCAAGACTGATATGGTTCCTAATGGGACAATATCATAATCTTCTTAAGTGAATAAGCGGAGTGTGCATATCTTGTCAGTTTTATGGCCACAGTGCATCTTGGGCGAGGCTATAGAATTCAGCTCGTACACAATTATAAGAAAATGAGGTAATTGAACTGAAACTCTGTTGAGGTACCTTAATCAAAATATAAAAATATGATTGTCTTACTATGTTTGCCTGACATTGTTCATAATTTTCTTTGGAAAGCGGACATGGATTTCACACAGTGAATAATCCATGGAAAAAAGCGTTTTTATTAAAAAGGCTCAGCAAGCCTAGCTAAAACAAAAGAATTGGAAAAGCATACTGATAGAAAATTATACTTTAAAGTAGGCTGTTACATGCACTTTCTTGTATATTGAGGCCTCATACTGAACGTTTTCTGGTTTTATACGTTGGAAGCTTTATGCATAATTATCACAAAGGTATTTTTCATCACCATTTCTTTCTTCACAAAACCCATACTGTTTTTACTATGTAGAAATACAAGAATATTCAAAGGCAATGAGATTACATTGCAGTAGTTCCCGTTCTGTGGTATGGCAGCAATCCTCAATTACTCATAACAATCAGAAAAAATATCTATGTAAGAGAAAAGCTCTAGAAGGGATCTCATAGGTGACTGTTTTAAGTTCCCTGTAAATGCAGGCTATTAGATCACCGAATCTAATTTGTAAATTTGATGGCTTATTTTCAACCATAAAGTTGCCTCTATCAGTCTGTTTTGCCTGATTTGGAGGAAGGAGATTTTGGAATGCTCCAAACCCAGCTCCCCTGGACAAAGAAAAAGCTTTTTTCAATTTTCTGTATTTTATTTTATTTGTGGCTCATGCACTCCCTGGTTCATGGGAGTACTTCCCCTTGTTGAATTTCACAGCATTTCTGCCAGCCCATTTCCACAGCCTGTTGAGGTTCCTTTGGATGGCAGCATGAGCCTCTCGGTTGTATCAGCTAGTCCTTCCAGTTTGTGTAACCAGCAAACTTGCTGAGGGTACACTCTGCCCCATCATCCAGATCATTAATGAAGATATCAAACAGTGCTGAATCCAGTATTCACCTTTGGGTACATTAGTTACTGGACTCTAGGTAGATTTCATACCACTGATTACCGCCCACTGAGCTCAGCTGTTCAGTAAATTTTCAGTCCACCTGGCTGCTCATCCAGTCCATACATCAACAGCTTCACTATGAGTGGCTGTTGCAAGACATACTGAAGCCAAGGTAGATTATATTCACTGCTCTCCTCCCCTTGTCTACTAAGTCAGTGATTTCATCACGGATGATTATCAGATTGGTCAAACATGACTTCCCTTGTGTGAATTAAGTCCTGAAAGAAGAATACAGTTGTAATCATAACGGATTGATTGGGAAGAGCTGAAAGGTTACTTCTCCTTTGGACTTCTTCCATAGTTGTATCATTAATTTAGTCCTATGTAATATGGTTTCATTCATTAATTTGAACTGTCTGAAGGATGCTTGGCAGAGGAAGCAGCCGGAAAGATTCAAGTATATTTTCTCCAAAAGACAGCTCTGCAAAAAACCAAAGTAGCTATTCTTTGAAATTACATTTTTTTTTTTGTTTCTTTCTCTGACATGTAAAACTGGGAATTAGCAGAAATGTCATCCAAAAAGAATTCACTGTGCTTCATTGTTTCAGAATTCACCAATCTTCTGTCTTTGAAAACTAACTTATAAAAGGTTTTTTCCTTCTCAAGTTCTACTTTTTGTATTGTGACCTAAGAGATGGGGAAAAGACCAGTGCAAAACTTTGAGTATGAATTTCAAGCAAATTTCTAACAATACTTATTTGCTTGATATGTTACTTCTTATTTCAAGATTAATACTTTCAAGGACAAATGTCGTTGTCACATCATTACTTCAAAAATTTGATATAATGCTGGTTGAACAAGAAAGAAAGGTATCTCTCAGTCTGTGAAATGTTTGCCAGTTGGTTTGCCAAAATTCTGAAATCAGAGAGACATAAATTTTTAGTCTTCTCTGTTATGTGACTTGTAATCTGTTAGCATGGCACCATGGCCTAGATCAATTTACAGTATTTTATAGATTTTTTTAAAATGTTTTAACACCTGTATTAAAATACATTCTTTGGCCAGATGTAGACAGTCTAGGTAAACACTGGAAAGGACAAGAACGGGGCATATATCCAGGGCTCACAGAAGTAAACAAAGTGGCCAATGAACAATTACGGTCAATTCACTGCCTATCTCTTGTTTAGATTATATTTGATTAATTTGTTAAAGATGGTGGACAAGCTTCACCAAGACAGACATAGAGGTCAAAACTCTCAACAGATGCTGTCAGTATCGTAACAACAGGTTACGAGGTCATTTGCCATGATCCCTTCCTCCTCCATGCTTGCTGCAGTATTTCGCAAAGGAAAAAGCCAGAATCACCATTCACACCCATAAGGATCCTGAGAGAAATGAGAAGGGGGGAGGAATGAGTGAGCAGCTGCATGGTTGGGCTGGGATTAAACCACAACAGTGCTTTAAATTACTGGCTGCTGGATTAAGAGGACTGTCACCATATTCCTGGTTAAGTGATGTATTAAACCCATTGATGAAGTTTCGACTGTGTTTCTGGGATCAGTTTCTGATTATGAGATAAGCAGAATGTGTGGGGCTTTGGTGTGAACTGGGTGCTCTGTAGCTAGCTGAACTCTGGGATGATAGGTACAACCAGTAGCAGAAGATGTTTTAGAATATTATACTCAAATATATATTGAAGTTGTCTGGGATTCAGTTAGACTACAGATAAGCTGAAGCTTTGGCAGAAGGAGGTGTATTTTCATATAGGCATTTGTTTTACCTAAACATCTGAAAAGAAAGTTATGATTTAATGGGCTGGGGTTTTTTTTGTTTGTTTGGTTGGTTGTTTTTTTTTCCCTAAATCAAAAAAAATGTACCTGGTCTCATCTCTGAGGTTGTCAGGATAGGTTTGAACACAATGCTAAAGGAGGAATCATGGGTTTGAAAGGAGAATGTTGGTATTAGTAGGAGCCATAAAAACTATCAAGCTACTATATTATATAACTGGCTAATGGAGGGGGAGGAAGCATTGTATTCAAAGGAAAGCGTAGGTAGATGACCAACAGGATATCTCAAACATTTGGTCTACGACCCATCTGGTTTTATCAGTGGCCAGGGCACAGAAATGAAGACTTTTGTCAAAGAAAACATCTGGTGAAACACACCTATGAGACATTACCAGTCTATGGGAAGATTGGCACCAATAATAAAAAAAAGGTCCTGAGGAATGGAGAAATAGAACTGGAAAATGAGAATTATTAGGGACTGTTAATAAAAAGCTAACAAGAATATATACTGTAGAGTGAGAATTCATCACATGGAAGAAACAGAGATGGAAGGCTGATTTATATTCCATCAGAGAATGGTTGTGAATTACTAATGTGATCGGGCTTTGAAAAAGACAAATACAATCCTAAGAAGTTTCAGCTGAAGTATTTCTGGTAGAAAGTTGAAAAATCCCTACAATTCACAACTCTCCAGACAGCTAAAGGCCGTTTAGAAAGACTTTGAGAAATACATTCATACAATGGTTTCTTTGCATCCTGTATATATCACAGAGGAAGTTTCTCTGACAACGCTGAATAACTTTTCAAGTGATATCAGGATGCGGTCAGTGAGATCAAGATTTATACTTTTCCGACAACATGAATAAAGCCCAGTATGGCTTGGTGGAACCAAATCCATGTGTTTTATAAATCCTTGCAAAACCAGATGGAACAAGCATCTGGTTTTGGTACTTGTGGAAATCAATTAAGATATTCACACATAGGTCATTTGAGATCCATCAAGTCTGTACATGGCTGGCTGGAGTGACGTGTGCTCTTCTGGAGTGGCAGCTGGAGCCACTATTCGTGTGCGGGGACAACTGAATCAAGCCCTCGAAGTGGAATTTCAGTTCCAGGCTCAGACACCTAAATGTCGATGTTCTTCATAGTCAACAGAGATAATCGAAAATTTGGAGGTCTATTCAGCTCACTGATTCCATGTGTCTTTTTTTAGAGGGGAAGTTTATTAGACTCTATTGGCTTGATTGACTGGATATTTCATGACCTGAAGGGGAGTAAGAAATCTCATGCACATGGATACTTCTGCATTCAAAACATTTAGATATCTTCATCTAGAGTTGGACTGTACCATAATAATCACATTCAAAAAAAATCACAAGCTTTAGGAATGAACAATGATTATTTCTTTTTTCATTTGTCTGAAATTCAGGAGCAGATTGCCTGTAAGTTTTTTGGCATTATAGATTAAATGTTTATGACGAATGAGAAAATGTTTGGAAAGGGCATCAGTGACTGTTAAATTTCTATTTATATTTTCTTGTTCTTTTTTAGACACTTCAGGTGAAAAAGAAAAAATAATCATGAAATGATAGTGCAAATTGTGAAATATCAGTAGCAGAGAAGGGATCTCTCAGGCAAGTTCAGTTTAGGAAAGAATTGCCCTGGCATAGACATATAGTTGCTGAGATGTCAAATGAAATGTTTTTTCCTGTTTGATGTTCAGAACTAGGAAGGATGTCGCTGCACAAACATGGATTTGTGATTGTGACTAACACAGAGAGATGCAGTTCTTTTCTTCAAATTAATGCTGTCACATCCAAAGCTTAAATCCGTGCTCAGGTGATGTAGATGCAATTGTGCAGGAACCTAGCCATTCCATTCACATCACCATTGTGTCTATCCCTGTTCAGGATGCTATTCTCACATTTGTTGCTTGCTCTTTTCTCTCAACACTGAATGTTTTGAATATTATAATAATTTCAATTTTCTCTTCTTAGTAGTCATTATTCTGGTTTTATTTCCTTTAGCCACATGGGCTTTTTTTCTGCCCCTAGTTCTCAGGTTTTATTTTTCCATCACCCTTTCTGGACTTTCTTTTTTCCTGGTTTTATTAAAACTTAAGGACAGTCTAGGTTGTGAAGACAGTAAATGTGCACCGGCAAAGAAGAAGAGCAGGGGTGGAGGGAATGTGCTTCAAAAGCAGGATCATTTAGTATAGCATTTCTAAGTGTATTTGTTATTCAGAAACAAAAAGAAGGGGGATATGCTGTGCCATATGGTACCCAAGTCAGTGACAATCGAAGGACAGAATCCAGGGTGTTAAATTGTATAGGACAACAATAGAATTCATTTTCACATTTGCTTGCTTCCTTTGTCTTGAGTGTGATTCTGCTTTTTCTGTGGTGACATATTTGAGAGCTACAGTTTAAATCCATTGGAGTTATCTGCAAACATGGACATTAATTACACCTCATTTCCATTTTTAAGCTCTCTCCCTTCCCTGTCCCTTTCTTCTGCCCACTGCAGGAATGAGAAACGTGCCTTTTTAATGAAAGATGGGATTCTGACTCATTATGTTAGTCCAAAAACTGGTGGCCTAATCTCAGACTTAAAGTGCATGTGTTAATCTGGTCTTGCTTGATTTAGTCATGCTTTTGACTTTTGTGTTTATTTCTTTAATAGGATAGCTCTGTTTTGACATGTAGATGATTTGCAAACCATGAAAAAGCCCTTGCTATTGCTTAATTTGTTTTTGTTCATACATTTTAATTATCTACCCTTCAGCTCATAGCTTTTGAGTTCTTTTATTAGAACTTTGTTGCTGGTTTTGTTGGGGTTGTTTGTTTGTTTCTTTGGGTTTTTTTTGTTTGTTTTGTTCTGTTTTTTTAAAGTAAGATCAAATAATTAGCAGGATTTTGACAAATTTACATAGCTCTACCATTTTTTCATTTTAAATTTTTTTCTTGCTATGGATTAACTTTTTTTTTGCAGACTGCACCATTTGTGTTTACATTTGAAGCAAGCTTTTCATCTACTGTGATGTGTACCTATACTGATCAAAAACAATAAATCAAAGCAATAGACTTCTTCCCTTACAGTTGGTTGTCTTATAAAATGCTGGAAATTCTGATCAGTAAAGTTATACAGAAATTATGCTGTGCTTATTACTGGCAAGAATCTTTCAGATTTAGCAGCCACTCTTGTCTTGATATACACTGTTTATAAAAACAAACAGCATGTTGGGGGGTATTTACAACTACATTTTTACATTTCTAAAAGCACCTAAATGGGCAAGTTTAGTTCCCTGAACTAAATAGGACTAGTAATATGATTGAAATTCCTCTCTGAAAACCTGCCTGAACAAGTAGATATGACACTGCCCCAAAACCAGGAGGTTTGCCTTCTTTTTCCAACTTCAACATCTTTGGTCAATTCACTTCCTTTCTGCTCTCATACTATTGGTTTTATTTCCTTATTTAAGCTGTATTTTTTATAATTTTTTTCCCCCCCCCCCCCACCCCGTCCTTTTCCAGGAGATTTTTAAAGTATTTAGCACACACATATCCATGAAGTGCAGGAGGGACACCTGAGCTAACAGCCCATGGAAGAGTTGGGAGAGTATAGCAACAGTACTCTACCACTGTGCTACGTAATAAACTTGGAGTTGTTCACATCCCAGGTAAAACCTGGAAAGATTAAGCTGCTGCATAGAAAGGAGCAACAGCACCACCACCAGGTGCTGAGAGAAAAGAACAGTTTTAGAAGGTTCAACCTTGGGGGTGAAGCTAGGATGAACCAAAGTGGAAGGAGATGCCAGTGGGTAGTTCTGGCTTATTCTTGCACTCAGCCTTTCTTAATTGGCTACTAGTGCTTCCGGCAGCTGACTCTGTTTGTAGCTATTGTGGATTTGTAAGTAACTTTGTTTTGAAAGGCTTAAGATCATGTGGTTTCCTCCTCCTAGGCATGAATGTGGGCATATTAGGGATGCTTAGTGTTCTCCTGGTCACCTAAGGTTTTGCAAAGAGATATCTCACTTTCTGAGATTCCTAATTCTTATATATATATGCATATATATACACACACATACAAACGTACATTTTATGTGACTAAGTATTTTGGGCTGGTTCTATGTCCTGATGTCTGGAACTTCAAAACAATATTGTAATCTGAAAGATGAATTAACAGTATAAATTAGGTTTTAAGATGGGAAGAGTCACTCTTAATAGAGAAAAAAGTATTTTTCCTCAGCTGTAATTAGGTTTATGAATCAGAATGACACTATTCATTTGAATTCTGATGCAGATTTATAACCAAAATTTCAAATGTTTAAGTAACACAGAAATACAAAACATCTGGAACCATGGTACTCAAGACTTTCTCCCACTATCAGCTTTACCCTTTCTGCTATTCTGTTTGCTCTTTAGCCTCACAGTAAAATTCAATTTCTTCTTCCTTCTTCTACTAATTTTGCTACAGTTTGTCTCTCACCACCTGTTTTTCTCCCTTTCTCTTCCTCTTTTCAGCATCCTGCTAATGCCTCTGTTCATTTCAGCAGTCTCTACTGATGAACTGACTGTCAGATTTATTCACCTGAATGCTCCAGACTGATCTATTTGACAGAGCCAGCTATCATCAGTATGTTCTCAAGTACTACATGCTGGGTGCCAAAGTATAATCTGTGCAAAAAATACCATTTTGTTTTATGTTTTAAATAGAGAGTGGGAAAGGCAAAGGCTTGTCAGAAATCTGCCACTTTCACTGAGACAGTCTTAAATATTAGCAGAATGCTTCCTGGACTTGATTTGATGACACCGTTTTTTCATCCAGAAGTTTTAGAAACTGTCACACTTTTTGGGGCATAGAGCTTGACATTACACAGAAAGTTACAGCACATTCAGTGATGCAGAAAGAGCACACTATTTTTAGGGTTTTTTTAAGGTTTGAGTCTTCTCATTTTGCTTTCCTAAATGTAAAGTACTTCAGTATTAGCGCTACTGTTACCCATTGCCAACAGTATCTGTAACAGTGCTACTAGTTTGACTGTCAGATATTGCAACTTTTAGAACGTAACCAAAGCCATCTTTTTCTGCAAATTGCCATAATTTCCTGGACCTTGGATTTTTTCATTTTTATCTTTGTTCCTTTTTTACTTTGATGATTGAACTTATGATCTTACAGACTAATATAAAAGTGATACAATGAATTGCTTACAGTGCCTCTATCACTGAAATAGAGACAATTGCTTAGAGGAGCAGGCTAGATTCATGATATAAATTATCAGGATTCCTTTCCTTTTGTCATACTTATATAAAAAAAATAATCAAGTAATTCAACTCCTTTGTTGTGTCTCAGTCTTTTCAACATTTATTTCCATCCATTGTTGCAGAACCTACAATTTCCACTCTTCATGAAGGCAGAACAGACACAGTTAAAATAGTACTTGGTGGCTCTGTAGTTGATGGCTGAAATTTTTGGAGCTATCCTTGAGATCTGAATGTTCAGCTTCCAATAGAATTAACTGGTCATGAGGCTTTTTTAAAACTACCTGTAGTTTCACAGATGCCAGTCATATGAATGAGAAAACTCAGCTATCACGCTGAAGTTTCAGAGCAGATTGGTGATTCTTGAACAGAAAGACACCACTGTGGGGTTGATTTCACGTTTTTCCTTTAATCCATAGCTTTGGACAGTTTATTGAGGTGATTGATGGAGAAGGTCTGTCTGTCAGTTTGGTTTCTGAAGCATCTTTCTTTGATGTTTACTTTCTTTGATAAAAAGAGAAGAAAAGATACAGAGGACTGGGGTTGCTAACTTGGGGCTGCTCATGAGTTGCCTAGAACTACGCTGCTGTGGTGCCAAAGTATTTTTTGTTGTGCAGTATTTTGTGCCCAAAATAACTTCAGCTTTTGAATCAGTACAAGGTCATGTTACAGCACTGTACCACAACAGTAGAAATAATAAAACTGAAATTTAATCCTCCCTTAAGGAGGGGTACTCACTTAAAAAGCTAGTCTTTCATAAGATCAAGAGGAGATAAATAGTAAACATGCAAAGAGCCTCCTCTTCAGATCCTAGCGTCAGGCACAGTAGTGATTTGGCAGAGATGTGACCAGGCTGCTTGGTTCTGTCTTTTTTGGTTCAAATGACACAGCAGCTGAGCTTCTTACAACCTCACCAAATCGTGCATCTGCTGAAGATTATTTTAAAATAAAAGTCTTGGCATTCATATGGGTCTGTAATTTACAAAATTTGATTGCTGCATGTGTATTAAAGAATTTGAAAGTTCATATAGACTTTAATAAATAACTAATTGATGATAATCAGTGTCATTTGGTAGAAATAGAGTCTTCTAACTGAGCTCCTTAGAGTGAGAGGACCAGAGCTACCACACTATATTTGCTGTCCAATACAGACAGAATGTGAGAAAAGCACTTTTGCTTAGCATTTTACTAAAGAAGGAGGGTGGAAAATTGCATTCTTGTATGTTGGAAAGGACTAATTCTAGACCTTTCCTACAGCGCCCCTGTGAATAGTGTAAGGCTGACACATTTGGTGCCAACATGTCTACACTCTGTAATTCCTTTACTATTAGTTCTCCTACACAACTCTTCAGAGATGGTTCTAGGATCATCATAATTTTCACTTGCCACACTTAAGATAATGTATTTTCTTCTTCCATCGTCGTAGAAAAATGAAAAATTATTTTGGGACAAGTGATAAACAATAGTAGTCAGTATGCTCGGTATGGTTAATAGCTTAGTTAATTGTTTTGATTAGCTCTGGATCTTTGTAATGGAAGAGAATATTGTCTCTGCATAGCACTCCATTTAACTTTGATAGCATATTCACCTGTCAGTGTTCAGTGTAATTTAGTTAAAAGTGGCTGAGCTTTTTTCTTCCACAAGCAAAGCTAAATAGATGGCACTAGAGATTTTTGCAAGAACTTTTTTCTGCCTTAGGCTCTATCACTGCTCTGCAATAGAAAGCAGCCATAAATTCAGCTCAGCTGGCTGCGTATGGGTTCATCCTATAGAATCCTTAGGATGCTACTTTGCTAACAGTACCTTACTCGGGATGAACACTTGAAGAGGAGAAAGTCAACCAGGTTATTCCTGATTCTCTGAGCACCAAAACAGGGGGAAAACAACAACAACTTCTTAATTGCACCAGACCAGTGGTTCTGGAAGACGAGGGCAGCCGTAGGGGTTTATGAGAGTAGCTCAGCTATCTAAATCTTGGTTTTTTAATTGCCTTTTTCTGTCGTAGTTTGTGTCAGTCCGAACAAGTTATACAGGATGGGAATATGATATAGGGAGGGAAAAAAGAAAAAAATTCAACACTTCAATGCACTAAAACCCCATGCACTTAGCACTCACCTTGTTTGTGTGCATTACAACATTGATTTTACAGGGCTAGAATTTTTATACAGAACCCAGTTATAACAAGGCAGGTTATGAGGCTGTCCTTCTTTTAAAAGTTGTTATTTCTCTGGGAGAGTTCAGAGGGAAACAGAATTCGAATGTGTATATATATATATATACACACACATATTTTTGCAAATTTATTTCAGCCTTCAGAGTGCCATGGCTGAATTAATCTAGACCACTGACTGAAAGAAATTTGTTACTGAGGGAGGAAGGTGGGCTATTCTGAGGATATGTCAGATACCATGGAGGGTTTATGATGACTGCTGCAACCATAATTCAGAATATTCTCTGTTTTTTCTGGTCTTCACTGCTTTTTCATATTACCATTAAGTCTAAGTGATGGAAGTAATGAAATAGGGAGGGTATGATTATTTTCATGAAGTGTCTTCTCTTTACTTTGAACTTGAGATGACTCAAACCCGAAAAGTGTAATAGCCATGTTGGGTAAAGACTGGTGAACTTAAAGTACTCACACCTGAAGAACAGCCTGCCTGTGTTTCCTGATTTCATGGAGTGGATACCCTTAGCCCTGTATCATTGACATCTATAATGCATTTTTGGCTCATTCTGGTCTTACAAAAACAAACGTTAGTTTATTTATGTTGTTACTTTGTTTCACTATCAATTCAGAAGGCAATACAGAGAAATTTATACTTCTGTGTACGGTTTGTAGTTTTGTTTCAGTTTTTATCTTTGATTCCAAATTCTTTTGCTTCCCTGTACCCATCACAATCTCTCAAATATGTGCTACATTAAAAAAGACAATACAAACTAACATTGTAGTATAAAGGAGAAAGAACCATGATACTTTGGTTTTGACAGCCATATTTTCCAAATCTCAAGTGAAAGTAAAGCATAACATGCTTCACATGACACTCCATCATTAAATAAAAAGTTCTAATGAAAATAATTGAGCAATGGCTGCCCTCTCTATGTCACTTCCGTATGGCCCATTAATTCTGGCAAGTCTGTGTAAGAGTCATTATTATCAAGTTCACAAAGATAATCAAGCATTAATCCTACATCAGTAGCTCATTATTTTTAAATTCAACTTATTTTATGACCAAGAGGTTGACTTACAGGATCTAATAGGGAACTTCTTGGGTTTTAATGAGTGAAAAATTTTACTTAAGAGCTAGTGAAAGATGACAGGGTCCTTAATACATCTTAATAATGCTATTCTTAGCACTTAATAATTAGAAATTTCTTAAAGACAAAAATATCACCTTTCTTCTTATCTTTTTCTGTTTGGACTAGAGAAATAACATTACCCAAAAATATAATAAAAAAATTTGTAGGAATTAAAGCTGAAGACATTTCAGCGACAATTCAATAATAGCTGAACTGCCTGCTGACTGAATGAGTTATTGACATTAAAGTGTGTAAATGGCTGGGATTGCTGTTTATTTTACTGAAGCTGTTAGATGAGATGTGTGTCATACGAAGGCTAACTAAAGTACAGCTAGTAAATCAGCTAAACTCACGAAGTCTAGTACTGATGCAGGCATCCTTTCTGAAGTGTACTTTAGTTAAAATTAAGCTTTTCAGAACAGGCAGACTTAAGAGGTGAAATCGTATCACTGCTCAGTTTCTGGAAGGCAATTTATACTGAATTTCTACTGAAGAGTTGTTTAGAAGGTGTAAAATAAGTTTCATGATGGTAACTTTTTTGTTCTACACCACCTGTAGGTAAGAATACTGTGTGTGTGTATACTTTATTTATTTATTTATCTATTTATTTATTTATGTAATCCCCCTCCCCCCCCCCCGAAAACTGCTAGGAATATATCTGGGATCAACTGCTGGGGAGCAGCAGGAGCAGCTCTGATGCTGCCACTGTCCCACAGCCCCCAAGCAGGGTGAGCAGAGCCAAGGGCTTGCAGCAGCAGGTCACATCCAACCAGGCACTGGGGTCCTGTTCAAGGTCGATCCTGGAAGTGCAGTCATTAAACATGTGCCAGGCACCACTACAGGATCAATGGGGCTGGAAGCTGGGCCAAAATGGGGCTTCTGCACCTCTGGGGTGCTATGAGGGGGATCCAGGGAAGGCTAGTCAAGTCCCGACAGCAGCAGTTATGAATAGATAAAGGCAACAGGTCATGATGCTGCTGTGAGGTGACTTACATCAATACAGCTTAACTTTCCTACTCTCCCAAAAGACGGTGGCTGCATCCCAACAGGATATGGTACCCCACAGGCCCAGGCATTATTAGCCCAGGCTAAATATTTAGTAGTATGGATGACTACACACTAATGCTTAGGCTGGAAAACCATCCCTGTTTCATTTACTAATATAAATATGGCCACCCATGCCACAAGAAATCTACTTCAATAACATTATTTTAGATTCAAAATGTGTGCAATTGAAATCAGCATCTGAGCCTGGAATTCTGTAGAGAGAATTTAAATATTCTAATGACATGCCTTTGTAGATAAGAAAAATCCAGCATGGTTCTTAAGTAAGTGTTGAATTCATTCCTTCAGATGAAAATTATGATCAGCATTGATCATTGGGTTATATAAGGAAAACATCAGATAAATATGATTTTCCTTAAAGAAAACCTTTTGAGGTTCTTCAACTATTTATTAAAAAAAAAAAATCTTCAGTTATCTGTTAAAAAAATAAGGTATTTTAAAGTGATTTCAAATGAATTAAAACCATCTCCAGCTTTGAAACTCTGGTTTTATGTGTGAGTGCATATCTACCTGTCTGTCCAACTACATAGATGAAGATCTGTGTAAATTTATTCTAGCAACTCAGACATCTTAGTCTTCTGTATACCGTAATGGCAATCAAATGCGTGTATTCAAATTTGATGAATGTATTAGCAAGGTATTAGCATTATGGAGCTATGTACAATGAAGCAAACTTCTCTGTTTCACCTGCTAAACCCGCCTTAGACTAAAAGGACTTAATTGAATTGGTCTTCTAAAATCAGCATTAAGTTGGATGTTAAGAGTTGTAAAATGCCTTAACAAGAAGCAGCTCACCTATAGCAATAATACGAGCATCTTGGGAAGTAAATAATCTTACTAGAATGCTTCTTAAAAGGTGATAATTCTATTGCACAGTGATTACCTGAAGTAAATGGTTAGCAAGTACTGTTTTGTGTATCTTCTGTGTTTCTGTGGGATTCCCAACTACGTTACGTGCATCATTACAGAACAATTATACTAGGTTGGCTGTAATCTTGATACAGTTTATTGTAAATCACTGTAGATTTCATGCAGTACGTAGGTATGACTGAGACTTGCATAATTTGTTCTTCGCAAATTCTTCCTAATGAAGACTAGTTTTTGCTCAATCCAAAACTAGAATACTATAAGATCAAATTTTCAGCCAGCCTTACACTTTCTGCCTTGGTCCTGTGTGGCTATTTATAACCAGACATTTCACTGGGTAGCTTGAAAAACTTAAATTTTGCTGAAAGGTGATACTAGTTTTATTGTATTTTCCAGAAACTCTATGACAGATATGTGCTGTGAGAGCTTGGAAGCAGAATCTCTAAAATTTGCAAAGACATCTTTAATAGGGCATATTGTAAACCACTGTTTGTATCTTTTGGTAGTTTATCACTTTCTTCTTTTGAGTCTTAAGGTCAGATGTCTTAAGAAATTTTTCTGTGACAGGTTGACAAAGATGATGGCTTCTGGTGAAAGACAGTATTCTGTAGACTGTATAGTGACCTAAAAGCTTTTGGCTCATGTGCTCATCAGTTATCAGCGATTTCCACATTGGTATCAAAAAACAGGCACTTTAGACTGAAAAAGGTGAGGAATATGAAATGAAGCCGAATGCAAACTCTCTGTGTCCTGCTCAGAAAAGATACTAAGTTTGTAATAGTAATATATTATAGTTGTCTTACAAAAATTATAATTTAATTAACTAGAGTTTTATCACAATTAATTGTTTAATTAACAGTTTAATTATCAGAAAATATCTACTAAAAGGCAAACCTAAGAAATCCCTCGTAACTGAAAGAATAAAAAATTGATGTGCTGTTTCCAGTGAAGCTACACTTCCAAATAATTAAATGAATCAATATTTCTTTCAATAGTGTAGTGTTTATGCCAAGAACCAAAATGTAAATTTGTTGAATCATTTCCATTGTCCAAAATCAATGAAGAGTAAAATGTAAAATCTTAAATGAAAAGATGCAGCCGAAGCTGGTGTTTAATCTTTGTGTCATACTTAAAACAGTCTTTTAAATATTTACTGCATTTGCATTTGATACAGCTTGGTGAATCATTATCCTACAAGAAGGATAGTTTTAAAATGGATTGCAAGGAAGTCATAAATACAGGCAACTTACAGTGCATGAAGATTCACCCCTTGTATTGTAAATATAAATATCTTGTACTTATATATAAATGAACCTTTATGACATTAATGGTATTGATAAACCAAAGCATATAGTCAGAAAGTCCTAATCCTTTTCATTAAAATAGATACTTTGGATATAGTCCGAGAAGAGGAATGAGTAAATACTTTAGTGAAAAAAACATCTTGTCCTCTGTTACTGTTTCAGATTCATCAGGACAAACAGTAGATTTGTTTCACTTAGATTTTCTCCATTCAGAATATGTTCCACCAGTTAATTTAAGTGTTTGTATACTGAAACATACCCTGTCCCTAAGTGGGAAATTAATCTTCCAGGCAATGAGGAGTGACCCTGAGTAACCCTGGAGAGCAGGGAACTTGACACTAACCAGTTGAGACTAGTAGTAATCTTATGCTTTGCAGAAGGTCTAAGAGAACAGTCTGCAAGGTTAATGTGTTAGTACTTCAAGACAGTGTCCTAGGGAAAATAAAAAAGTAGATAATTAACTCACACAGAGCCACAGGCTATTTTTTCTTTCTACTGTCATTATGATGATAGAGATAGACTAAACAGACTTTCTCTTTTGAGAGTCTGTGCTCTGATGAATTATAAGGGCTCAGATCAAAACAGTGCTTGCCTGTGCACTTAATGCACTTAAACAGCAGTAGAGCAGAGGGATGTTCTGAAACTCTTCCCTCATGTAGAGTTTGTGTCTCCTGGTAGCAGAAATGGTAACTTTGCTTAATGTGCTGTTTTCCTTGCATCAGTGGGACAATACACAACAAATTTACGATTTCTATTATTATCAGTGCTAATGATATCCACAGTAGCTTTTGTTATTGTGGTTGTATTCTGGGATGAATCCGTTGTTTTAAATTGGTCAAAATCTTACATAAAAGAATAAAAGGTTAAGCTCCTTAGACTACAGTTTTTCTTTAGGCAAAGTCTAGAACAAAGAGAAATAACACAGTAAGATGCTTTGATTCTACTAACAGGAATACTAGAATTAAAAAACAAAACAAAACATAAACAAACAACAAACCAAACCATCAGCCCTAATTTTATTCTCTTTCTTAAATATTGTTTCTGCTACCTCTATCAGCTGTGGAGTCTTAAAGAAAATCCAACAAAAAAAGGTGAATCTTGTAATTCATTTTATTCATTGTGTGTGTGATGCTTCCAAAAGGAGATTCTGACTGGTCTAGAAATTAAAAGCTACCAATATTCTGGTGACATCAGGACCATCAGGTCCACCTACTGATAAATGTAATGACTTTTGAGTTAGTAATTGAGAACGTTGGCTTGGATAAAAAGAAATCAGTCTTCTTTCAGTTCTATGAAGGCAGAAGTGATGCCAATGGGTACACTAGATCAGTTATGTACTGATAAGAGCATAAGTGGATAAGACTGGTAGAACTATTACGCGTCACTGATCTTTCTGTCATAGCTCTAATTTGTACCTAAAGTCTGTGTTTCAAATAAGGCCTCCGCAGCCATAGCTCTCCTTTGCCCCCATGTCCTATGTTGTTCACAAACCTTTGGTTTTGGCTTGAGGCAAAATACAGTGAGCTTTCTGCAGACTGGTTTTTCAGAAAACATTTTTTAAGGTCAAATCTTGAAAAAGGATTAGCAAGGTGTATTTATTGATAACAATCAGGGAGAATTACCTAAATACAATTTTTTGCATAATACTCATTTTGCAAGACCTTTGTTACTGTTTCACTGAAACCAGACCAATTTTACCAGTTCACTTGCAGCTACTCTAGAGTATTATGGGAATGTATTTTAAATAGAGGAATTTAAACCACAGTGCTCCTATTGTTCCTATTTAGCTGCCTTAAATGATTTTGAGCATTTCCACCTGAAAACTGTCTAAATGAAGCAAGGGCAAGATAGGACCAGATTTGACCTAGGCGTAATCAGCTGTTGTTTGGAGACTTTGTTGTGTCTCGTCCCCGCAGCTGCCTGGAGGGACGAGCTGGTTGCTCCCAGCTCCCCTGGCTGTTATGAGAAACAGTGGCTTTCAGTGACAAATGGGTGAAGTCACTTGTGATTATAGCAGATGATGTTTCCGTACTTTTTGTCTGTTGTGGCAGTATTAAGAACAAGTCTGGCATTTCAGAACTCTAGAAGATTTCTGTCTGTCTTTCTGACTTCTCTTTCTGTGGCATAACTCGTCAATCCTGGGGCAGCAAAAATTCATTTTAGATTACACAGTTGGCAAAAGTATTTGGTTTCTTTTGTCTATGCTGTCTTGAATTAGTTCTTCACACCGTCATGCCACAGGTTCTAGCACAGTTTTTCAAAGATTTTTTTTCAAATGCAGCAAGCATTGAATCATGACTGACTGGACTCCTAGATTACACTGATTAACTGCAACCCACTTCTTCCCTACACTGCTAGACCTGTTTAGTCATTTTGTAATGGTAATTATATATTTTATGCACAGCCTGACCCTCACATACATTTTCCATATCATTGCAGACGTGTATTTTGAGTATGAACTGACCCTTCCACACTGACAGTTCTTATCATGGTTCTTATCACAACTAGCTATATTTTCATTTCTTATAAGCAAATAACATATCAAGAATTATTTCCAGAAAGCTCTAGCACAAACAATGTAAAATAAATACAAGTCAGATTCTGCCATTGCTCCCTATGCAAAGCTGCTTCATTGATTCGTGAGAGATTTGTTAAGGAATAATCTGTTTTATAAAATAATTCCCACCAAAAAATACATGGTAAAGGTGTTGGTCACATATTCAGAATCTTTAATAAAATGTAAATACCTCCAAGACAAGAAAAAGAGTAAAAAGTAAACAAATAATTCAGTATATATGATTCACTCAGAGTGTGCATATGTATCATGTACAGTTAATTTTCACCTTTTGATATCACTTTTGAGAAGGAGTCAGTCTTCTGCAGATGATAATGCCATTTGTATCTTTGTATTTCTAAGAACAAGGTTCTTTACAGAGGTGGAAAAATATGTAATAAAGCCAACTGCATCCTGTTTAAATAATAATCAAAATATCCAGTTTTAATGCTCTTTGTGTAGAATACACATTTTGTTTACTTCTATTTTTACATTGAATAACTATGATATATAATAAAGACAAATTAAGAGGTTTATTTACCAAAAGAAGCAAATAATCTTTCAGATATCACCTCTCTCCACAACTGTTATTGGCCACATCTTTCACTGATCAATGTGAAATGGCATTACTTGGATTTCAGTAAGATTTCCCTTGTTTTCCTTCAGTGTCCTAACCAAATAATATGTAGAAATCAATGGAGAAAATAATATTCTGATTTTTTTTTTTTTTTTTAATCCAAGGGAACTGCTGATAAAGTTCCTGCCCCTTTTTGTTTGACAAGGCTTTTTTGAAGTCAAGACATAAAGAGGTTGAAATCACAACAGAAGATAACTGGATGCCTTTTTCATGTTAAGAAGCTGTGATGCATGTTTATTATTTAATTTTGAGAAAAAAAAATTTTAATTTTTGTTTGCTATTGAATTATTTCATATGCACAAAATTGAATCACTTTATCCCCATGTCTTGCCTTATTTAAAATACATAAATAAATAAATGTATGTTTGTATTTGTCATTCTCCATGGTGCATTTTTAGTAAACTGGCTTCTCCACAGCATTAACATGTACTTCTGAATGGTACTACTGGTGAAGAGAGCTGCAGCCTAAAAAATACAGATTTCCAATTGTCCATAAGAGCAATGAAGATAAAATGTCTGAAGAGACCACAAATTTATAGCATAGAGCAAGGCACTAGTTTCTGGCTGTTTCTTTATGTGTTGCCTTGTTTGTGGGGCCATAATTACACGCTGATCACAGCTAGGAAAAAAGTGTCTGTTATTCTCCATCCTGAATAGTAGTTACTGTGTTACTGTGTTTCACTCCCATCCCTTTCTTTTGCTCTTTCTGAATGTTATCAGATCTATTTTACGTTTTAACATAGCTTTTGGGAAACATAATTTACAAAATATTGGTTCACATTGTTTATAATGATGGTAATCTTGTGAATTATGTATCAGATATTATATAGTACTAATTAACTTACTTAGTGTAACTAAGTGCGTGTACCCATGAGACTGGAGAATGTTAAAATGAAAGGCTGACCACAGCTTCCCTGAGCTACATGATCTAAGTTGTGTTTGAATTTTTACCCCTACAGGTGCTCTCTCTTTGATTATATTCAAATTGAGGATGTCAGAATTGGTCTACCGTAAGGAAGCAATCAGTCTACTGTAACAGAAAATAGTGCAATTTGTCTTAAAAAGAATAAAATTCTTGTCCTTACCCCTCTGGCATTCTCACATTACACCAGATTTTGAGATAAAATTGGAGGGGTTGTAAATCACCCTTACTCACTTGACTTCCATTGGAACTGGGCTGATCTAGGCAAGCAGAAGAAGTCAGTGCCAAGAGCTCCCAGTGTTCTCAGTCATGAAACAGATCACTTGCAAATCATTAGGCTGGCTTAAAAATGATCTTACCAAAGTACATCTTGGCTTCTCATTCTGTTTTTTAAAACTTTGATATCCACTGAGGTCACAGCGAGTGAGCCCTCCACTGATTAAAATGTTCAAAATATATTTTAAAAGAGACCAAGGTTCTCACTACCACTTTCCATCGGTAAACTTATTTTTTTCCTCCCACTGTCACAGAACTCTAGCCTCTTGGAAATGAGTAAAAAAGTCTTAATTATATATTTCTCACAATAAGTAATACAATAGTTGCAATAAAAATCATCCAATCCAGTGCAACATTAAAGATATTGGACTGCTGTCTGTGTAACATGTCCTTAAAGATGTGGGTGTCTTGCATGATAGTAATATTTTTCATGCAAATCCACTTGGTTTTATGTTTGCCTTGGACTGTTCTTGTTCATCTAAGTACTGAGAGAGAAATCAACAGAAATCAACATTGTCATAACTCTTGTTATCCAAACCTAACTTTTGAGTCTGGAGACAAGACAAGGGTGGGCTAATTCTTCACCTAGGATGTCCCCAGAGCTGCCTTCTGAACAAGCTCAATCTAGACTGTTGTGGATTTCCACATGCTCACCTGCATGAGCACATGCACCTGTACACATGAATATGCATACAGGCACTTGAGATTGTTCAGTAGCTTTGGAGGAGACATTTTTGGTGCAGTGGCATCTGAATATTGGATTATGGGATACTTCAGTTTGGAAGGAAACTCAGGAGGTCTCTAGTCCAACCTGCTGCTCAAAACAGGGTCAATTTGAGGTTGCATCTGGGTGTATCCAGCCAGGTTCTGAAAAACTCCAGGGATGGAGAGAGACAGCATATGTTCTCTGGGCAGCCTGTTCTGCTGCCTGAGCACCCTCATTGGAAAAAAGCTTTCATCACTTCAAAACCTCTTGTTTCAAGTTATGCCCACTATGTCCTGTCCTTACATCATACACTGTTGTAAAGAGCCTGGCTCATCTTCCTGTAGGCACTGGAGTTTGCTATTTGGGGGACTTGATCCCAAAGCCATTTCTTCTCAAGACTGAATAAACACATTTCCCTCAGCCTTTCCTCACAGGGCATGCTCCATCCCTGGCAGTGTTCAAGGCCAGGTTGGACAGAGCCTTGGGTGACACGGTCTAGCGTGAGGCGTCCCTGCCCATAGCAGGGGGGTTGGAACTAGGTGATCTTAAGGCCCTTTCCAACCCAAACCATTCTATGATTCTATGGATCTATGACTCTTTAATATGCTCCAGCCCCCTGAATAACTTGGTGGCTTTTAACTGAACTTACTCCAGTTTATTGATGTATTTCTTATACAGAGGGGCTCAAAACACATTTACACATCTAATGTGGTGAAACACTTAAATGATTTTAAGGCTTTTCCCATCAGTCTGTATGCTAAAGGATATCTAAAACAAGTTATAAGAGTGAAGAAAAATGAAACTGCCCTGGTAAAACAAGATCAAATGGCTCTTGGTAAAATGGAATATGAACTGCACAAGATTATGGCGTTCAGCAGAGGAGTTTTGATTTCTCCAAAATTGTACCTATAGTTGTAAGATGTGTGGCAAGAAAGTAGATTGGAGCATTTCAATTTTGCTCAAGAACAGGTGAAAAATTACTTTTGACCAACCTTAGGTTACTATAATAGCCTTATGATAATTTAATGGATATCCTAGGTGGTCTTTTCTTTCAGTGCAAGAATCAGAATACCTAAAAAGTACTGTCCTTTTCATTTGATTTCAGAGTGCATGAGAACAACCAAGCAGGTACTCACTGTTTCAGTGTTACAGTGATATGTACAAACTATTAAAGATTTGCTTTTTGAAAAGGTACATATTGCCAGTAGGAATCACTGATGAAAACTTCAGGCTCAGAATACTGTTATAAGATTGTACAGGGAATTGCAAGTCTAAAGCCTCACTGTGCTCATAACAATTTGTGCCAGGGGCTTTGCTGATATAGGTATGTAAAATATGACAATGTGAGTACCTCCTATCAAGAGAACTCTGTACTTTAACAGTACTTTGCATATTTATTGTATTATTATTACTAGTGAACTAGAATCTAAAGGAGAGAAAATGCTTAATCACTAAGACTTTTAAGGAAAAGATGAGTATCAGATGTCTATATTTTGGGCTAACCTCAATGAGAATTTGATGTACTCAGATGTATTTGCTGGATTCATCCCCTGCAAGAAATTAAACTTGTTAGTACTCTGAATTCTAGATGGTCCTTGGCAGAGGGGAAAGGCCCTCATATCTTCAAGATGGCTCTGTTCTTAGGTGTGTGAAATAACAGAACTTCAGATACTTTGGTAAAGTTTTGAGCTTTAAAGGTGTTTATGCAGTTAAGGATGCTTTGACTGTTTTTTAATATTAGATGCGTATATTGTACTCTAGGAACCTTTACCTTTTTCTGGGTGGTGGTTGTTGCTTAGTCATGAGCATCTTGTTCAGCACTATCTAATTTAGCATGTCTCAGCCAAGATAATTCTCAAATTTGCAGAAAAATCTCTGACAGCGTATCTTCTAAACCCAACTCCAAAATGCCATCTCCAAATAAGTATCTTCCACCTCTCCCCTCCCCTCTTTGCAGGGGGGATTGTCCTGATTCACGCAAAGGGATCAGGCAGAGCAAATTGATTCTCTGTATTTGAAAAGGACTGTCAATGAGGAAACTTTTCTTCAAGATTGTGATTGTCACGATTTTGCCCTGGTGAGGATGGGGTACGTACCCGTCTAAGAGTACTGCCAATGGAGCATGCCCAACAAACCTGCTAAAGGAGCAAACCCCCTTAATGTCCCTCATATAACAATGAGGCCAATCAGTTCTAATTAGTTTGTGATTAAGGAACTAGCTATCTTCAAGGCTGAGGGAAGAGTAGTGGTTTTGGGTAAACTGTCTTCCTTCTTCAGATTAAAATCCCCTCCCAGAAGCCAATTGTCCATGTCCTGTTCATGGCATCAAGCAGTCCATTAACTTGCTGCTTAGTTCTTATTTGTGGTGCTCCAGTTCATATCAGGTCCTGAAGAAACACCTTTAATTAGAGTAGTGGGCAAATTACAGATTTTCACCTGTTGAAAATCTTGTTTCAGCTGTTGTTTACACAGCTTGTAGAACAAAGTAGTATTTCTCCAGGAAATCACATAAGTTTCCTTTGACAGTAATGCATGATAAAATTATAGCCTTCACCAATTCAAAGCTCTTGAACCCATGTTTTCCATTCTGACCATCAAAAGTTGCTTTGTTTGTCTTATAGAAAAGTGAAAAATTGAAACAATTTTAATTTTCTATGACACAGTAGCATTTTTTCCTACTGGTTACACTAAGTTAAATCAGCTATTTCTTTTCCTTATCATGCCCTACTTCTTGCAGTGTGATGGGATCATTAAAATGGGACACAGCAGGAAAAGACAGTGGATAAGGCAAATGGAAAAGATAACATAATAGTTTTCTCAGCTTTTAATATTGTAAAAAGTTACTATTGGATCTTTTATGTGCTTAAATAGTTAGTTGTTCCTTGGCCTTGAAAAGCATTCTTTCTTTCCCTTCCTTTTTGGTTACAGTTGAAATAGTCCTCCCACTGCACCTTCCTGAAAAAAACCCCTACTCTGTTTCGACAAATGTACTCTCTCACGAGTTCTTCTATCTTGTCCAGCTCCATAAATTTCCTCTTGAAGGTTTGATACTGTGAATGCAGACCCACTAGTAACTCATAGTGAAACTATTTAAAGACTTATTATTACATTTATTTTTATTTACATTGGCTATCATTGCATTTGTCTTGAAATCTTTTTTGCATAATCTTCTCCTTAGCAGTAACATGCAACCCTGTGAATTAACCCAAACATGACATATGTTCTCATATATATTCTTACAGTTATTGCAAGGTCAGTCCTTGCAATAACTGTAAGAAAACATAACAACTGATTTTTTTTTTCTGCTGGATGTGAGTCTTTATCCTCATAGCAGCTGCCTAAACAGTAGATAGTATGTGAGATACTGTTTTATAGTAGCAATAGGCTATATCTGAGGACTGCAAAGTTGTTACACAGACCTGCAGGAAATGTGATTAAAAAGCACTGGAATGAGGGCAGAGTAAGCAAAGGGCAATAACACAGGCTGCCGAGAATAAGCAGGAGGGGTGGGGTGAGTGGGCTGGTGGCTGAGGGAGTCTCAGGTCTTGTAAGTGAGCAACACAAGGAGTGAGTGGAGTACAAGGGGACAGGAGCTAAATAGCGGAGGAGAAACCATTCTCCAGTGGAAATGCGCCAGAGTGTTTATCCAAGACTTGACAAAAGAGATATTTTGTTCACTGAATTCTGTTTAAATTCAAGATTAGCAGGACTCATCCTTTTTCTGAGCTGGGATTTGTCTTACAAAATACTAGTTCTCTGTGAGTTACCTATGTAGTCTAAGTTAGTGAAACAATAAAGGCAGCTCAGGAGGGCACTTTAACCCGTTTTCTTAAATGCTGATTCCCAGAGAGGGTGAGTGTTCTCCTTGGAAACAAAAAAACCCTTTAGGTTACGCAATTAACTGTTAGATGATTAAAGCTGCAGGAGATTCATCCTGGCTAAGCATCTAACAGCAAGGAAATACCACACGTTGATGAAAGCTCCCTTTCAGGAGCAACCAAAATTATTCAATACTTGATGTGAAATGGTGACATCAAAACACTTAATCTGAGTGGGAATTCACAGTACATTCCAAATCTATGTTTAAATTCTCTGCATAAATGAGTTTTCAATTATTCATTGCAGAAATATCCCTGATGGGATGTTGCTGCCCCTTAGTTAGACTTCAAGCCAAGGCAGAACAGGCACCCATCACACATGGTCCTTATTTGATGCAGGAGAAGATAATTCAGCCCAACTCTCTGATATCAGGCAAAGGGCTTCTACATAAAGCTCCTTCCAGTGGTTCAGCTGAAGAGGTCTTGAATTCCTACAAAAGGATTAGTAACAAGTATCTGTAGGTGATGAAAGGGACATAATAACATCTCAACCTGTCTTTTCTTTCGTAAATAACTGAATATTAACTCTCCAAACCCTAAATTAGTCTGCTTTTGCAAAGCTTCTCATCAAACTAAAGGAAAATGCTTAAACCTCTGCTTAGTAGTCATTAATATGTCTAGTTCAGATGTTGCAATATTTTTGATGAAGTCTTGTTGTAACTTAACTCTTTTGTCTCCAAATAGACTCATACGAAATAGTGGCCACAAAAACTTAAGAAATTGGCGTGCTTGAATACTTCTATGTCTGTTTATACTTCCAACAAATGCTTTCCAATTGCAAGAAAGGCCTTTCTTAGGCAGGATCTCCACCAAGTTGGTAACTAAAAGCAATACTCTGGAGGACAGAAGTCTCTAGTCTGAACCTTAAACTTAAAATCTCTCATGGTCAATAAACAGAGGAAACAATTTTTATACATACTGTTGCTACACGCTGAAGGTCCTCTGAGATTAAATGTTAACAGACAATGAATAAATTTAGTTGCTTGCACTGAATCTTTTCTCTTGCTGGTAGCCATTGCTATAGGCTTCTGAGTTATACGCTGAAGACTGCGTTAGAAGTGCTTGCAGCCTGCGGGGTTTTAGAGTGATATCAGTTATTTCCACCCGTGTGCCTGGACTAGTACAGTAGCAATTTCTTCCCGTAGTTAGAAATTCCCATGGGTAATCTGTGTTAGAAAATGTAGGTTTCAAGATCTGAAAAGATGCCTTTTTTTGAAATTTACTTTAAACTTGAGAAATTTAGCAAAACACCTGTATACTGTCACTATTCTGAGAGATAAAGAAATGTGAGATTTCCCCAAAATTTTGTGTTCTTGCTAGTTGTACATACCTAAAGGAGTGTGCTAAGATACTGGGCTCCAGGACTGAATTACTTAGCATGTCTTGGATCCCAGTTATGAAATTAACAGGATCATAGCTGTGACAAATTTTCATAGACCATAGAAATTGAAGTAGAATGGAGACTGACAAATGCTTCCGCATTATTGCATTCTTTTATCTGCTGTCACTAATAAAAACATTTATATTTATGGTTACAGAAATTCAAGGTAGAGGCAAAAAGGTTGATCTAAAATAGAGAGTTAAAGTTTTCTCCTTTACCATCATGTTATTGTGTTCAGAAATCTCAAATAAAACTTTTGACCCAGTTGCATTATGACAAAACCACCGCTTTTTATAACATAATTACACCATATGTTTTTTCCTGTACCATTTTGATTTGGTCAAAAATCAGTAAAATAATACTCCTCATTCACAAATCAAACTGACAACTTTTGAGGCTGAAAGTCTTTATTTTTGTAGAATTTAGAGCATGATAATTAATGGTAAAACTCATGGATTTACATTTAAAACTGGATTTTGTTTGTTACTGTATGCTGATATATGTGAAATAAAATCTTAAATCTGACAAATATATAAATTGAACTTACTTTTGCATTAGATTTTTATTTTTATAAATAAAGCAGAATAGATATAATTGGGTTTAAATAGAGTGTTTAAAAAGTGCAATACCAGAGTAAAATAGACTCAAATCAACTGCATTACTTTAATGCATACTAAAACTAGAAATATTGAGGAATGAGGTAGTATATTAATAACATTTGTAAATTATACATGGTACAAAATTAAGACTCAAGCAAAACTGAGATATGAATCGCTGACTTCAGTGTTTTTTCTAAAGCAAAAACAGAAGCAGCAAGAGGTAAGACTTGAGTGATATTTAAATGACGATGTAAATATTTAAGAAACCTGAAAAAATGCATGGAATTACTTGTAAAGAAAGCTTTGCAAAATCTCACAGTGATTTGCCTCTGGCATAAAACCTGGAGAAAATCTAATGATAAATCTGACATCACAATAGGTTTTAATTGCTGTGGATCCTCGGTTAGTAATGCAATAGTCTCGCTCTCTTTTATTTAAACTTCTGCAGTGTCTTCCTTTTTTCTGCAGATATTTCTGGAGTGGGTATGTACTTTCAGGTTGTCAGATGTATTGCAGCCAGAAAGAAAACCAGTATCGATGAACAGATCTCTGCCAGAGCACCATTTTTAGAGGACAAGAATCTTCTGGCAGTAACGTTGGTAATGCTCTGCCTGCAGTTTCAAAGCCACCATCTGTTGATAACAAGGACATACAACTTTTAAGAATATTATATTGAGACTGATTAGTGACATGCCTAAGAAATATTGCTTATCCCACTCTATTTTTGATACACCTTTTCTTTTAAATGCATGGTGCAGTTCTTAGTGTGGTTGCCAGAAACTATATCAAATGGTGTCTCCTCATTATTTGAATCACAGAATCACAGAATGGTTTTGGTTGGAAGGGACCTTAAAATCATCTAGTTCCACCCCCCTGCCATGAGCAGAGACACCTTTCACTAGAGCATGCAGTCATTACTGTTCAGCCTAACATATTCATCACAGCAAATCTTGGCTCAGCGAGATGGTATTTTACACAATACTGCTCCTGTTAAATGTAGTAGGGTCAGGTTTTAAATGTTTGAGAGCTCTGAATGTATGTGTTCTCCAACTCTATACACTGTTTCAAGGAGCTATAATGAAGGAATGTGAAGGCATTAACTAGAAAAGGGAAAGTTTTTCACTCTGATAACAGCGTTCAAACTGTTGTTAGGTTCTCTCAAAGCACAGAAATGAGGCAAAAAAGAATCTTCTATGAGCAATGCAACTTCAGTTTGTTTTTCTAAAACACTCTAGTAAATGGCACGTACGGTAGTAGGAACAAAACCCCCCAGTATGACTAGAACAATGGTTTAATTCCACTTTGATACATACTACTGTGCATTTGTTAAAAGTGTTTTGCTGAAACAAATTTCTGATTTACTGTGAAGGTCAGAAAAAATGTTATGGTATTTCCAAAGCAAAATGTTTGTGGGCAGGGATAGGATTTTTTAAGGTAGTTTATGTAAGGACCATTTAGGCAAACATAAAAGCTAGTTTCTCATTTACGTTGATATTGAAGTGAAAATTATTTCACTTACGTGAAATGTTCTTTTTGCTATTTTCTGTTTGAAAAATGTTCTGAAAATGTGAGGTTCCAGCCCAATTCTAGTATTTTAAAACCTCCACATTATTCTAGGGATTTGAAAACTGTTTTCTCCTCACTTTCCCTAATTAGTTTTGCTGGTTTTATTTTTTTATTATTCTTTTGAGCTGGCATAAAGAAGCATAACCCCAGAAAAATTACATCAAGTGCCAGTTCATTAAACCACAAAAACACATCTGTCAGTTGCTGGAGAATAGTAGACAGTCAAAGTGCTTCATTTCAGTACCATTGCTTCAACATTCTCAATTTTCTTTTTGGAATGGCTGAGAAAATTGATATAATCCTCAACTTTCTCTCTGAATTGCTTTCTAAACTGGCACCATACTATTACAGAAGAGCCACAGGTTTTGTAATGATCTCTCCAAACTAACTCATGCACAAAACAAGCATCATAGTTACCATGTGGCTATTAGAAAACTCGACTCCCCCACCATAAAAGTATATCATCCTCTTAAGTTTGAGTAACAGAAGACGATGATCTCCACTGCGTTATTTGTTCAGAGAGAGAAAACTGTATAACGTGTGAGGAAAACAGCTGAATAATCATGAAGACTTCAACACGAGCAACATATGCTCCTGGTGCTTCCTGCTGTGCCAGCTAAAATGACTTACAGTTATAGATGCCAGCTTTCTGAGGGAAAAAAAAAACTGTTGCTGCAAAGATACGAAGTTCTAACCAATTCTGACAAATAGAGGACTATCATGCCTCAGCTGAAGGGTACTGGGAGCCTGCTTACAAATTATTGTGATTTAGTTGTAATTGTGATTGGCACACACAAGAAGATTGATCTCAACACAATATTTATCTTTGATTTCATTTGCTTCCAAGTGCAGCTAAAGTAAAACTGTTTTGTGAGCCAAGTAATGGGGACAAATAATTTAGCAGTGAATAAAAATTATGAATTGTAACTGTGAATTGAAGAAATGTTACTAGATAACCAAGATCCAGACTTCTCAAAACAGAAGTTTGGAATAAAACCCCAAGTTGCACAAATACACCAACTGTCTTTAAGCACTAGTGATGCACAAGCGTATATAACAACAGCAGCTAAAGGGAAGCAAATAGAATAAAAGCTGTTTATGAGTAACCATTTTGCCTGTTACCATTTTCATAATGTCTTTTCTTGTCATTTTTCTTCCCCTATCCATATGACTTGTCCTCCCACTGTTATCCCAGAAAGATTTCTCCCCTTATTTAGAGCACAGTCCATAAAAGAGCTGGTTTGTCACTCGGCACATGTGAGAAGGGACAGGGTGGCAGAAGAGTAGATGGGAATGTGGAAAGAAAGGAGGAATACATGTTCTTGGAAAAGGGTCTTTCCTTGCTGGTGACAAATCCAGAAGATTTCTGGACCTCCTACAGCAGGACTTTGTCACTGCTAAAGCAACTGTTCATACTGCTGTTCCCCAAACCAGTGCAAGAACATTTCTATAATTTTCGCCTGGGAGTATTCAGAGAGGAAAGTTGGAAGTTTTCTGAGAGTTTAACTTTGATTTTGATAAGCTTTTGAGAATTAATACCCCCCCCAAAAAATGGAATAAGCCTTGCCCTTATCCAGTATTTGAACTGCAAATGAAAAGTGAGCTGGCCAGTCATGTTCCAATCAGTCTTCGGCAAAACAAATTAAAAATTACAATAAACGCAATTGAGAAGAAAAAGCCAAACCAAAACAAACCCACCCAAAAATATCAATTAGAGATTAGGAGACAACATCTTGAAGGAGCTGATTTCTTACATGGACCTCTAGTTATGCGTTTCTAATTTCTTGTCTCTAACTGCACTATTTTTCTAAGCTTGGAACCTGAGTTTACGATGATTATTCTGCCAAAATTAGGATCCTATTCACATGCACACTGCACCCCCATACAAGATATCTCTGTTTCTTTAGAGTATGAAGTTCGACTCCTGTCTTCCAAAACCATCAGTGCCCAAAATTTCTCTTAAACCCTTCACCCCCACATCACTGTTCCCATCTGAAGCTCTAACTAACTGTTGTATACAAGGTTCTTGACTTCAACTTTTGGTCTTCAAGCAATATAAATTAAGATTTTAACTAGATATATGGGATGGGTTCTTGAAGCTATAGAAATAATCATGAGAGATAACGTAGGCTGCACTTTTACAAAAATTGGTTTCAGTAATGCTAAATGGAAACAAAGATTTATAAGACGGCAGGAATGGGATTGCTTAAAAATGTTAGGTGAACTGGTAATTCCCAGAAACAGGACAGTCAAATAAATAAATAATTCCCCACCACCTCTTACCCCCACCTTCGCCCAATTCACAAGTTACAAACAGGTATATCCATTTCCATTATTTAGAATTTTTTTATTCTTAAGAGAATAATAACTAGGAACTCTGCTCTGAAGTTTTCCTGTTGTCATGGACTTACATGTGCACGGAAGTTACTTCTGTATGTGCTTTAAGATCATCATTAAGAACATGGTTTCTAAAACTTAGATGAATTATGCAACATTTATCACCTAGCAACATGTATCACCTAGATCTCACCTGCTGGTAAATGAGCAATTTAAGTTTTGACTATTTAAAATAGTTGTTTGGATAACAATGGTGATAGCATCACCCATGTATGAATTAATTATCTTAGCTATATTAATCTTTATTTACTTACTGTATCGTGTTGTTAAGTTTTTAATGAAGATACATTTTAATTTATTGTTGTAAAAGCCTAATTTCTCTTGATTATGTTCCCTGAAATTTCTTGATTCTCAGTTCACACCTAGAGAATTGACAATGTCCCTGCTTCATCTTCCCCCACCCAAGCCTAATATCCCCAGCCATATCCTTATCCACTTAATCCATATCTCACCTTCATACTACTATGCTCGTTATCTTTTGCTGTCATAGCTGAGTTCCAGCATCCTGAGCAGGTTACACAATTATTCCTGCAGCACAGGAACAAAGGGGAAAATGATCAGAAATTATGAAATCAATACCTCCTGTAACAGTTTAGTTCGTCACTTTTTCTCAGGAAGTGCAAGAGTAACTATAACAACTCTTTCACCTGCGCAGGATCTTAAAGGATCGTTCCTGTGGCTCACTCTAGGGAAATCTCTCCCCAGAGAGATTTCAAATGGAAGGAGCCAGGAAGAGCTGATACTTTTCCTGGGCTAGTGTTACACCTCTTCTAGCTCTTCTCTAGCCCAAGATGATAACATCAGTGCATGTGTCTATATATTTTCCCCATTGATCGGGGAAAGTCTAGACATCTTGCTGAAATTCTCCCCAAGCTTGCATTTCTCTGCAGCTGGATTGGAAGACCTGCTGGAAAGCACCATGGCACATTTCCCTGTAGATCTATTCTGATCTCCAAACAAACTCTCCTTTGTTTGGAGATCAGAATAGAAAGGGACGCTAGGAGCTCAGTTCTTGTCTCAGTTCTTGACACACTATCAGACTATGGGGGTATCAAGTGCCTGGATTCCAGAGTTGGGAATATCTCATTCTCTTTGATAAAGGCACAGCCTAAGCAATTTTTCCAGAGGAAAAAATGTAGGATAAGAAATTGAAGTGATCATTAAGAAAGTATTAGAACATTTCTATTGTGAGATACAAATTGTTATATTCTTTCAAGTCACAAGCATGTGTAGAAACATGCCTCATAGAGCTGAGAGTCAAACTATAAATGTAACTGTTATTACTCGATATGCAAGTTGGAAGAAAATTTGTAATCATGTCTTCCAAATGTGTAATATTATCTCTGACTATATGTATGGCTTAGACAATATGCATATGTTTTTTCTGCTATACATTAACATTTATTTAGGGCAGTGTAATGTAATTTAAGTTGATGAGTTCTTGTCATCTTTATAAAATCTTGGTTTAAATGTTTGAGAATTCTAGAAAGAGAAGATGAAGGGAAACCTCAAAAAGACAGAGCACATAATCCAATTTGTTGTGTTTGTTAGTTATGCAAAGTTTAGAGACTCTTATCTATTGCTTTCTAGGTTTGACACGTGTAAACCTGATAATTCTGTGATGTTCCTCACACCTTTGTATGTATGGAAACACATTCAGACCCAATTAATATTTTTCCTCTGTGAATTATATGATAAATTAGTTTACATTCACATGTCTGTGAAGAGTAAAGGTAAAATTTTATTCTGTGGAAGAAATTTATGAAAATTCTGTATGTGTTCAAACTGCAGTATAACATAGGGGAATATAATACTGATTCTCCACCCCACTCCACCCTTTTCACCTTTTAAAATCTGTACCACTTAGTACAGTATACTTGCTTAAGTGTTTGCAACTTTTAGTGTTTTATGAGTTAACCTTTATTGCAGAAAATGATTGCTCACTGCCTTTCACCAAGCCCTCACCCCTCAAAATACATATCCATCCATATGACAGAAGAGAGAATTTATATTTAGCTTGCCAATTAAAGTGGATATATCTCCTTCAAACTCCTCCTGTCCTGAAAATCCTGTTTAGAGGATGTGGAAGCTCTGGGGAGCACATACAGGTTATTGACTGCTGTGTGCCTGCAGCAGTTCTGTAAACACCCTCCTTCACTTGCTGTCCAGCAGTCCTTAACAGTGCAGGAACAATTAAAGCGGGGATCATGAGTTCTACTCATCGCTTACTGTTGGAAGCAAGTTCCCTATGAAATCAGTTAATAAGGCTGCAATCTAATTAAGCTTGTCTCTTCCATCCTTCATATCTTTTTTTATGTCTAGGCAGTGCATGGCAACTAGTTTTCATTACGTGCAAGGAAAACCATTTCTGTTTGTTTATTCGCAGTAGAGTCTCACTTTTACTGATTATTTGCCAATCATTACATAGCATGTCTAGAAAAGTATCTGTGAAGCTACTTGTAGCAAATCACAAAAATGAGTTACATGCTTTCCTCTCCAAATCGTTAGAACCTTTTCATGAGGTAGTGATTTTATCTTTTTTTGACTAATCACTGAGGAGAAATAAAAGAACATAATGACTTTTTCAAGGCTATCTATTGTTCCCAGTGCTCAGGGATGTTTAAAACACAAAACACACGTGACCATCAGATTGTCAAATTTGTTCATACATTGTCATTGTAATGTTAGACAGTGGCACTGAAGTGCAGCAGGCAAACAGAAGAAGGACCTCTGAGTATACTCCATGGCTTTTTTTTCATGTCATATGGGCTTGCATACTTTGTCTGAAGAATGTTCTTGTGTACAGTATATTTTCAGGCCTAAACAATACACTTTTAAAAACTTGGATACAACATATTTGATATCCTGAACTCAAAAAAGCCTGTGTTTAGAGATAAAAAAGAAACATACAAAATAAGATACAGCATGTTAAAAGAAATAAATAAAAAGTATTCACAAACTTCTGGTTAATTTCTAAGTAGTCTTAAATAATGTGAATGGATTATTTTCAAACTGAATGAGCTGTCAATCTTTTAGATAACCTAAGTATTCATTCTTGTGTTCACTATGTCAACAGGAACTTGACTGTATATTTTCAGCAGAGCAGATTTCAGATCAAGATCTTCAAAGCCATCTTTCCTTGCTAAATTAAAATTTTTGAGCCTTTGAAATCACTGGTTCGAATCCTATATAGGATATGGGATTTCATGTTGATTATCTGCTTAAATATAATTTTCACGAACTTTATTTATTAACTTTTCTACGTAGTACAAATACCTATGATATAAAAGGTTCTTTGGATTTGGACATAGGTGATTAATGTGGGCAACTCCTTCAGAATAACAATTTCATAATGCATTGATTTGCTCTGTATTCCCTCCGAAGGAAAAATGTCCCTGTAGGAAATAGCAGACAGTATATGGTTCTCAATGTGAAGCATAACTCACTAGTAAATACAGGAAAAAAGTCTCAAAATAAGCACTTTCCAATATGGAGACAGATGGCCACATCACTTGGCAAGCATTCAGCTTTTATGCCTGAGATGTTTAAATTATGTTTATCAAACAATAGAAAGGGATAAAAATCAGGGTAGCCTTAAATTTATCTATAACAGAATGGCAGGCTGCTGTAGAAGTGTCCTATAAATAACAATAAACAGCTTTTGAATGAAAGTCAATAAGGTAGAAAGAGAGTTTTTCTACTGGACTGTAGAAATATATATATCTATTTTTCTTTTTCTTGTAATGCAATGTGTTGTCCTCTTTCCTAGCCCAGAATTCAAGATATTGTTTATATACCTGGCACAGTGTACAATGATCAGAGGCAAAACCAGATGGCCATATTTTTCCTTGTCTTGTTTATTTAGGTGATGGATAGATGAGTCCTAACTTTACCTATCAATCTGACTGTAATTATTCATGTTCTACGGTGAATGTTTGCACACAAATATTCATGCACGTGTACACACACACACATACAAACAGAGAAATAAACTGACTCTTTCTCTTTCTTCCTTAGGCTTAGAAAGAATTGCAAGAGATTCAGCCTATGAGCAAGAAGGAAAAGTTCAGTTTGTAATTGATGCAGTATATTCAATGGCCTATGCACTACACAACATGCATAAAGATCTCTGTCCTGGATATATTGGTCTGTGCCCAAGGATGAGCACAACTGATGGTAAAGAACTACTTAGCTATATCCGGGCAGTAAACTTTAATGGTAAGTTACATGTACTCTTTTTCCCCTCCCTTTTCTTTTTTAAATATTTCAGAAGTGACAAGACGTGTTTTCTTCTTTATATAGGATACTTTAAGGCACGGTGGAAAACAGGATTAGAAGCAGTTCTCATTTAATCAGGACTGTGAGTTTTTCCACCTGCTTTGAAACTCCAGGTGTATTTTTCATCTGAACATTAAGCTGCTCCAAAAAGAGGAAGATGTTAAAAATAAGAATCTGTTGATCAAAATATTCCAGTGAAAAGCTGCTATTATAGAAACAAGTTGAGGACTCATGCAGTCCTATTGACAAATTAAAATCCTTTGACAAAAGTTGCTTATGTGTTTGCAAGAGAATGAATTGAAAAAAAATACCCTTTGAAAATTGTTTTCTTCTGAAATTACTGTTAATTTTTTTACAGAAGTGAATAGTGAGTTTTCTTTCAATTTGCATATTTAAACCTCAATTGAAACACTCACTAACAGTTCTGGCTTCTCTTCCATCTCATTGTCTTTGACTCAGTGATTTAGTGAGCTTTAACAGAACAATAATATATATTTTTAAGCAACACTACAGAATATTCTCTGCATCTGGGATCTGCCTGCTGGGGAAATGTAGTTACAGATGTTTATGCTGTCAACAGTAGAGACCAAGAAAGAACGGGATTAATTTATGACTGTAGAATTGAAAAAGGTAGAACATGCATGATGGTGAAATAAAGTTGTTGAAAACTCACACTGTTTAATTAAAAATCATACTTATTGTAGACTGTATTTACCATTATTTTACAAAGAAATGGAACAATGTTGTTTTCTGTGTTTTGGTTGGGTTTTTTCCCTACTTGGTGGTGATTCGCATACTAGACATGCCTTCTAACTATGCAGAGATAAGCACTGTCTATCACAATTTATTCCATGACCTCAGCTGCCAGCCTTTTTGAAAAAAGCACAAGGTCATTTTGAATTTATCTTCCAAGTGGAAGCTTTTTTTGCTTTAGGTAATATACCAGACTATTTGGTTGATATGAATGTTGGCTGTAGTTCACAGGTGTTTTTTTCCTATGTAATTTTCATGAAAAGGGAATCCCTGTCTCCAGGAATGTAAAGATGGAAGGAGTTTAAATGATTCTTTAGTGACTTTAAAGAAAACCTGGAGCAAATTATGTTGCTGGCAAATGGAAACTGTTTTTATGATGACAAAGGTAAGGTTTGCAGTGACAATTATCTGCATTTCTCATAAATATTCTTCTGGGTCTGTGCTGTTAAAGCACAAAGTGATCTATTTTCGTTTGGTGAGCATGAAAGTTTAGCATAAAAAGTTACGTTATGTTGTACATTTTATATGAAACCTTTCTCTCCCTAGATTGTTGTTTTTCATCAATACCTGTCATAATTTCTCTGGCTGACTCTATGTATTGCAACAAGGGGAGATTTAAGAGTAGGATGAAGCATTCTGGACACTAATGAAAAAGTAGCTGCTTTTGAACTAGTGACTTACTGAAGTAGAGGTAAAAAATAAATAGAAGAAACAATTCTGGGAGCTTAACTTTCTGTCCCATGGGATACATTAACTGTTCCCTATACTGATCTAGTCCACATTATGTAATAATGCACCAATTTTTTGGGTGTATTATATGCCCAAAAATTTCCTTTTTTTTTTTGGTATCTGTTGCGAGGCATAAACAGAGGATGTTTTTTAACCCTTTGCCTTTTCCTATTAATCCAAAATTCCTGTCCCTCAGGACAGCAATGCCACTGTGTCTGACTTGGTTTATAGAGATGGATATTTACATAGATTGCTAGACCTCCTGTGCTGGGTGTTTACAGTAGTGCTGTGTGTCAATTTTGAAGTGCATCCTAGGTTCAGTCATTAATAATGTAGTATATTAAAAGTAAACTGATATATGACAGGAAAACCTTGGCTTTCACGGCTATGCAAGGTAGCTTTTTTCTATACTAACAATCACAGGGTCAAAGCATTACTGAAGTATGCAGGGACCTGTGAAGATCACCTCCTCCAACCCTGCTCAGATCAGGATCAGCCAAATCAGGTTACTTAGGACAATCTCCAGCCAGGTTTTAAATATATACAACGATGGAAAATCCTCCAAAATTCTCTCTGAGCAATCAGCTTCAATATTTGATCATCTTCTTGGTAAAAAAATTTTTTCTTATGCTTAAACAACTTTTCCAGTGTTTTAGAATTAAGCAATTGCTCTTCAAGATGACAATGATAATTTCTAATATCAAGAAGTAACTGGCATTTTTAAGACAAGCAGTTTTTCTTTTTATTCAATATCAGTTTCCCTTCATGATTCTATCCTTATGTATGTTAAACCATCTTCTCACCTCTCCGAATTCAGTATATCCTTCTTAGCCAAGGTTGTAATGAGTGGGTGTAAGTCCAATTAATATTCTGTCACATTTAGCTTAGGGGGTTTCACCTCACAAAGTATGACCTGTATTATGAAGAACATCTGTCTGCCTTATGGACGGTACTTGCAAGGGTAAGAAAACATATATATTTCTGTTTATTGGAGTAACTGTTTTGCTTTTGATTGCAAGTTATGACTTTGGAATGTTTTTATTTTTGTTTACTCTGTTTAATTTTACTTACAAATAATAAAGATTTTTTTTTTCCCCTGGAGTATTCATCTGTGTAATATTCCATGACACCTTCGTGACTGAAGGGCGATTATACCCACTAGCACACAGTGCACTGATGTAATTGATACGACATTTGTTTCTGCTTAGATATTTTTCTACCAGTTCTATGCTAAATACAGAAAATCTCAGAGTTCAGTGTGATTTTAAAGGGGATAAAACTTCTTGATTTGTAATAGGAATAAAGAAATTAATTTGTATATGATATTTGAGTTACTGCTGAGTGTAGTCTCCTGTTTGCTATTGCCTGTGTTTTTCTTAAGACAGCTAGCAATGTATGGTGTAACATATTTAGTTCCCTGTGTTCTTGATGGCCACTACTAGTAGAACATAACCATTCCTTATGGCTATTTGGTCAAAAAATACTTATAACATTCAGAAGTTCCATGCTCCTTCTTTGTTTTTCTCAGGCAAAAAGTGAATTTTGTCACCTTACGGTTTTCTTATTTTAACAGAGGCACCACATTTGAAAGATTTCACTACCAGATTGTGTATCTAAATACACGCACTAGTATAATTGTGGCACAATTCAGTATATTCTCCTGTCAAATTGCTCTGGTATTCTCACTCTATTTAACTTCATTATTCTGTCTACAAAATAGGCAGACATTTTCTGAGAGTTTTTACCTTGGCATTTATCTGCTGAGTGTTTCATGAGAAGTGCTTTGCTGAATTCACCATAAATGCGCATCATTTAACAGAAACGGGAATTGAACATGCATTTTTTTCATGGATGGAGGTGTTTTCAAAGGTGGTTTTGGTTTGGTTTGTTTTTTAAGAAAAAGATTTATCTTTGTACTTCCTTTTGAATAAGGTTGACACATGGATACAGTGATAAGACTGATCAGTGCCTCCCTCCCCAGTTGTCCCACTACTAAAGGGAAGATAAAAATGTATAGTTAGATTCCAATGATAAAGAATGTTGCTTATATTGTGTGTAAACCATTTCATATAGAAGAAAGTTCCCTCTTTCTATATATGTAGATTTGTAGCTAGTACAAAGTAGCTGAGTTTTGCCTACCTATTTGTATTTATATTTATATTAATATACTGTAGTAATTCCAGGGTTAAATATCAAGAAAACGTCACACGCTATAACACAATATATTTACAGATATTACGATGAGTCTTTCACTTAATCATAGAGGTAAGAGCAGTTCTTGACTTGTACTTTCATACATGCAAAGAGACATTGTATTTGCTTTGATGGGCTACTTATCCTGTGAGTGAACAGGAATACTTGCTACTTTGACATCTTTTTAAGTGAGCAGGGTTAAGTGAGAAGGGAGCAGTAGGTGGAAGTACTGGCTCCTCTCTGTCATCAATGCTTAGATAAATGTCTGCTTCTGCAGGAGGTCACTGCAATACCACCTCCCCCTCCTTGTGAGGAGACTTGAAATTAATTCTGAGTCTGACTGCACAACCTTTTCTCTGGTCTTCTCTGGGAAAAAGTAGAAGAATTATGTTGCTTGCTAGGGTTTTGTGCCAAATTTACAATTGTGCTGAAACAAGTTGCCTAGAAAGGAGTGTCCATCCTTTGACATATTCAAAACCCTGCTGGACATGGGCAACCTGCTCTAGCTGAGCATGCTTTAAGCAGAGAGGTTGGAATAAGTCCAAAGGTCCCTTCCCATGTCACCATGCTGTGATTCTATAGCTCTAGCTGGACTTGAAAGAAAGAAAAGTATATCACTCACCTTTGTTTTACGATATTAAATGAACATATGTTATCTCTACTCTGTTCTTCTGGAACTAATTTAATAGTCTGAGTGGACTAGTAAACCTTGCTGTTGTTTGGTATTTAGATGTGTTAATTAAATGCTTTTGAGAAAAGATTAATCTTGGCTACACACACACAGACACAGGTACATGCAGCATCAGTCCCATTTAAAAAAGCAAACATGCAAAATTTCATCCTGAAAGAGAAGAATGATACCAGAGAATGAGAACATAAGAACAGAAACTAGCAGGCAAACTCAAAATAAGGTGTCAACACTTGTAAAATAAAAATTAATGATTACTCTATACTTTTTTTTTTTTCCTCCCCTGAGAAAACACTACCTATAGAGGACAGTTTTTAAAAACAGGAAGAATGAGGTTTCTTATGGAGAATTTTGAATCCTCCAGAGAATCATTATTTTGGAATCAGCTGTTTACAAAATTCATCTTCTCCTGTTATCTTTTGAAGTTGCTAAGACATCAACCTGTGCAAAACTCTCCTGACTTAATATTCAGCTCAGACTGTTTTAAATGTTTTCTTGAAGAAAGCTGACACTTCTCTACTCTTTCACTGAGTACAAAATTTGTATTGTCAAATCATTATTTCTCATTAAAACAGAAGCTTTAAAATAGTGTCCTTTGAGGCTGGTGAATTTTGACATTTCTTAAGGCATTTGGCACAATAGAACTAAATGTCCCACTTAAAATGTACTGGAGCTATGCTTCGAACTCAGATTTTTAAAAATCCAACTCAAGTCTATGGCTACTGACAAATTAAAAAAAACCCTTTTGAAATAATTGGAGTTGGGCATATCTGTGACTTATAAAGGTGTGAGTTCCTATTGTCAGTTCATAATTTAGGGGTTTGTACTATCAGAAACAGCTAGCATCCTACAAGGCCACTGGTACCATATTCTGAAGGGGTTGAAAGCTATGTAAGTATAATGACAGATAATAGCAGCTGAGAAGGTCAGATGGGGACAAACAAGATTAACAGTGAGTTGGGAAGGGCTGAACTCTTCTGACCTTGCTAGGATTCACTGTGGTAGCAATTCTAGTTTCACTAATCTGTACTCTGCTAAAGAAATACAGATACTGCTTTCAGCTGCAGAAGTGGGAGTGGAAGGGGGAATGTCTGCAGCAGTTTTATCAAGATCTGTGATGCTTGTTCTGTCCTAAATTAATCACATGACATAATCCCATGTGGTATTTTAAATCTTGGTGGTACAAAGGAATGTTTGAAAACATGACTGAAGCTTAAACTAACATAGAACTGAACTCATAAAATCCCAGAATTCAAAATAGTTCATTCTTTTGATGTACTTTTGACATGGTTTCAGAGGTGTCTAGTTTGGTTTGTGAGTGCACTGAGGTTATAGCAGATCATTTGTAATAAAGAGTCCTGATATCTAGTTTCCCCTTTATGTTAAGAAAGGAGTTGTTACCTCTAGTAATTTATTATTATTGGGGATGAGCAGGGGATGATTTAAAATCAGTTCTTCTTTGGCATGCTAATTATTTTAATTGAATTAATCCAGGTGGCTATACCAGAAAGTAAAATTGCACAGTGGTCTGAATCACTCTTAATGGATTTAAGTAATGTATGGTTATAATATAAACATTCACAGCAGGCAAAGCTTGGAGCTGCTATGATTCTTAGTTACCTCATGAATCCCTGTGATTAAAATCAGAGGTTATGAAAATGCTGGTTGTGATATTAGAAGGTAGAACCTAAAAGTATGTGCAATTTATAAGCATGCATTTGCTTACGTACAGATCTTAAGTACTGATTAATTGAGCAATATAAGTGTTCCACATACAAAATTCATGGTGTAGAACATGACTGACGTCAATTTTCTGTTTTGAGGAACAAGGTCTAATTCACAAAGTATTTTAAAAATGAAAATGTAAAGGAAGGTGATAAATGATTTACCCTTATTATCCAATTAATTTGAATTTGAGTCTCGTAATAGGTGAGGATATTCAGATATATTAGACTACAGTTTTCTTAATCATTTTAGAGCAGTACAAACTAACCCTAGCCATTCTGAGTGAAAAGGTATCTGAGTGCAAAGAAACTGCTTCCGTACTGCATGGGTTCTTTTACGTTTTATTCAGTGTAAGAAACATCACAGCTGCGGTTCTGCAGCATTTTTAAACCTTTCAGGTATCTTTATTACCTTTATTAATAGCAAGAAGGTGTGCCACTTGTTTTGAGGAAAAGAGTCTCTTGGCAAGCTTCCTAATTGAAATGTTAAAATTTAAAATATCCTCTTAAATCTATCAAATCAAGTAAAAACCTTTGTAGAAGTTATTAATTTTTCCATGTGTCAGTAACCCATTTGGTAAGACAACAGTTCTGCAAGCCAGCAGGACAGTCATAAGGGGAAATTAATTGCTTTTTAGTACCTCTGTAACAGAATAATATGAGCCTTTTTCATTTTCCTACAACAAATTCTACTTAAAAAATGACATAGACACATTAGAGAAAATATCAAGGGGGAAAAAGGCAATAAGGATTTTATTAAGGGTATTTGGTAGTAGAAATAAGCTGCATTTATAGTATATTCATGTAAAAAGAGATCTAGCTGGTAATGGCTGATAAGCAATAAACAGAAAATAGAGCACTGCAGGGAGGTCACTGTCAGTGAAATTATGTTGACAAATCTTACATTCTAAGGAGGAAAATAACCATTTCTTTATGTTAAAGGGAAAGACAGTGAAATCAGTTAGACTTAATATTCTAGGGCAGGAATTCCAGGGAGGAATGAATAAATTTACAATTAGCAGACATTGCAGACATCATCAGACAGCACTGTTTAGTTTTTCTACTCGATTGTTGTAGAGTTGTGGTATTCAGTTGTAATCAACCAAGTTCAGATCTGTAGTCAAAGCAGTACTGAGTTCGAGAGCAAGTTAGACATGTTAGACCTTGTTACCTTGTTAAGATTGATGCAATCTTAAGCAAAACCAGGGAGAATCCAGGCAAACTAAAGAAGACATCCAAGAGGAAAATGGTGGGATTCAGTTCATCCCTCAAAAGCAAATAAGTTTCTCTCAGTTTCAGTAGCTGGTGAAGTCTACAGTAAGTATCTAATTCTCCATATAGCCAATGGAAAGGCTAATGCCTCTAAAGTCTACCAGAGAGCTAGCCTATCTATTAGCATTTAGGGACTATAGCAACTCATCTACTTCTGTATTTTTTTCTGCAGGCAGCTATAAGTCAGAGAGATTTTCTCAAAGGCTGGTTAAAGCATTTCTAATAGTATGAAATATTAAAAATGTGGAAGATGATAGTTTATCTTTCTTACAAGCCTCTCTAATTTACTCCAGCAGAGGAAGCATTTGCTGTTATTCCTGGGGATTAAGATATCCAATAATTTTGGCCACACAGCAGGTTATGTTTTATGCTGAACAGATTGGACCCAAAATATTGCTCCCTGTAGTCTTAGCCGTATCTCTCCCTTGTAAGCTTGAAATAAAATGGATTTGATGCATAAATTCCTGAGGCATTCTGTTTTAAATAGAGAAAATGTTTCTGTCAAGTCTCCTGTTATCTCTATCATCAAAATTGAATATTTGATATTTAAAGGTAAAATAATTTTCAGTAAAGATTTTAGTGGATTCTGTGCATAGCACACTTTCAAAGTGATGATATATTAGTGAGGCTTCCATATTAACATTTTCAATTTGTGCCAATTTCTTTAGGTTATTAACTTTTATAATTACATTAGCATTTAATAAAAAAAAAAGTAGGAATATAGGATATACAGAATACCCTTTATTAGTTACACTTGGAAGCCTAAACTCTTTTAATCCAAGTCATAGGAGCCTACAAAGCCAGATGGATTTTAAAATGGTCCTTCTCTCTATTACTTACAGCTCTATTAACAAATTATCAGCTTGACTGGTGCTCTACTTGAAAGCTTAATTTTAGCAGTTTTATTTGCTGGTAGTTGAATTATTTATGTAAAGGTTAGATTATCAGAGGACACAGCTACATTTCAGAGTATGAAAGTTTGGATGTGTTTTTAACTACTGTATTAAAATTCACACACCAATCATAGCTTCCTCCTTAGACCCACCAATTACAATGGGTGAGGTTTATTTTCTGACATGATTAACTTTGATGCTGACTTGCCTAAAGTTTAGGAGTTCAGCTGAAGGGTAAAAGGGCATGGTACAGTCAATCTCTGTTAAGTTGAGGGGAAGACGTTTATGTGTCCAAACAGTTCCATGAGGAAATTGGAAATATTTAATATGGCAGTGCTAGCTCTGCTTTGAGATGAAGGTGGTAGAAACACTGGAGCTTAGTCCTGCCCCCAAACTTTTCATATTGTTCTGGCACGTGGATGTTTTTATTTCACATTCTGAAATGAAGCAGTGCTATTCAGTTTACTGAAATATTTCTTAAAAAAAAAAAAAAAAGTTTCCTGTTGATCATTTAGTTGAAAAATGACAATCCATCAGCTAACTGGGAAAATGTAGAAATATTATGTTTATCAACACTAGGTTTATAAAATTCCAACCATACTATGATCGATAGAAAATTTACTGTTCATTTTAGTGGGTCTGGAATACTGGTGTTAATCAATTGTACTTGCAAAAAACTGTAAAAAAGTATTGACCATAACAATTTAGCAAATTGCTAAAAAAATAAAGAAAACTCCAGATCAGTTGGCACGCAAACAGTCAAAGGCAATTTGTAATTACAATTACATATATGTATCATGAGTACCATCTAGTCACTTAGATGTGGCTTCAGGTTTAGGTGTTGTGCTTGCTCTGTACAGGAAGACAGTTCCTAAGAGCTTGAAAAGCATCGTAGTAATATAGCAGTTACCTGACCTATATCTGGGGAATTCAAAACATCCTGAGTTTACAGATGTGCTCTCTGTCATGTATGTTTATCTGCACAAGTAAAGAACAGCAAAATAAGAGACAGTCCTTGTCATTCACTAAATGAATATTCCTCTAGGAACTGTATGTCTTTCAATGGAACAGCAAAGGAGTTTGTGTTTGCTCGTGGCAGGCAAAGGTAGCAATTTGTACAGGCTCAATGGAAGGGAAGTAGCTATATACGTTACCTATGCACAGTATCCTGCTGCCTCCTCAGGATTTCTTTTCTTTCAAGGTTTGCCATGTATATACTCATAAAAATCTTTAACGAGAAATCCACAATTCTGTATGTTGCATCTTAAGGAGGCATCAATAGTAGATTGCTTTCCTTTGACTGTAAGGCTAAGCAAATAGCAGGACCTTGATAGGCTGGAGAATTGAGTGGAAAGAAACCTAATAAAGTTCAACAAGGGTGAGTGTAGGGTACTGCACCTGGGGAGGAATAACCCAAAGTACTGGTACAGGTTGAGGGCTAACCTACTAGAGAGCAGTTCTGCTGAGTAGGACGTGAGAGTATTGGTAGAGGACAAGTTGACTATGAGCTGGCAGTGTGCCCTTGCGGCCAAGAGGGCCAACAGTATCATGGTGTGCATCAGGATGAGTGTGGCCAGCAAGTCGAGGGAGGTGATCCTCCCCCTCTACTTGACGCTGGTGAGGACACATCTGTAGTACTGTGTCCAGTGCTGGGCTCCTCAGTACAAGAAAGAGAAGGAGCTACTGGAAAGGGTCCAGCAGAGGGCAACAAAAATGATCAGGGGTCTGCTGTCAGGAGAGACTGCAGGAGCTGGACCTGATTAGTCTGGAGAAGAGAAGACTGACAGGGGATCTCATTAATGCACATAAATATCTCAAAGGTGGGTGTCAGGAGGATGGTGCCAGACTCTTTACAGTGGTGCCCAGTGGCAGGATGAGGAGCAGTGGCCATAAACTAAAACCTGAGAAGTTTCACCTCAAGATGAGGAAGAACTTGTTTTCAGTGAGGGTGGCAAAGCACTGGAACAGGCTGCCCAGGGCACATTCGTGTGTAACCTGCTCTAGGTGGCCCTGCTTGGCAGGGGGCTTGGACTAGGTGATCCCCAGACGTATCTTCCTACCCTAACAATTCTGTAATTCTGTGAAATAGCTACAACCACAGACGACACATTATTGCTCACTCTGGGCTCCAACTGGATCAACATTTGATTTTCCTGTTTGGCTGTGCAGCCTCTCTAGGACTGCCCTGGCTTTGCTCCAATATAGCTTGATCCTGAGTCGAGAGACAAAAAAATATTGTCACTGTTCCTGTACCACACATAATCACATTTTACAAAGAAAGATACCCGTAGGTAGCATGAAGTTACAGCTCATAATATGGCCTGTTATGGTAGCTGTGTCCCACATTTTGGAGATAATTATTATGTATTTTAAAAGAAAGTGAAAATGATATATGAACCTCAAGTCATCATCTGTGTGCAGGATGTGCAGCTACAGGGCAGTCAGACTCCTCAGCACACGCCAGACTGTGCAAACTTGAAAGGCTTATTTAATGCAGACTCTGCCATGGTTCTTCCAAGTCCCTACCCAGAGATCTGAAGAGAAAGCCTTGGGATATTAGAGTCCACTGCTTACCATTTTGGAGAAAAACTACCAAAGGTGCTTGGAAATAATCCTTAAATTGACATACAGCCACTGTGGGGAAGTTTCTGCTAAGCCAGCTGGTGTTTAAAGGCTCCAGTTCTTGATAGTTGCAAATTGTTGTATTGATCCTTCTTATGCATGGACTAACTGAAGCTCAGACACTGACAATTTTTCCTGTTCTGCACTTTCACTGTTTCTTATAAGCAAGCAATATGTTCATGCACAAAGTGCTTAAGCAAGATTTCTTGCTTACCTGAGCATAAAACGCACGTTTTTATTCTTATTGTAGTGAGTTGTCCTAAGCCTTGTATGGTGAATAAGAAAACACAGGGACAATACTTTAATTTTTTAAGGCACTTTTAGACAATGTAGATATATTTTTTAGCAAGTAGATTTCATAAATCTACAACTGCTAGGAACTGAAATGTCAGGTGTGCTAAAGTTTATTGTCACAAGGTGTGAAGGGTCAGAGCAGTGGTATATGCCTTCTGCCTCCTACCCTGTAGCAGACGTACCCATCTGCAATATGCAACTACAATCTCTGATATTATTTAGGTTTTCAAATTCTTAATGCTTATATCAATTTGCGCAGCAGAAGTGAAGGCATATGCGTGAATGCGTTTTAATGAATTATTGCATGTCACATCAGACATAACTGGTTGTTATCCCATGCCACCAAAGTTTTGAAATAAAGACATGAACCAGTCTCTTTAAATACGGACTCTGGATCTGTGTTCAGAGGTGATTTAAGCTAACTTGCTTTGGTTTGAATAGCAGAAGCTTTCCCTCCTTTGGAGATGAGAGCTTGTAGGTGCTGAAAAGGAGTAAGGTCAAGAGGAGGAGAAGGAGGTAGCAAATGGCAGCTGAGAAATTGACCTTCTGTTTGAGTCCTCCAAATACACACAAGGAGGTTTGTTTGTGTGTTCTACATTCATGTATAACCAGATTAAAGATTTCCTATAAAAATAAGATGATAATAGACATTGACTGTACTTGCCAAACAGTGAATAACATCAGTGTCACTTGAGAAGTACAGACTGCTTTTTCTGCATGTGGAGAAGAGGTAACAATTTGTTTTTACAGAAGTGTCCCACTAACGCCAGTAAATGTGCACCATGTGAGCTCCATGACAAGGGTCTAATATCTACTCAAGTGCATGCCATGTCATGTCAATAGATGTCTGTGAGTTTGTGAAGCCCAGAGATTATTATGTGCTCCTAATAAAGTGTCTTGAAGTCAGGTTTTCCAGCATTGAACGCTTGTAAAGCATTTTCCTAATGTATTTGGGTTGGGTTTTTTTTTTAGTTGTTCATAGAATAGTGTAGTATATTCTAATTCTGAGGTCATTAAATGCTAGAATAGACTCGCAAAACCAAAAAACTTATGAAATGGTTGAATTCTAACAGTAGATTGAAATAGTGTTAAAAAAGCATAAATGGCCTTTAGAGAGAAATTTATGTTTATCCCATTTATCCTGTGTCACCTGAAAAAAAAACCCAACAAAACAGACTTTGATTTGATGGCCTTTTTTTCTTCTGTCTTATTGTCTAATTATTTGATTTTGGTCTGAATTAACTAAAACTAACTTAATGAAGGACTAGAATCTCTCAAGGCCTTAAAGCTGTAGTGGTGAGTGATGCTCTTATCAGTTCAATTGCTAATGAAATACAGCAGTTAACTGACATTCCTGAAAAGGATGCTGATTTCATTGAGCAGTTGCAAGAAACTCTTTTTGTGGCTCTGGTCCTTGAGTGAAAACCTTCAGGAAATTGGTCCCAGGAATGGAGTCTCTTAGCTTCCAATATTGCTAACATTCAGGTTTGTATGGACAAGCCCATACAAAATTTGGGCAGGGCTCCCTTGTGCCAAGGCAGTATCATTTCAGCAGACCTGAGAGCTCAGCAGCCAGGATCCCTCTGAGTTTGTAACTGCATTTCTCTTGAATTCTGTCCAGACAGGACAACTCAGAACAGAGACATTGCAAAAAAGACAGGTATCTCTCCCTCGTGGGTCTGAGATGCAAGGGGGCAGAAAAAGCAGCTTTGTATCTTGTTAGTTGGACTAAAGAGCTTCTGAAAATGGGATTATAAATGCTGGTCCTTCAGAAACTTAGAGGTGCAAATTAGTGCCACTTGGAACAGTTCTTGGATAACGAAATTAAACTCAAGTCTTGGTCACCAAAATAGGTAGTTGAACCCTTGTCCTTCCTATTGGTCCTTTTCCTATTAAAAATGTCTTCCTGTTTTATGTGGGTGATTTTCATATTGTAAAGTCCTTGGACTTCGTGATAACACATATAGATGTATTGTGCTAAAATGGGAAGTGGTCAAGAAAGGGAATAATTCTGATGTGGTTTGCTGCCTTCAGAGACTGCATGTAGATCTTTCATTTGGGCTCATATATTAAAAAAAATACAAATCTATTGTTATAAAATTGGCCTTTATTTTCGTTATTTGGTATATGCATCTTTTAATCTAGCATGTTGTAAAGATTACTACAAATATTCTTAGCTTTTCTCCCTTGCCACTGCTGCAATTGCTTCTTTGTCCTCCCACAGAGGTCCCTCTGTCAGAATCAATGACATTCAGATCAATGGAAAAACATTTCTGAAAATGTAAATCTTTCATCTTCATGGTCCTGACTTGCTAATGATTTCTAATGGAGTATTTAACAGGAATCAGCACAGATCTTGATATGAATTGCCAGATAGATATGTGACAAGAGGGGTTCTGAGTAAGGAACTGTAGAAGGATAATGAAACCTGTTAATAATAGAAAACTGTGGACAAAGAACTGAGAGTAAGAAAAATGAACATGACTCCCATATAAAAGGGTCAGAAGCTGGTGCCTGAACCATATGATTTGTTGCCAGGAAATGGAAAGTAATAAGGTTAGACACAAAAAACCAGAAGGGCTTATAACTTCAGCAGATTGATGTGCTACAAATATTGAACCATAGATAGATTAGAGACAAGGACTATTTATAGTGGTATTGCTGTTTTTCTTTTTTTTTTTTTTTCATGAGAAATAACAGCAAACTATACAGACACATGATGTAGGTGATAAAAGATGCAGTTTTTCCTAGTTTTGTAAAAGATAGTAAAACTACTATGATCTATTTGGTTTGCTGTATTTGGTGTGTGTTATGCAACTAGATAAAGTGGAAGAGGGCACAAATATAAAAATGGAATAGTACAGGGACACAGAGACTTTAGCTATTCATAAAGCCAAACAGTATAGGAATGAAAAGCAATTTATTTCACATTAGATGTGTATAGTGCAGATTTCTACACATGAACTAGTTGATTACACTGTTTTTACAGTGAACAGAGAGAAAGTCACTTAGTGGGATATGGTTCACCTCATCATATACTTGCCTAAATAAGCAGATTAATTGTGCTGTAAAGATGCCTCAACTGACAGCAGAGCAAATCTATGAAACTATATCAGCTTTAGATGTCTATTTCCAAAGACAGGTGAGACAACTCCAATACTACTCTGGTGTTTTTTGAGAAAAAATGAGCTTGAGGAAGGAGGTAGGAATGAAATGATGAGTTACTACTGTAAATCACCTGAATGTTGTTCACCAAATGAAAAAAAAAATAGCAAAACCTTAGAGTAGGTGAAAAAGCCATATGATAACACTACTTTGCAGAGAGTTGTTAATCTAATTACCAGTAACAATAACAGTAACAATAACCATAAATTACTTAATAAAATGAGTGCTATTTTTTGTCTGCTTTAAAAGCAATGAAAGGAGAAATAATCTGTATAGAGTTCTCCCTCACATACACAGAGATTATATAAACTAATTAAGACACGTGTAAATAATAAAAACTCCTACAGACAAAACTATTAACATGGAAGAAGATAATTCAAATGCATTTTGTTAGCCAAGATTTTAAACCACACCAGCATGGAAACACCTTTCAAACGGAAAAGAATCTACAGGTTGCAAAGCTGACAATGGATGGAAAAAGAGGAGGAAATACCAATAAGGAAGAAGTTCAGGAAAGATAAAAATAAAATTGATCTCAAAAAGCCTACCAAAACCAGTGGGAAAAAATTGGTGGATAGAAATATGTAAATGCAGAATATAATGCATTGTATGTCTCTGCAACAGTTAGACAAGTAATTCTGACACTAAATGACAGGGGTTGAGAAGGCTGGGAAACTGAGCATTAAAAAAAGTATTCATGGGAACAAGCAACAGTACTTACAATGTTATTTATTATTTGAAACTCAAGCAAACTGGAGAAGCGACCTGGAAAAAAGAATTAAATGTGGTAGAAGAGTCTTCTGTTTAATTCTGGAGATGCTGGGGAGCCCAATGAGATAATGCTATTTTTCAGTTGTCATTTGTCAACACTGCTAAGAAAGGGAGGAATTTTGACAATCGTGGCTATAGAAATGAGATGAGGAAAATAGTTATATAATTCATTGTTCTGTAGCATTCGCCCAATCCATCATTATGGCATCTGTCCATCCAGTTCAAAATGACGAATCATTTCCAAGAAAGAATGCAGTGTATTGTAAGAAATGTATGTGCAATTATTTGATATGTGAGTGAAAAAGAAATAAGAATGTAAATGCAGACAGAAAGTTGGAAGGTAGGTGACATGAAAGAGGTGAATTTGAAAGTTTTATAACAGGTTATCTTTCATGACTTCATATGATGGCTCATGAGGGATCTGAGAAGATCTATATAAAATCCTTGCAAGTTTTACTGCTCTGAGATTATAATAAGGAAGGTCTACAAAATAAGATTGGGAAAAAGTTTGGATAATACAAAGAATCCTAGTGTAATTGTATTATAGATCAAAATATGAAGTAAAAAAAAAATAAATTACAACATTATGAAGGTAGATAATACATCCTTAATGTGCCTGAAAAAAAAAGACTGAAGAGAAAAACAGGATTCTAGTTTGAGAGTTATCTGAACTGTTATTAGCCTATAAATGTATCAAAATATACAGATCATCTATTTTTCTTTATTGCCTCAGTCCCTAAGATTACCCAGATTCTGTCGTGTGATGTTTGATCTCATTCCATATTACTGATGCATCCCATCAATACAGTTCATTATCACATTCTACGCCCCTAAAGGACATTTTTTTGCCCTTTGGGGGCATAGTCACTGGTAAAAACACTAAAGATTTCCAAAATACACTGTGAAGTGCACGGGAGCCCACCAGTACTCAGACATTTTCAGCACAACCCATTTGATCTCCTTTTTGATTAGTTCCTTATCCACTTTACAGTCCAGCTTCTAATCCCCAACTTCTCAATTTTAATCAGTCATCTCCCATGGAATAAAACTCTGAAATCCAGAGAGATTATATCTGTCATGCTTTCCTTGTAAAGTAAATAACTTACCTGTCAAAGAAAGATACCAGGATCATTAACATGATCAATTTCTGAAAAATTTATGTAGCTTTTACTCTCATTTGCATTTCTGTCTGTATCATCTACAGAGATTTCTATATGGGTAGGATAACTATTGATCATGAAAATGCAGCATGAAAAACTACATCAATAAAATATAAAGAGAGGAATTAAGAGTCTGTTTGAAGAAATATGAGATTTACTTGTAGACAACTGTTTGATCTCATTCCGGCTTTTGTGTGTCCAGAGTTGCCCCTTGAGAATAGCTTGGAATTGTTTTGGGAGCCCAGTCAAACAATATGTCAGGAAACCTGATCTCAGTGGATCTTTTCTTTTTTTTTTTTTTTTTTTAAATGACAGCATGCTGTAAAAAAGGTTTTCTGAAGCACTGATTTCAGAGCTGACTCTGCCTGTTAGAAAACTGGATTTAACTAGTGGTATGTGGAGACATGTTAATGAATTTCATATTAACGCAAGTGCTAAACCTAATGCTGTAATTAAGAAAGGCTTGCCGATCACTGCCTCTTTTGCACTGGCACAATTTATTCTGTATATTTCAGTTGTAACATTATCATCTAGTGAGGACTTCGATTAATTACTAAGTAGATCCTAAAAGAGGCGTTCATGGGAATAAGAAAAATTATTCTAACAGAAGAGTTTTACAGCCCATTCCGTTGTGTATATCCTAAGGCGAGATCATTTCTTGCGCAATTTTCTGCACTGACCTGTCCACTGTCATTCGTGGAAGCAGGTCTTCTAAAAGGTAGCACTTCCGAAAATATGGTATATTTTTAATTAAAATGACTGATACTAATTTCTAGGAGTATTCAGTGCATTATCAAGAATTATCTATAACAGTCAAGGTCTGTGGTACTGCAGTAAGGGTTTTCATTCTCCCATTGTGATATGCGTTTTTCTTATAATTTCATTGGATCCATTACATGTTGTATTGTCTGCAGCTTTTTCTGCTTCCTCTGCTGAAGTGGCAAGTGACATTGTAAACTTCATTTGGCTGTGGCAACACCTACCTTTAGTATGCTTTAAAAATTAGAAGAAAATTACCTATTAGTTTCTAATCATGATCTAGTGCTACATTTTTACAGAGATGGAAAGATTTCTTCCTATTCACACATATCTTCATCTGTTTGTTTTATTATTCAATCTTACTTACTTCTAAAGGTAAAGCATTATACATTTCCATGCCAGAAGAAGCATAAGAATTATACATATTATAAGAGTGCCTTGACTACAGAGATGGTTTCTTAAATGCCTGAGCCTCTCCTAGCTCCTCCAACACAAAGCTATTGAGGGCTGAGCTCCTGAAGGCTTTCCACTGGGCTAACAACAATTAATAGCGCGGGTGTTTCATGGGTCATATTCCTTTCTCATTCAGGATCTTGTAGTCTGCATTGCATAGTTTCACGCAGAGAGAACATGCACAGAATTATAATTTCTCTTTGCATTTAAAGATGAAGCTCATGAAACATAGTAGGTTGATTCTTCAGGTATTCTTCATTTGGTATTTAATAGCAAGAAATGAGGCAGCAAAGATGGGTCTCTGTGGCTGATTTACACCTATCCTGGCTTGGTGGTGCAGCCAAATGTCTGCAAATATTCATGTCACCATCACTGAGCATTTGCAACTTTCGTAAAGTCTGGAATCACTAGACCTCAGAAACAGTTACTGCTCACAAAATCATCCAACAGTTGAGGCTGGCCCTCTGGAGATGTCTAGTCCAACCCACTCTCCTCAGAGTAGACTGAGCTACAGCAGCAGGTTGTTCAGGTCTGCATCCAGTTGAATGTTGAATATTTCCAGGGATGGAGACTCCACAACCTCTCAGAGAAACCTATTCTACCCTTTGGCTGCTCATGCACTAAAAAAGCTTTTTTTCCTTAAACAGATTTTTCTGTGGTTTGCTACGTGCCCATTGCTTGTCCTGTCACTGGACATGACTGAGAAGAGTTGAGCTCCATCTGTAGCATCCCCTGTAAGGTATTTATACACACTGATAAGATACCCCTCTCAAGCCTTTGCTTCTCCAAACTGAAAAGTCCTAGCTCTCTCAGCTTCTCCTTGTATGACAGGTGCTCCAAGCACTTAATCAGACCTTAGCTGGGCTCTCTCTTTTACTGGGAAGCCCAGAACAGGACACAGCACTCCAGCTGTGGTCTCATCAATGCTCAGGAGAGAAGAATCACCCCCTCAACCTCCTGCTCAGACTCAGCATCTCGTCTCCTACCGGCACACTGACTCTGTTCTGTGGTTGTCAATCGGAGAAGGAGCTTTTCTCCTGCCATTTTAAGTCTCAGGCTTCATCATCCTGGGAGTCTCCATTTCTGAATCCAGTAAGCACAGACTCTTTCTGCCCCTCCTTTGGCACAGCTTCTCTACTTGGTGATGTGGATACTTCCCAGCAGACACCTCTTGCGGGCAGGAAGCCCATCATCCCCTGCCCCAGACTCAGTAAGAGACCTGCAGAGGGGCGTCCTCCCTTGGGAGCTTGCTCTGAGCCTCTGCTATGCTGGGGTAGTTGCTCAGGTGTGTGCTGTAGACACAGTCTGTAGTGCACCACTACCACTGCTGAGCACATGGACACTTCCCTCAGCAGCAGGGATTCTAGCCAGCTTTTCTGCACCATCGTTAAAAACTGCTTCTTTTGGAGCTGCACTCTGGGCTGACCCTTACACACATCTCTCCCAGCACCTGCTGAACGGGTGCTTGGCTCTCCTTGCTCAGAGTCAGCTTGAAACTCAAAGAACCCTTTGATCAGGATCAGCTTCATTGGAAGCTGCTGGAAGTCTCAGCCTCCCACAGCTGCCTTTCACTGGTGCAGCAGGCACCCTGCCATTCCTCCAGGAGTTCCCAGGGGTCCCTGGCCACACCAGAAGGAGTTCACAGATCTACAAGCAGAGCCCCAAAATGCTGAGCAAGCTGCTGTGTCTGTTGCCTCCCTCTGTTAGTTATGTTCTGCTTTGACACTCCTGTTCCCTTGTCTTTTTTTACTCCAAGAATAGGTGAAAGAGAAAAAAAATCTACATTTCTCTTTGTATCTGGTTTAGTGTTCTTCTATTGCTGCAATATTTATTGGAGTTTTGCATGCATATGAAGAGGACCTGATAAGTATTACCTTTAGAATTTGCAGGACATTGTTAAATGGACTTTCATTTACACGGAATCAAACTAGTTCATTCTTCATGTCTTTACTGACAAGGCTAGAAGTCTTATTCTACAGTAACAATCAGATAATATACATAAACATATCCTTATTTTTACCTATGCCATGCTCCTGATGAAATGGTATATGGTATAGGAGTGTTACAATGTTATCATGATAATTTATTTCACCTGATAAATCTTTTTGTGGTCTTGGAGGAAAATTAATTTCAAGCATTTCTTATGGAATATCAAATAATATCAAGTCAGATTTAAAAATCAAGGTTATAACCTTTCATTTAGGCAAGCATGTAAGAATCTTCTTGAGGCATAAAATTGCAGTTAACAAGCAAGTCATCTCTTGACTTGCTGAATTTAGTGACACTATCCATGTAAAGTTATGCATGTGCCTAACTGTTTTGTTAGCAGTCACCTTAATGCAACTGTAAGTAGCACTCAGCTGGCAGAAATGTAATAAAGATGCATTTTAAGCACAATAATAACTACTCTTGAAAACAAATAGAAATAACTGACAATATGAGAAGCTTCTTGGAAGTAATGATCTGAATATCTTTTCTTTCAAGAAGATTTAAGTAATAAAAGATGTATGTTTAAACAGTAGAGATGAGATATAAGTGCAGGAGATCATTATATGATTTCAGTTGACAAAGACATAATCTTAAGCTTTTAAAAGGTTATCTGCTACAAATTTACGACTGAAAGACTTTGTACAGAGTTAAAGATATACCCTTTTATTAACTTACTTGAAGAAATGGGGTTCTGGAAAGACAGGTGCTGATCACTAGACAAAATTGTACTCATTTACTGTTGAAGGACAACGAGTTTTCTGTAATCAGACCTACTGAAAGGATAAGACATGAATAGAGCCCAGTGAAAGAAGGGATGAGAACTAACAGCAGCTGTAAATCACTGTTTGTACTTTGAGCAGCCTTCCTTGTGGTTCCTTACTGTGGCACTAGCAGTGCAGTAGAGATGTGACAGTTTCAGAAGTTCTTGGTTGTCACCGTTATCTGCAGGAATGAAAAGTTTGTCTTCTGAAAGGAAAGGACGTGGTCTGTGTTGTTGGAAGGGAAAACATCAAACTGATGTCTTCTCCAAAATGCTCAGTATTTGCTCTGGTTTTATAAACTACTTAATAACAATTTTAATGGAGAAAGTCACCTACAATCCATCAAAAAAAAAAAAAAGATAAAAAAAGAAAAAGACATGATTTAATTCAAAATTCCTATTGATCTTAGAGGTATGCTTTTTAGCCTTAAGTTCAAATGCAGAAGTAAATCACTAACTGTGTAGACTGACTTATTTCTCCTGGGCTCACCTCAGACAGAGAGGTGTTTGAGTTAGCAGTGTGGTTATGACTGCAATTTTATTCAGAATCGCTTTTTAAACTTGCCAGACAGGTTTCTGCAGGTTTTGATGTAAAAAGTGAAACATTTCTGTTTCCCTTTCAGATACATAATATTGTAAGTTTCCGAATATGTAAAGCTTTTTGTTTTTTTAAAAAAAAGACAAACAAGTTTTAGTTTTAGTTTGGTGGTAGTGGTGTTTCTTGGTTTTGTTTGTTTGATTGGTAGGTTGGTTTGGGGTTCTCTTTTTGTTTGTTTTGGGTTTTTTTCTTTTGTTTGTTTTTAATGGAACAATAAGCTTCTACTTGTGTAGTGACATAATTACAATCAGCGTAGGATCATAAAGATAGAATAAAATTAATTTGGAAGTGATTTTGAAGAGTTATTGGTTCTGTCTTCCTGCCAAAGGCAGGATTAACTGTACTGTTGTCACTTCTGACAGATGCTTGTTCAGCCCGTTCTTGAAAAAAGTCTGCTAGAGAGATTTCACAGCCCTTGCAGGCAATCCATTGCCTTCTGCTAGGGAGTTTTTCCTTAGGTTTAACTTAAGTCTTCATTCTTGCAAATGTAAGTTGTTATTCCATGTCTTAGGATAATGATCTATAAATTTTCATCTTTTTTTAAACTCACGTCCAATGGACAAGAATAACAGCTTTTTTCTTTCTTATCTTTTTATGTTTTTACTATTATCATGTTGCCTCTCAGTCTTGTCTTGTCTCAACTAAACAGACCTGGTTCCCTTAGCACTTCTGTTTTCTTTTCTTATTCTCTCTTCCGAAACTTCTCTTGCTGTTTCACATCCTTCCTAAAATGCTATATTCCAGCTAAGACCTTGCAAGTGTTGAATGGGATGGAAAAGCATTTTAAAATAATCTATTTATACATCTCAAAATGCTATTTTTGCATAAAATGTCATGTCCAGCTTGTGACAGTAACTGGTACTAATGGGATGCTATTGCTCTCTACCAGTTATTTCCATTCTGCAATGATATCGTTAATTTTTCTACCATGAAATGCAGATTGTCACCTTATTTGTGCAGAATTTTCTTCAGACTTCTTAAATTTTGAGGTAATTTTGATCTAATGTACTTGCAGCTCTCTCAGCCTGGTGATGTCTTCCAAGTTTAATAACTGTACTTTTGATTTCTTTATTTAAACCATTAAAGAAAATAATGAATATGCTCAGACTGCTGTGAAACAGTACTGCAAACTCTTGTCCAGCCTGACAATGAACTGTTAATAACAACACTTGGTAGTAATTCCATCCAGGCAGTGTTTCCCTAGTTTGCTTATCAAAATGTCATGTGAAAAAGCATCAAAAGGCTTTTTAAGTGCAGATAGATGACAGTGTGACTGATTCTTCTCTATCCAAAGGGCCTACTATGCTCTCATGAAAAAAAAAAAAGATTATTAGATTATTTTGACATGACTTGTTCTTGATGAATCCACTGTCACTGTTACTCATCTTTGTATCTGTTTTATCTTGTAAATGTGCAGACAGTGTTTGATTATTTGTTCTACCACTTTTTATGAACAGAAATCAAGCTAATTGGCCTTGAATTTGTGTCTTTTCCCTCCTTCTCGTAGTTTAAGACAAGAACCATGTTTATTTAACTCCACTTTCTTTGAATTTTATCTTCCTTTCGTCCTTAGTAAGAATATTGTCTCAATAAGTGTCATTTATTAAAAAATGTTAAAAACTATTAAAATTTGTGAAAGCAGACATTGTTTGAAATACATTAATTGCAGCAAAAACCCCATTTTATTTCTAGTTCTCTACATTCTGACTTCTGTAAATGTGGATATATATCGGAGCCATGAACTGATGCATTATTTTATATAGCACATTGCTACGTATGATAAATGATTTGGGAAATCTTAGAATCAATTTAGAACAATATAGTATTTAGAAGAAGTTTAAGAATAGTGGAAGATACAGTAAGAGGGCCAAAAGAGAAATGCTCAAAACTTGCAATATTGAGTGACATTTAGGGTGTGATTTTTAAAAGACCAGAAACATCCGCTGTTCTAATAAAACTGACATTAAATTCCTTCTTGTGACCAACAGTTTTGAAAAAGGTTCTGGGAGGAAAAATTATCTTCTCAGTCCTTTCCTGAAAATTTCAGTGCTGATTTGCTTTTTAGCTTCCCTTCTGAGAACTTCCAGAGTATTCATATTTGCACTGGTAAGTGGATAACACAGAAGAATCATAGGCCCAGCAATGACCAGCTAATCCCTATGAGCTCATGTTTCTTTATGGCATCAATAAAAAAGTGAATATTTCTTGAATAAATTGAAGTATTTTATGAAGGAAATGCTCTCCAAAATTTAATCTTTTGATAGCATTAAGAGAACAAACTGCAAATATTAAGTGTATTCATCAGTAACTAAAATAGAAAAAAAGGTAAGGTTGATAACACTACTTCTCAAAGTACAGTGAGTTAGAAAGGGGTGAAATGAGTGACATCTGTCCAGCACTGTCTTACTGCATCTCTACAGTGTCAGTTCTCCTGAAGTAACTTTTAAACACATATTCACTACAGTCTTTCAATTGGAAGTTAATAGAACTGAAAAATGCAATTTCAACCACCATTCTCTTTCCTTGCTGTGGAATGTAACTCCTTTTCAACCGTGATGTTCAATGATATTTAGAAGTAAATTGATAATGCTAAATGATGCTATGAATGCATTCCATCACAAATCTGTCCAGTTTATTAAAAAAACCCCAACCAAACCAGCAACAACAACAACAAAAAAAAAAGCCAAACAAACCCCAAACTAACCTGTATAATTAATATTGATGTATTCTAAATCTCATTTTATTCTAAATTTCCTTATTAGTTGCTTTTCACTATTGTAAGTCCTGTGTTGGTAACTTCTTGTATTTTTCTTGTTTCATATTGTTGTGAAAGAGAAGATGTAATTGGAAAAGAAAAGAGAAAACGTTATTATATTCAATCTTATAATAATATAATCATTAAAATGCTTGTCAGAACCACTTTGAGTTATATATTCAGAACTTTTCTGGCATGAGAATTTTAAGGCAGAAGACCAAGCTCTAAATGTGCATGTACATGTGTGAGAAAGAGGGGAGGGAGAGGAAGTGAAGTGACATTAATCCAGAATTTAAACAAAATTCATGATAACTGAAGAGAGGTAAACGTTCTTGTTCATAGTGGTATTTCTATCTATCTAGATTGTGTTTGACAAGCATTTCCTGTAAGCATATAACATGGAGAGTTTGCAATGTGAGTTATTATGACTGAGTTCTTTGTGAAACCATCCATGTGAAATGTTTGCTAAGCTGTCACCCTGATATTACTGATGCACTAGCAACTACAATTCGGGACTGCTGAAATCTGCAATAGATTGTCTTTAAATACTCTGTATTTCTGTATCTCATTTTCATCCTGACATTTTTCTCTAAAAGTTATTAACCTCCTATCTCTGCAAAGGGAGGATTAAACAGAAAACAAAAAGGAAATGAAACCTGGTTTAATTGCAGGGCTGAAAATTGCTTCAGATAGTTTTCAGAGCAGCAAATTATTCTTAGGCAGAGGTTTTAAGAGAGTTTGCTTGTATATATTCAGACTTTTTGGCAGAACTTATTAAAATTAAGTAACATTGGATTTCTGTAGGAAGCATTTTAAAACAGGTACAGTTTTATTGTTGGGCTGCTATCTCCATAAATAATTTTCTTAAATGACTTTTTATGCTGTGCATTTTCACAGGACTTATTGCATTTGTACTCCTATAAATGCTGGTTTGCTGAAAATATATATAGATGAGATTTTTAAGGCTTGTGTCTCAAGCAAAAAATTAAAATGCAAGTATTTGCATATACCTTTCTTCATCACCAAAATCATAGATGTGAGAGGTAAGCCTGCTGGATTCTTATGTGTGTTACAGTAATGAAAACCAATTCTTTACTGTTAATAGTTTAAATTTTATTAGATTCCTTTCTACATACCATGTACAAAAGTGGTCTGAAAAAAAAAAAAAGAAATGTTTTGGAGGGATTAAGAATATGTGTTCAGTGTGTATGCCAGGGTTTAATCTCCTTAAATGTTTAAAGAACAGCAATAAAAGCCAAATCCCCTTTCTGCTGAAGCTAACAGATAAACAAGAGTGAATACATCCATACTTTCAAGAGAAGGAATAACCCTATTTTTCCAATAACAAACGGCTTTGCATACTGATAGGTAGACCACTGCCAGCCTGCTGGGATGAAGAGGGATTAGCATCAATATGTATTTGAGCATTGCTGAGACTCCAGTGCAGGAGGTTCTTAATTCTAGTGCAGCCACTGTCAGACTCACCCTTGCCAGCCATGGACTGATATTTTAATGTATTTTTCTCCTACCTAATTCATACTAAATGGCAGGGTCTTGTAAATACAAGCATAGAAAAAGAGCACCCTCAACACTGAGTCAGCATCAGACCTGTTTTTATAAGACGATTTCAGTCTGCCCACACGGGTACATGTCTTGTTCTCTCATCACCATGAAAACTACTTCTCAATAAATTTGCCGATCTGCCTTATGCTTCTTCACCAAAACAGTATTGTCTTTTGTTTCCTTCTTTCTGGCTAGTCAAAATAAGCGTGCCCTTTGAATGGTTTAAGAGCTATTTGATTCAGCTGCATCTTTTGAGAGAAAAAAAAATAAATCATAAACCCTAATACACTAATTATGCACTACATAAATAGGGCTGTATTGATACCACGACATTTCTGCTGATCTCTGTTCTTTATCTCCTGGGTAGTGTTTTATCTGAAGAATAAACAACCTAAAAACTTCCAGTCTGTGCTAGCTTTACTATTATGCTGAGAATAATGAGATGTGGTGGGCTTATAGAAACCAAAGGTGTTAGGGTATTAACCTATCATTGTAGCTTACATCTTTTGAAAATAACTCATTAATTAGATTTGACTGGTTCAATATAAAGTCTCAAATAGACAGATGTGAATAAGAGCCCTAAGGCTCCTGTCTTAGAACAAGTTTTTATTTCCTTTTACAAGACATCTCAGTTTTCAGCACTGCAATAGCAGCCCTTGCCTAACCTTACTATGAAAAGGTAACTACCATTTCCTCAGGATGTTTCTGGATAGTCACAGTTCTGAAGCAGGATGTGTAGGGGAGGCTGAAAGAACACTGACAAAACCCTTTTCAACTTCATAATGCTAATTTTTTTAAACTTTAGCTCTTGCACAAGTGCAGCTGTTTTGACCACACTTCCGTTATCAAAACTTCATGTGAAAACTTCTCAGGGATTGGAGATGGATAAAAATAAGAGAAGGGGGTGGGGTGGGAAAAAAACATGATGGACAGATAAACAGTAAGTCTCTGACTGAAATGTGTATCATTGAGGGAAAGGACGTGAACTGATGAAGTACTATGATCCAACATTTGGGCTGTCAGTCTTCTAAAAAATCCACTACCTCTTAAAATTGTTTCAGTTTTGTGATACGTGTAATGCTGGAATCAAAAATACTTTCATAACATTTATCTCATTTTGGCCAGGCCTACTGTCAGTAGCATTAATCCTCAATGCTATAGTAAAGACTATACTTAGGTCAATGCAGAATCAGAAGAAACTTCATTTAATTAGTGATTTACACAGTATTTGATAGAAGTAGGTGCTCTGTAACAACTCTTTTTACTCCTCAAAATACTCCCCTGCGTTAATGTTCTATTAGAAGTTTTAGTATAATTTTGAACATGATCAAAGCTCTGCATGTGCAGTTTGAACAGTGCTAATGGTCACATTGGTGGGGTAAATCTTCCCCCCCACACCCCATGCAGTCTAAATTAGTAAATGGAGGATGCAGTTGTTTAACTATTGAGTTTTACTTAAAATCAGGTTCTAATTAAATAATAATTACTGAAGATGTGCAACACTTAATTGTGTTTATGGAACTGAAACAAGTAATTCTTCATTATAGAACAAAATTTGAAGGAAAGTACAAAACCTGTTTTGTGATGGGGAGCATTTGCATGGGTTCATGCAAAGCCCTTGGTACAGTTTTCTGGCTTGCTGTAGCTTGTTGAGGTGCATCATATCATTTATGCCACACTGCATAAAAGAACGACAATGAGATAAATGGGTATCATCATTGTCTTCAGTTCAGAAATTCAACATGACAGGAAATATCTAAAACAATCTTGGAGTGGGAGTAATCGATTATTTTCCACCTATTTAGAAAGCAGCTTCACTGTTTTTGTATGAGGTATGTGGCTTGCCAAGCACTCCATTAACATTTTAATGCTTATATGTGACTGATATTATGCTATTGTAATTCTGTACTTCTCATAACATATTTATACTTTCTTCTGTTGTCTCTTTGAACATTTAGATCCACATTCTCATCCATCCACACAGCGTTGTGCATTTGTGCACAATTTGAATACTAGATATCTCCATTTGTGCAATGATATTAATACTTGGAGGCAAAAATTTGCTTCTCAGGGTGCAAGTGGCATTTTCAGATCAAAGAGAAAATCCAACTTTGGTAGTATTTCTAAAATTATGTCTTGTGTTGTGTGGTCTTTTGGGCTTGATTTTCATGGGTTGTATTTTCACTTTGTTTCTGTAAAACTGCTTCTTTTCACTTAGAAGAGCATATCTGGTTTTTTTGGCTTTGCAGAAAATCACACTTGAGAATTGCTGTGTGTTGCTCAGGAGAGTGACACACACTCAAGTTTGCAGGTGCTTGTGAATACTTTATGTTTGCATAGATGCATCCCACAAGATCTGTGTTTTTAAACATTGAGACTGTTCACTGAGCAACCTTTGTCGTTAGAGGTGTTTAGCAACAGATAAGTAACTGCACTTCCAAAGTGGGAAATAAAGATATTTTCCAAAAAATCTTAATGGATTATGGGGATTATTAGATTCAGTAGTGAAGAAATAAAGTTTTTATCATTTATTTAACTGTTCTGATTCCTATCTAAATATATACATTTCAAAATTTTTCCCTGGGGCTGAAAAACATATAACTGGCCTAATTCTGATCACATAAGTCTAAACCTGAAGTGGTATTATTCAAGTCAGATCTATATCTTCAGGATGCCATATGTACTACATCTGACCATTTGTCTTCAAGAGACATTAAATTAATTGCATCTGTTTTAATTGATCTTAGTCTCCTTTTTGTTTAAAAAAGCCCTTAGGTAGAAATTGTGTGTTGTCAAGGCATAAAGCTAATTAATGCCATTAATTCACCACCCGAAAGTAAAAGCCCAGTGTCACAGACAGGAAAAAAGATGTCCCTAGAGTAATTACTCAGTATTTTAAAAACCAAACTGAAAACTGTAGCAGCCATAGATTGCATAGATATCATAAGTAATGAACAAAGGGATATTATAATAAACTTACGTTAAGGATGTCACTGAAGATAATTGCATGAATGACTACTCACTATCTGGGACTGAGATTTAAATTCACAAATTAGCAATCTGAAGAAAACTAAGTCGCTGCATATTTTACTTGAATTTTTTTCAGGCATGAGACTCTTTTATCTTGGCAGATGCTTTTTGATAAGTTACACCCGCTTTTTAGTAACATATGTTAGTATGATAGTACATTAGTATAAAGTCTTGCTGGTGGCTTAGTGAGGTCAGCCTTGCAGTGAGCAGTCCACAGCAGAGGTGTGAAATAGCTGCTGGTGCTGATGATTCTGTCAGTGGGCTTTGTTTGAACTGAGATGGACATGAAAATGTGTGTAGACCTGCTTCTGAGCTGACACCATAAATCAAAAATATATTTACTGAAATCAATATGGTTATAGCAACATATTGTCAGTGTTGTTGCTTGTTACAGGACTGTAAGGCCTGACCTTGTCCTATTTCTGCCTGTGATTTCAGCGAGAATGATGCCTGCACAAACCTAATTTACTAGTTTTCTGCCTGATCTATTTGTATACCGTTTATGTCATTACATTTTATTAAAGACTGCCAAGGTCTCCAAGATACACTTTTCTATGGAGAGAGGTGTCATGATAATTTACTTTCCTCATCTGTGATGTTAGCAAAGCTCACAAAAGAAATGGATAAGTATTTTTTTCTTACTAATGAGCAAATGCCCAAACTGTTATGCAATTACTGTAAATTGTCTGTGGTCTCTGACATACAAATTAATGGCAGTTTTGGTAGACACATTTTTTTACTCATAGTGATAATGAATTTAATGACGTAAGATCGTATTTTGGGCACCAACTCAAGGAATTTATAGTGGTTTGAATTCTGTAAGTCCTTTGTAAAAAAGAGTTGCCATGTGATGTAGTAGATGCCGGTGACGATGTAGAATATTATTTATGAATAATATTCCTTTTGAAATTGTGATACTTCCTGTGAAAACATGAGATTTTGTATACTTCTCTGGATGTCACAGCGAGTTTCAAACTGCAACAATAAGAGGACAGAGTCTTCCTACTTTGGTTCTTTTGTTTCCTCTTGACTCCTAACAGAGTCTTCCTGTTTCCTGATAGCTGCTTCCTTGCCCAAATAATACCTTAAATGACATTAAAATCAGGATCAATACTTGCAGTTGTGTTTTCTTCCTGTCTTCTAAGGTAATAATCTCTTTATCCGAATTTTATCTCGCAGTAATAGACTACTGTGTATTTTGGGCTACTCTGCTTTCCTAAATGCTGAAAATAAACATCCTGGGAAATTTTGAAGAATGTAAGGTTAATAGAGATAGTATTTACATTGGCAATTGTGGTGCAGTTTTGCTATGGGTTTCTATTCTGCTTTGGCTCATTGATGTGCTGTTATCCAAGGCAGTATCAAATACAGTGCAAAATTTTAAGTGTTATAAAAACAATATGTGGATAGTATCTGTAAGCAGTGGTTATTTTCCCATATGATCTAAATGTGAAATAAAATCAGAATGGTAAACTTCAGGATACTTTCTATGCTCCTATCAATGACCTTTCCCTTTATAGTGTTCAAATACTAGTGTCAGAAAATAAGAGTGAGGCGAATCCTCAAGAGGTTATTTAGCCCATTCTTCTACTGTTGGGCAGGGAAAATGTGTTTAAAAATCTGTCAATACCACAACCTTTCTCAAACAGTTAAGTTTTTCAATTAACCAACACCACAACATGTTTATAAACCATCCCTCTCTCTTCTCTTAGCCTACATTTACAATCTTCTACTACTCAAGCCAGAAGAACTAATACCTCTAACCCAGGTATTACTCTGGCCAGAACTAGTTCATGGGGTTTTGGTAAACGTGTTTAAGTTATTTCCCCTAAAAACTGGCAATCTTCTATTATTGAATATTTAACTCTTTGACCTTGTTTCATGAGCCCACTGTGGCATTACTGTCATTTGAATGTCAAACCTTTCATCACTACCAGCCAGGAGAAGCTTGTTAGAGGCATGCTTAAGGCAGAGCCTTGAAAACTTGCATTTGCATGGAATATTTTGCTGAAGCCAGAATTAATTTTCTATTACCCTAAGCAGAGAAACTATGAGGGATGTTTGTTTAAATATAAAAGAACTAATCAGAATGACCAAAAAGGGGAAGAAAGAAGTTTAAGAAAGAATCAAGAACTGAGAAGTGAAATAAATTTTTTAACTTAACTTTGGGAGGTCTAGATTTATCTACTTATACAAGCCTGCAACATGTCATTGAAACGCACTGAGATTTTTATTTTAGACAGAAATTTAACCTTGTTGTTATATCTATTTAAGCAAGATCAAAAGGTGAAACTGCAGCATTCCTTCTTTGCTGGATTCAGGTTACATTGTATTATACTTAACACTAACAATTCAGTTAAGACTTTAAGTATAAATATGAAAACAATTCTGTTATGTGCAGCTAGCCTTACAAATCAAATCAAATTAAAAAAAAAAGAAAAAAAAAAAAGAAAAAATCCCAGGGGGCAAAAAAGATGAAACAGAAGTAAATACATGTTCTGATAGCTTGATGGAGGAGGTACTAAAACCACAGCATTGCTCTATCTTAAAGCTGCACTGGCTCCCTTCTGGGCAGCTCATGTCAAATCTAATAGAATTCCATCCTAAGAGACTGCTGTGCCAATCCTGTCTCTCTCCTGCTTTAGCCAGGGCCCTCACATGCCTTTACAGAACTGGATGACACAGAAAAATAGTGAGAGAAGCCTTCAGGGAAAGAGAGGGAGCAACAGTATATAGTCCTGTTGACATTATTTCATTGCTCGCCTAAACACTTCAGTTTATTATAGAATTAATTTTGGTCCCTGATCCTAAGAAATATGTATTAGTATGTTATGCTTGCTTTTTCCAGGTCTGTTAAATGGTTAGTATAAAATACATGTTCATCTAGGATGCTGTAATGATTTAAGACCTAATTATGTAGTTATACTCCTACAATCAGAGTTTAATAAAGTGATCAATTTCATAGACCTTTTTTATAAAGATGACTTGCAGTGTGGAAAAATCATAAAATGCTTTGGCAATCACACTTTCCAGCTATATCAATGTCAATAGTGCCTGGCTGGTGTAATATTCCTTACAGCAATGAATGAAGCATAGTTGTCTTACACTCTTGTGTTTCACCCATGTTTCAGACTAATTCCTTTGTGTTTTAACACACCCACCCACCATACTTCATAAACACATGTAATAATTTGTTATACATATAGACACATAGTATGGTAGCTCACCAGTTTGTGATTTCAGAGCCATAGCAAATAGTTTTATTTAATTTCTTGCCCATATTGGGACTCTGAATCCCATTAACTAGCCTTGAAACTCTTACCTTTAGATTATTTTTTTTCAAGTTTGAAAATTCTGTGACCATATTAACCAGATGCTTTTTTCTTAAACATACAACAAGGAAAAGTATGCTGGAAGTCTGCTGACTGGCAATTCTGAGGTTAGGATAGTTATTTGCTGTTAAAACAGATCAGAAAACATGCATTCCTGAAATACTGAGGTAACCTTGCTAAAAGCAGCCTGGAAACTAACCTTTGCTTGGATCCTAAAGGAATTAGGATGCTGTGCCTTCTTAGTAAGTTATGACAGATGTTTAAGTTATCGCCTTCTTAGAGAAAACATTTTCAGTCCATCTGGAGAAAGCAGATAAAGTGAGACCCATTAGAGCAGTACCCCAGTCCTGACTTTCATGTGCAGTAGGTCTGACTTTATTACTGCTTTTTATCCAGGAAAGCCATTATTCTTAGGACAGTAAAAAACACTCTAAGGAAAATTTTAATTTTTGATAGGCTAAACCAGAACATGCATGTATATATATATATAATGTCAAAGTGAAACCTGATTTTAATCTACAGATGTGTACAGTAGAAATACATGGTTGTTGACAGATCTATGACCACTGGTCCAATTAGATGAAACAAAATTAGGAAAGTTCAACTGTTGATTATATTGGCAATAACAGTTGGCTGGTAATTTGCTGGCAGGGCCGCATTGCCCAGATAATAAATTTCCTTTTAGCATCTGCAACTTTTGCACAAGTATACTAAAAAAAATGCAGCACCAAGTGTTTTTAGTTACAATAGTAGTAGCTTTGTCATCAGGAAAGTTTGACTTTTGATCCAAAAATATGTTCTTGGGCCCAAAATGTCCCTTCTTACCTTGAAAAATAGCCTTGGTTTTCAGAAGCAGAGTAAATAGCTGGGGGGAATCCCCTAAGCTGAAAAAGAGAAATGGGTAAGAACCATGACATTGGGATTTTCCATTAATGATTACCAAGACTTGAATTTTTCACACTGTGATAGCTCAGCTATAGCTGATGAAGGAAAGTCTTTAACTGGTAAGGAAGATCAGTACATTTGTTCAATTCAAAATATGCTCCTGAAATTATATCCTCTAAAAAGATATCAGAAGATGTTATAATACGTTTGAACCTTATCTTCCTGAATGGAAAATAAAATTAATTTGAATAATTCAAATTAGCTGTTTATTTCAAAAGTACATTATAATTATTTTTTTATCATTTTCGGTTGGTTTTATTTTGTCTATAGCTTATTTTTTTTTTTTTTATTTTTCAGTACATACCCTAAACATTTAAGGCATCAATTTTGTTTCACCTAACAGTAACTGTGCAAAACCAGGCTTTTAGCTTAATTTAGCTATTTAGACTCCTTCAACATTTTATCAAAAATCTAAGGATCTTCAGAGGGGTGATTCACCCACTTGTATTAAAAAACAACTTTAGACTAAGATTAATCACACTGTCTATCTTTTGAAATAGCTAAGCAAGGTGTGATGAATCCTACCCATGCTGACTGAGTCCATGCTTTCTTAATTAGTCATCGTACATACCATACAATTAAAAATGCCTCTTTTAGATTCCAACAGACACATACGTTTGCACAAGAAGAAATGGGGTATCCCTAAACCTCAGTTAGGATGCCCCATCCCTGGAAGTGTTCAAGGCCTGGTTGAGTGGGGCTTTAAACAACCTGGTCTAGTGGAAGGTGTCCCTGACTGAGGCAGAGGGGTTGGAACCAGATGATCTATAAGGTCCCTTCCAACTCAAACCATTCAGTGATTCTATATGTGAGCCAGGTTTCTTCAAAGTGGGCTTTTCTTTGCTATTTCTAACCTAGGCTGTAATGTATGGCACCTTTTCAATAGATGATCATTAACAACTGATTCTGTTCGCTTTTTCTGGACAACTTTCAAATGAACCAGTAGATTATATTTTAGGTTTCCTGTTACTTTAATTTTCTTTATACATTATGTTAACTGATTAAAGAAAATGTTTTATTATATTGACGTTTCCCTGTTGCAAGTACAGATAAAGCGCATACATAAAGCAAAGTTAGTTTATATTTCACATGAAAATCCAAAAATGAGGGCAAATCTAATGATGCTTGAGGGAATTTTTGGTTATGCTTTCACAGAATCAAAAGTATCCAAGTAGTCACTTTGGGAACTGAATGGGCTTATCTATATTTGCTTCCTTTCAGTTGTTGCTATCATATTATGTATTAGTGGAATCATTACACTGCATGTTGTTATTGTTAATAGCACTGCTCAGGCAAGCAAACAAATTACTCTATCAGCATATTTGCAGTGTGCTTCTTCTACAACTTTTGGTATAAAAAGCCCCATTTTTCTCACTTTACCAGGGCATTAATTAATTAGTAATTTTCCTTAACTGCTAACATTGCTTAATGATTTATCATCTTTTGTAGGCTTAAGACAAAATTTACAAAAAATAAGATCTCTTATAACATCTATTGATGTTTTAGTCAGTGAGCTTGTATTCTTTTTCAAACAAAAAAAAAAAAAATCATACACTTAATGGACATTGAATTGTGTCCTGATGAGTGGGGACTGAGAAAATAATTTAAGACTCAAGGAAGATATTCAGCTGAATATCAGTTCATGGGGAGAATTTTGGTAAGGAAAGAAACATGATTCTAAATGTATAAATAGCAGAATGAAAAGTGTAATAAAAAAGTTAAAAATTAAAAGTCTAATGTCTTTGTCATTTGTACTATTATCACTGGAAGTCATTATCCATTTCTGGTACTTATTCTTTAAAAATGGTATTTGCATATTGCAAACAGACTAAAAACAGTGCTATGAGACTTTAGCAAGCATTTTTTTTTTTACATTTAGAAACTCAAAAATCATTATCTAATGAAAGGTTAAGAGGTCTTCTGAGTTCTTTCTCATCTCATGAAGGAATATACTCAAATAAAGAATTTTATTTTAATTTTGCAAACATAGCATGGTTTGAAAGCTGAAGGCAAACTGAAACTAGAAATACTGTAATATTTTTAGTGTGAAGTTGCTTATATGTTCCTAATGGCAAGAAAGTACTTAGGAAGCAATCAGATAGAAGCTGAAGATGTGATCACCTGCAGGAAATCATAGAATCTTATAATGTGTTGGGAGGGACCTCTAAAGATCATTCAGTTTCAAACCCCTGTCAGGGGCATCTTTCACTAGATGGTTCAAAGCTCCATTCAGCCTGATCCTGAACACTTCCAGGGATGGCAACCTGTTTCAGTGCCTCACCACCCTTATCGTAAAAGTGTTTTTCCTTACACACGATCCAAATCTACCCTGTTTCAGTTTAAAACTGTTGCACCTTGTCCTGTCACTACAAACCTTCTTGAAAAGTCTTTTTCTTTCTTATAAGCCCCCTTTGTATATTGGAAGACTGCAAGAAGGTCTCCACAGAGCCGCCTTTTCTCGAGGCTGAACCACTCCAACTCTCTCAGCCTGCCTTCATAGGAGAGGTGCTCCAGCCCTATGATCACCTTCATGGCCCTCTTCTGGACTTGCTCTAAGAGCAACATGCATGTTTCTGGAAGGAAAAAAAATTAATTGGGAAAAAAGTAAAAGGCATGAACTAACTACACTGAAGTAAAAATTTTGATACTTTAGATGTGTAAACATCCAGATGTCAGGCTAAAATTTAAGATGAGAGAGAAAATAAAATAATGAAAATCTTTAAAAGACTTCCAGAGTAATTTTCTTGACAATATTCTTTACCGAAGCTTTCTCTTCGCTCTTTCCTTTTGCTCAAAGACTTTTCGGTTTTAGCCCCATGATTTGTCATTTACAACATAAATACTTGTACAGAAGGCATTAAGATGGAAAAATGTGTTAGATCATTCTGTCCTCTTCTCTGCAATTTTCCATTTAAGAATTGAAATAATTGGTTTGTGTAGGTCAAAAGTCAACGTAAATCCATAATGGCTATTGGAACTATGGAGTTGTCCATTCTAATTTGGATTATTTAGGTTTTAATCCTTTTTTATCCCCAGCAATTAATATTACCCTAAGTGCATAGTGAAATTTTCTACTCCTCCACTTTCTTTTTATGATTACCTCAAATTTTATGGTACAATAGCCAGTATTTATTAATTTGTTGTTAGTCAGTCTGTAGCAACTATATTTTTCTTTGCCTTCACCTGAAAACATACAAAAAATGCTCACCAAAAAATCATTGCACTCATTTTTAAATTGCAGTCGGTTTTGATTGTTCCTAGAGAACAAATGCTGGTATCAAAAGGAACAATCTTTTTGCCTAGATAAGCTTCTTCTGATGTCAGATTTGATATGTACTGCTAGATGCAAAAAAAAAAATAATCTATATGTGACTTTCCTGTTTCAGTGACTTTGAGACTATCTGCAGATTGAAGTTGACTTACAACAATCATGTTTTGCTATTTTGTGATAGAGTCTGCATTGCCAAATGAGCAAAACTTCCTATTGGAAACTGATTTCTGACAGTTTCTGTTTTCAGACAAACTTCTGATTGAAGATAATGGCTTCATTTATCCATTATAATAATGACTGGGAAATTACAACTATTCCAAAATATGGGATGTATCATAGTAAAAGTTTTGATAGTTTGTCTAGTCCTTGTGTGACTGTTTTCAACACATTTGGTTCAGCTATGGTCTAGGGCAATCTTTTATGTGTCAAAATTTGTGCAGATCAGTGAACAGGGATGTCAGCGTGCTATAGACTGCATATAAGTCTCATTTTCATGTATACATCTATATGGATTTACTTTCTTCTTCTCTGCAATGAACCTGAAGTGCATCCTAGTCCCAGTATAAATCTCTTTGTCTTTTCAAGCTCCAGGCAGGGATGTTTGTTCTTTCCCCTGTTATTGATGTTACTAGAAAAAAAAATCATTAGCTTATTTGGTAAGCCCTGGAAAACACAGTCAGTGTGTCCCTTATTACACCCACAGATAAAGTCCAGAGGACACCTTTGAAACTGTACTCAGCAACCAAAAGGATGTCTTCCTGCAGAATCCCTTTGCAAAGAGGAAGTACGCAGCAAACTTTAACAAACTGTCATTCTGTATTTTGAAGCCTATCTGACTATGATTTATTTGCTTGGCCTTTGTGTGAGTATTACACAGATTTTTATGTGCCTATTTCCACAATATAGTATTAAATATGCTGACATTCAAAAATAATATCACAGAAGATTTTTTCTTTGTTTTTATTAAAAAAATATATCTGAAATTGATAAAGATGTCTTGTATTTGTGTATGTTGCTGTTTATATGTTTTTAGCAGTTGATATAATTTTCTGCATATAAACCAGATACTAAAATACCAGACAGTTGGACTTGGAAACCCAGACCCTTGGATTTCTCAATTAAGAATAAAATTATGCATTTATCTTAGAATCATAGCATATTCTGGAAGGGACCTTAAAGATCACCCAGTTCCAACCCCCCACCTTCCACCAGACCAGGCTGCTCAAAGCCCCATCCAACCTGGCTTTGAACACTTCCAGGAATGGGGCATCCACTACTACTCTAGGTAACCCATTCCAGTGCCTCACTACTTTCATCATAAAGACTTTTTTCCTAAAATCTAATCTAAATCTACCCTCTTTCAGTTTAAAGCCATTCCCCCTTGTCCTGTCCCTACAGGTCTGGGTAAAAAGTCTCTCTCCATCTTTCTTAGAAGACCCCTTTAGTTATTGGAAGACTCCTCTAACGTCTCCCTGGAGCCTTCTCTTCTGGCTGAACAACCACAGCTCTCAGCCTGTCTTTATAGGAAAGGTGCTCCAGTCATAGAATCATAGAATCATAGAATAGTTAGGGTTGGAAAGGACCTTAAGATCATCTAGTTCCAACACCACTGCCATGGGCAGGAACACCTCGCACTAAACCATGTCACCCAAGTATCTGTCCAACCTGTGGCCTTGAACACCGCCAGGGATGGCGCATTCACAACGTCCTTGGGCAACCCGTTCCAGTGCCTCACCACCCTCACTGTAAAGAACTTCTTCCTTATATCTAATCTAAACTTCCCCCGTTTAAGTTTGAAGCCATTACCCCTTGTCCTACCACTACAGTCCCTAACGAGGAGTCCCTCCCCAGCATCCTTGTAGGCCCCCTTCAGATACAGGAAGGCTGCTATGAGGTGTCCACACAGCCTTCTCTTCTCCAGGCTGAACAGCCCCAACTTTCTCAGCCTGTCTTCATACAGCAGGTGCTCTAGCCCCCTTATCATCCTTGTGGCCCTCCTCTGGACTTTCTCCAACAGCTCCATGTCCTATGATCATCTTTGTGGCCCTCCTCTGGACTTGCTCCAATACGTCTATGTCCTTCTTATGTTTTCTTAAGCTGAAACAGGATTTGTTTGAGCCACTTCTAATATCTTGCACAATACCAGGAGAGTAAAACTTGCTTCATTACTTTTTAATTCTTGCAGAAATATAGTACGCGTAACATATACTTATTAATATAAAGTGGGTTAATGTTATAGGTCATATCAAGGCAGCTTTAATGATTCATTAATACATTACTTGGGGGAAGTTAAGAGGCCAGATAAATGGAATTTCATGCCTTTGAACACCAAAGGTGTATACTAATGTTCTGATTTCTGTACACTTCACACAAAGCGCGTAATGGTACTAAAATTGGTAATGAGTAAATAGCTGAAAGTTTAAATGATGTGTGTAGTTCAAGAACGCTTTCAAAGCTTATTCCGCTTACTCCAAGGTTGGCTCAACCTTTTACACTTTAGTTTGGTTTAGAAATCTAGAGAGTGAGATTATGATTTGTTTGTTTGTTTTCTGAGATTTTCAACAATTCTTATTGTGAACAAAGCCTTACAATGAAGTGCATCTATCCTTAACACAACTTGATTTTTCTTTTAATGTATACAGCTTTATTGCAACTTATTTTATCTTAATATAACACATTTTTTAAAAATTCAGAAGCCTTTTAGATTTGGATGGAAAAAATCTAGGAAAATTTTCAATGAAAAGCCACAAAAATATTTCCATTTTAAAAGATTTTTGGTTGACAACTTTACTCATAAAAATATTTTTATTTAACTCTATTTTTACATTCTGGCTTGACAAGTCATTTGATAGGTATTTCATTATCTTAAAAAATATTTAGTACAGGAGTTTGGGGTTTTTAAATATAAGAAATATTAGAAAATATGAATTTAACAATAACATATCATAAGTTCAAATCTGGTTACATTATTTATATAGTACCAGGAGACTCAGAGAACTTTACAGTTAAAATACATTGCTAAAGAGTATTATTTTCTCACCATAATATCAAGGAATTCTGGAAATGAATGTATAATTTTGCACATTAATAAGTACATGACATGACAATGTAAAGAGAAAGGGTGAAATTTGTCCAGCAGAAGTAAATGGCAAAAATTCTTTAGTTGTCAGTGAAGGTTTTGACCTAGAAGAAAGAAACAGTCTATACAAACACTGTGGGAATATTTAGATAAGCATAATGTGATTAATTACCTAGGACTTGGAGCCTAATGCAACATATCACAAATGAGATGTATTGCTGCAGGTGGTAAAGATTGCGTTTTCATGTATTACTACACATCACCAATTAGATTTAGGTCAGTGTATTAGGAAATTATCATTATAGAGTTAGATGGATAGCGTGATGCTCTCTTTGTGGTGTTTTGAATCATTATCCTGCTTTTCTAAATGTTGTTCATTACTTCACATTCTCAATCATGGAACAGATGGTGTACAGGTGGATTTTAGCTACCATGCATAGCTTGACTGGAGCAAATTAGCATCTTCCTTTATAGAGCTTATTGTAGCTGTTGGAAACCTGTATAAAAAAGTCCGAAGCCTTTTAAATACGTTGGATTATATCTGTAAAGAAAATCTTCTCAGTGACCTTGCAAATAAATATAAGTGCCTTTTTGCGAAAAAATAAAGGGGGATTTTTTTTTTGTTTTTAACTTTGCTTTAATAGTTTAACATCTGGATACAAACTGTAAATATGGTACTGTGAATAACTCTTTCTTGGGCAGGTTCTTGAAAGGGTCATGAGTGATCTATCAGAAATTATCTTTGCTTTCCTCGATGAAACACCATTACTCATTCATTTAAATGAGTCCATCAGATTATCAGCTAGTGGAAATCAGTTTAGGAATGAATTTAGGAAAGAATTTCGGGAGGACATTTCTCAAGAAACAAATTCATTATTTTGGTGATTACCTGTATTTATACCTGTATTTATCGAAGAACTGTTTATGAAGCTGAATTCTACCCCGTGATGTGTTTTTGTTCTTCTGATAGAGAGCCATCTAAAGAAAAAAAGAAACAAGTTAAAGCAGAGCAGGAAAGGAATGCAATGATCTTATAATCTTCAGATACAAAAAGTCGTACGAAAGAGAGAGGGAAAGTTCAACAAAAGGCATAATCATTGAAATTGTGAAATAGCATCGGACAGGTAGGAGGGGCAATCTAGCATAATCATTGATTGAGACCCCTTCCACCTGAATCTCGGCATGTGGATGCATATACTCTGATTGCAAGAAGAGAGGTAAAAATTCTCAGTCTGGAACCTGTACACCTGGAGAGCTCACACTTATTGCAAGAAAAGCTGTAATCCCTGCAGAACTTCATGTAATGCTTTCAGATATCAGAGTATGCACAATGAGCTTTAGAATTTCGTTGAATACAAACTGGCAGATAGTTGGGGATAAATAGCAAGATCTGCGGTACAGTCAGTTACAAGAGCAGAAAGACTAACTGGTTAAGTTGTGTGGCATGCACAAAATATCTTTCCCTAGTGGCAACAGGCACCAGTTCATGTTTACTATTATCATAGTACTGTAGCCAGAGGTCTCACTGGATGATTAAATCTTCGCCTCAGAGCTGCAGTGTAAAAATTTGACATGGCTGGCAGAGGACCAGCTACTTCAAAGTCCTTCAGGTAACCGAACAAACTTTAGCTGGGCCAATGGTGGTAAGGAGGATGTTATAGTAATAGTGCTGGGAACAAGCCTCACACACACTCAGAGCAAGCCATGAGAAGGAAAGGGACCAGCTTCTGCTGTTCTGTTATGTTGTACATACTGCACACTACTAGTTGAATATCAAAGCAGGACAGTGCACAGCTGTGACCAACCAAATATTTAACTTGGAAAGTTTAATCTTGCTAAGGATACATATACAAGTGGCAACTGTAAGTAACATCTTAAAATCCAAGTGAAACGGCAGTCATGAACTAGCAAGGTGTCATGTGCTGGTCTGCTGAGGTTAATTCCTGTGCTGGAAAGGCCTGTCCAGACTCCTGGATATCCTTTTCTAAAAGAAACCTTCTATAGACAACTTTTCGAAGGCATTATTTTTAGGAGTCAAATCTACCTTCCTTTCCCACTGGTAGGTTCAGGTACTTGATATGAGGAGTTGGGGAAATAGTGAAAAGCTGACCTTACAGGTCAAACTTTCTTACAGGAAAATAGTAAAAGGAAACGAGAATCTATACAAGACATAACAACGACAAAGACCTTTTCCAGTTTATGTCTGCCAGGTATCTGTTGCACGTACCTACTGCAATAACAAAATAGTACAGCATTTCCTCTAACCACCTGCAAGAATGATAAAATTATTATCAATCAGCTCTGGGGCCCCCAACACAAGAGGGAAATGGACCTGTTGGAGCTAGTCCATACGAGGGCCATGAAGATGATCAGAGGGCTGGAGCATCTTTTCCATGATGACGGGCTGAGAGAGTTGGGCTTGTTCAGCCTGGAAAAGAGAAGGCTCTGGGGAAACTTTATAGCAGCCTTCCAATACCTTAAGGGGGCCTAGAAGAAAGATGGAGAGGGACTTTCTGTAAAACTAAGTAGTGATAGGACAAGGGATAATGGCTTTAAATAGAAAGAGAGTAAATTTAGATTAGGTATTGGGGCAGGGGGGTTGGAACTAGATGACCTTTAAGGTCCCTTCCAGCGCAAACCCTTCTATGATTCTACATTTTTAAGCAGGTAGATCTACAATTGGCAAATTAGGTCTTTTATGTGGTCCTTGAAATACTTCCTTGTTGCAGTCAAATCTTCATATTACATCATAGTTATCAGTGAAAACACTAGATTTACTGACATCTTTAAAATGAAAAACTTGGACATAATGATGTTTACATAAACCTAGTATCTGGGATCCAAAAAGAAGTTTTGGAAGATTAGTAATAAAATTTCAGTAATATTGAAATGTTAGTGGTCAATATTTCTACTTGTATTTTTGGAATGTGAATATCTCATAGCAGTAGACAAGATTGAGATGTACAGTCTCAAGCTTTACTACATTAGAAATACAGCCTGTGTTATTCACTAACAATAATACAGAACCGTACCTGTAAAAATATGTTAATGAAGTACACTCATCATCAGTCTCCTTGAATGGAGAGATGAGCCATTCAGGGAATATATTGTTCCTTTCATACAGATTTGTTATGCTGTTAAAAAAATTGTGCTCATTTGTCTTCAATAAAAGTAAATTACTTCCCTGGACATCAACAGCTCCTAATATGCTCCATGTGAACAGGTGAAAAATCTTTTATCCTCGGCAAAAAAATCCATGAAAAAACATTCAGCTATACTTTTTCGCAACCATAAAAGTCTAAAATTAGTATAGACATTGCTATATATGTTTCTGAAAAGTTAGTGCTGAAAGATTCCATGGACTGACCTCCTGGAGGGTCAGTATTATTTCTGAAGTAGGATCTTCCAAGGGTCGAAGCATGGGAATGAGTATATAGATAGTAGGTGTATTAAATGACTTCCAAATTTATGTCAGTTCTTCAGCTATGACCCATAAACTGCTTGTAAAACATGGTAAATTAAAGTTACTTCTTAAATGTTTTGTAGATATAGCATTAATATTTCATGTTTTTTGAGATTAATAGCTCTACAATTACCTGAAATAACCATGTCAACAAAGTAAATTTTCACTGGTCACCAGTTACTCACTAATGGTTGCTGTAATTACAAGGAAACAAAATAAACCCCCGAATATTATTTGACTTCAATAAAAGTAAATTACTTCCCTGGATATCAACAGCTCCTAATATGCTCCATATATTGTTTGACTTTAATACATTAATTATTGCCATGCAGAGTTGAAGGACTCAGGAATTTCAAGCATTTTTTCCTTGATGCACCACATCAGACTTGTCAGTAACTGCGCTATAATCTGCCCCCTTTTTCCAGCAAAAAGTAGTACTTCAATGAATAACGTAGTATTTGTTGTGAATTGTATTAGACTGTTTTGCATTCTAGAAACATCAAACAATAAGACATTACAAGGTCATGAGACTGAAATAACATTACCTTGAATACTACGGAAAATCTAAAGCTGTGATTCAGACAGGGGCATCTCTGCTTGACTCCTCACTCCAAATTTTTTGTGATAATTGAAGCATGACATGAAGCTCTGTGTGTGTGTATGTGCATATGGTTGTGTGAGTTAGTTAATTTTTGATGTAGGTTCTACAAAAGAAATCTAGCTACAAAATAAGTTATGGATGTTTAACAGTTCGTCTTTGCAGTTGTGTCCTCTCTAAACATCAGAGTTTAAACTTCACCTGAAGCACTCGAAGGAAGGCCTTTCATGATCCCTGTCAACTGATAGAAATAAATATTTGGAAATTCCCTGTTATACTTTTAACCTGATTAATTATTTTAATTATCACAAAGCTTATTGCATCCAGGAAACAGCAGGAAATAGCTTAATGCCAAATAGGATCTCGTTCAGCAAGACAAACTAACCTTATGGATGACTGATAGTACATTAGTGATGCTAAGCTGCAGTAGTGCACTAAGTAAAGGAAAATGTTAAGTTGGGTTAGACAGAGAAGAAAATTATGTTTATGTTTCAGGTGTCTGTTAACTAAATGTTAATGGACTAATGTCTGTGTCATAATGGCAATCCCAATGAGACAGAGTTAAGGATGCAAATGTGTCTTGTTTGAGAAATCTTAAAATATCCGTGTGCTTTCAGAACATCCTCATAGTTTGTTACTTTTGGCTGTGGCTTTGTATGTTTGGGGTTTTGGTTGGTAGTTTTATTCTTTGTTGGGTTTTTGGTTGGTTGGTTGGTTGGTTGGTTGGTTGGTTGGGGTTTTTTTTTTTTGTTTGTTTTTGTGGTTTTTCAGGTTGTTGGGGGTTTTTGGGGGTTGTTTGTTTTGGGTTTTTTTTAATGTATTTTCGGGAAAAAGAATGAAGGCTTAGACATGAAATACCACAATCATTACTAGGGCCCATTTAGGGCCAGGGTTGTTTAATATCTTCATTGATGATCTGGATGAGGGAATTGAGTGCACCCTCAGTAAATTTGTGGATGACGCCAAGTTGGCTGGGAGTGTTGATCTGCTGGAGGGGAGGAAGGCTCTGCAGAGAGATCTGTACAGGCTGGATCAATGGGCTGTGGCCAGTGGTATGAGGTTCAACAAGGCGCAGTGTTGGGTCCTTCAATTGGGTCACAACAACCCCATGCAATGCTACAGGCTTAGGGAAGAGTGGCTGGAAAGCTCCTCGGTGGAAAAGGACCTGGGGATGTTGGTCAACAGCAGCTGAACATGAGCCAGCTTGTGCCCAAGTGGCTAAGAAGGCCAGCGGCATCCTGGCCTGTATCAGAGATAGTGTGGCCAGCAGGGCCAGGGCAGTGATCATCCCCCTGTACTGGGCACTGGTGAGGCCACACCTTGAATCCTGTGTTCACTTTTGGGTGTCACACTACAAGAAAGACATTGACATGCTGGGGCGGGTCCAGAAAATGGCAATGAAGCTGGTGAAGGGCCTGGAGCACAAGTCTTATGAGGGGCGGCTGAGGGAACAGGCGTTGTTTAGCCTGGAGAAAAGAAGGCCCAGGGGACCTTATCGCACTCTACAGCTACCTGAAAGGAGGTTGTAGCCAGATGAGTGTCGCAACAGGATTCGAATGAGGCTTCCCAGGGAAGTGGTGGAATCATCATCCCTGGAAGTGTTCAAAAAACATGTAGATGAGGCCGTTAGTTGCATGGTTTAGTGGTGGTCATGGCAGTCCTGCGTAACAATTGAACTTCATGATCTTGAACGTCTTTTCCAACCTCATTGATTCTGTGATCCTGTGATTCTATGATTACATGTCAGTATGAACATGATGAATTACATTTTGATCTCTGAGAATTTCAACCATTGTCTAGCTTAAGGGAGTGACTATTTCCCTTCCCCTCTGATTCCAAACTTTCTCCTTATATTTAAAAATATCACAGAGAAAAAGAAGCCTATGACAGAACCTGTGTCAAAGCCAATCCACCAGTTTCAGTCCAGGTACTGACCGTAGTGCAGAGTAACTCCATGTAAAGCCATATTTTGTTGAACAGAGCTTATCAGGTGAAGACTTCCAGAAGAGAGCCTGGAGACAGAGGAGGAGAATCACAAATAAAAACTCTGCTGGAGCTGGGACAGAAGTCCTTGTACTGGGGATGATGCCTGTTAGCAGGACCATTTACGACCTTTCCCATTTTGATGCCATTTTAACAATTACTCTGAAGGTGGTAGTTATCTTTCCTCACCAGGATGCTGCCTTGCTCCACAGTCAGCTATCACCTCAGACAAAGCACTTTCATTTCCCTCCCATCGGCCTCAGGAATCTACTAGTACAGAAGAGCTGCTTGAGAAGAACAAACTCCCGTAACTTCTGTCCAACAGGAGCTGGAACTGTAGGTAGCTCTTCAGATACTCCTTTTTGATGCAGACATGCCTTGCAGTTTAACTAGTTCCTGAACATCACAGTCTCTGTATTGATTCTTGTAGTAATGTGTGGCTCTCTTTGAACCACTTCCTTGTATGAGCCCCACCTCTGTTTGGGATGGGCTTTCTCTTAGCTCCACATGGTTTACTTTACATGATTCAGTACCAGAGGTATTGTTCTGGAGTGGAAAGGTATTGTTCTGTTTCTTTCTGAGACTGTTCAGGCACTTGCGAGTTACTGATATTCACTGAGTTGCTTCTTTATCTGAAACACTTTGTCTTACTACTGTCTTTTGACTTCCGAAGTCCACAGAGGTGTGCATGTGTCTGGTTGGCAGGTTTTCATCCTGGTCTGAAATGAATGCTCATACTGGAGTCTGAAGTAGGAGAGCTGTAACTTAACTCTGCCTTTCCTTATTCAATAAATGCAAGCTGATGAGAAAAGTCTGATATCATCAGAGACACTCTGTCAACTGTCAGTTTGATAGGTTCTTACCAGAGAAGTTTCACAGTGTCAAAAGTGAGATGCAGAGAAGAAAATATGCTGTAAGCATACTTTTAGTAGAACTGAGCAGAAGCGCTTATTCCAGAGGAAATTACTAAAGCAAAAAGGAGGAGCCTTATAAAACCAGAATTTTACTCAAGAGATTGGCTAGAACTCTTTGAAAGAGTAAATTAATAAAGAGAGAGAAAAATATGAACATTTATATTTTTATTTATTGTAATAGAAGCACTGCTGTAGAATAATGAATGTACATGAATCCAGGAAGGGAACAGGTATTTTTCGTGTATAATGTACAGTGTCCTAGGTATGATCTACCTAGATAGGACCTGGTGAACATGGCAGGTGACCCCAGTGCAAGTACTGTGTGGTTAGTGACAGTCTGTATTGTCAAAAGTGCTGAAATAAGTACACCTTTATGGGTCTAGTAAAACAAAACCAACAACAACAATTGAAAAAGCAGAGGTGGGGAGAAAATGAAGCACAGCACCACGCTTCTCAAATAATGTCATGAAATGGGAAAATGGAAGAAGCAGAAAAAGGAGGACCCTCAGTATCTCTCATAAGGCATTGAAGACTGGCTACTCCTGAAGACAGATGCAGGCAGGGTGTACCCAAGCTCTTCATGACATGGAGCTCTTGCATCTGTTTTGGTGTGTTCTTCTTGTATACCCTGTGACAAAATGATTGCCAGATTTATGTCAGGTGGGAGTTGTTCTGTGCTTCCTTGGTACATATTAATTACAGTTTAAGGTAAGAAAAAAATGTTAATGCAGAAGTTCTTCAACACTCCTGGATGTCCTCAATCCAATGTGCCTCTTTCAATAACACTACATAGCTACAGCCTCTTGGAAGTGTTTTTTCCCTCTAAAATCATGAGAACAGAATCTAATTATGTGAAGGCCCTTTTAAACTGGGCATCTGGTTGTGTTGCTGGGGACTGGAGGTGATCATGATTCTGTAAAGAAATGCATGTCTACTTGAAATATATTCATTTTGGCAATATTGAAACAAATGACTTGCAATAATATTTGTGGTAAACAAAAAATATCCAACAATAACATTTTTTAAAAATATGAACATATACCTGGTAATACTACAATGAACATTTTCCACTCAAGACCTTTTGATATTATGCAGTCTATAATATCATGCAAACAAAATTTTATGCATTTATTTACACATTTGTATAGTTGTTACCCCCTAAAACCTAACTACCCTCTTATAATTTCCTCTTCCAGTACAAGTTAGCTTGTACTAGGTAATGTCACACCACCTTGCTACTATTTAAGTATATTACTAGTGTAGTATTTATCCTGCAGTTGAATTTTGTGTCAAGGGATTGAGTTATGTGGCCCCGTTGCATACAATATCTGTTCCCAGAGCCTGTTGGGTGGTTTTGACTTACTGGGTTCTTTAGCTTCAGAACTGAACCAGTCTTCTCCTGCACACAATGTATGCCGTAGATTTTAAGACAAAACCTGTTTCTATGGATTTTCTGAGTGCAGAATATAAGCAGGCTGGATTCTTCCAAGTGTTCTAGGAACACTGGGCTTTCTGACTACATTTAGGGAATGGCAAGCTTTTTTCCTCACTCTCTGCCTCCTCTCTTATCTGCAAATCCTCCTCCTTAGGTATTCTGATGTCATTGTGAGGACAGGACTGAACCTTTTCCAGAGATGAAAGAAACAAAGCTAATGTGGCAGGGGAGGTCCAGAGGTGCTCATTTTCTTTTCCTCAGTAGTTCCTACCTGTAATGGATGGGAACCTAGCTGAGAGTTGGTTCCCTCTCATGACTGAGAGACATAGCAAAGTATATTTTTTGTCAAAGTGTATTCGGTAAAGTATACATGTTTATGTTCCTCATGACTGTTGGAAAGAGATAGGAAAATATAGATTGTTCAGCTGTTCTATGACCTTCGTACCTGGCCACACCAGGGTGCCTGGCCAATGCTCTTGGCGTGGACAACAGTGAGATCATGAGAAACTGCACAGCCCCATGAATAAACAATTACAGATCTGGCATAAAGCAAGTTGTTTTTCTAAGGGTATAAAAGAAGGACCCTCTCATGGCCGAATCCAAAGCCTCACCTGTGGGTGGACACACCACGCAGGAATTTTCCCAGTTACCTGAGACTCCTGGCACTGGCTGCAAAGTGGCTTCCCAGCTTGAAGTGTGGGCCTGGATGGTGATTCAGTGGTATTTGGTGATGTATTTCTTCTTAATCTTTGTTCTCTCTATGCAGTAATGATTTGATACATTGCTAATTTTCCTCTGTACTTACTTACATATATATATATCTGATTTGCTTTATTGTACTTATTTACTATATATAGAGAGATATATACCTGATTCACGTTAGTGTGCTTGTTTGCTTTAGTGTGCTTATTCACTTTAGTGTGCTTGTTTAATGAACTGTGCATATTATACAGCTAGCCTGTGGTCGTTCTGTGGCATACCCTGCCTGTTAGCAGAGCACTACCCCATCAGAACCTCCTTTCTTCACATTCCTTTCCTGTGGCCTGAGGGATGTTTCTGCCAATGGCACAGTGCTAATGCCTGCCTTCCTTTACTACCCATGTGTAAAGAAGCTCACCTACATCTCCTATACTTCCCAGTTAACCCTGGAGGTGGGAAAGTCATTCACATAGTATTGCCCTGCCTCTGAGAGGAGATGTGAAGGTAAAGCATAGCCTCACTGTGCAGAGAACAAGATCTGCCCAGGCTGGGAAATATAAAACTGCCTTCAAAATACTATGTCACCACGGCAGGACTGGTGTCTAGCAATTTTAATTCTTTATCTTGCAAAATATGAAGTTTATTCCGTGATGTTATGAAGTTTAACCAAGCCAAGTGCAAGGTCCTGCACCTGGGTCGGGGCAATCCCAGGCACAGCTACAGGTTGGGCGGAGAAGAGATTCAGAGCAGCTCTGTGGAGAAGGACTTGGGGGTGTTGGTTGGTGATAAGCTTAACATGAGCCAGCAGTGTGCGCTTGCAGCCCAGAAAGCCAACCATATCCTGGGCTGCATCAAGTGTGACCAGCAGGTCAAAGGAGGTGATCCTATCCCTCTACTCTGCTCTCGTGAGACCTCACTTGGAGTACTGTGTACAGTTCTGGTGTCCTCAACATAAAAAGGACATGGAGCTGTTGGAGAAAGTCCAGAGGAGAGCCACAAGGATGATAAGGGGGCTAGAGCACCTGCTGTATGAAGACAGGCTGAGAAAGTTGGGGCTGTTCAGCCTGGAGAAGAGAAGGCTGTGTGGACACCTCATAGCAGCCTTCCTGTATCTGAAGGGGGCCTACAAGGCTGCTGGGGAGGGACTCTTCCTTAGGGACTGTAGTGGTAGGACAAGGGGTAATGGCTTCAAACTTAAACGGGGGAAGTTTAGATTAGATATAAGGAAGAAGTTCTTTACAGTGGCGATGGTGAGGTACTGGAATGGGCTGCCCAAGGAAGTCGTAAATGCTCCATCGCTGGAGGAGTTCAAGGCCAGGTTGGACAGATACTTGGGCCACATGGTTTAGTGCGAGGTGTCCCTGCCCATGGCAGTGATGTTGGAACTAGATGATCTTAAGGTCCTTCCCAACCCTAACTATTCTATGATTCTGTGATTCTATGTGGTAGTATTACAGGCATATTTGTCTGTTCGTAGAATCAAGGTGCTGTAAGGAGAGGAGCTGGAGTTCTGTCCTTTTATATTCTGGAGCGAGTATTACTTGTTAGAGGATATGAACAAAAATTTCACTAATGTAGTATGTTTGCTGAGAGTGGCCAATAGCAGATGTTTGGGGACAGAATGTAGAGAACAAAGAAAATGTTAGAAGTATTTTTCTCCTGTATATTATTTTTGCAAGTAGTAGCTGAAGGTCTTCACAATCCAAAGTTGTGCCTAGATCATCGCTATTAATAACCATTGATTGACATACTAATGAATTATGGGGCAAATTGCTCTTTAATATACCTATACTGTTGGCTGCAACAGCTCACTCTGATTTTCAAATTTGAGTAACTTTGGGGTAAGTTTTATGAGACATCATGTCTCTGTGCTTGCTGTGGTAAGAAGTTCTAATACATTCTGGAAAGAAAAATTTACTACTTGTTACTTGTTGTTTTAAACGCCACGCGTTCATGATACCTGCCATGACTGATGTCTCATGCAGGGGTGGAATGAACTGTGCTGAGGACCAAGACATCACACAAATTATACCCAGCTCTGCAGGATCACAACTAAAATTCTTGTCCATCATCTTCAATAATACGAAGTTGTACTGCCAGACTTGGAATTGATTTATATCAGTTTATTTTAAATCAAATTCTTTACTTTCTTTAATACTCTTATAGTGGGTAACTCCATAATTTATAGCACATATGCCCCAAATCTGTATATAATTCATTTCCTGTAGCGCTCTCAGTTTCAATTTGTTTATGCTTTGTGCATTCATACATCGGCATCCAGAATCTGCCCCTAGTAGGTAAAATAAATTGCCTAAACATGGGTATTGAATGCCATTTCAGATACCCGAGGGTACCCATCTGGCCTCCAGCTGCTGGCTCAGAAAGACACAGGTTCTCTGTCATATGCATATCCTGCATATCTGTGTGGATGTCTCCAGTTTCTTAGGATATTTGAAATGTCAGTATGTTTACAGCAACTCGATGCAATCCTGTTTTATTGTCCTAATCTTGAACTGAGACATGTAGGGGAAGCATAAAGAAAAGTCTTTTCAGAATTTGTATAGGTGAAAGACAATCATAATTTGTTATTTTAGTAACCACATTGTTCATTGTTTGAAAATGTCTGCTGTACAGAGATTGAGCATATAATGGCTTCATTTATCACAGACCTTACATAGTTTGATACAGTCTGTATCCCTCCTCTGTCTACCAGCTTAACAGTCTGGTTTTTTGTTAGTTCTGATTAGTTGCTTATAATTCTCTATTTTTGTTTTGGTTTTGTTTTGGTTTTGCAAGTATTAAATGTTTTAACAGCTTGTATTTCTTTTTCCATTGATTTTGTTTCAACATATTTCACTTGTCTCATTAAAATATTTATCAGTGACAAATTTTTTGTTTAATTTTACAAATGGGAAACTTCTTTGGGAACTTCCCATACTGAAAGTTCAAGTGGTTACTTTCCTTCTTTCTGCTTTACTGAGAACAATTTAATTCCTATACATCTCTGTAGCACTTTGTCCTTTCAATAGCTAATTTAAATGAAATGTTAATTAAAAAAAAGCATCTGAACCCCCAACCCTAACACTTGAAATTAATTGGATAAATTAATGAAATATGGGTTGATCCTATAAATCTGAGGATTTTTCCAGTAAAGCCAAATTCTAACAGATGGTGAAGAATTTTCTGATACTCAACATTTAACTATATTATAGTGTACAATAAACTGCTTGACTTCCATTCACTTAAAGATACTCTTGAATCCATGCTGATTGCATTAGGATTCATAACTGATAAAACAGCCTATGTGGAGCAGCTCAAAGGATGAAGATTTAGCTTAAGTAATTTTAATTTCCTTTTAAAAAGAATTAAGTTAATATCAAGCTGCTGAGATCTGGTGAAATAACAGATTTGTATCTGGTATCAAGCTTTGTAATGAAATCAGCTCCACTAGAGTTGGAATATTCTGTAAATGGCACTTTTAGAATGTAATACATATCAGCACAACCACTTTTTTACACTTCTGTCAAGGCGCTGAAGTAGCACTGCCTTGCAGTAAGTGATTTTTTTATTAAAGGTTTTTGTATAAGAAAAATCCAAGGCTGTTGATTTAATTTAACAGGTCTGGTTTTTTTTTTTTTAATAAGTCTCACCACTATTCTTAATTTAGGAACCATTACAGATTAACCATGTTAATAAGCAGTTGGCTACTACTATATGTGAACTTGTGGGTTTCCAGTTATTCCACTTCTTTCCCATTACCAGAGATGTAAACTTCACTGGAAGGCATCTGAGCAAGTGTACCCCATAACCTCACAGTGAACTAAGATTACGGTTTGCATTTGGAGCAGGGATGGTTTAGATTCATGTGATAATGATAAGAGGGCTGGAGCACCTCCCGTATGAAGACAGGCTGAGAGAGTCGGGGCTGTTCAGCCTGGAGAAGAGAAGGCTGCGTGGAGACCTCATAGCAGCCTTCCTGTATCTGAAGGGGGCCTACAAGGCTGCTGGGGAGGGACTCTTCCTTAGGGACTGTAGTGGTAGGACAAGGGGTAATGGCTTCAAACTTAAACAGGGAAAGTTTAGATTAGATATGAGGAAGAAGTTCTTTACAGTGAGGGTGGTGAGGCACTGGAATGGGTTGCCCAGGGAGGTTGTGGATGCTCCATCCCTGGCAGTGTTCAAGGACAGAGCCTTGGGCCACATGGTTTAGTGCAAGGTGTCCCTGCCCATGGCAGGGGGGTTGGAACTAGATGATCCAACCCTAACTATTCTATGATTCTATGATTCTATGATTCTATGATTCTATGATTCTATGAAATGTAACTTGATAAAGAAGAAACATGCAGGATAAGATAGTTGCTGAGCAGCATCTTAAGAATATCAAGGTAAGTGTTTAAAGATTTCTTTGGAAGAATGGATTTTCAAGTTCAATGCATAAAGGTCCTGTCACAAAACAGTTTTTTATCAGAGAGAGTCCTCCTTGACATGAGTGTAGAGCATTAAAAATTCAAAAGGATCCATTGCATCCTTGATTATAAATTAAAAACCTTATGCATTTTACTAATTTTTTCTTCTCTAAATAACATGTATGGCTAGTTTAAGCTGCATTTTGCAAGTCTCATAAACTGCTGAGGTCACAGACACATTGCTACAGTAGTGTTTAGCTAATGGGCTAGTTTAACACCCAGAGTTGTTTAATGTTGCTGGCTGTAAACTGGGAAGGAGGAGGGATAATTTCTTTCAGTACCAGATTATTACTTTATTACTTTATGTCTACAACAAGTAAATATGGCCTTAGGCTTAATAAAATGTAACCTTCTCTTATGCTGTGGATATGGATTGTCTTCAAATGAATGGTAAGAAAACTATGCTACAGCGCATCTTTCTATAGGGTTTATAGAAGATTATTTATTCAGTCTGATTTTTGAGTGATTCTGAAGCAGGATCTATTTATCAGCCATTCAGTGTTTAAAAAATTTAAAATTTGGTGTGAAATACAGCAAAGTCTCTGAAGCTTTTACATGACCCCATCATCTTTACAATACATGTGGCTGTTAAAACAATGTCCAGTAGCAGGCAAATACTTATGTTTATGACTTGAAAAACCCAGGACATCAGTTCAGGCAGTATTTTGAATCACATTATTGGATGTAGCCACAGTTCTGCTGTCTGGACAATGTAATTGATTCATGCTGTGATACCTACGAAGGAGTATAAGGATGGATGGAGGTCTGCTTACATGTCTCATTCACTGTATCTTATCCCATTTGTCCCTTTTGGTTAAGTGGCTTCTGTATAGAAAAATGAATACTTTTACCCTAAACTGCTGATCTTTCCTTTACAGACTGAAGACTTTAAATGAGCTGCATTTTCCTATTTTGTTTTGCCCTTTTAACTGTAAAAAAGTGTGATTTCAAAACAAGTTTATAAACCTTCTGAACAATGCTTCATTGTAAAATTTGAAATTTTCTTTCCACTTATCAGTCTATGGTTATACATAAGAAGAAAAAAAAGAAGACATTCTAAAAGTATTCTGGAATTACTCAGCAATGACAGACTTCAGAAACAGATCTCAAAATAAGTTAGGAACTAAGTTTATATATTAAAAAAAGAAAAAAAAAATGGGTTTGGCACAAAGGAAGCATGAAGGTGAAAGCTTACACATGATTTTTCTGTAGTTAGCCAAGCTTATTATGTATTCTTGAAATTCTACCATGTAATTCTGTTAGACATCCAAAATATATAAAAATTTTAGTTAAGATGGTGACAGATTGAATACAGTTACCTGATTCAATCATGGGTTAAAATTATGCATGGCAACATAAGCACACAGAGAATACAACGTAAAAAGGCCCAAAGGCACAGTTCCCTCACTGTTCTTTACCTATCTTATTAAATGATTGCTGACAAATTATGAAAACGAAAAAGGTTTATTAAAGTAGTGAAAATATTTTTCCCAAAATCTGCTCATCTAAGATGGAATTTATAAACCTGGGCACGCTATGTCATGTCAGTGTTGTATTCTGTATTTTTTTCTGCAATGTGTTGCATTTCGATTTAGCAGCCACACCTCAATGACCGTTAAGTGGAGCAATTAAGCACTCAATGTCTCAAACTAGAACTAAGATGCAATTCCCTATAATGGTAATGATACAGTATAAGCACACATGGCATTACAGCACCAGGTATCAAGAGCTCTCAATTCTGCATATCTGGTTGTCAGAAAGAGGCAGTTGAAAAACTCAGTGGCATTCATTAGAGCTTTGTATACTGAATCTAGACATTCCCCCACTTATGCTATCAGTTATGGTCAGCTACAATGTTCCTCCACATGGTTTAATTGTCTGATCTCTACACAGTGTTAATCAGTTTTTCCACAGAAGTATTCAGCTTACTGTGATAGGCTATCCAATGAAGTATAATTTCTTAGAAAACCTTTTCATCTCGTGGACTATCCATTCTCAGATGAACTGTTCATCTGGATCATCCACAAGGGTATATTTTTCTTCAAATGACATTAACATTTTTTTTTTAAGAGCACTAATTAACCATTGGTCACTTGTTTATAGCCCTGAGGCCTCTAGTTTCATTCTGTCCTTACACTTTCAAGGCTTCTGCTACCATCTTGCATTCATAATTTTGGGAACCTTTGGTAAAATCCCCAGATTTCTTTTTTTTTCTCCAAACGTTTTTATGCTTTGCTTTCCTGGTTATGTAGCTAATGGTTTATTAGCACAATCCAGTCATCCATGCCGCCTTGTTTTAGGTCCATTTCATGTTTCTTTCCACAAAGCAACCAGGAACTAAATGACAGATATCTAAGTCATTAGACATAAGACATTATAGACAGATGAAAATAATTGTCTCGTACCACTTGCTAACGGTATCTACTAGTTATGGCAGCATTGCTAGAACAATTTTAGAACATTGCTAGGATTGAACATGTTCTAGCATTGCTAGAACAATTGCTAGAACAAATTTACTTTTCAGAAGGCACTGTGACTGTTACTGTACTTTCTAAAATTCTATTCAGCAGAGGGATAATGAGTTCTTTCCAGTGTTTGGGGGTCTGAATTTTCTGTGACTTATTCCAGCTTTTAACAAGCTTAATTTTATATATGAGAAAGACCTTGTTGGACTTAGTTGGTGTGGCAGCTGAATTCAGCAAGATGCTATGTCCTTGTTGACTGAGGTGCACAGCATGAGATACTGTTACGGACTAGCTGAGCACACCACTACATCAAAGAGAAAGATGGTTGTGGCTGGTACTGTAGTCTGTCTCTTTGAACATGTGTCTTGGTTTAACCCCAGCTGGCAACTGAGCCCCACAGAGCCACTCATTCACTGTCTCCTGTTGGGATGGGGGAGAGAATAGAAAAGTGAGAAACTCATGGGTTGAGACAAAGACACTTTAACGGGTAAAGCAAAACCCGTGTGCACAAGCAAAGCAAGACAAGGAATTCATTCACCACTGCCCATTGTCATGCAGGTGTTGAGCTATCTCCAGGATAGCAGGGCTCCATCACACCTAACAGTTACTTGGGAAGACAAATGCCATCACTCCCAACATCCCCCCTTCCTTCTTCTTCCCTCAGTTTTATATGCTGAACATGACACCATATGGTGTGGAATATCCCTTGGATCATCTGGAGTCAGCTGTCCTGGCTGTGTCCTCTCCCGATTCCTTGTGCACTCCCAGCTTGCTCACTGGTGGGGTGGTGTGAAGCGCAGAAAAGGCCTTGGCTCTGTGTAAGCACTGCTCAGCAGCAATGAAAACATGCCTGTGATATCTACACTGTTTCCAGAACAAATCCAAAACATGGCCCATACCAGCTACTAAAAGAAAATTAACTCCATCTCATCCATAAAAAAACACAAGATGATTTCTAAAACCAGCAATAGATTATAACCTCACAGTGTTACTGCTGAGCGTAAGAACGTCTGAAGTTCCATTGGTCTTAAGGGATAAAAAGGACATTTTGTACTTGTTGGTAAAAGATATCTGTTCTTTCCGTGAGCTCTTCAAATGAGTGGAAGGATGAATTCCATTATTACTGTGAGAGTAATATTTTGAAGGTTACCTGCCTACCTGCATACTGACACCAGTTGGGTATTTGTTTATTGGGTGGAAGAACTTCATTGGATCAAACTGCTATTTGAGCAGAGAAGAATAATTTCATTGCTTGTTAAATTGTAAACTAGCATTTTTCTTGCCCTTCGTGCTGTCAAATGAATAGGGAGCAAAGCTCAAAGAGCTTTCAGAAATTTTGTGTTGAGTCTCTGGTATCTTCACGGGGTCTTAAGTCTTTATCACACATCATGTTTTTATACTGCTCTTACATGGTTGCTCACATTTAATTTTTGCAGCCAGACTTTTGCCTGCAGAACTGTGAAATTGGCACAGTAATTAATGTGCCACTTGTCACTCTCAAAGCACTGTTTATTTCACTCGATATCAGTTTTGTATGAAGCTGATATACAAAACAAGAGAAAAAAATACTTTACAAGGGATGAACAGACATACAAGAAGTATTTATGCTGAAATTCTGGGGCATGTAGTTTGCTGTTCTCACTTCTACTAGCTCGCTTCTGCTTGATATATACCCAGAATTTCAAGGTCTTTTTTGGCATTCTCTAGAAAACACTCACAGCGGCCTTAGTGCCTATGAGTGATGCGTTATCAAGTCTTATACTATAGGAACTTACTATAAGCTGGATATTCTCCTTTTCTTGGTTGTTCATATGGAAAACCATGAAAAGATTGGATGGTGGGTTTTGTAACGGTTTGGCTTTTCCCCATGAAAGACAGATTTCATTTTCCAGTCACTGAAATAGAACTTTAACATACTTGAATTTGTCTTCAATGAACCTCAACTATAAAAAATATTCACCTATGCATATGAATTTGCTGGTTGGGTGAAAATGACATTCTTTGTGTAGTTTTTGAAAAGTCTCTGTGTGAGTGCAGATCCTTGATGTCACCTTGAGGGAATTCATCAAAATGTGTTCTAATTTGGCTGGCCTGGTTCCCGAGGTAGACATGTAGTTTTCAATCTCTGAACATTTTGTTGATCGAAGTAGGAACAGAGTGTCAATTTATAACTTTTGACAGCTTCAGCAATGGCCCTTTCTGTCAGACAGTGTCATGTGTAGAGGAGAGAGCAACAAGCACAGCTGCTATCCTTAATTTATTTTGATAAAACACTGTTACACAGGTGGTCAGTGCTAGAAACTGATCACATTAACTGTGACAAGACTTAGACACTTGCATCCCAAGGTCTTTTGTGAGTGTTGGCTCCTAAGTTGATGGTATTAATTTTATTTTTATACTTAAGAGGGAAATGCTTTATTACGTTCATTACAAGATTACTATCTTTTGCCTACTGCACTGTATTCATATCCTAAAGTGAAATTTTGCCCTTCTGCAAGTCAAAAGGAGTTTTTCCACTTATGTTTTATCATAGAATTTCCTAATGTTCTGTAATACACACACAAAAAACCCAACTAACCAAACAAAAAGATTGCAAAAGAGTATCTTGTAAAATTGTTTTAATTAACTCATAGATAAGGTAGCTTTTGTAATGATAATAATAACACGCATTCTCTCTTTGTGTTTTTTTTTTTAATTTATTACCATGTTAGCCTTGCATTATGAAAAAAATCCCTGATCAATCTCTAATAGTTTTTTTCCTGCAAAATATATTTTCTGGAAAATTGCTTTAAAGGTATTTATCCTAATTGCTTTTTAATTTTTTTCAGGGAGTGCTGGAACACCTGTTGTCTTCAATGAAAATGGAGATGCTCCTGGACGCTATGATATTTTTCAGTATCAAATCACCAACAAAAGTACAGAATACAAAGTAATTGGTCAGTGGACTAACCAACTTCATCTAAATGTAAGTACATCATTCCCCGAAGCACTCTCCTGGGTAACCTGGCTGCTCACGGCTTAGATGGCTGTAGTCTTCTCTGGGTAAAAAAACTGTCTGTATAGATAGGCCCAAAGAATGGTGGTGAATGGAGTTAAATCCAGTTGGCTGCTGGTCACAAGTCGTGTTCCCCAGGGATCAGTACTGGGGCCATATCTTTATCAATGATCTGGATTAGGGGATCGAGTGCACCCTCAGTAAGTTTGCAGATGACACCAAGCTGGGCAGGAATGTTGATCTACTGAAGGATAAGAAGGCTCTGCAGAGGGATCTGGACAGGCTGGATCAATGTCTGTGACCAATTGTATGAGGTTCAACAAGGCTCAGTGTCAGGTCCTGCACTTGGGCCACAAGCAGCCCATGCAACATTACAGGCTTGGGGAAGAGTGGCTGGAAAGCTGCTCAGCAGAAAAGGACCTGGGGGTGCTGATTGACGGCTGCTGAACATGAGCCAGCTTGTGCCCAGGTGGCCAAGAAGGCCAAAAGCATCCTGGCCTGTATCAGAGATAGTGAGGCCAGCAGGACTAGGGAGGTGATTGTTCCCCTGTATTCAGCTCTGGTGAGGCTGCACCTGAAATACTGTGTTCAGTTTTGGGCCCATCTCTGTAAGAAGGACATTGAGGTGCTGGAGCGTGTCCAGAGAAGAGCAGTGAAGCTGGTAAAGGGCCTAGAGCACAAGTTCTATGAGGAGTGGCTGAGGGAACTGGAATTGTTTACCCTGGAGGAAAGAAGGCTCAAGGGAGACCTTATCACTCCCTACAACTACCTGAAAGGAGGTTGTAGCCAAGTGGGAGTCAGTCTCTTCTGCCACATAACACAAGGAAATGGCCTCAGGTTGCTCCAGGGGAGGTTTAGGTTGGATATTAGATAAAATTTCTTCACTGAGAGGGTTGTCAGCATTGGAACAGGCTGCCCAGGGAAGTGGCTGCATCACAATCCCTGGAGGTATTTAAAAGGTGGGTAGATGTGGCACTTAGGGACATGGTTTAGTGGTGGATTTGGCAGTGCTGGGTTAACAGTTGGACTTGATGATCTTAAAGGTCTTTTCCAACCTAAATGATTCTATGATTCTACTGGTTTGATTATGATGCTGACATTGGAGAATACTCATTTGAGTATTACAGTATTTCAAAACACTTAAAATTGTTGGTGATTTATTCTTTGTCAGCTGGCAAAGAAAACCCTTTCATTCTCTTCTTGTGAACATGGTAAAAGATAGCACAATAATCTGAACCAATTTCTGTTTCAGAGTAGGTTGGGTTGTGTATTTGCCTGCTACTTTAAATGATATTTTAGATTATTATATATCTGATATTTCTCAGTCTGATTATTAAGTTAGGCAGTGAAATAGCAACTCATCCCTTAAAAGAAGGTGTCAGACAAAATGATAGGTACGTATATATTACCTAGATATTTCAAATAACAAAAAGGCATGGAAATATATTTAGTAAAAGAGAAGTTTGGACTCTCTACCCACTCTGATTTAGTTGAAATATGGGGATGGTGAACTACTGCAATAAAGATACTTGAATATAAAGGGAGAATTTGGAGGTTTTGTATATAGTGAACTAGGATTAGTATAGTCCCTTATTACTTAATAGCAGAAGCAACAAAGGACACAACAACTTACCTATCCTTAGGAGATGTTTCTAATTGCTGCCTTAATATGTTCGGCAAGTTTTGTGGTAGTTTAGCCCCACCTGTGCATGGAATTATATTTCCTTTGGAAATCTCCATCCCAGTAAGATTCAGAGAATATAATATGCAATATTTGTGTGACAGCTAAACATCAAGCCACACCTGTACTTGAGAAGTTGTGGTCCAAGGCACTTCTTTCTGTCAGAAGATGGCTTTATATGAGGACAGTTACAGTCATGAGAAAAGCAAAATGAAGTTAATCTGTTTCCTTGTTAGCTGTGCAATATTTACAGGGTTTACTTGATATATGTTAGCTATTTGGGTAGCCCTGCAAATGTAAAATATCAAGTGCTGTTTTGATAAGGGCTGATGAGAAGGGCAACAGTAAGGACAATGGTGTGAACTGATGATTAGATTCACCAAAGGGAGTTTATGCAGTGACTTTAATGAAATCACAAAAAGCAGGTTTCAAACATCTCTGGTTTTCCATGTGAGAGGTTCCTGAAGAAGAGTAGCAAAGACAGTGTAGTAAATATTTACAAATTATTCTCCTGTTGAGACTACTTTGCAATAATTACCTGAATACTACCCACAGTAACAGATATGATAGCTCCCCTTTTTCAGCCACAGCTATTTAACCACTTTACCATATCTACCATTTAATATCTATAACTACTTGGCAAGGACTCATTTATTTAATTCTTCTACCCGAATAAAAAAAACCCTACCACCAGACAGAAACTGTGTGTAGCAGAATGTAGCAGAATGGCAATGTTATCTCCCTCTACTAACCTGTTGTCTGTTGAAAGTTAAAAAAAATGGTTAAACAGATTTAAAAATAAATAGTAAATACTAATTTCTGGAAAACATTAGAGTTAGACCCTGATAACCGTTATAGCATACATTCCAGATCTTCATAATTGCTACCATTTCCTGAAATGTAGTGTTTATTAAGTGAGCTGAAAAACTGATACACACGTTTCACAAATATTAACACTAGCATAGCAGTTATATAGTAGCAGCTAAAAGCTACCTTAAAATTTGCTTAAATTTTAATTCCGGTCCAATCTGCCCTTTCCGCTCCCCCCCCCCCCCCCCCACCCTCTCCACAATGTCTCCTACAATTTTCGTTAAGCCTGCAGCTTCTCAGTCCCATTATTTCTGCCTGATGTATGTGTACTCCAGGGAGTTCTCTGAAATATGATTAGATTGGCTGCTACTCAGACTACTAAAACCACACCATGACAACCACATTGACCACAAACCTAACAAGGAAGGATTTATCTAAGGACACCCCTTGTTAATGGACATGTTAGAATGTTCTTTGCCTCTCTTTTTTTTCACTTCCATGAGCTCATGTGCTGGATACAACAGCTTGTCCAGATTCTCAGGCAAGCTCTGTGTAGTGTGTGGACTCATGGAGGTGTGAATGGGCTGGCACACTGCTCTACGGCCAGTGTTTGTGCTCCTAGTCTTGTGCCATTGCCCTGTTCTCATAGCACCGTCTCCTGTATGGACCACAGTGCAATCAGGCACACAGGGCTCAGTCCCCCCATGCACAGTGCAAACATTGATTCAGCAAGATGTTTCTCTCTCTACCTTTCACTCCTGTTTCTTGACTCATTCATATATATCTAAAGCCTGGAAGATTTCTAAGGGATGACTGGGCTTTATTTCTTAAAGTTTGTTAGGGTTTGAAATGAGGGATGCTAGTCTCCAGCAGTGTCTGCAGGCGATGGTATGTTAACAAAAAGAAAGAAGTAGTAATATGGCTGGTACAGTTGTTTTCCATCTGTTTCTATATTCACTAAACTTACTTAGAACATGTCGATGGTAGTTATGCCACATGATCATCTGCTGTGGCAAAACTGTTACTTCCTCTCACTAGACAAAATGTACTAAACCCAAGAAACCTTTGTGAATGATTGTCAATATTCCAAATCATCATATTGCAAATTAGGTGGTACCATTGATTACCAGTGAATCAGAGGGGACACAGTGAAAGTTGTCATTTGTTTCAGTGAAAATGTCTATATTTATTGAAGGCAAAGCAGTATTAAGATGGCAGAGCAATTTTTACCCTGCTGCTGTATAAAGGTGATGCTTTTACAATATAATACTTTCCCACCATATCCTTCTTTCTCGTGCAGTTTCCTCTTAAGGAAGACACATGTAACTGATTTTTAATGAATTTGTCAGCTAGATATCCTTTATAGATACTTCTCCTCCTGTTATTACAGATATTTCTTCCTCAAATTATATAGTAAGATGTTGCATCTATGATGTGTTTATGATTGTGTTCATCTATATAGCTGGTATTATGCTTCAGAAAATTTATAGCTTTTATTCATCTCTTTGTTTTCTATGAAAATCAAATAATGAAAGTACCAGGTTTTTAGTATAGTTCAACCTTTGGAACAATTAATATAACTAAGATTAGAACATGTCTTTGGTCTAAATAACTGAATCAAAAAACTTCCTTTTTTCTTTCTGACTTTTTTCCCCCGTCCTTTTTGTTTTGCTTTTACTTAGGATGCTCTTTAATATTTTTTTCTGTAGGATTTTGGCTGTGGGTCTGTTGTGCAGGCTATGGCTCCTGGCCTGGTGGCCAGCCCTGGTCCTGTCTCTGAGCCTGGCCCTCAGGGTTCAGGATTCTTCAGTTTTCAGTGACTCTGAAGGGTCAAGCTTCAGACTTGTTCCTTTCCTGGTGCAGTTCCGGCATTTCCTTTGGGCAAAAAATGCTGACTCAGGCTAGATAAAGGTGCTGTATCATGCTCCCTAAGGGGCTCTTTGTCAACAGGCTTCACCAGCTACAGAAACCCTTCTAGCTGCGATGCTGGTTTCTCCCTGTAGTCCTCAGTAACATTGACGATCTCTTTTAGGCAGACTGACCTTTCAGATTTCATCTGAAGCAGCAATAACTACCCGATATGGGAACTTAATAATTACTAATCAGTACTACTCTTGCAATTCTTATAAACAAACGCAAGTGTGACAATGCTGAGACATGCAGTATAGAAGTTACATTAAAAAAGAATCATGATCTCCAAAATCTAAATCTTTGTGTGATTCTTGACATTGAATAAGGTATCTCAGTCTCTGAGACGTGCAAAGAAACTCCCAAAGCAGATATTTAGAAACACCTAACTATAATCTCAAAGAACCTGATTGCCTTTTATACAATTATCACTGATTCTGGCAATGTAAATTTACAATCCTTTAAGTCCTTTTACTCTCTAAGGTTGCTGATTTTAAATGACCTTAATATACTAGAAATAACAAGATACTAAAAATTTTTAGTATCACTTTGAAGGAAAAAATAATTGTCTTAGAACTTCTGATTGTTGACTACATATAACTGCCAGGGTCTTCTGTTTTTTGCTTTCCTCATTTTCTTTTCTCTCTCAGTAGAAGAAGATAACCTATTTTTCAGGAAACTCTGACAGTTAAAATCCTTTCTTAAAAAAAATATTCTGGTCTCCATAATGGATAAAAATCAAGGAAAAGGTAGCTGTTCCTGCAAAAGTTATGTTTTATTCATATTGCATACCAGACCAAATGTAAAAGTTCCCTACAAATGTGTGCATTTAGCAAATTTGAGCTCTCAACTGTATAATCTCTGCAGGAGAAAAGATGTTAAAAACAAGCTTGCTTTTTCTGGCACTTATGATTTGAAATCAACTTCTTTTTATGATTAATAATGAATTCCCTCTTAAAAACTGTGTTCTGTATTGCACATGTTGTAATAAGGACTAGATTGAGATGTTGACTGATGTTTTTTGCCAGTGTCAGTAAATGGAAATTGTCCTGGGTTCAGCTATAGCAGTCATTTTTCTCCTGCTTAGTAGCTGGTGCAGTGCTGTGTTTTTTAACTTTCAGCCTGGGAACAACGCTGATAACACCGATGTTTTTAGTTGTTGCTAAGTAATGTTTATTCCAACCAAGGACTTTCTCAGTCTCATGCTTTGCCAGGGAGGAGGGGAAGCCGGGAGGAAGCAGAGACAGGACACCTGACCCAAACTAGCCAAAGGGGTATTCCATACCACAGCACGTCATGCCCAGTATATAAACCGGGGGGAGTTACCCGGAAGGCCCAGATCACTGCTCGGGTCGGGCTGGGTATCGGTCGGCGGGTGGTGAGCAATTGTATCCTCTCCCCTTGTTATTTCACTAATCGTTATTATCATTGGTGGTAGCAGTAGTGGTTTTGTGTTATACCTTAGTTGCGGGACTGCTCTTATCTCAACCCGTGGGAGTTACATTCTTCCCATTCTCCTCCCCATCCCTCCGGGAGCGGGGGGAGGAAGAAGGGGGGGGGGGGGGAGTGAGCGAGCGGCTGTGTGGTTCTGAGTTACCGGCTGGGCTCAAACCACGACAGTTCTTTTTGGCGCCCAACGTGGGGCTCGAAAGGTTGAGATAACGACAGATCTGACCAGAGTGTGTTTAATCATATTTGTGATAAGCATTCATTGTTACTACTCGTCACAATGGTGATTATTTGGCTCTCAGACGTGTTGCGCTTGATCTCAGAGTTTCAGCATGTTGTACCTTACTTACAGCCACTATTTGCTGTTTTAGTGTTTATCGGCTGGGGGGCCTGGGCTAAGGTTCTTGTTTCACTGTACTTCATGGTAATGACTTGTAATACAATAGACTCATTGATCATGAAACTGGTCTGGTTTGTGCTTCCAGCGTGGCCATCACCACTATACATTGGGAGGTATATAATGAAATATTTTAGCAATTGCATATCTTTTTTTTTCTCCTCGGGGGGTAAACTTACGAAGGAAGCATTCTCTTTCACCCCCCGTTCCCCCACCAGCCTATTTGCAACAGCAGTTGAGAGTTCTGAAGGTTTTAGATGGCCTTTGAGTACCCTTGAAACCTGCCTGCTGATTGTGCTGGGGATCAGCATGTTGGCAAACATACGGAGTGTGTTTTACCCATGGCCATCCCGTCGTAGGAACATCCTATTTCGTTTAATGTCAAAAATTCAGCAGTATCAGGTTCGAATCTGGTCTAGGGTTAGACGACGATATAGGAGGACCACCAGGAGATTTTCCCTGAGGCTGGACAGTTATGAGTGGCAGGGTGTGTGGGATAGTATGGGCAAGTACCTAGGCCAGTGGGCCCCTCCAGTGCTTTGGAACTTCACCACTGAACAAGTGCAACATCCGGAAAAACTAGTAAAACACTTAAACGAGGTGTGCTGTCGTCCTGGTTATACCAGAGAGGGACAAATTTTGGCAACGTGCTGGGGCTTGGCCTATGCCTACAGAGCCCTGCTCAACACTATCCAGCACCTTCAAAGGGAAAAAAATGTCTCTGGATCTGATGGCAAAGCAACAGACAACGCAGCTATGCCAACTACAAGCACAGCAGCTACTCAGACCCTGACCACAACAGTCAACACAGCTACTCCAAGTACAGCAGCTACATCAACCCCAGTGACAAGCACAACAGCTACTCAAACCCTGACCACAACAGACAACGCAACTACTCCAACTTCAAATACAGCAGTTACACCAACCCCAGTGACAAGCACAACAGCTACTCAAACCCCGACAGCAACAGACAGTGTGGCTACTCCAAGCACTGCAGCCACACCAACCCCAGTGACAAGCACAGTAGCTACTCAAACCCCGACAGCAACAGACAATATAGCTACTCCAAGCACCACAGCTACACCAACCCCAGTGACATGCACAGTAGCTATTCAAACCCCGACAGCAACAGACAATATGGCTACTCCAAGCACTGCAGCTATGCCAACCCCAGTGACAAGCACAGTAGCTACTCAAACCCCGACAGCAACAGATAATGCAGCTGTTGGTGTTACTCAACTCCCAAGCACAACAGCTGCACCAACCCCAGCAATAGACATTGCAACCACTCCAATCCTAGTGGCAGACACTGCAACCACTCCAACCACAGTGACAAACACTGCAGCTAAACCAAATGTCCAGTTTGTGACAATGTCTGTTGCCCCTGTAAGCAAAAGCAGACGAAAGGCACAAAGAGCAACCCGTGAAGCGAAGAAAGATGAAGACCCAGTGCCATTACTATATGCAACAGCACCTGAACAAGAGTTACTACTACGTGGGTCAGAGGAAGAGGAAGAAGAAGAAGAGGTCACTTCTCGACCCCGGACCTCAACCGAACTACGTAATATGCGAAAAGATTTCACCCGTCTTCCAGGGGAGCACATTGTCACCTGGTTGCTCCGGTGCTGGGACAACGGGGCCGACGGTCATGAACTAGAAGGTAGGGAAGCCAAGCAGCTGGGATCACTTGCTAAGGAAGGAGGAATTGACAAAGCGATTGCAAGAGAGAAGCGAGCCCTCAGTCTTTGGAGGCGGCTCCTGGCAGCTGTGAAGGAAAGGTTTCCCTACAAAGACGATATTACGAATCGCTCAGCCAACTGGACCACGATAGAGAAAGGCATCCAGTCCCTGAGGGAATCAGCCATTATAGAGATGATCTATCGTAGGCCGGATTCCAGGAACGCATCCGTAGACCCAGATGAAGTCGAATGTACACGACCCATGTGGCGGAAACTTACACGGAGTGCGCCATCATCATATGCCCACACATTGGCATCAGTGACCTGGAATGACGGAGTATCACCAACAGTGGATTTCCTGATTCGTCAACTCCGAGAGTTCGAAGACAATCTCACCCCTTCCATCATTTCAGCTGTGGAAAAACTGTCTCAGGAGTTCAAACAATTGAGAGACGATTTATCCGATCTATCCAGCTCCCCACGCGTACCAACCCATGTCTCAGCTATCAACAGAAGGCGCCCTACTGCTCGAGAAAGAAAATATAGGAGGTACACGCCACGGGCCACCCTATGGTTTTACCTGCGGGATCATGGAGAAGACATGAGAAAGTGGGATGGAAAACCTACTTCAGCTCTGGAGCAACGGGTGCGTGAAATGAAGAGGAGAACAATGGTCAAGGATGATCCTCCCAGAAAAGCTGCTGCTCCAGTCTCTGGCGAGCAGTTTCCCAGATGGAGCGAAAGAGCTGATTTTACTCCAGCTCCTGTGATAAGGAATACTAATCCCTTTCTACAAGACAGAAGTGGAGAATTTTGTGATCACTATTAGAGGGGCCCTGCCTCCAGCCAGGTGGAGGAGAGGGATAATCGGGTTTACTGGACTGTGTGGATCAGATGGCCTGGCACATCAGTCCCACAGAAGTATAAGGCTCTAGTAGATACCGGTGAACAGTGTACTCTGATGCCATCAAGGTATCAAGGGGTGAAACCCATTTCTATTTCTGGAGTGACAGGAGGATCCCAAGCGTTAACTATGCTGGAAGCTGAAATCAGCCTGACTGGGAGGAAGTGGCAAAAGCACCCCATTGTAACTGGTCCAGGGGCTCCATGCATCCTTGGCATAGACTATCTCAGGAGAGGGTACTTCAAAGACCCAAAAGGGTATAGATGGGCTTTTGGTATCGCTGCCTTGGAGACAGAGGAAATTAAGCAGCTGTCCACCTTGCCCGGTCTCTCAGAGGATCCTTCTGTTGTGGGGTTGCTGAAGGTCGAAGAACAACAAGTGCCAATTGCGACCACAACAGTGCACCGGCGGCAATATCGCACCAACCGAGACTCCTTGATTCCCATCCATAAGCTGATCCGCAGACTGGAGAGCCAAGGAGTGATCAGCAGGACCCGCTCACCCTTTAATAGCCCCATATGGCCAGTGCAAAAGTCTAATGGAGAGTGGAGATTAACAGTAGACTATCGTGGCCTGAACGAAGTCACACCACCATTGAGTGCTGCCGTACCGGACATGTTAGAACTTCAGTATGAACTGGAGTCAAAGGCAGCCAAGTGGTATGCCACAATTGACATTGCCAATGCATTTTTCTCAATCCCTTTGGCAGCAGAATGCAGGCCACAGTTTGCTTTCACTTGGAGGGGCGTCCAGTACACTTGGAACCGACTGCCCCAGGGGTGGAAACACAGCCCTACCATCTGCCATGGATTGATCCAGACTGCACTGGAACAGGGGCAAGCTCCAGAACACCTGCAATACATTGATGACATCATCGTGTGGGGTGATACAGCAGAAGAAGTTTTTGAGAAAGGGAGGAAAATAATCCAAATCCTGCTGAAGGCCGGTTTTGCCATAAAACGGAATAAGGTCAAGGGACCTGCACAGGAGATTCAATTTTTGGGAATAAAATGGCAAGATGGACGCCGCCAGATCCCCACAGACGTGATCAACAAGATAACAGCAATGTCTCCACCAACTAACAAGAAAGAAACACAAGCTTTCTTAGGTGTTGTGGGGTTCTGGAGAATGCACATCCCAAATTACAGTCTGATTGTAAGCCCTCTCTACCACGTGACCCGGAAGAAGAATGATTTCAAATGGGGCCCTGAGCAACAACAAACCTTTGAACAAATTAAACGAGAAATAGTTCATGCAGTAGCCCTTGGACCAGTCCGGGCCGGGCCAGATGTGAAAAATGTGCTCTATACCGCAGCTGGGGAGAATGGTCCTACCTGGAGCCTCTGGCAGAAAGCTCCAGGGGAGACTCGAGGTCGACCCCTTGGCTTTTGGAGTCGGGGATATAAAGGATCCGAGGCCAGCTACACTCCCACTGAAAAAGAGATACTGGCAGCCTATGAAGGGGTTCGAGCTGCCTCAGAAGTGATTGGAACTGAAGCGCAGCTCCTCCTGGCACCCCGGTTGCCTGTGCTGGGCTGGATGTTCAAAGGCAGGGTCTCCTCTACACATCATGCAACTGATGCTACATGGAGTAAGTGGGCCGCACTAATTACACAACGAGCTCGAATAGGAAATCCCAGTCGTCCAGGAATTCTAGAAGTCATCATGGACTGGCCAGAGGGCAAAGATTTTGGGATGTCACCAGAAGAGGAGGTGACGCGTGCTGAAGAGGCGCCACCATATAATGAACTGTCAGAGAGTGAAAAGCAATATGCCTTGTTTACTGATGGGTCCTGCCGTATTGTGGGAAAGCATCGGATATGGAAGGCAGCTGTGTGGAGTCCCCTGCGACAAGTTGCAGAAACTGCTGAGGGAGAGGGTGAATCGAGTCAATTTGCAGAGGTGAAAGCCATCCAGCTGGCCTTGGACATTGCTGAACGAGAAAAATGGCCAGTACTTTATCTCTATACTGACTCATGGATGGTGGCAAATGCCCTGTGGGGGTGGTTGCAGCAATGGAAGCAGAGCAACTGGCAACGCAGAAGTAAACCCATCTGGGCTGCTGCATTGTGGCAAGATATCGCTGCTCGGGTGCAGAACCTGGTGGTGAAGGTACGCCACGTAGATGCTCATGTACCCAAGAGTCGGGCCACTGAGGAACACCAGAATAACCAGCAAGTGGATAAAGCTGCTAAGATTAAAGTGGCTCAGATGGACTTGGATTGGCAACATAAGGGTGAATTATTTTTAGCCCGGTGGGCCCATGACACCTCAGGCCATCAAGGCAGAGATGCAACATATAGATGGGCTCGTGATCGAGGGGTGGACTTAACGATGGACACTATTGCCCAGGTTATTCACGAATGTGAAACATGTGCTGCAATTAAGCAAGCCAAGCGGTTAAAGCCTCTCTGGTATGGAGGACGATGGCTGAAGTACAAATATGGGGAGGCCTGGCAGATTGACTATATCACACTCCCACCAACCCGCCAGGGCAAGCGCTATGTGCTTACCATGGTGGAAGCAACCACCGGCTGGCTGGAAACATACGCTGTGTCCCATGCCACTGCCCGGAACACTATCCTGGGCCTTGAGAAACAAGTCTTGTGGCGACACGGCACCCCAGAGAGAATTGAGTCAGACAATGGGACTCATTTCCGGAACAACCTCAGAGACACTTGGGCCAAAGAGCATGGCATTGAGTGGGTATACCACATCCCCTACCATGCACCAGCCTCTGGGAAAATCGAACGGTACGATGGGCTGTTAAAAACTACACTGAGAGCAATGGGTGGTGGGACTTTCAAACACTGGGATACACATTTACCAAAAGCCACCTGGTTGGTCAACAGTAGGGGATCTGCCAACAGGGCTGGCCCAGCCCAATCAGAACTTTTACGTACTGTAGAGGGGGATAAAGTTCCTGTGGTGCACATAAAGAATTTGTTGGGGAAGACAGTCTGGGTTATTCCTGCTTCAGGTAAAGGCAAACCCACTCGTGGGGTTGCGTTTGCTCAGGGACCTGGATATACTTGGTGGGTAATGCGGGAAGATGGGGAAGTCCGATGTGTACCTCAAGGGGATTTGATTTTGGGGGAAAACAGCCAATGGACTCAATTGTACGCTGTTGCCTGCTCTATAACACTTTTATAGCCCACCAGCTAGATATCTTCAGGTCACCAGCCATTGACCCTGACTTCCCTCCGATCATCACCTCAACAAAGAATGAATTTTGAGGAAACCAGACGAGCTCAGCAGTGACCAGATGAGTTTGGCGGTATCATCAGCAGGCAACAACCCAACACTATGTACCGTCCCTCCTGCCCTGAAAGACTATTACAAGAGATGGAGCCTGACATCATGGACTGGATGAGTTCAGCAATTTTACAGGGATTGGTCCATGGACTAGGGAACGATATCTTTCTCTGTGTGTGGGTGTGGGTGTATATATATGTGTATATATGGGACAGGGGTGATGGTGTGCTGAGAGATGTGGGATCTGAGCATGACGTGAATGGTATGGAATAAGGGGTGGATACTGTCCTGGGTTCAGCTATAGCAGTCATTTTTCTCCTGCTTAGTAGCTGGTGCAGTGCTGTGTTTTTTAACTTTCAGCCTGGGAACAACGCTGATAACACCGATGTTTTTAGTTGTTGCTAAGTAATGTTTATTCCAACCAAGGACTTTCTCAGTCTCATGCTTTGCCAGGGAGGAGGGGAAGCCGGGAGGAAGCAGAGACAGGACACCTGACCCAAACTAGCCAAAGGGGTATTCCATACCACAGCACGTCATGCCCAGTATATAAACCGGGGGGAGTTACCCGGAAGGCCCAGATCACTGCTCGGGTCGGGCTGGGTATCGGTCGGCGGGTGGTGAGCAATTGTATCCTCTCCCCTTGTTATTTCACTAATCGTTATTATCATTGGTGGTAGCAGTAGTGGTTTTGTGTTATACCTTAGTTGCGGGACTGCTCTTATCTCAACCCGTGGGAGTTACATTCTTCCCATTCTCCTCCCCATCCCTCCGGGAGCGGGGGGAGGAAGAAGGGGGGGGGGAGTGAGCGAGCGGCTGTGTGGTTCTGAGTTACCGGCTGGGCTCAAACCACGACAGAAATAATCCAAGTCCTAAAGTTTTAATAACAAGTTTCTCAGTTTCCTTTTCTTAGGAACCCATTCAGTTTGTTCTGGTTCATTTCTGAGGGACAATTCTCTCCTCCTTAAAAATGTTCTATTTGGAAAGCTAAATGCCAGTTGGTAAAAGAAAGTTGAAACGTTTAAAAATATTAAAATCTAATATTTTGACTTTTTTTAAAAATCCTTTTTAATATGATTTAAAACATTCTCAGATTTTGTTTCAAGCTTATACATTGTTTTCGTCTACCAAAACCTCTGTTTCAAGATCCTGATCTGAAAAAATATGTAGATCCAAATCCATATTCTTCCAAGTTAGAAATTTTGATTGGTGGGACTTCAAGCAGACATAATTATTGGTGCTTTCAGAATCATATATTTAGCTGATGCAGTTAAAAAGCTCGAGCGAATATCAATTTATGTGGTATCATTCCTTAAGAAAAAAAAAAGAGCGTATCAAAACACTGTGTATTTCAAGTGAAAACAGTGAAATTTTTAAGACAGAATTCACTTGTGAGGTTTTTTTGTTGGATTTTTGGTTTTGGTTTGGTTTTTTTTTTTTTTGGGGAGGGATCATCAGAGTATAAGAATTCTGTTGAAAGGCAAGAGAAAATTTACAATAACAGATTTTTAACATTATCTTCGAAATAATAGGACACATAAGCTTTCGGATTTATGGAGTGTATGCACTAAGAATATAAATGACTCAGGGGCATCCATTTTTCTGTAATAGTCTTGATTTATGAGTAAGAAAACCATAAATTAAAATTACACTGATGTGAGAACTATTGGAGAGACAGCCATAATCATCATCAGCCTTAAGCACAGTGTTTGGTGAACTGGTAAAAATTGGGAACCCCACATTGACAATAATCTTCCCTTCAGGCAGCCATATCACAAAAAGATTTGAATCAGTATTTTATTTCTCTTCTTTTCTAGGACTCTTGTAAATTCTGAAGGAAAATCCTGAAGGAAACTGACATAAGTCAATTCTTTTTGGAAGTAACAGATTCAAAATGAATTAGTTCCCTTTCTTGTGACATGGTAAAAGAAAATGATTCAAGAAGCTTCTGATGTTTTCTCTAACTGCAGCAAATAAGTTTCAAGCTTTGCTGTAGGCTACTATATTTCATTAAAGAAGCCAGAGAGCCTCTTTTTTCCTGTGGTAACTATTACATAATTGATAGATGTTTTCAAATTGCTGAACCTAAGCCCTGTGTTTAACAAAAGAACACACTACAGCAAAATACACAACAGGAGCACTTAGGGCTGTATATGATTATATCTATAAACAAAATGTGGCAATTATACTGCCACCAGGGTGTTCTTCTGCCCATGTGTAATAGGGCAGTAGAGTTCAAACTTACATTCCATCCATGTTATATGACTGAAAATTGTCAATGCTGGGTTAAAAATAAAACTCAGTGAGACAAGCAAAAGTGGTTTAGGTTCTTCTGTTCTTCTACTGAAATTATACTGCTGTCTTCCTTTATCCTACACAGGGCTGAACATAGAAAGCAACTGTTACATCTTTTAGAAGACTACTCAGATTTTACAAAGCTAGTCCTGATTTCAGCACTGGTCAATAAGTATGATTCAGGATTTATTCTTCTGTACTGTCAGTCTGAGGTCAATATGAGAGTTGTAGTCACTAAAGACCAATGCTAGATGGAAGAGATAAGTCAACAGCAGGTTACAGTGGATGGCAATTGTATACAAGCTAGCAAAATATGTGAAACGTGGAATAAATTTGTGATTTTATGATTTTGAAAGCTTACAGATTGTGTTACTCATTTAAAAATAAAAACGACTTTGGGGTGGGGAGAAAATAAGCTGAATACAGATGTTGAAAAAACATTAAATAATTTTGAGATGTGCCTGTAGTAGAACAGATGCAATTTCAGACATGACTGAAAAATCAAAACAGAACTTGGATTCAAGAGCCAATGACCTTAGAAGAACCCAGGAAGAATGATAACTTGTCTTCCTTCTGAAGCTTTTTACTTTGTTGGTCCTAATAGTATTTTTTTCTCAATGAAACAGACATCTTCAATCTCTAGAGAAAAAAAGAAAATGGAAAAAAAGAGAGAGATGCTAAGAAAATATCCTGAACTTCAATAACCATTTATTCTTCATTAGAGTGATACCAGATTGCCAATGAAACAGCCCCTGCTTGAGAGTTAGGATGAATAGGGAATTATTTTCCCACCTTGTCAGGGTGAGTGAAAGTCACAATTCTCAAATAAAGTGAAGGGTTGAGGTTGCAAGCTGTCTGTGATTTTTTTCAAAGGATTCTTAGTGAATAGTAGATATTTTATAGGGTTTTTTTGTGATCATCCTTCATAAGAAGTGTTAAGATTAGAATGAACTGTGCTTTAAATAGCCATAGCCAGCATTACTATGGAGTATTCTTGGGGTTGGGTGTTGGGTTTTTTTTTCCAAAACCCAGAAAGGAGGCCTTGCTACGCATGACGAAATAAATCATATGTGGTTTAAAATATTCTTTTTTCTTTCACAACAAAAACAAGTGTGCAGTGATAGAACAATGAAAAATCGGGACTTTTTATATGTATTCCTGGAGAGTTCTGCATTCATATATGAGATTTTGTAGCAGGGTTAGCTCCCCTGGTACCAGATAATATTGTGACTTTTAGCATAGACAAACAGCTACTGGGCATAGCAGGTAGTTTGGATTATATATGGCTGACAGCAAGTCTGCAATGAATTCCTTTGTGAGGTACCAGTGTGAAATATAAAGTACCAGCATGTTTCTTCCCCAGCCTCTTCCATCTTTCTCGTCTCCCCCACAGAAATTTGTACATGTATTATAATTTGAAGATTGAGCTGCCCTTTAAACCTAGAAGCCAAATTTTCATGCTTAAAAGCAAAAATGTTAGATTAAATTATTTTAGTTAATGTTCATTTGTGTTACGTAATGGAAGTCTACTACTAAATTAAAAATCATTGCATGGAAAATGAAAGAGGCATTCAGTGGTTATGATATGAGGAAAGAGAATAACCATCAGCAGGACATTACTATATGTTTATTTTTTTCTGTTTGCTTTGCTACAATTTCTCTTCATATTGCAGTAATATTAATTCTTTAGGGTAATAATCTAATCTTTATCCAGGACTTTTCATCCTGATAAATTCCCAGACACTTTAAAAAAAAAAAAATGTAAAACAGTGAGTGAATTATTTTCCACATTTCCAAACTGGTATCATTGGTATTAGTGGTGATATTCTGATAGTACAGTTCAAGGCAGGGAATGAAGAATGCATAGCTAATCTAATTGTAATTTCAGTTTGCAGTAAACAGATTTAGTGTTGCGTGGGACAATAGTATCCAAGGGAATAGTATTACTGCAATACTACCTGGATCAAACAGGTAGTATTGCAGTAGTGTTTGCAGTAACTCCATGAACTGAGGTGAAATCCCCTTTATAGACAGCATAGGCATAAAGCTAAACAATGGCTTTGGAATGGTTAACTGAGATTTACACTGTCAGAGGCCATTGCAGCAAGGAACTCCTAGACTTGTGATGTAATCCATCTGCTCTCTTCCCCAGTGCTATGACCTCTTTGACAGAACTGTGACTTCACTTGGAGGAGTAGCTGGAAAGAGTCCAGCTGCAAGCAGTGATAATGATCAGCCATCTAAAATAATGCCTGTAGGGAAAGGTTGAGCAAACTAGGATTGTTTAGGCTGGAGAAGACTGAACTGGAGGGAGTTATGTTAATCTCTTTCAATACAGAAATGATTATTCAGGAAAAGAACAAACTGTTAGGTATAGTTAATTTGGCTATCAGGAGAACTAGTGGATTTGAATTACAGTAAGAGAGAATTAACGCAGACATACTGGAAGATTCTAATGTTGAGAATAATTAAACACTTGACAGCATTGCCTGTGAGGCTGGGCAATCTCTAGTGCTGAGGGCTGCTTGAAGCAGGTGAGCTGTATAGACTGATTTTGCGTAGTTGAATCAGAGGTGGGGCCAGAGGAGTAGTCCTCACATCTCCATCAGCCATCATTTCTTAAGTTTTCTGCGTTTATTAAATTTTTTTGTGTTGTTTGATTTGCAAGTAATCCCCTCAAAGATACATTTCCTGTTACTTGGTTACTTATTTAGGATCTTCTTCTGCTTCAGGTTGTACACTGCATTACTAGGTAAGGACAGCTTTTCTAGGAATCCTTTGAGAACTTTCCATTCATATGCAGGGCTCCAGATTGGACTATTTTTATGCAAGAGCTGCTTAATACTTCCCACGCTGATTTATGTTCGTTTATGTCTATGTGGAAAACAGTTTACTATTATTACTATGATAGTGGTGATTCCTTTTACGAAAACCTTCTTTCCCTATCATCTCTCAGAGAAGCATTTACCCTGTAGCCAAAATCAGTGCAGTAGCTCTACCCATAATACTATTTAAAAACATACCATTAATTAGCCAAGAAGTAGGGAAAGTATAATCATCAGCTCTTCTTATTTACTTTATTCTTTTAGATATAAAAATTTGTTTTTTTAAATGTCTTCTGTAAAACCACAAAAGGCGATCTAAAGAATTTAGCTGTCGTGAGACATTGATTTTTTTTCTTTCCCAATTTATCTGGCCTAGTTATGTTCTTAGTTTTTTATTTGTGCTTAAAATATTTAGCACCTGAAATATGCCATAGCATTAAAGAAGACAGGTAAAGGGATCTCAAGAAACTCTCCAGCCTTTGCATAAAGTCAGCATTTTCTATACTTACGTGCTGCAATTTAAGCCTGTTACTTCTTACTTTATTCAGTATACATTGAGCACATCCTCATCCTTTTCATGGATTTGAAAACTAGTTTTTTATTCCCTAGGCTGTGTTATTTCTTCAGGCTATGCAATGTGATTTTTTTTCAATTTAGTTGCATAGATCAATTTTTCTAGAGACACTTCTGATCTTTGCTTATATCCTCTGGACTCCCCATTTGATTCTTATTCAAACTGAAACACAATGATCCAGGCTTCACACAGTCCTCTGGCTGAGGTCTCACTAGTGCAGAGAATACAAGAGAAACACCATTTAATGTGTTCAGGAGGGCAGGGCAGAGGGGGAAGTTTATTCCATCTATCTGCATTTCTCAGGATGGCATTTGCCCTTTTTGTAACGGTATGACATTGGTTCAACATACTCCACCAGACCCCTGAGACCTCTGTTTTCTGAAGAGCTATCTCTCTATCGTTCCTCACTGTTAATGTGCTACCTGTTAGCTGTCCCTGTTAAACTGCATGTTCTTTTTCTCTTTTCAGATGCTGCAGTATCCTTTGGAATAAGTGTCTTGACCTTCAGCATAGCTTCAACCTTTTCCAGTGTTATTGCCCAAATTTGATCACCATATACATTATTTTATCATCCAAAATTCATTGAGTGGTTATTACAAATATTGAATAATAGCAGACTAAGAATAGATCTTTCCAGGCCCCACCCTGTACCATCCCTTCAATTCTGGCAGTGAATCAATGACAAATTTTATCTTCCCATAGCTTGCTGATATAATTTGCACCTGGCACTTAGGGTCTAGATATGTTTCAATAGGTTTCTTATGACTGGAAGTGTAATTGAGATGGTGTCAAAATTCTTTCTAATGTTAAGATAAATAACACCTGGCTGCGTGCCTCTCATCCACAATGACCGTTACCCTCTCACTAAAGGAAGCATGACAGCTCATTGGTGACAGATTCCTTTTGGCTGTTATTTGTCTTGTTTGTTTTCTCTGTGTTTTTGAAATGTGTTTGTTTACTTCTTTCAGGATTTTTCTGGGAATTCAAGTTAAACTGAATGATTGATAATTCCCTGTTGTCTTCTTCCTCCCTCTTCCCCCCTTTTCTGAGCATAAGCACTAGGTTTCCCATTTGCAAGTTCTCCATACTTCCCCATAAAGTCTCAAGAGCTTTCTGTCTCCTCAGTCAGTCCTTTAAGTATTGTGGAATAAATCTCAGTATGTTCAGGCCATATGAAAACCCCTGACTTTACAAAGTATGCTTGTTTTGAATGTGTTCATCTTTCCTTAGTAACAAGGATTTTTGTTTTTTGTTTTTGGTTTGGGGTTTTGTTTGTTGTTGGTTTTTGGGGTTTTTTTTCCTATCTGTCCTGTGTGGTATTTTCTCAAGTTTAAACTTCCTCATGCTTGTTTTGTGCCTGCCAGATCACTAAGCTTCTCCACAGAATTTTCAATTTAATTATTCACTCTTCATTCAAAGCAGCAGCATAGACCTGGCAGAGAGAGCTCTTCCTCTACTGCTGAAAATCTCAGTATAAAACACAGTCTGTTTTCTGCCAGTTCTGAACTAGCTCAGACTTTTATACTTTTTATATATGATTTTGTTACCTGACTGGAACTGTGTTTAAAGGGCCAGTGTGATTTTATTTTACTTATGTAGTGCTGGAAATTCAAAATCAGTATTGTGGAAAGATCTGACTGTTCACTAACAGGAGCTGGCAAAGATGACGCGAACTATTACAGTGGAAAACCATCTTAAAGTAATGTCAAAACATACGTCTCGGTTAGGATTTTGTAGTGCTTCAGGGTAGAATGTACTTCACATATTAACAGCTTTTTTCTCTAAAAGCAGGTTGGACAAATATGCCAGGAGTGGTTTATGTATAGTGCCTCTTTTCTTGAGACAGGGAAATAAACTTGATTTCTACATTTCAACCGAGCTTGTCTGTTCCTCTGTCAGAGGCAATTAAGGCACAAGGTTTCTGAGGTGAGGGCAACTTTTCTCAAAATTTCAAGTGCTTTGCTTTGCTGAAACATTGTTTAGAAGCTGAGAAGCTGTGATCTGAACAGGACCACAGGATATTCCAGCTGTTTTTTATTATTCCTTGAGAGGTCAGTGATGAAGTTACTGCTTTTGTGCTTTCTGTCTTGCTGCTGCTTATAGTTGGATGGAAAGCTCAGGAAATTGATGCAAAATCGCCCTGCTCTCTTCTTTCGGTTCCCTCATTAAAAATCCTTTTACTACAATTTCCTCAAAAAGCATTTGTTTGGAGGTATGCTATGGCTGCTGACTATCATGCTGAACAGTGTTGCCTTGCAGTTTATAAGATGTCCTTTTCTATATTCTGCTGATACTCTGCTCTCCTTTATCTTATGGTTTGAATGCGAGTTCTTCAGGATTGAGACCTTACTGTGATTTGTGGATTTGTATAGCCCTTCATGGAATTGAGGTCTTGGTCTGTGAGTGCTGTGGGAGTAAAAACGAATATGTTATTTGTGTCTTGGTATTATTTTGTAGGAAAGGTTGTGCAGGTTAGAATTTAGAGGTATTCATTCTTCAGCCCAGCTTGATCTTGATCTTTTTCACTGATCAAGAATTAGGAAATAAATTAAGCAATTAAAAATAATGGGGTAGGATTAAAACTAAAACAAACCAATCCACATCTTTCTTTCTTACTGAACTAAGGCTTTCTATGATTGGCTAATTTCTAGTTTTAAAATATTGAAATATTAAAGATAAAAAGGGTGACAGGTCATCTCGTTAAGTAATATTAGGTATGTGTATGGTTTATGACCTTGTTAGCATAACGACTGAAGTTACTGGGCTGGTGTAAATCTGCTGAAGGTCTAGCCCAGTACGTTTTTTGCAGGCCTTCATGAAGGTTTTTGCGGACAGTAGCTTCTTGTTTTGGTAAAGAAACACACATTTAAACCAATAGAATGATTAAAAACATGTAATGGTGACTATATTTTCATTAAACAATGGGATTTATTAAATGAATGTATTAAAATTTACAAAAAATCTATATAAAATTCCTTTAAAGTTAAATGGCAGTTGTACTTATCCCCTTGTGTTTCTTCTGTTTACCCCGAGCTGTGAAGTGGGGGAGAATCTGAGCATCATTGGGAATGAAAGGCATCTGACACAGGTTTGCCGAAATACAGTAGCTATGGAGCACCAGCGTTGGGACAGTCCAACTCAAACTTAAATATACGTAGCTGTAAATAAAAGCAACAGATCTGGGCGGGAGCATGTTTGTTATGGGTGGTAAAAGCTTCATGAAGAAATGCAACTAGCCTATTAAACTAGTGCGTATACGTGTTTAAATATTTTTAAGTTTAGTCTTTTACTTTGAGACTAACTTTTACTGTGAGAATAGATGCATTAGACAATTTTAAAAGCTAAATATTAGACTAAGTTGCCTTAATTCACTCACTTGTTATGCTCCTCTGAAGAATCTCTTTATCAGAAGAGAAATACTTCCAGGAACTTCAGAAAAAAGTAAGAAAAACTTAGTGACACCTGGAGGTGGTATTTCACTTCTTTGTAATTTTTATAACTAGGAATCTGAATATCTATTAAAAGCCATATAAATTCAGATGTGAGAACCTTGATGCTTCTGAAAGTCTTGGCTAACTGATTGCAAAATAGATATTTGCTTGCTCCCACAACTCTGGTAAAATGCGCTGCTTGCATTCCTCTGTCCATATATTGTATAATTTCATTGGTTACAATAGTATCCTTAAACACATATTTTTCACTATTCATAATAAATATCTGGGTCTGAGATAAGATTTAAAAAAATGAGAATTCCTGCAAGCGATAATGTAACAAAATCGGAAACATTAAAATATTATCCATTGATGCCCTTGACATAAATTCTCTGAAGGCTGTACAAGTGCCTTTGTATTGTCAGCTTGGTTGCTGAATTAAGTGGCAAATTTTTCCATGACCATTGAGAATGGAAAACAGAATGGTTTTGTACACATAATGGTTCAGAAATAATATGTGACCTATTAACAACATTTTTGATCAGTCTCCTCTGGTTGCTGAGGGCATTGCTAAATGAATGAGTTGATTGTTGAAAGAACGTAGGTGTCAGAAATGTGTGTGTGCTACTTGTACTGTGTCATGTAAATCTCATCTTGTTTTAGTCCAGTTCTTACATCATTAACTTTTAGCCTTACTATTAGATATTAGAGGAAATTGTATTTGTAATTTTCATGAAGGATAGAGGTGTTTACTTGCTTTTGATATGAAATGGCATTTTGTCTGTATTTTAATGGTTTAGTGAACTGTGAATCTTAGTGTTGCAAATTAAAGCAAATTGAAGATCTGTCAGGCAGATATCTCATGTAGAGATCATTTTTATATCTATTTAAATAGCAATGAAGCCATTCTCTTTTTGTATCATGATGCATTTCATAGAAAATTGATATGTGTCTTACAGGCATGCTGTCATACTCTTTCTGATGTTTTCACTCTGGTTAAGTATTGGAATAGTAGAAAATGGAACCTCATCTTAGGGGAATGTGAGGTACTTCATGGTAGCACATCAATCTAACAGACACTTTCCATATTCAAAAAAGCTACTCAAATAAATTAATAATAATGTTTAAATTTTCATTAATAATATATACAGACCTAGGCTATTCCAGTCCATCTGACCTCGATGATGAATTCAGATACATTTAACAATGAACTTTGCCTTATCATGTATCATACTGTAGTGAACAGCAGCTAGAAGACGTCTCATGAAAATTAAAAAGACAAAATAAGTCTTTTAGAAGCTATATTTACCTAAGGCTGCTTAATAGTCTGAGACTTACCCAGCCTTTGCATGGTCTGAGCAGAATGAAGAGTGCTACAGACCCAGATATTTTGATCAGTAAGGGCTGAAGAGATGCAGAACTTTTTCATTCTTTAACAATGTCAAAAAAACCTTCTTTTCTGTCTTTCTTTTGTATGGCTTTGGCTTCTTTGTATGTTTCTTTCTCCCATGAGAATTTTGTTGAAAAGTGTGTGCCTAAAGTTAAGCTCCCCTGAAGTTAGTTTTGTAACATTTGAACTTCCAGATCACCTTGGGGCAGGTTTTCCAAAGTATTTAGGTTATGAAAACTGCAGATGAAAGCATAGTGGGACTTTCAAAACCACTTAAACAGATAAGACACTTAGCTTCCTTTTAAATTAATTAGCTGGATTGAACAAGTTCCCCTTGGCACTTTTAAAAATGTCACTGCTACATAAAAAAATATGATTTTCAAAAGAGGCTGAGCATCCAGTAACTCCATTTAATGTTTATGACTAGTGCAAGTTTTCAGCAGTTCTGAAAACTATATAATATCCCTGAGTCTACGTTCCCAAGTGATCCTGCTTTGTTTTCTTATTTCTTAACAGTTTCTACAATCATTTATTGTTAAAGTTAATCTCAAAGAAGTGGCATCCATAGTGCTATAACCTCAGGGTAGAAAAATAATGACACAAGTGAATATTCTGCACAGGTTTTAGAAGCTGGGTCCTTTGGTATATACATTCAGTGACTGAAAAAACTGATAGAGCTTTAAGACCATTGTTGTAATGTCTTGTACTGGATTTCCTTATTGCATTTATATTATTCAAAATGATAGCTCAAAAATACATTACAGGCAAAGCCTGCTGCAGGTTAGGTATAGGTGGGAATGAACCAGATGACCAGAAGTAACACGACTTTTCAGTCTTTAATTGCTGCATATACAGAAACCCTTAGCATAACTGTTCAAATATAAGAAAAGCAAGCAGGGCTGACTCTGAGGTCTAGTTTCCCCTGCCTCTATTACAGTAGTGTCTAAGCAGCAGTCTGAGGGTTTATGCACATTAGCATTTTGATTTCAAGCAATAGTCTGCTTTTGAAATTAATCTGATTATAATTATTCCCACTTAGCACACTTGCTCATTGTGGAGTAGGTCTCGGACCATGTGAACTGGATTGCTTTTGGCTGAAATGAAAACACAAAATGCTTTCCAAAAGGACATCTGATCTTCTTTAATCATTCCTGAGTGTTCAGGCCACTGAACTGCATCAAAATTAGTTCAATGTAAATTTCCTTCCTGGACTTTAATTTCAAATGCTGACCAACGTGAAATCAAGTCCTCAGAGTCAACACCTTTGTTCCACAGATCAGCTCTTACTGTGCCACATTGCTTGATAATGTAGCTATAATCTGAGTTGTCAAGATGCTTGGGTTCATGGGAGAATCCCATCTTTGCACCCATTTCCAGAGTTAAAAATCTACAATGCCAGAATTTTCTCAGATCTGCAAGTATCTTAAAGGGGATCTCCAATTTTAAACACTGGCCAATGTGTTTTGGGAATGTATCTTCTCTTTCTTGTTAGATAGAAAGTGAAATAAAAAACTCATGAGCAAGAACTCATAACATTTTTGTTCAGAGCTTTTTCAGAAACGTAAGTCAACCTAAATATAACTGTTTTGCCTTAAAAAAAGTCCAGATAAGGCACATGGTAAAACATAACTTTTATACCTTGTAAAATGCACCCATACTAGCCATGCATTCTGGTTATTCTCTACATTGATTTATAACTTTTTTTAATGCTCTGAGTCCATTCTTGTTTGAATCGTTCCATTGCTGACAGCGCTTATACTCGTAATTTAAAAAAAACACCAACCAACCAACCAAACAAAAGAGCAACACCAAAAAAAAAGCCCAAACAAAAGACTCAATCTTGTTTATCCTACAAGTTTTACAACATTCATAACACTGTATTGTTATGCTGGAAATTATACCTTGTGTAGTTTATATATCAGATATACTAGAATGAAAAACATAATATGAATCTTTACCAGTGACCTTCAGAAATAGGGATTTATTATCAGTTGTTGCCACTGGAATGCATAACCTGAGGTTCTCCAATGTATCTCCAACCAGGAAGAGTTTTTAAGCATGTTTTTAGTCAATTAAAACACCATCAAGACAAAAGTATGTGAAATCATAAGTAGCTGTACTATAAAAGGATATTTTTTTTCTTTTAATAATGTAAAAGCTCTTAAAGACACCAAGGAATCCTGTGCAACTATGTAAGCTGTGGATTCACGGTACAGTAAATGTGGCTTTAGGGTGCTTAATGCCAGATAAGAAACACTGTAGCCTCATGGTTTTAAATGCTGATCCGGTATAAACTCGCTTTGCTGGTTCAAATATGTTAAAAAAAATGGACACCTTAGGTTTATCCTGTCAGGCTTTCTGCCAGATTAGATATTGCCTGTCTGTGCCATTCTAAGTTTATGCTGGATCAGGTGTTGTGTACCCTTTGGGTGATTCTGTATTATGTTCTGTAATGTGACAGATATACAGTACTGTTCCTTTTTGACTCATCCTAAACTTATACACGGATCTGGATTAATGACCATGGCCTCCTGTTGCCCTCATCATCATAGTATCTGACTAAATCACAAGCTTTGATGTATTTATTCTCCTAACAACACTGTGAAGGAGAATATGTCTTTGCTATCACACTGATTTCATCATAACGTGTTTTCTCCCTTGTCTTCTGGATGAAACAGTAGGGTTAATGCAGGCTCTGAGAGTTTCAGTCATTAAAACCAGGAGATCGTAAGAGAGGTGAATATTTTCTTAGAATGTCGAGTGCTCTGCTAGGGTTCTATGAAAGCTGTATCATGCAACAGGGTTATTTTATTTCTCTAGTTATCCTATTATTTATAGGAAGCTAATTATTTCCTTTTAGATGGCTACCAGATGCTGCATTTTGCATAATTATCACAGTCCTTGATATAAAATGTGGTTAACTTCTGTAGGTTCAGGACCAATCCAAACCCCACTGAGGTCCTTGAGTGATTGGGGTTTACAGAGCTGATGTATTAGCAAGTTTCTTGTCTCCTTGTTACTGTGTGGTCCCTTGTTTGCCCCTTTGAGTGGCTAATAACAGTAAAGTCCTACACTTTTGTGCAGAAGGGTAGACAGAGGAGATGGGGCTTGGCTGCTTGTTGCTGCTTTATTCACCCTGGCATGGAGCTGTAACCGGTTCTCTGGCTCTCTGAGGAAGGCAAATGAGGCTGGCAATGTTACATTGTGATTTTCTCTCAAATCTGTTGAAAAATGGCTGGAAAAACAAATTGTTAAAGCCAAAATTATCCCCCTTGATAAGCTGTCCTCATTCTGTCCTCCTCCAGAAAGAAGGAAAAACATTCCTGATGAAGTTTTGTTACTGTTGTTTCACTTATAAATAAAGCTTCCAAATGAATCAAAAGTGCTAAGTACTTAATAGGCAAGAACAAGGCAAGTCCTTTGTCCTTGAGTGCTTACCACCTAACAAAGGAAGGAAAGGTGGAGCACGGGAGCTATGCAGAGTGATTCTGACGCCTACAAGCAACGTTTTGCTCCCCACACTGCTCTGGTTCCCTCAGTGTGACCTCTGGCAGAACATGGTTTTACTAAGGGCGGGCTAAGGAGAACTGTAACCAAATTGAGTAATAATCTTAAGCAGAAAATGCTTTAAATCCATGAGTTTCCTTTTCAAATTTTATTTGGAGAATAGATAAGTGAATGAAAAATATGTTTTGTCAATGCACTGCTGTGGAGAAATTGGTATCTCAAAACCAAGATTGCACTGTGTGCATCTGTTCTGTACTACAAGAAGATCCTTGGACTTTTTAAGTCAGGAGGACTGAAGTAGCAGCCATGATGTCTTTTTCCATTATTATTCAGAAAGCAGTATATACTAATTTTTACCTTCTAAAAATGTAAACAGAACACTTTTGCATTTCAAGACTTGGAAGGTGGAAAAGTATTAACTATCCATTGTTCGGAAGAGGTGGCATCATGGATCTCTTTTCTGGCACTCTCTGTTAGGCCAGAGCTGATGCAAAGAGATTTTAATATATGTTTTTACTGTACCAGAAGCTTCTCTGAAACTCACATAGCCTTATCTTGTAATTAAATGTTTGAGAACTACTGGTATTTATATTTGCATACAATTAACTTCTAAAGCACTGTGTACAGGGCTTTTTGCTTTTAAACTAGCCTGGAGTCAATAAATATTTTTACAGATGTCAATTTGGCCAGCAGTAAAGAGGTAAATAGAAACTAATGACACTCATCAAGCCTGTGGCATGAATGATTTATTGGACACAATCATTTAACACTTTTATAAAGTCAATACAAGGGAAAGAAGCAGGTTTCTTATTATGGTAAACTGTATTTGTACTGTCAGCATGTAGTGATTTATGACAAACCTGTGGCCAGGATTAGGATATTATAAATGGGGGAAAAATAGAAGGCTTATTAATTTTTTTATACCCACAGGTAGAAGACATGCAGTGGGCTAATAAGGAACACACTCATCCAGCATCTGTCTGCAGCCTGCCCTGTAAAGCTGGGGAAAGAAAGAAAACCGTGAAGGGAGTACCCTGCTGCTGGCACTGCGAGCGCTGTGAAGGGTACCATTATCAGGTGGATGAGTTCAACTGTGAACTGTGCCCCATTAATAAGAGACCAAATGCCAACCGTACGGATTGCCAGCTTATCCCGATAATCAAACTGGAGTGGCATTCTCCTTGGGCCATTGTGCCCGTCTTCATAGCTATTCTCGGTATAATTGCCACCACCTTCGTGATTGTGACATTTGTCCGGTACAACGACACACCAATAGTCAGGGCATCTGGGCGGGAGCTCAGTTATGTGCTCTTGACTGGGATTTTTCTGTGTTACTCCATTACTTTTTTAATGATTGCATCTCCTGATACAGTGGTCTGCTCATTTCGAAGGATCTTTTTAGGACTTGGCATGTGTTTCAGCTATGCTGCCTTGCTTACCAAAACAAACAGGATTCACAGAATATTTGAACAAGGTAAAAAATCTGTCACAGCTCCCAAATTTATTAGTCCAGCTTCCCAGCTGGTGATCACTTTCAGCCTCATATCCGTGCAGCTTATTGGAGTCTTCATCTGGTTTGCTATTGATCCACCACATACCATTGTAGACTACGGAGAGCAGAGGACACTTGAACCAGAAAATGCCAGGGGAGTTCTCAAATGTGACATTTCAGATCTATCTCTCATTTGTTCCCTTGGATACAGTATTCTCTTGATGGTCACATGCACTGTTTATGCTATTAAAACAAGAGGGGTTCCAGAGACCTTCAACGAAGCAAAACCCATTGGATTTACTATGTACACGACCTGCATAATTTGGTTAGCTTTTATTCCAATCTTTTTTGGTACAGCCCAATCAGCAGAGAAGGTAAGTTATGATAAGTTTACACATCAAATACTAGCCTTTTTCTACTCCCATCTTGCAATACTTATAGCACTACAGTATTTTCACTTACACATTAATAATTCTGAATGATAATTGCAAACAAACTCAGAATTCACAGAAAATAAAATACATGTTTCAAAAGGTAGGTTTCTTATATTTTAACACAAGAACTGAATGTGATTTTTGGTGTGACTGGCATAATAATGTTGACATTTTCTCAATATATCCTTAAACGACTGTTTCTGCTAATGTTTATTATTACCCTTCAGTGATGCTCTAGCCTGCTACATGAAGCACTATAAATCTTTATCATCCACAGATCTGATAGAGATGGTTGCATTTTAAAAGTCTGAGAAGATCAACTTACATTTGTCAAAAATAATGAAGAAGAATACCTGGGCAGAATGGAAAGAATTGCTTTTCTCCCTGGTTGACACATACAACTTAAAAAAACCCAAAACAAAATAAACCCACCTAAAAAAAAGAATAAGAAATAGGAGGAATGAATAAAGTGTATGTGAAATTATATAAAGCATAATACACTAATTGTTGTCTCAAAGCAAAAGAAAACATTTTCTTGATATTTTAATGAGAAATTAAATGTTGCACATTTGGATATCTGTTATTCCTTGTTCAACTGACAAGGATGTTTCATATATCAGTCACGGCTAGCAGTACAAAACATATTGACATTTAACTCTCCTTCTCTCAGTTCTAATGGGAAGGCAGAGGTAAATGTTCACTGTGTGAGATTTTATCCAGCTGGTGGTGGTGAAAATTACAAGTTAGGAAGGAAAGAGCAGTAATACCAGCACCGATCTTCAGAACTGCTAATGTGGGCATTTGGAAAATGTTAAAAATAAGAAATTAGTATCATCAGTTTTTACATGAACTTCCTTTTTCTTCTAGCATGTATTTTAGAAAATATTTTAAAATACACAATTTAATTGGAAAAGTCAGCATGTGTCCACTTATAACTCTGCAAAGTTTGACGTGTCTCTGGTTTAGAGGGCACTCTTGCCTACAGAATTGAAGAACATGTCTGAATAGCTTGATGAAATACTTGCTAATTCAAGCAGAGGAATTGTATAGGGGAGACAGTGTGACAGAAAAACATATTCCTGACTAAAAGTTGAAGTAAGCAGGCTTGGTGAATTGGATCAGGCTTGATTTGCATGGCCTTTTGGATTAAGTCAGAGGAAGTGAGAAGCAAGGTAATCACATACCATAGATAGAGTAAATAAAGATTAAAAAATATCCTGTTTGATACAGGAAAAGATATTTAGGTTAATTTTATTTAAATTCTGTCTTTTTTTTGTATGTGTAGGCTTAAGTCAGAAAAATACCATTATATATAAATGTGTGGTACTTTTTGGTTTAACAGCTTAAGCCAGTTGGTTAGTCTTATGGCAAATACTTACAATAAAAGAAATTTATTTGAGTATTGAAACACAGAATATTACTTGTCTGGCAATTATACAGTGAGTTTTAATTTACATCATTGATTCACCTTAGCTTGTAGTAAAGGATAAACTGGTTTTGACCTCTAAAGACAAGATTAATGAGCTCTTCTTTTGCATATCTTTTATGAAACCCAAGACTGAACAAATTATACTAAATCACACAGCTTCTAATACTAAGTTTCACTTGTTGCCTTTTTTTCTAAATTACTTGTTATTCTTCATCTGATGACTTTCAGGAGGAAAAAAACCAAACAAATTACTATGCTAATAAGTAGCTCTGTAATTTAGATAATTCTTTTCTCAGTGCTTCTACTTTTTGCTGCAAATAAAAACATGTTTCTATACAGAGTCTTACAGATATAATCATAATAGTTCACATATTCATACAATTAAATTGCTTGTCTGATTAAGACAAAAATGTAATATCTTATTGCACACATATATATGTTCTCTGAATAAAATCAAAGTTGCTTGCAGGTTACTCAGTTAACGCATAGCATCAAAAGAAGCATTTTAAAACCAAACTAATACATTATAGATTCTTATTTGAAATTCAGTGTTAAGAATTTTTGTGAGGATTAAAGAAATGAAAGAGAAGATAAACAGACTTTTGTTAGGTGCTTACTCACTTTGCAATTGATTTTAGAATCCTAAAATTTTTTTTTTTTTTTTTTTAATGGCTTGAGTTTGTGCAGAGAGAATGGGGAAATAAGCTGGGTAACTTACAGTACTGTTAAAAAATCAATGTTTCTTTTTTTGAAATGTTGACAGTAATAAAATTTAACATAACACTTATTGTAAGCCAGGTGTACTTCCAGCTAGCAGTTCATTGAGCTACTAGCTTTAGACACACTTCTGTTTGAATAAAGAGTAGTTAAAACTTTATGTTTTGAAGAAATATCGCTCCCTCTCACTGGAAATTGTATTTTAAGAAAGGAGAAGCTTTTCATAATGTTTTCTCATTTTATATTTTTCCAAAAGTAAATATTTCGGGAGCTAAACTCTTTCTAACTTTAATAATTTCCTAGGATTTGTGACCTAATCCTTAGCATAAATTAGGACTTTGTTATTCTGCTGTAGAAGCAGAGTGGAAAAAAAGACATGAACAGGAGTACAACTGAAATGCAGGTTTTGCTTAATCTTCCTCTGCTCCTTTTCCCTCTCTGAGGGAAGCTCCTCACTCTTTGCTTGTTCCTAAAATAGCATGTTTCCCTCCAGCTGGTGAAGATACTCAGTTCAGTGCAGGTCATAGACATTGCTGGGTCCACCCACCAGCTGAACAAGTAATTGTTGCAGTAGCCCCACAAATCTGTTCTTCCCTCCCCAGCCTTCCATGAGCTGGTGCAAGAGGACAAAGGAGTGGTCATACTTCTCCAGTGTGGTTGCATAAACTGCAAAAGGTACCACTAATGAGAAACCAGTTAAATATAGAGATCCTCTTTTCTTTCAAAAGTCACATTGTGGGAACTTATTCCAAAAGTTGTTTCTTAGGAGAAGTTTTCCTGTTCCCACTAGAACAACAAGTGAAAATTATGAAATAAGTTCATTAGCTAATAAATAAGCCACAAATGATGGATTGGTCATTTAAAATATTGTGGACATTTAGAAAGCGTTTTTTCAGTTTAAACCTTTTCTGCCTCTTTCAGTTTAAACTGAATTTCAGAAGCAGAGCAGTTTTGATATTGAAAGAGGATAATTTCACAACTTTGGAAGTGTTCCTGCTTTCTTAAACTGAAAAATATCTGAACAGACTTTCAATGACAGACTTGCATTTAAAAAAAACATTTATCAAAACATATCTGATCAACTTTCGGGCTAACTACTGACTTTCTTAGAAATTAAAATATACCATGGTATAATTATTCATGCATTAGATTAACTAAGAAATCAGAAAGGATTGCTGTTGTCAACCAAGTCAGTTTCTTGTGCAAAAAAAGTTTGAGCTCTGTTCACTTAGATGCTTTTCAGGCCCATTTTGATAATATAAGATCGTAGCATTCTTTGAGGGGTAGTCATCTGCTCCCTTGTTTAGTTGTTTGGCTCCAGAAGTAAATGATTATGGGAAAAAGAAGAAAGGCTTTCAAGTTGTTTTGGGATGAAATGCATCTGTAAAAGTTTGCCGAAACCCTTTTGGACTCAATAGAAATGGTTCCTCTTATGAGGGACTCTTCATTAGGGGCTGTAGTGGTAGGACAAGGGGTAATGGCTTCAAACTTAAACAGGGGAAGTTTAGATTAGATATAAGGAAGAAGTTCTTTACAGTGAGGGTGGTGAGGCACTGGAATGGGTTGCCCAAGGAAGTTGTGAATGCTCCATCACTGGAGGAGTTCAAGGCCAGGTTGGACAGAGCCTTGGGCCACATGGTTTAGTGCGAGGTGTCCCTGCTCATGGCAGGGGGGTTGGAACTAGATGATCTTAAGGTCCTTCCCAACCCTAACTATTCTGTGATTCTATGAGGCCTGCTCATGACATGTAGGTGTGACCTGCCTGCTTAAAGTGTGTGAAAGTTAGGGGGAAAATATCTTTCAGACTGTGCTACCCACTCAACGAAATCTTGCGGAGTGCTGAATACAGCTACTTTTTAAAATTCTAGCCTCTGTTTAGATTTTTTTGTTATTCGACATAGTGTGTACCCAAGCTTCAGCATGTGTTCTTGCTGAATGAAGGACTTTGTGTAAAGCTAATGCATACATAAATTTAAAGATTCATCGTTGTTGTTTTAAGATATGCCTATAGTCTTTAGTTTGTAATTTCATTTCTGTTTACTTTTATGTTAATTAAACCACTAGCATTTTAAGTATGTATGATTTTAATTGTAAGTTTATTAGGAGGTATAAGGAAGAGAGAGAATGCAAACTTCTCTAAGAAAGAAGCAGATTATTTAATAAAATATAAAGCTTTTTTTTCAATTCAGTGAGATGCTCATGTGTGCATCTGAAGGTTGTATACCTTGTTGTTTTCATCATGGTTGCATGTCTGCTCCAATATGAGCATTGAGCTGCTGTACCTAGTTGTGTACATCGAAGAGATGTGCACCTGTCACATAATGGAAAACACCAACGTTTTGCTTGTCTGACATGTTTGCTTCTGGACCTATGATGAATGATGGCTTCTTACCCAAAGACAGGAAGGAGCTGCCAGAAAAATTAAATTTGTCTGTTACGTGCTTCCTGCTCCATCGTGGGGAATATCAGAGAATTGGTAACAAGTATATGAAGAAGGAATGTGTGCTACAGAACTTTAAATAGACCTTTCTTGTTACTTGCTGGTTTCTGTGATAAGTAATCCTAACTGAGAAGCAGAAACAATTTTGTGAAGCACAGATAGCTAAATAACTGCCATCTTCATCTACTTTAGAAAAGAATAATCAGTAATCACAGAGGGCAGTTTGTGAAAGACCACAAATGTTTCACAGAGATATTCCGTTAAAAAAAAAAACAAACCCAAAAGAAACCTTATCTACTGTATTTCTAGAAATCAGATTCACCTCACAAAATTGTTGATCTTTTCTCTCTAATTTGTTCAGTGTCAAAAATCTGGTTGTCTTCAACAAATGCAGTTAAAGAGAAATCTTTCCAGTTGTATTAGATGATCTTTACATAGTACAAAAGAAATTGGTCTTCAGTATTAAGATGCTATAAACTTTCACAATTGTGTTTCATCTGCAAGCATAACTGTGAGATGCGGTGCTCTATGTCATTATTATGCACAGGACAGCATCCAAGTTGCTGATGATCTTGCATAAAAAGAAAAAGTAGATAATGCATCTTACAGTTTAGTCATGCCCTCAACTGCTTCATGCCCTGATGGTCAAGCACTGACAACTGGTACTTAGCTACACTGAATCTGAAAAGGACCACAGACAGTTTAACAGTTCATTAAAAACAAGCATGTTTCTTTTGAACAATTGCAAAACTCTCTGTATGTGAAAAGAATGGACTTGGAAATTCAAGGGGATGCACACAAAATGCTGTGTCATGGGACCTTATTAAGAAATGGTTTGTGACAAATGCAGCTCCTGCATCTTGTTTTGTCAATACAACCCATAATTCTGCATTCAAAATGAAGGGATATGTAGCAATTTTTGGACTCAGATGCCTAATAAAAATCTCATTGTCACAGAAGTTTATGTGCCTACAAGCTCATTCGGGTTTCCATTTCAGACTGAAATCTAGTCTGCTGTGCTACTGACCAATGAATCTTTCAGTAAGCAGCTCCAGTGCTGCCCTGTGGCCTGACAGCACCGCGTTCCATTCAGCCATTGCTTCAAAACGATGAAGTGACTTGCACTTTCTAAATCCTTAGGTTCCTGGGGCATTGGAAGGGTTGTTTTAATTTGGATAAAGCAAAACTAGTGGTAACACGAGCTGTATAGAAAATATCTTCAAGCAAATTTATCACTGAAATATTGAATTGAATATATTTGTAAATATACAGGGAAAGGGATATTTTATTTTTTTTCCCCAGTTAAAAATGATATGATAAACCCACATACTGGGGGAAAAAAATATATCTATAAATATAATAGAAAGTTAATTGCAACTGTCTTTTACACTTTTACCCTTGCTAAGAAAAATAGAAAATCTTTAAATAAAATACTGTTTAGAAATTGGGTTGGAACTCCTCGTGGGATTATCTTGTGAAACTGCTTGTACTCACTAGCTCCTGCCGAGTTGGAAGCAGTACAAAAATAACCTTTTTTGTAGTTTTAACAGTACTTCTACCTTACTGAAAACAAGTATGAAAAAAGAAAATTAAAAAGGCTTTAACTTAGCTTTGAGGGGTTATTCAGCTTCTCATCCTTCTTCTATCCTACTAAAATTATTCCAATTTTGCATAGGTTTCATAACACTATCAAGATTTTGATCTTACAAAGGTCATAAAATGCTGTGGCCTGGTAAATTGCCATGCATAGGCTGAGCCCGAATAACAGTGTGTGTACAAGCTCATCACATACCACATCTTGAACTTGACTCACGATCAATGCCTAATCAAAGCTACATTACCAATTATAGCTCTATTTCCTTTAGACATTTTCAAGGGCAATTTTCAAGGACAGTTAGACAATGTTTCAAGGACAAGGTGACTCAACTAAAGAGTTATGTAAAGCACAGTATGTTGATGTGTATCTCAATCCCTCGTGACCATTTTGATGTTTAAGTATTGCCATAGTTTTGCTGATAATATGTCAATAATTTGGACATCCACTAAAAAACAAGTTCCAGTTCAAAAACTTAATTAGATATAAGCCCATTAAAATTTTAACAGACTTGATAAATACAATAAAAGTCTAAAATTCATATAAGGGAAAGTGAATGTTAAATTCATATCTTATAAAGCCGGAAATAACCAGGAATCAGAAAATGATGGAAGTCTGATTTCACACAAACTCATGAGCTTTATGCTTACTCTTAAAAACCAAAACTGTTATGGGAATCAATCTTTAATTAGATTGTTAACACTGAATATGCATGTGTGTGTGTGCAAATACTTCATTTTACATAACTGTAAGCTCTTGCCTGAAACCACAATAATGAGTTTAGAAGGCCCAGCAGAAGCAATAATTTAAATACTTGTATGACCACCTTCTACAGAGCAAATACTTTAATACAGTCATATACCTCTATTTGTTGAAAGCCTATTTTGCTTTCAGCTTACAGTGAAGCTTCTTAACAAGGGATAAAAAGACAACAGAGATCCATACAAGCTAAGCCAGGAGAGTCAGAATTTAAAAGTAGCAGAATGTTATGCTTTTTCCTAGTAATTTAGCTAAAAATAGGTTAATTATGAACTATCACCATAACTTTAGACATGCATTTTTGATATGTACATACAGTTTGAATTTTTCTCTTCCTAAAGAGGTGCCTTCTAGAATTGAGAGTGATTTCATAATCAGTCAGTTTACCAGAAACTTGACCCTAGTAGAACAGTCAAATGATTGCTTTCATGCTGATTATCAAGGTCGTGTTTACCTGATGTTGTGAAATGTATGGATGGGATTAAAGTGATGTTGTCGGGCTCACTGAAAGAACTGATGACACAGCACCTGCATAAATCTGTTTTTTACAGAAAACATCCACCTTTCTACTACCATACAATAAGAATAGCGGAACAATGAAGGGAAGAAAGACACAGGACTTCATTGTCCTTTCTTTTTAACTCCACTGAACTCAGATGGAAAAACAGCAAGTATTTGCAGGTATTATGAATGCCATTCAAATGGCACAAGTACTGCACAACATTTCCCAATTATAAAGCAACAAGGTCAGAAGGAGACTAGAAAAGAAGCAAGAAACTACTTATAAGACAGTGTTCAATTGCAATGATCTGAAACTGAGGAATGCATGACATTTTGCAAGTGTCTTCTAGTAAGCTAGCACTTGTAATTGAGTGAGGTATAGCAGAAGAGTTCACAGCAGGCAAAGCATCTATCTCCTAATCTAGTCATCAAACAGACACAGGCAAACCAATGTGGCATGATACAGAAATTGGTCCCAAATCCCCAAACTGCTTTTCAGACAGTCTCTGTAAGGGAATTGTTTGCACCATATGTTTTTCTTAGGAGCTGATCTACTGAAATGGTGCTTGAGAAGAAGTCCTACACATACAATGCAAATTATGGTACAGTCTGAAGCAGCTTCCTCCAGAACACATCACCTTCTATCCCTTTGAGCCATCACACTGCATAAAATTTTATTGATCCACGAAGATCACATATCTCCATAAGGCTTCCAGATTTCCAAGTCGGAAATTTCTCTGCTATTCCCAAGCACTATTTGCCTTGCCAATGAGGCTCTTAATTTCTTTGTTTCCAGCCACCACCAAAGCCGTAAACTTTGTCCTTTTCAACCTTCTTTTTTTTTTTCTGTTAATATTCTCCTCTCTTGTTTCCATGCTTGCTTACTTTGTAATTTGTCCAAGATAGAAGAGTCATTCCAACCAGTGCCATTTTTCTTCCATGATATCCAGAATCCTAGTTCTTTCCCATGTGACGTAGACTCTGCACTTACCCCTGTGTCTCTTCCTCCTCTCCCTCACTGACATTGATGTTGGCTTTTTGATACTGATTTTGTTACTTTCACTCTTAAATTTAGTAAAATTTTGCTCTGACTCCTGTATACAAACACTTACTTTCCATCTGACTACATCCAGCATTCTCAATCTATCCAAGTTTTAGTTCCTTTGTTCAGTGCTCTATTTCTGAAAGGTTCACACAAACCCACAATCAAGTGAGTGAGATTTTTGCAATGATGTAAAGAAACCATTATGTCAGTGCCCCAAATGCTGTTAACTCTTGCTTTAATCTTTTCTCTGTATGCATCCCATCTATTTTCCAAGATGCTAGAAGTTTTCTAAAAAGACCTGTGTTAGAATTTTGCACATCTATGTTATTCAAGAATATAACTGGGGAATTTGACACTGTATTTTTCATTTTTTACCTAAAATAAAAGACTAGGATTTATCTTCAGCTGACTATCCTGTAGTTTTGTGTAGTTTTAATAAACAGCCTGCTATGTGTTTAAATTCTCCTGCACACCAGGAAAATGGTATAAAAATACACTGCAGGCAGGTCTGGTTTTCTAAACATCCAAAGCAGGAAAATGCTAAATACATTATGTCCTTAAACATGAATTGCTTTACTGCTACACTAGCAGTTTATAAGCATGAAGGAGGCATAGCTATAGGAAAGATAAATATGTGGTGTGCTTCCTCCTGTCTCCTAGGCAGGGATGGATGTGACAAGCAGATCTCGTTTATGACTGCTTCCTTTTTTGGCCTTTCTGTTTGTACCCATGTAGCTCTGTATGGTACTCAGGTGGGTTTCATGCTAGACTGTAGGCTAGAGGGAAGCACCATCAGTGGGCATTGCTTCAGCTGCACTTGCTTGAGAATGTGGTTCAGAGCCAAGCATTTTAGTGTCCCAGCCAAGTGTTTTAGTATTTGACTATACCCATTTTCTCTCAAGATCACCAGAATATACAAGGAAATAGCAAAACTGCAGTTGAACAGGCCTCTTCTATATGATAAAAGTTAATGTGGTTTCTACACCTGTCTGCGGGAAAAAAGTTCTTTGTATTTCAAACACTGACAGTTGGCTGAAGATCTACTCTGGATAGATTTATTTTTTTTTTAATTGAAACAAAGAGATTTTTAACTGCTGTCAGTTTCATCTCACAGAATGTACTAGTACCTTGCAGAACACTGTTTGACTATAAGCCTAATTAATAATTTCTGTCTCCTATACGACTGAGGTAAAAACTTTTGCAAAATTGTGCTAGACTTTTTATCTACAGAATAAGGGTTAAGCCTGATTTTTAACTGTGTAATCCAAACACTAACACAAGCTCAGTGTGCCTTTTTGGCCATGGATGAACACACATATTCCTCTTCATGTTAAAGTTGTGTACACACTTTTAGTAGAAGACTAGACCCCTATGGTTGCAAAATGAAACCATGGGCATCTCTCCAACACATGCAATGCCTTAGAGTCAATTCAAAGACCTATTTTTACTGCAGTTAGCACTACCATGCTGTTTAAAATGACACAGTATAACCAAGTAACATAGATCTAACCTGTCAGGTTAGCCATCAGTGATGTGTATTAGAGCACCAGTGTGCTTATTTTCTTGGTGTTTTCCTTTTTATTCTAGTTTTTAATCTCTTGTAAACGATATTCTCTTCCTCCTACAAAGCCAGCCACTTGGGTGAAGGATATTTCGCAGAGGCCCCACACTCTATGCGTTATTGACTGCCTGTTGAAATCACTTTCTTAGTACATTCACAATTCATCTCTCTTTCTAATTTTCCTTAACCAAGGCCTCTTTCACTTATTTTGAAGAATCACATGCTCTTTCCTGAAATGGTTTAAAAGTGTACATGTTTTCATATTCAGATGATAACAACTGCATTTTGCTCACAATCGAATTGAAGTGTGTGAATAATACCTGTGTTAAAAAAGAAAGAGAGAAAAAAGGAAAACCTTCTGTTGCTTCCTAGAAACTTGAAGTACCTAGATTTGTCAAAGAACATTAAGGAAACTAGAGTACATGTAATTTTCAAAGATGGGTCTTGTTGTTCTGTTTCTTCTTACACAAGGCACCCGCTGTGACAGACTATTAAAAATCTACTTGTCTACAGTTTCAGATGTCATGTCTGCTTATTTCAGGTGAATAATATCCTAGTAGATAGGATATCTACTAGGACATGTAGGTATTTCACAGAGACAGAACAAATTATGAGGAAATGTTTTAACAAATAGCAGGTTGGTTGTGTTTAGGGAACAGTTCTGGAAAGCAGGCTGGAAAGAAGCTTCAGAAAAGGAGATGGTGGTTTGGACAGGCTAAAAGTCTAACATTTGAATAAGCCCAAGATATTCTGCTTTAAAAACTTCCTGGACTTTTTTTTCCTATGTAATGAGAATGAATGACTAGCTATTGACTGTCACGAGAGGTTTTCTAGTACTGTACACACAGAGAAAGTTTTAGTAATGAATTTCTTTTTTATATGTGTTCTGCTTTGAGTATTCAGATGAAGAGAAACTAGCTGTCAGTAGATGGAAAATTACGTGTGGGAATATTGGATAATGTCATATGGGTCCTTTACTGTGAGAGCAAAATATAATTCCAGGATGCTCTGTAGCAAGGTTATGAAGCTACTATTCTGGTAATACAAGCCAAAGTCCCTCCATTCTCAAGAACAGTTACGAGATAAAGCAATATCTAACAACATTTATGAGGTAAAAGGATGCCACCATCTGTTCTCTCCCTGATATCTCTATTTGATTTAATTTGCCTTTCTTTCAAGTGTCTGAAAAGGAAATATATTATTCAGTGATAAATAAAATATTTATTAATTAAAAATGGTGTACATTATTGACGTTGTTTTTTCTATGAGTGAACCAAAAATAAATGCATTTAGTTCAGTCCAAATCATTTTTTATAAATGATGGCTTGTTTGCCAAACCAGATTAAAAAAATATATCATTGATTTAACTTCACTGTCTTATGCTCTTCCTTCATGGCAGTGCTGTACACAATACTCTGCAGTAGCCTTAGGGGTAACGCAGCCTTCAGCTACAATTACTTGTAAATGGAAACTGATGACTAACATAGAAAAAATGCACAGCTCCTTTCCCAGGAGATAAAGGATATCTCAGGATATCCTCACTGAAATTATCCTTATCCTTGAATCTGTAAATGACATTATAAAGTATGAAAATAGCCTTTTTTATTGGTGACTCCATGCAGAATTCAGTGCAGTCTTCCCCAAATAGCCAAGGCCCATAGCTCTGCCTGGTCGTTGCCTGCATTCCCAAACAGTTAGATACAGATGAATGATCAAACGTCCATATGTACCTGAATATAAAAGTACAGAATGAGTCCTCAGCAGTAGTGAGCTTAGTAGGATTTCTACTGTGGTAGGAATCTTTGTTTCTCCAAGGGTTAAGTGTTTCACTTTTATAATATAGAAAGCACTAGAAAGCAGAGGAGTGAGAAGCTAAACTGAGTGCCAATACCCATCACTGTGGTCTTTTATACATCCACAGAAGTGTAGAGGTAGGTCCTAAAACAACCAATAACATAAGCCTGCACACAGATCTGTCAGAGACCAAGAATCTAATGCTATACAAAAGCAATCAGATGATAAGGATAGCAATACTTAGCATTTGCTAACGCTTGAAACAATTTTGTAAGGGGATAAAATTCCACACTTAAGGGTTTAATACAGTCTCTAATGATTGCTTATGAAGATAAGAACTTCATGAGAGTACATTTCCCTGCAACTAGATCTCTAAAGCACCCCGCTTTGGCCATACTCTAAAGCAGGTTGTTTGACCACATGGCTCACACTTCTAACCTAATCTGGCAACTTCTGAATTCTTAAGCATTTAGAAAACTAAGTATTTTTCATTTGATATCATATTGAAAAAACCCAAACAAAACAACATAGCTATTTGTAGCAGAATTATATAGAACTGGGTGAGGGGGCTTTGTCATCAGTTTTTACTTCTGATTAATTTACCCTTATATGGGAACTCCTGAAAACCTTTTATGATGTTCGGACTTTTGATTTTGTTCCTCAGCTATTTTCTTGCAGCTCTGCTCTATGTGAGAGTCCTGGTCAGTCACTCCATGCAAAAAATAAGATAGTAAAACCAAACACCTGTCAATGAGTTGTCTGTTATGTTTTCACATTTACAAGCACAATATTTATCAAACATTGAGTCTCTGAACAGGCAATGTATAGAAGCTTTCAAATATAAAAATTAATGTTTCCGTAGCACAGAAGCTAGTATTTCATATGTGCTAAAATGCTTAATACATAGTAATTACCTAGGAATTAAAAATAAACAACTGAAATCCTTACATTCATAGCGCTTTAGTGGTCTGAAATGGTGACTTTTAAGAAACCAAACGCTTACTCTGTTACAGAAAAATTCTAATAAATGTCTTAGCTATGTCAATTTTTCAACTTTTGCAAGCCATAAGCATCAACCCTGTATGTAGATTTTGATTGTTATAGAGAACATTACTGTGTTTGACGAATTCTTGCTCAGAGGAAATGGAATGCATTTTACATGAAAGAATTCACATTAAAAAGGATTTCAGGTTTTTCCTCTTTTTGATTATCTGAAGGCATGTGATTCGGTATGACTTCCAGAAGACATGATAATGTCTTTGCATGTCTCTGATATTCTGTATTACTTTTCTATGATAAGTTTTTTGGTAGTTTATCTCACACACAGTTTCAGTCAATCATCTTTTCACATGTATAATCTGCCCCTTTACAATCCAGTTTTTATTAGTAGATCCTTTAAGAATCTATAACTTCCGATAGTCTGTAGCTGTGAGTTATCTTTGACTTTTTAGTATTGACAAGAAAGGAAAATGAAAAATGTATGAAAATGGTGGAAGAACTGTGGTGGCAAAAATTTGAGTATGTTTTGGGAGAACACTAGCAGAATACTTCATTGGCAGAGGAGGATTGTGGAGGTAAATTCACAGTTTTATTACCCATGCATTCAGAAAAGCCTGACTGCTGCAGTCACAGAGTTTTTAAAAAAATGAAAGTCAGGATACTTTTCATGCCCCAAAAGGCACTTGCAGAAAACCCTCACAGGGTGATACTCATAGGAAAAGAAAAACTTCAAATGACTATTAACTTAAAAGGTTTTCCCTGAGAAGAAAGGAGACAGTTGTGATTTTAAAGAACATCGAGATACACAATTGAGACTTTAAAGAGTTTTGTGATAGTATAGCATCACTCTTCTGCTGTAACTTTGAGATTCAAAATGTTCCTGAGATATAGTTTGCCTTTATTGCCTTGTTTAAATTGATTTCAATGTTTGGTTAATTGGAGCAAATCAAAACTTCTATATTCACACTTCCTTCAGTCAGTTAATCAGTGTCACCAAGATCTTTACTCTTTTCCAAGATTATAAATAATAATTTTCAGAATGTTCATGTAGAGCTTTATAATCCTTAAATGAAGGGGCACATGTATTTAGTTTAGTAGTTATGTAGGCATATGTAGTTAGTTTATCCTTGTTTTGTCTGCATTTTATTTTCTTTTTTTTTTTTGAATAGCGGTGAAAATAAAAGTGGACATAGACAGAGTAATTTCTTTTCCGGGGGAGGGAAAGGGGGGAGGGGGTGTGTGATGGTGCATTGTTTCTGGGATCAGTTAGAAAGTATTAACAGCCTAAAACATAAACCCGCAAATAGAACGGGTACATTCCTTTACTGTGGACACAACTGAATACTTCTGTTTCAGTATTTGAGCCTATTTATAAGTGATAAAGATTATCTGATACAATATGATATAAATTAGGGTCTTAAATTTTGGAAGAAGGCCTTAAATCTGTTCTATAGATACAAAATATCTGAATCAACTCTGTCAATAACTTAGGAACAAAGACTTCTCCAAGTATTTGATTGCTATATACATTGTGTTCGTAAAATATGAAAGGTCTTTTCATCCACTTAGAAACTAGATTTTGCTTTTTAAGAATGGAGCGATACAGAGCTATATTAGCATAGACATAACTACGGACAACATTTTAAACTATGGATTCCCTTAGATCTCCTCTGTTCTAAGAAACTCTCTGTTTACACACTCATATAAATAGTATTAAAGGAGTATATTGTTTACTTACAATTGCAGAGGTAAGATTTATTAGCTTCATTATCTGCTAATGGTGCAGCTTGATTTTGCGTGAGGTTATAAGGGTAAAATACATCACACTGTCTTGACCAGCAGTCCAATTTTTTCCAGAAGGCAGTGCACATTATCTGATTTTGAAAGCATTGGTTGAGTTGCATTGACTTCACAACTGGTAGCAAAACTACATCAATTTCCTCATCTCAGCCCTTGTGGTAGCAATACTATATATACCCTTGTAATGGGGAACACTAATCTATATGAGGAAGGCAGAACAGAAAGATGGTCATGACTTCACCTGTGCTTAATTGGAAGGTGGCCATCATGCAACCTGGTGAAAACTGTGTAGTCATGAACATCCATTATTTAAAGAAACAGCATTAAATGCTGCATCTGAAATGCTGTTTCTTGTGGGGGGGCATATGTTGGCAAGTGAGATTACAAAATTATAGTCTATCATGAAAAAAATGTCCTTCAGGGCTGTATGGTTCATGTGTTGCAAGCATCCACAAACAGAATGCTTGCTAAAAAAATCCCCTAATCTGCTGAAATATGTTACATAGGGTAATACTCATGTGGAGAACCAATATGTCTGAAGTAGAATGGTCTGTCTTGGTCCTTGCAGTGGCATTTTCAACTGGTTTGGATGACAGCCTCTGAACTGTTTCTTTGCTGAGTTCACCTCTCCATCAAATGCATGAACTCTTCCCATTATTATCTTGAAGTATGTACAAAGCATCCCCTATCTTTAACTATTTACAAAAGGCTGTCATGCATTTCTGTAGGACATACAAATAGGACCTGCTTGGAGAATCTCTTGTGTTGTCCAAAATCTCTACCTAGATACCTTCTGTAACAATTAGCTAAAATGTATTGTTACTCAGCCCACCGCTTTGCCTCAAGTGAGTCTGTTGTCTTAAATTAGTCCATTGTTTTATCAGCACCAAGTATAGCAAAGCTGATTTTGGCCTGTATAAGAACTGACAACTAAGTGTGCTGCATGTGCACAAAACCACAGCCCTGCCTACTGAGCTACATCATGATTATATGTAAAGTACTAACCTGAACTTCACCCTCATGTAACAATTTAACTTGAATTCCATAGATCTTGCCACACATACTAAATCTTTTCTAACTTTTGGGTTTAGCCGCTTTCTGTGAAAGGCATGTAAATAAGCCGCTGAAAGCAACAATGGAGCAAAGCACTGCAGCTAGTGCTTACATAACGTGTGTTGTGTTGAAAACCTTCAAATTCATTTTTCTGCCCTGTTGGGCCAAGATGAAGCAGCACATATGGTGAGGAAAGCCTCTTGCTGTTGGGAGACCTCTGCATTCCCTCTGCACAGGGAGGAACAATCTAGCCTCATCTCTCACTCTCTTCTGCTAATCTGGCGCAAATCAAATGCAAGAGACAGAGCGTGAATGTGGATAAGTGAGAAGATGCAATTTCCTCTCTCATGTGGGTAAACGCTTCGTAAGTGTCAGGTTTAGAGCTGAGTAAACAGTGAAATAATATATTTATGATTCTGTTTATGCAATTTGACCTGAGATTCAGTAAGCGCTTCTCCCTGTTTTCTTGCATTTCTGTTATATCTACAAAAGCTGTAGTTTGTCTTGGAGCATGTGCATGGAGACTAAATGGGCTTTTAACCTGTCTTTGGTATACCTACTTTATTGTAGATTTTACATTTTCATGGAAGTCCAGGAAGGCTATCAGTGCTATGGATAACAAAAGGAGATTACTGCAAAATATCTGCATTTTTCAAGCAAAATATATGCAACACAACACTAAATGAGGAAAATCAAGGGGTTTGTATGTATGAGCAACAGAAAAATTACTTGTGAAGAGAAAGATTGTATACCACCTCTTTCCTCAGCAATATGGTACAATATGATATGCTCATCTTTTGAGGGCAAATGCCCATGGAAACATCATAGAACCCTGAAACATGCCTTGGACATATCCAAGGAGTGAAAGACAGGAGCTGCCAGTCATCTGGGTGAGCAGCATTCGTAAAGGAAGGTTGAGAATGGTGGCAGAAATAGCAAATAATTGGTAAGAAAATGGCAAGAAAAGGGAACTATGAAATTTACTAATTTTACTAACATTGTATCTGATTTTGATTTCACTCTCTTTTTTGCCTTCGAAAGGGAGAAACATAGCTAATATAAATTCTGGAGTTCATATTTACAGCCAAAAATAAACCTCATACAAAAATAAAAAAAAAATAAAATATTGTTAAGGGGGTGGGAGGAGAGGCTGTGGGAAAGGAAAAGAAATTATTTTTAATGTCCTAAATGTTCCCATAGTTACTGTGTCCTATTATATCCCTCATTCTGAAGTACTCTTAGCCCTCACCTGAATAGTCTGAGGGCACTAATAATTATTTCATTCAGTACTCCTGTTGGGAAAAATTAGGTCATCCAATCAGGGCAGGCAGTGAAGGCAGGATACTGTGCCAGTGATGTAGGCATCCTGTCAGATAATAAAAATTTCAAAATGCTTTCAGAGATAAAGGCAAAAGAGGTTACAAGGTAGGACACAGAGAAATAAAGTGACCTGAACTAAGGATTTATTCTAAAAGGCTCAGCAGGGAGACAGTGGTTAGGATCACTTTAGCTATTAGAAGATTTGTGTCGCTGGTAAATAGCCAGGCTTGCCTTTTCATATTTGTTTTATCATGCACTATGTATTGTTTTGTCTCTTACTGAAGCTCAATAGATGGAGTATGATGGGTTTATTGGCTGTGTTACAGCAATAATATATTTTAGTTAGAGTTGTCATGGGTCACTTCCATCCATGTTACGTCCATCCAGAATACTTCCTCATAGTATTATAACCTGTCACAAACACAATTTACACCATCCACTACTGCATAAAAACAATGGTGTGCTAAATTTGACTGGACTGTTCCTACTCCAGGCCAGATTATTTATACAGTCATAAAGCCAAATACTGAATAAAATAAAAACATACATCTTATTGCACCATGTTTATTCTGTTTGCTATTCATGCCGATTTGCAAAGCCTGAAACAAACATCCCCTTCCATTCAGAATATTACTATTGTAGATGTATGCAATATAGGCCAGATTTACTAACCAGTGATTAAAACAACACCAACGACAACTCAGTTCTTCAGTTTTGTAGGAATGGTAAAATCTTGTCAGAGTAACATAAGGATTGGTAAGGTTCTGCCAGACAGAATAAAGTATGGACAGTATATTCAGTTGTATTTCAAAAGAGCATAGAGTTTACTTAGGACCAGCCGTAGCCACCTTAATTCTACCACAAATTAAAACAAAGAATAGTTTGACATCCAGTATCAGCCAACTTTTATGTAGAAGTGGAGGTCCTACATGGATAGTTAGACAAGAGAGGAACAAGCTGTAGTGTAAACTATAACTTATAGAATGTTGTAAGATATAATCCTTCCACTGCAGAATGAATGCCTGAACATTCTAACATAGGAAAATCTTCAGGTAGAGACTGTTACTTCTTGGAGTCTGTGGTCAAACAGCTAGAAGAAACATTTATGATGAGCTGTTTGTTTCCAATCATATCAAACAGAAGTCTGTAGTCCTGAAGAGTACTTTATTTAATCTTTAGGTACATTTTAGTAAATTAAATACATTACAGATGGAAGTCATTGTCATCTCTCATTTTGATCATTAATAGTAACATTCTTAGGCCATGTCTACAAGGACTTGCCAACAAAGCTAAGAGAATGGAAACTAAAAAAAAACCCCACATCACATGCTGAAGCTGACTAATATAGTTGCATTGGCAAAACCCCAATGTGTGGTTATGCCAATGGAGGAAAGCTAATGTTAGTTTTGCATCTGTCATTCAAGGAGGTGATGTAACTGTGCTGGCACAAGAGGATCTCTTCTTGGCATACATCAAGGGGCTTTGACAGCATGGCCCCAGCAGATTGGCTAGTGGCAGAGGCTTTTTAGTTTAGACAAGAATTAAATTTTGCATTGAAAACTGGGTGATCTGTCAAGATAAAACATTTAATTTGGAATAGCCCAAGAAAGCAGTCAAGGGAATGAACAAAGTTGGCTCTTTAGTCTGGCCACCATTTTGCAGGCTACAGACTTAGTCCAGCACATTGAATCATGTTCACTGAAAGGGAAGCAAATATATAATCTCATTAGTTTAAAAGAACAAAGAATGTTAGTCCCTTTATTAAGATGCATTGGAACCATCACTAACAAATCTAGTGATGGGGGTTTTTTCAGGTTTTTTTTGTTTTTAATGGCAGAAAATCAGTTTTTAGTAACTAGTGATTGTGTGGTCATGTTCCTTTTGGCATGCAACTGCTCTCTGTTATTTTCTTTACAGAATTACAAGTATTATTTACAGCTTAAATGTAGAAAAAAAAAAGAAGGGTCTTTTTAAATTTATTTTTATGAAACGGAAGGAAAACTACCTTTTAGTTCTTTCACTTAGTCGAATTGGTTTTCCTCCAGAGATGGAATGTCCTATTTAATCATTACAGCAGATATGCAACAGCAATCTGAATATAGGGGAATGCAAACCAAAGGGATTTTCTGTTTAAAACATTGGCAACATCTTAAAAATACGCAATCTGTTGAATTCTGGATTGGCTTTGAGCACTGAAAACACAGTACCGAAGAAAAGGCTTTACTTTATATTAATGACATTTATAAAATGCCTTAAGGAATAGAACCTCTGAATTTGTATAAAGTAGTAAAATATACCATATAAAATACAGATTATTAATCGAGCTGACCTGAATGCCATGTACTTCACACCAGTTTCACCATGTTTTATCATTTCACTTTGAATAATAATTTGTTACTCATATAATTATTATTTAGGTAGTTTAATACCCATAATGTGCAAATTGGAGCACATTGAAGCAAATTAAAGCAAATTAAAATATGGTCCCTGTCTCCGTCTTCTTTATTTAGTTCAAGAAGACAGAACAACAAAGGTCAAGATGTCAAGATTATACCACAGAGATAAAAGAAAAAAAAATATTAATAAAATCATTAGATAGTTCAGTAATACTTCTCAATTTTTATTACAGATAATTCAGCAGCACTTCATTATTTCTACTACTATTATAGGACTTGTGATGTAACACTTCCTAATTGTCACTACTAATATTATATGTAGTGGCGACACCTTTTCTTCCCCCATTTTCCTGTAAGTAACTTTGTAGTACTCAATTTTAAAAACAACTTCAAAAACTGAAAAATATTTAGCATTTCTGGGCACATGAAGGAGAGGAAGGTTACTGGGAACAATCAACATGCTTGAGCAACTTGATTGCCTTCTGTGATGGGACATTAGGTTTTGTGGTTGAAGGGAGAGCTCGGGCCATCATTTAGCTGGATTTTAGCAAGGCCTTTGGCACTGTGCCTCACAATTTGGATATTTTGGTACCCAAGTTACAATGTAGTCTCGGTGAGTGTACAACCAGATAGGTAAGAGTCAGTTTGGATGATGAGGCTCAAACGGTCATGGATATAGGTGATACTCTACCTCGAAGCCAGTAACAAGAGCAGGTAGACAAAGAAGAAATTTAAAGTTTATCCAAATTCTCAGTGTTTGTTTCAGGTCTGTGCCATAAATATGTGCTTACAATCTGTAGGTCTGTAGGTTAGAGAAGAACTTCAAAGGCAAATTAGGAATTTGGGGAATAGTTAGCTAAGCCACATTGAAATCACTCTGTGGTTTTCTTGCTGAATCCTGGTGTAAATAAACACCTTGGTAATCAAATTGATGTTGTTGTCCTGGAGGACAGAGATAGATTGTGATATGATACCTATCCAGATACCTGGACTCCTGGCAAGATATTTTCTGCCCATGTTTTGAGATTGTAACTTTCCCATTCCGTCCCTCACCCAGGAAAGCTTACATACAAAGTAAATCAGTCCATGCACTTTAGATGGGAGCTGTAGGACTCTTAACATGTATTGGTTCAGGCGATGAAGCATCAGGACTCCATGCTTTCGTACATAAAATAAGGATATGTGCATCTAGAAGAAATGAGGCAATTTGGGTCACAGTAGATATGGCTGAATTGAACCATGTGGTAGAATGGCAGGACTGGGCTTGAAAATAATATGGTTAGCGTAAAATTATATAACCGATGCTGTGCTTTGTCGTATGACAGGCTGATGTACATGCATATGGGATCATAAAACAGTCCTACCTGTGTCTGAAGGAACAACCGCAAGTATGGGTTGGCACTACTCCCGTGGCACTAATCAGATACACTGATGCAGAACCTTATTCAGATTAAGAATATGCTCCTGCCTCTCTTTCCATGCATGACCCTTATTTGACAGATGAAACTGCTTGCTGGGCGTAAAGATCTGCTGTATCTGATAGGCAGAGTTATTGAGCAAGAAATTACCAGAATTGTAATGAAACTCTCAAAACATGGGTCATAGGGAGGCAAAAGAGCAAGCTAAAGTCATGACACTTCACAAGGCTATGCTACTGAGGTAATTCAGTGTGAGAAATGAAGATGTTTGCCCTAACATACCTTTTTTTCCCTTGGTAAATCTGCACCTGGACAGACTTGTGAAATAGCAATGAGTTTTGACCAGTTCTGCTCTCTAGGAAGAACATAGTGAGTCCATAATAGCAATGTTTATAGAAACTAGATGAGCATTTGCATAGCCAAAAAGAGGCGGTAGTTCCCTTTCTCTTCTGACTTGGCATACTCAGGTCGCTTGAGATGGCAGGTGCACAGACACTGAGGGAAAAGAGCTGAGATTCTGCATACATGCATTAATCTGAGCTCAGGGAAAGACTGCCAAAGTGGAATTCAGAGCATGCAAAGCCACTTAACTAGAAACCAATAAAAACGTTGTTGATAACCAGCAAAATGCATCTGTCTGGGTTTATATAGCAATTGTGTGCCATCAAAGAGATGCATGAAATATCCCTAAGCAAAGTTCTGCTCACTACGTTGCTTGTAGTCTCACAGTTTCTACCAAACCAGTGTATTCTGTTATTTGAAATATTTTTGACATTCCTTGTTTAAATTGGATAATAAAGTGTGTGGAGCAGGGACACGTGTTCTGTGTTGTGTGTTTGTGCACTTCCTAATACAAATTTTTTTATTTTGTTACTGTTCATATTAGACTTTTGCCTAAGATGACAATTTTCAGTATGCACCAGACTACTTTGCGCGTGGTTTGTGGGTCGCCAGCATTTCAACAGTAGTGTGGGTTATATTTACATGTGAAAAATACAAAGGAAAATGTATGTATGTTAGAGTCTCCTCTCTGTATTCCTATTACCTCCAATTGTTTGTAAATGAACTGCTTTTAGGGTGTTTCTTCTCTCCCCGTTTCTGCTCTATCCTTAAACTTTTCCAAGTTGTTGTGTCCACCCATGGAAATCCCGTATGAAGACAGGCTGAGAAAGTTGGGGCTGTTCAGCCTGGAGAAGAGAAGGCTGCGTGGAGACCTCATAGCAGCCTTCCCATATCTGAAGAGGGCCTATAAGGACACTGGGGAGGGACTCTTCTTTAGGGACTGTAGTGATAGGACAAGGGGTAATGGTTCAAGCCTAAACAGGAAGAGTTTAGGTTAGATATAAGGAAGAAGTTCTTTACAGTGGGGGCGGTGAGGCACTGGAGTGGGTTGCCCAAGGAAGTTGTGGATGTTCCATCCCTGTCGGTGTTCAAGGCCAGGTTGGATGGAGTCTTGGGTGACATGGTTTAATGCGAGGTGTCCCTGCCCATGGCAGGGGGGTTGAAACTATATGATCTTAAGGTCCTTCCCAACCCTTACTATTCTATGATTCTATGATCTCTGTTCTCTGCTTCTGTTTTGGATAATCTAGATGATGAGTTTTGGCCTAGACTATAAAGCGGAAAAGGCTCTTTCAAAAGCCTTATTTGAGATTTGTTTTGAAAAATCTTTATTTGAAAGTCCTTTTGAAGTGGACTTTGAAAGGGCTGTGCGTTAGATGCAGCACAGAATGTATCACGTGTAGCATGCAGCATACCTCCTGCACTGCAGCTAGGAACCTGGAGCCTGGTTCTAAAATCCAGTTCAGGTTAGCAGGGGTTACTACCTGCTCCAGAGCTACGTAGGGAATTCACAATGACCTTCTGCGTGAATTATGGACAAAAAAAAATCAGTGACACCAAGGCAAGTAAACACTCAAGTGAAACCTTTAGATATTAGTAGTCACAGGGAGAAAATATTTTTGTAATGTACATAATTTTAAGTTGAGTTTTGACCAGTTATACTACAGTTTAATTAATTTCTTTTTCTAAAAGATCAAAGAGAAAATTAATGAAAAAAATATTTTTATTAGTGTGTATGTTTTGGTCAATTGACCACTTGGAACAATTCAGTATAAATTCATACAAGTCAAGGGAAGAACCATCAGTGATTTATCCTACTGTCATTGAACTTACTCTGACTTAAGGAATGGACTCAGCAAACATTTCTAGATAAGGCTAATACTTGAGTAAAACCATTGTAAGATTTCTGTTCACAAATTGCAATTGAAATGCATGCTAAGGGATGAAGGGACCTGTTTGATTATTTGTTTTTCTTTTTGTCTTTCCATTTTAGCTGCTTCCTTGCTTATTACATTGTTCCCATTAGTATAATATATTGGTTGTGTTTGCACAGCTTTTCCTGCCAACGGCTGCCCTGCAGTTGTATGGCCATTGGGGTAACCAGCTGTTACTTTTTTAAGCCTCCATCATTTTGTATGACAGAGTAACTTAGTTATGGCCTGCTTGAAGATGATAAATAAAATTATCTTCTGAACAAGTGTACTTCACTTAATATTTGTCTCTATCAGGTGCTTGAACTCTGACACTTAAACCATATGCACTAATAAAGACATTTTAAAACTAGACCTAGTTGCAAGTTAATTACTACAGAATTCAAATTTGTTTTACAGTATTTATAGAGCACAGTTGTCTCTCTAGCTCAGGTATAATGCATATTTAAAAGATTTCAGAAAACAGAAACTAAAACGCAGTTAATAGCTTAATAAACCAGTAATTGAGGTTAAGCTTTTCCTATGTTTTGTGAATGTAGAAAACAGATCTTCAGTCAGTATTAGTCATTTTCAAAAGACAGGATTGTAGTACTCTATACATTTCCAATCTGAACAAGAAAAAAAAGATTGCTTTCTACTGAGCAATATATTCAAGTTACAAGAACTTGTCATTCAGCAACAATGGTCTCTCCGTGTTATAGCAAACCATTTTGTTTTTATTTTAAACCTGGAATATGAATTAGATCTAAGACATACTTTTTTATTTTTCCTGGTAACAACTTTCCTTAGGTCTCTGTAAGGCAGTTTTCTTTCTTTCCCTTTTTCATCACTAGACAATTATGCATATGAAAGTGACAATTTTGGGGTTGCCAACTGGCTCCTTGGGTTTTAAGTGTTCCAAAATGTCAGCTCCCATATGCCAGTCTACACAAATTTATTTTGAATAGTTGTCCACCTGCCACATTTGCTAGTTGTTTTACCCTTAGGGTGAATATAATCTGCATTCAAAGTAGATGCCTGAAGACTGAATTAATAATGAATAACCTATATAAAATAATTTTTTCTAAAAATTATGAAAGTTAAAAAATTAAAATATTCTCTAAATTGTGCTGCATCTTATCTAGATGAATAGATCTAAGTTGTGCAAATCAGAGTGCATTTGAACAAAGACAATTTTAATTTTCTAAAAGTATTTGAAAGGAATATGAAAGTGATTTAAAGACTGAACTACAACTCTGGTAGAAAATTTTTGGAAATTTTATAATAAGGAATATTATTTTTTATTAAATAAAATTGGAAATAAGGTTGAAATTCCCCATTGTACAGAATACCCAGCTGTTGGCCAATAAATATGATCTTTTTTTACTAGGAAAAGGCTACAGGTTTTCTATTGGCCTATCAGTGTGGTCTTTCGGGATATGTTTTGGGTTGTGTCCTGAGTTTGTGTTAGCTGTGATAACAATTGTGCAGAAGTAAGGACAGTTAATGGATGGAGGTAGACTGTAGATGGGAACTCAATTTTTAAAAAGAGCAAATAAGCACACAGTGTTAGAAAATGTGTAAAAGTAAGTTCAGCTGGATACAAGGCTAATGAGGAGGGAACACTGGCCGTCAACATCATGCAGCTTCTGCTGGTGAAGGACTTGAGATGCTGCCAATTCAACATAACCTCCCCTTCCCTCTGTTGTTCTTGCAGAGGGCTTAGTCTGTTGTCCTTAGGAACTAGAGGAGCATAGACCGGATGTGTTTCACTGAAGAAAAGGGGTTAATACTCAGAAGTTCATGTATAAGAGCTTTAGCTACATTAACGATATTTTCCTGTAATAATTAAATAATCTGAATAATAAAAGCTGGTATCATTGTAACTGGATTAATCATAATATTTGCTATAGTTTTGGTTAAGCTGTTAAGATTTTAATTAGACTAACAATATTCTTTGCTTGGCATTTTGCCCATAAGAAGATCTGAAGTGTAACACAATATACCTTAAAAATCCTACTTCTGCATTATGTTGAAGTTTCAATTAATTTATAATGTAAGAACTTCTTTTAAATAATCTCCTTCCTCTGGTTTTCCATGCAGTACAGACTTTTTCCAATACAATTATTTAACATTGACTTTTTTTTTTTACTGGTATTTGGAGATTTCTTAGCTTAATTTTACAAATTGTGAGTACCTAGTTTCTTCTTGAGCTTTTGGAGTTCAATACTCCTGAGTATCAGGACTGACATACACATTACAACAAACTCAGAGATTGGCCTTTGGTCAACGACTGAGTACTTTTCACGTTTTTCATCCGCTGGTATCCCCAGGTCCTTCTGTGCAGGTCTGCTCTCAGTTCATGCCCTGGTCATGCTCTATCTAAAATAGTAACTGTACAATGTCAAGAATATTTACAGGCCATGAAGACAGTTGTCACAGTCTTGCTAGGTTTATAATATTAAAATCTCTTAATTTCTCAGCAAAAGCAGTGTGGGTATATCAACATTACATAGTGGGAATCATCCCAAAATGTGGGCAGATTCCTAGGAATGCAGGTATATACACTTTTCACCAAGGCTACAAGCTTTTAATGCTCCTCTTGCATCCAAGTGTTAATGAATGTTCATACTTTCTAAAGCTGGCACACATTTAACTTGAAATCAGTTATTAGATCTTTCCTTTCTCTTAAAGTTTTTGAAAGCAACTGAAAAAGTGCGGATAAAAATAAAGAGGATTCAGTTTCTCAATTTTCTCTGCAATGTTCAGAATTACAGGCTACATTTACTGCTTTAAATAATAACTTAACAAATGTACTTTACTTTCATGTTTATGAGAAGGTTTTGACTTTCTCTCAAAGCTTCATTTTAATTGGTAGTTTGGCAAAGAATGTTTTTAAAAGATTAAAAAATATATATGTTAAGTAGTTTCCCATGTTTTCTTCCTGAACAAATGTTCGAAGAACTTATTCCACGAAGTTTATCTTATATGGCAAGTTACCATGCTATATGAGCAAAACAAGGACTGACTTGAACCTGTAGTCATTTTCTTGAAGAAAAGATGAATTTTCTTCCCAAAGGTCCAGACAGAAAAGTATATTGTGCACTGAAAGCAATAAAAATCTGTAGGTACTATCTTATGGGGAAGAAAGTTCTGAAGAAAAGCACGGATCTTTGTTAGCTGTTGGCACCTTGCCAGCATTGTTACCTCCCTGTTTATACTCTCCTGGTTTCAAATACATTCGCCTGCAGCCAGACTTTTCCATGATAACTTTTGGTGTAGAATCCATTGCATGGCATTTCTTTCACAGTCACAGTGAACACAACTGTAAAACATGTTGTCATCCAGTCAACTATCAAGCACCAATCCATGAAGAGGCAATTGTAGGATATGGCATGTGCATGACATTAAAAGAAGAAAAGGACTGCCTTTTTCTAAGCCACCTAGATTCTGCAGCAGCGGGAGGATGGCTATGAATGATTTCAGTGGGGTTTTGAGACTAAAAAGACTTGTGCTTTTTCCACCGCAAACAGAGAGGCCTGCATCAAAAGCAGCGTGACCAGCAGGTCAAAGGAGGTGATCCTGCCCCTCTACTCTGCTCTCATGGGACCCCACTTGGAGTACTGTGTACAGTTCTGGTGTCCTCAACATAAGAAGGACATGGAGCTGTTGGAGAAAGTCCAGAGGAGGGCCAGGAGGATGATCAGGGTGCTGGAGCACCTCCTGTATGAAGGCAGGCTGAGCAAGTTGGGGCTGTTCAGCCTGGAGAAGAGAAGGCTGCGTGGAGACCTCATAATAGCCTTCCAGTATCTGAAGGGGGCCTACAGGGATTCTGAAGAGGGACTCATCATCAGGGACTGTAGCGATAGGACAAGGGGTAGTGGGTCCAAACTTAAACAGGGGAAGTTCAGGATAGATATTAGGAAAAAATCTTTACTGTGAGTGTGGTGAGGCACTGGAATGGGTTGCCCAAGGAAGTGGTAAATTCTCCATCTCTTGGGAGTGTTCAAGGCCAGATGGGACAAAGCCTTGGGCAACACGGTTTAGTGTGAGGTGTCCCTGCCCATAGCAAGGGGGTTGGAACTAGATGATCTTAAGGTCCTTTTCATCTCCAACCATTCTATGAGTCTATGATTCTATGATTTTGCTGCCTTTCCCAATCTGTGAGATGCCTGTCGATAAATGTCTTTATTTTATGATATATCATTTATCCTCTGGCTATAAATGATCCAGTAAAGGCTTTCAACAGCTGGGAGTGAAGGCGAGAGTAGATGGAGAGAATAAGAGCAAAAAACTCTTGTGGGAAACAAAGCTGGATGCAGTTCTGGCCTTAAAAAATGAAACTGGCTGAAGGAGCTGAGAAGATTCACATAAGAGACGAAGTATTTGGTAACAAGGATAAGGTTAAAATTAAATCATAATTTAATCTTCTGCTCTTTTACGGGCAGTGTGGGACATCTGCACACTGGGCAGTGTGCACATCAAGAGTGGCTATCTATGTATATCTGTCTCAGCAACATGGTTCAGGCTCCAGTTTTTGATACCAAGACTGTTCCTTTAGCCTGCAGAGAAAGGCACTTCTAAAGGGCAAAATGTATAGAATTAGCCAATGAGAGATATTAGACCAACTGCATATTTTTAAATATCCACTTCTCTTTGGAATGAAAGTAGCTGAGTTGGATCTGCACTAGGTACCCCAAAAGCTTGAGATGTGTCAAGATTTCCCTCTGTGATTTATCACTTTGCTACCTGCTGGACTTGTTCATCTTCCATGTTACAACTACTAGCAGTTAGAGAACTTGCACCAAAGTGGAAAACTTGGATTCAATTAGTTCAAGAAATCACAATAGCCATATTTCCCACCTATCCAGGACATACTGCTAAAACCAGATTAGGGAACAGGCTGGATGAGAGGTACCCTCCTTTTGACCTATTAAAACTGAGTAGAAAGGAAAAATAAACAGAATGAGGAAACCAGCAATTCTGTGGAGAACCTGAATATAATCTTCAGTGTGAAAGCAGGGGAGGACTCAAACCAAGGAAGTAATCTGAACAAAAGTTATGACATTACCACTATATTTTTTTCTCTCTACTGAAAGTGGTTGCTTTGTGTTGAACTCAGTGCATGCTGCATGCATGACATTGCCTCTGCAAGCACCAAACTGATGGGACTCTACTGGGGACCTGGGGGCTATTTTATTTCTGAGCAGTGAAGCCTAGCTGAGAGGTAGTCATTCAGCTACCTGCACTGGGACAATTTGGTGTACACATCTGCTTTGGTGCTTTTCAGGTTGCCAAGGAGGCAATTCAGTTTCAAGTACTTCCAAACTGAAGAAGTGATCAGAGTATCTCTGTTTTTCTAAAATATCCTTTTTTTGGTGCCCTGATATTTCCCATTTCAGATTTTAACTTTCAAAGTAGAAAAGAGATATATAGTCCTAGAATCAATGGTAGAAGATAGAAAAAGAAGTTCTGTATCAGTTCTAGTGTGGGGTTAGGGTGGGAGATGGAAAGAGGAAGATATTTAGGCCTCAAGTTTTTCCCATATTATAAAGATACCTTTTTTTCTTGTGTTACCATGATTTTAGTTTCCTGTCTTATATCTTCTGACTGTCAAGAACAAGGAGAATAGATATAGTAGTCTTTGTTGCATCTGTGAAAGGCATTATTGGACAAAAAGTTTGTAGTTCAGAAGGGATTCTAGTGTGAGGAGTGCTGAAATTCATTTCTGTGTAACTATGAATCATTGTGAGAAAGGGACCTTTATTCTCTCTAACTTAGAGTGAGCTACCACTGTGAGACACATGAAAAATTATTCAGACCTCATATCTTATTAAACTGAACTACTTTTGTTGCTCCTTGATTTTTAGAGCAGCTAATTCTGTAAAAGTTACAGGTAGTTATGTAGTGTAATAAAAGTACCCAGAATGCACAGCCATAAAACATCATTGTCCTCTTCTCTAGTATAAAACTAGGTAACAGTCAGACAAATGTCAAACCAAGTGTGCAGCATCCTGTTTGCTAGACTTTCGCTTCATCAGGCTGCAAGAAGGGGGATTCCAAAGATGGGAAAGATTAGATGCAGGGCACATTCCTGTCCGATACACAGACTCTCAGCCTACAAATGGCCATTTAAAAAGTAGGGGCTGTTGCAATAGGATAAGGTGTAATAGTTTTAAGCAAAAAGAGAGGAAGTTCAGACTAGATATAAGGAAGAAGTTTTTTATGATGAGGGTGGTGAAAAAATGGAGCAGGTTACCCAGAGAGGTGGTAGATGTCCCATTCCTGGAAACACTCAAGGTCAGGTTGGATGGGGCTCTGGGCAACCTGATCTAGTTGAAGATGTCCCTGCTCATTGCAGGGGGGTTGGACTAGATGACCTTTAAAAGTCTCTTCCAACCCAAAATATTCTATAATTCTAATAGAAAAAGGAATCGGGCCCAGGCTGTCATTGACAACTCTTCTCCGAGTATGTCATTGCATTAGTGTGTGGAGACAGACTGATGTACACATCATACACAATGTGTATATATATGTTCAAAGCCTTCCTTTCAAAGTCTATCAAGTTTCTCAAAGTCCTTCTTTCTCATTAGGTTAATTAAAGAACAAATAGTAAGGGTGATCCATGAAAAAGAGGATCCATGAGGCCAGAGCTCTCTAAAGACTATATTTCACTATTTGAAAGCTGTTCTCCCAGGAATTTTCCAACCCACTCTCTTTTCATGTTTCAATAATTATAAGGGCTGGTTCAAACCCACAACAACCATTACAAATAAATCTCACTACATATGAACCATAATCTGCAACATGAAACTATCTGTGTGCTGGTCATTTCGGTCAAATCCACAGAAAATACATTAGATGTAATGATATAGCCCAGGCAAAATACCTGCACTAAGTGCATTGAAATCTATGGACTCTCACTATTTCAGTGAATGCATGATCAAATTTAGAGTCAATTCACTTATGAAGCTTACTTGAATGTAAACCTTAAGGCAGACATTTCTCTTTAGCATTTCTAAGAGTTTGGTACTGTGGAACTTCTTATCTCAAAAAAAGTCACTGAGAAGTTTGGAGGTTTGCATTAAAAGTGTTTGTGCATAATGTAGGTCAAGCTCTGCTTTCAGGCACACCACTGTCATTTTGGAGATTGAAAGGAATTTAATTATTTCACTAGTGTGAGAAAAGGCTGTATTGTGTATATTTCCTCATGTATTATCTTGATGTATTATTGAAATGAAAGAAAGTGTTGCTCCTAGTACTTTCCTCAGCACAATAGGAAGACAATCCTGATTGTCTTTTCAGTCTGGTGTTGTCCCTGAAAGCAGGTTCAGCTTATTAAAAATTTTGAAGCACTATCAATCTTTTCTTAAAGAGTATATTGGGCTATCCTTCATTTTATGGTAATATGTGGCAGTTTTCTGTACAATTATACAGATTCTTTGCAAGGTGGTTCAGAGTGAAAGTCCATGCTTTCAAAATACGTTTGTCACATTTCTCACCTAACATTGCTTTAAGTGATAGCACAGTTTATTTGTGATCTCTAAGGAGAAAGCATCAAATGGAAAAACGTTGTAAATTGGAAGACGTAAAAAATTGTTCAACCTTAATAATGACTGCACACCACTTTTTTATATCTCTACTTTTCTGCCAAGGGTCAAGTTACCCAAAGGCACTTAAAACAGATGATTTGAAGCTCACATTGCAGACAGACTTATTATGCCTTATCTCCAGGTTAATGAGGTACCACTGGCCTGTGTTTGAAGTCATGGCTGACAACAGCGTCAGTGAATCCTCTGCCAAGGTGACAAGCAGGTTTTACTTCAGTATCTTTTTCAGTATAATGATGATTACTGAGATTTCCTACTTAGTTTAAGAAAACACATAGAACTGTAAAATAAAATTGACGTCTCATAAAATATCTAATAAAATGTAATTTCCTAAGAAAAATAAATGTTGAGCAGAGCTACAGTTAGTATTTCTAATACACTATCTGAATACTTCTTCAAACAGAAATTTCTCTGTGCTGTTCTTACGGAGTAGTCATTGTAATTTTCTTTTATGGGACTATGGAAGACCAGAGTAACTTTCTTTTTTAGGTGATAACAAAGAATAGACGGGCACACTCAGAAACATCAGATTTTTTCCTTTGTATCTATAGGAGACTGAGGTCCTTTGTGATATGATTTCATGGTTCCCCGATTTTCTGATTTATTAGTTAGGACTGTGACATGTTTACTATGTGCCAAAAAAGCATTGTGACTAGAATTCAACAGCAAGGTGGAAATGTTAAAAACAATGACGTGCACACCCAAAACTCAGGAATATTTAAGCTCCACTTTCTGTGGAGAAACTAATTTTTTTTTCTTTTTTTTTTTTCCTCAACCTCAAAACTCAAGGAGTGTATCAAAGGTTTCATTAGATTCTGCATTATGCCTGCTGCCAGTTGAGCCATGCTGCACACACTACTGAATCACCACGTGGCATATTGTTCTAGGGGGTTCTGTGTATTAAAGTAGATAATACAAGACTAATTCTATTGTCACTTCTCTTTTCCTGTACAGACATATTTGTTTCTTTTCTGAAAATGTGGTTGCTACTGCATCTCAATTACTTTTATGAGAATGAAATTTAATAAATATTTTGTTGTTTCTATTGTTTAGTTTTAACCAACATGAAACAGCCATTCTTGTCTATAATTAAAGGCAACCTAAGTCAAGGGTCTTTCTGATGTATGTACAGAAAAGAAAGAGTGTTATTGGTTCCCTTTCCACCTAGTATTTTAAGTTAATTGCTTTGGTTTTCTTCTTATATTAAGTAAATATAACAATGATTTTTATGTTGTTGTTTCTTTCCTTCCCCAGATGTACATCCAGACAACAACACTTACTGTCTCCATGAGTTTAAGTGCTTCTGTGTCTCTGGGCATGCTCTATATGCCCAAGGTTTATATTATCATTTTTCATCCAGAGCAGAATGTTCAAAAACGGAAGCGGAGCTTCAAGGCTGTAGTGACAGCTGCCACAATGCAAAGCAAACTGACCCAAAAAGGAAATGACAGACCAAATGGAGAGGTCAAAACTGAACTGTGTGAAAGTCTTGAAACCAACAGTAAGTCATCTGTAGACTTTCCCATGGTCAAGAGTGGCAGCACATCGTAATAGATGTACGTTCACAAGAATGCACTTTCTCTAAATAATAAACTTTATTCTTTTTGTTGCTTGTTCTGCATGAGCCCAGAGATGTGTCAGAATTCATGTACTGCTGAATGCAGGAACGCCTAGAGTTGTTTCAAACAAATTTTTCACAGAAGGCTAGTAAAAAGGAAAAACAAAAAAGCACAAGCTGATTTTTGAAAGCCACATATTTTTAAAATTGTCTGGTTTAGCTAGTGCTAATTTGATGTGTTGTGCATTGCTGTGCCAATTGTAGCATATCCTCACAGTTCACAAGGTGTATTTATGGTCATCATTGTACATCCAAAACTCAAAGGCTGTTGAAAAAAAGTATAATGAAAACAGCTAACATAGGCTTTATTTTGCAGTTAGGTATGAAAGTGAAAATAATGCTTTTTGCACTTCCACCTTATATTTGTTGTCTTGTTCATTTATCACAACTCATGATTACTAACACTTCCCAGAACACTTCCCATAACGCTGCCCATCCAGGCCTTTGTTGTAGTCTTATTCATCTTGGTAGAAAATCATGGTAATTCATATACAACTTAATCATTACATGTTCTGATATGTCATGGGTTAGTAATAGAAAAAAATTCTTTCCCATCTCAGAAAAGTTCTTGAATCTTGCCACATCTCTAAATTGCTCTGGTATAGAAGAGGTTATAGCTTCAATTTCACCACATGACATAGAGTCTTATAACCTGGACTTCACATTAGTAACCAAATATGAGTACAGCTGGTAACTTTGCCCCCAGAGCTTAGTAGTAATGGAGAAACCATCACTGCTCCAATATTGGAGTAGTAAAGGTTTCTATTTAAGAGTTAGAGGTTGCATGGGACAGAGAGCAGCTGTACAGTTAAAGACTATTTTCTCAGTCATTTTACTGCAAATGGGGGGGGTGGGGTTAAATTTTTATTTCTTTTTGGTGCTGTTGACAGGAGATTGAATAGTACCATTTTGCTTAAGCACATTGAGACAAGTCAGTACCAAGTTTGCAGAAAAATATTGTACTTACTTCAGGAAAATGTAGCCCCCTGCTGAATTCAATCAGAGTTTGCCAGATTGAAGACTATATAAAAATGGTCCATAAATTTACCATATTATAGTTGTTGATGGATGGAGGATACTGAGTACAAACCTATTCACTTGAAAAATCCTTCAAAATGTGTAAATCTGCTAGACTGGGCTATGGGTTTATACAGCTTCAGATTTTGACATATAACAAAGGAAAAAAAAGATAAAGGCAATGAAATTCTTGTGGATCAAATAATAGCAGGCAAGTAAACTAAAATAACTAAATAATTTCTCAAATCTTCAGAAAGAAGATTTCTTTCAAAAGAAAATTCAGAAGGGAAGGAGAGGTGGATTTTGCCGAGTTTGCAAAATTGTAAACTTCTGAGGAAAGGTCAAAGGAGGCATTCCACAGTAGAGTGAGAAAGAGTGTTAATAAGAAAGTCTTGGGTATCTGATGTTTATCTGCTGAACCTAATTAAGAAATGCTGTGTTTGGTATTCCTTAAAGTATGATTATACATAATTCATGGAAACAGCTGCTATTGGAAGCAAGTCTGCTTCTCTAGTAGTGTGATGTATGCAGGGTAATGCTTATTTACTGTTCTCTAAACCCGATTTTAACAATAGCACATCTATATAACTCTGAGCTCACTAGGAGTATATCCTGACTAGGCTTTGATCCAGGCATCATAATGCTTCATAGGCAAAAATCAGAGTCATTTGCACTCCAGAGAGCTGTCTCTGGGTAATTGAGCTCTTGGCCTCAAGATGGGTTTCTCACTTCTCCAGAATTGTTCTGTATCATTTGGATTTGATCAGGTTGCCTCTTTCCTGCCAAAATAGTTATTGTCAAAACTTTTGGAGGTTCCTGTGAATTATCAGTGCACAATGCCACATAAGTCCTTTTTACTAGGTCAGTAGTAACAACCTCTTGACATTGCAAAATTTCTTATTGTGCTGAATCCATGTGGGGTAGATCTTTCTTTTCAGTGATAGTATATGAAGCTTTATATATGATTGCAAAAATCAGGCTATTTCTAGTATACCAGAAGTGGGTATAAAGTGTTTCCCACCATTTTCCAAGCACAAATACTGGTAGTGATACTAATGCTCATAACTAGGTAAGAAATAAGATGAGACAGCTCATCAAGGTAATTCCTTTTGTTTCCCATCCAGAGACAACTTGGGTTTGTCTAATTTGTCCTGTTCCATGTAACAGACTTTATTCCATGTTGTTCCCCACATGAATATAGTCATGGGAGGGTTGTGGGGGGGTGTTCATGGAAATACATTCATATTCAGTGGAAAACAAATCATATGTGAGAAACAGGATGAAAAAAAATATCCAGATGAAATTACAGAAGCCATAACAATGACAAATACTTCAAATGCATATAGGTCAGATCACAATAATCATTCTAAATAGCTTTAGATACTCTTTTATTTTATTCTTTTTCTTTTTGTCTCATTTCAAAAGCAATGTACTAACTGGAGCTAGAAAAGAGTGTTCATTCCCAGAAATATTGAGCCAAGTCTGTTACTTTTTCTGGCCATCTATGCTTGCCAAATGTGGCTCATGTTAGTGCTATGAAATGCTAACAGTCTTAAAGAGCAGGACACCAGCTGCTGAAGCTTTCAGATCCCCCAACAGGAATTGTAGGCTTATTACAGTGAACAATAAATACACTTGCAATATTTACCAAGTAAAAAAACATTGTTTGGAGATAAGATCAGGTTTTAACTGCTATCTACTCTGGCTTCCTGTGCTGTCATTTTTTAAAGTAACAACACTCAGAACTCAGTAGGATATTTTTTGTTTCTTGACCAATCCTAGATTAAGTCTGTCAAAACTATTAAGTCTCAGATATACTATGATGTTACAGCACATTAACAAATTATTCTAAACCAGCTGAGGTGTAGTAACTACTTATTTTTGTATTTTGAGCTTCTTGCAAGTGTCCTCACATAATTGATCTTACTGAATTGTGATAAATCTGATATGTTACATCGCTATGGGCTAAAATCATACGCATGCAAATCATGGAACTCAGCTGATACAGGGTATCAGCTTAACCTGATCATGTAGCTGAGCCTATTTTCTGGGCAAGGATAAAAATATGCTCTGCTCCTTCTGTTTGCAGATGTGCATATATCTGTTATTTCTTAGCTGGGAACTAAATAACTTTATGCTCTAAGGAACATGGTGCCATTTCAGCAGTCCTGCATTATTTTCAGAAGGAACTTAACTGGCCAAAGGAAAGATAGAATCTTCTCAGAAATGCAGCTGTGGGAGCACAGGAAAGTTCAGATGGGAGGAGTACATCCCATCTGAAAGATCTGAAAGATGTAAATGAGGCTATATTTGCCTCAAGTGTCCCAGTACATGCAAATAAAGCTGTTTCATGTTGGTGCTCGAATACTATAATAGATAATGTGAAAAACTTGATGTGCCAAAAACAATCCTTTCGTTAGTCAGCTTTTCCAGACGCAAAGTACTGGAGATACCTGTGCAAGCGGGTGTAAAAAATATTACATTTTGCAGCTTCCTTTCGGTTATTCATTTTTATATATACATTCCTCAGTAACAAATATTATAGTGATATGTAAATTATAATGGTCTGGCCATGTTGTGTCTTACAAAATGTCAAATGCAGTATTAGAATCAAATTGCCCCATAACACGAAGAAAACATTAAGAGAAACCAAGCAGCAAACTTAGTTATTTATACTACATGCTATCATTTTGCAGCAATTTTAGTGATCTTTGATTTAGTTTAGTCTTTGGTGTAGGAGAGAGAAACTGTCATTTCTTGATTTCTGTAGTATGTTCTTCTCAAATCGTTGGGCTGGATTTAGGAGTTAGCATGAAGAATCCTTTTCCTGCCTATCTATCTATCTATCTCAGCTGTTCCCACCAGATTCTATATAGAAAAAGGAAATTAAAGGAAGGAAAGAAGGTATGGGAATAGAATTAAGATCTTGGAATCTATAGACCAGATAACTTTTGTGCCATCACATTTTTTTCATCCTGCCAGCTGCAGTCTAAGCTGCCATAAGCAGAACATGTCTGTAGCAGACGGACTTTATAGTTGGGAAGCCAAATTCCTTTTTATGCAGTGTGACATAGACCTTATTATAGATACAAAAATGTGACTTATTCCCCAGCAGTCTGATTTGCCATATACCCAACTGATTTAAAATTAGAGAGCTGTGAAACCTAATATCACCACTTCCCTCTTCTCACCACTACATTAACACAACAATGGAAACTTGGACCATATTTTTTACAGCAAAGGGATAAGATATAAGGGCTAGAAGGTGACACAAAATTTCACATAAGATTCACAGTTAGTCACTTTTACAATAGTAAAGGTGTTTGTTTAATTTTTTCAACATATTGCCTCATTCTGAACAGGGTTATCAGCTTTGTTCAAAGGAAAATATGATCAGCTGACCATCAGCATAAGGAGACCATAATAGCATGGCAGCTCTAAAATACAGCCCAGGCTTTCATAAGCATTTCTTCTGGGTCACTTCTTTTATGTAGATGCTTTGTGTCTGAATGCTCTCCAAAGAATATGCGCTGTAGGCACTAGCTATCCATTTTTTGCTAATTTGAAGAAATGTTTCCCTGTTAGGCTTTGCTCCTTTCAAAGAGCATAAGCCTCCTTCTGGATGGACAACCCCCCACTATCTTCAAAGTTTTCTTTACCCAGAAGAAAGAGAAAAATCCAAGCTTCAAATTGAAAAATATCTACAGAGAAATCAGCCAAAATAATACCAGACAAATAATATGCTGAAATTCTGTTATGGGTATACTAAAACCACACATCATTGTTCCTCTCTGTTGACCTCTGCTTCCCCCAGCCATAAACAAAATAAGTTATCAACAAGAACACAGAACTTGAGATCCAATTTACTCACTGCTTACGTGCATGCTTGAACTTTCTTACCTTATTCCATGAACATGGGCCATATTATTAGGAAATATAGTGGGATGCTGTGCGAACTCAAATGCTAAATATGGGGTTTTTTTTCCTCCTCTCTTGATTCTAAAAATCCTGAACTTTGTTTTTTGTTGTTGTTTGTTTTTGGTTTTTTGATTTACAGCCTCCTCTACCAAGACAACTTATGTCAGTTACAGCAATCAGGCAAACTGAGCAGGGATGAAATTCACTGGAAGACCTGCAGGATGGAATCTTGCAAACATAGACTTAACCACCACCAAAATTCAGTCTTGGAAATATCAGTAGACTACATTGAAATCAATAGTCAGTCTCCTACAGGCCAAGGATTAAACAAGAGGCAAAAGGCAAAAAGAGACAGGGGAAGGAAAGTCCAGTTTTATAACATAGAGACAGAGTGTCAAGCTTCTGAACTGTTCACTCACAAAAGGAAGCAAATCACAAAAGGAAAACAAATGTTAGCTTATGAAAAAAAATACTGTTGAAATAAATCATGTCTGATGTTATATTTGTAAGTACTTTTTTGTGATTGTGACAATTTCCTTTCCTGTCCGACATGGTTCAACTCGTAAAAGAAGATGAGTTTGTTTCTTGTGACAGCTGACTGAATTAAGTCCTGGGTTATGCTAAAATAAATGCAATGGTCAACGCATGCTAATTTTTATACAAAATAATTTATTTATAATAATAAAGGAATGTTTTGCAAATGTTGAGACTTGTTTTGTTGCAGTTTTAAGGAAAAAAATTCCTTACACTGTTGTCTATTGTTTGTTTAGAATGTGCAGTAAAGGTGAGTGTTCAAATAAAATAATAATCATGACATCAGAAGAATGCAGTGTAAACTCTAAGCATGTGTGTGTGTGTATGTGTGCACATGTGCGTGTATGTACGTGCATGCCTGCATGCATGTGTGTGTGTGTACTATGCAGTGTGTGAATTTATTTGTTCAAAGCTTTGTGACTATTTTTTCTAATGGAAGGATTTTTTTCTCCCTTTTCACCCTCAAAGTAAGCACATTTTATATGTTTGTAAAGTGAAGGAGTCCTGATGGTAATTATTTTGTATGCTTGTACTATATTTTTGAACCTCCACTAATAATTTTGATCCTTTTCATTTCTGGAACTTACAGCTTGTAAGACTTTATGACAGCTGGACTGGATTAAGCTGAAAGTCTATTCAGCCTAGTATCCTGTCTCTGACAGGGGAATGTAGCAGATGCTTATCTCAATAAAGGTGACTTTGAAATAACAGGAGACAAATCAGTGGAAATTTAGAAAGCAGTAACCTAGTGGATATATGTACTATTGCCTTCGAAACACAAAAATCAAAGAAATAAATGTCCATCTACAATCTTCACATCTTCTAACTCCCATGTCAAATGATTGTGTGTGTGTTAGAAATGATTATGCAAAGAGAGAGAGAAAATCATGTAGACATCTATCATGCTAATAAACGCCTCCAAAGTAGTTTAAAAGAGTTAGGGGCTTTCCACTTTGTTACTATACCTGTGATGTTCTTTAAGACTGTTTTGTCCCATACACTACTTACCATTCATCGAGTCAATGAGGCTTCAAAATCAGTTGGTTATTAAATGTTATGTCTCCTGAATTAGCCTTACAGCTCCTTCGTTAAAGGAGCTGTATTTTTACAACATATCTTAATGAAGCTGTGGTGTGTTACATGAATGAAAGTTGAAGTATCTGAAACTGAATCTCTTTCTGTTACAATGTCAATATTTAAACTCCAGCATAGTCATCAAACTGCATGACAATGCATTTCTTTTTTCAAAATATTTCAAAATGTAGGGGTTTTTCCCCAGCATTTAAATGCCTGAATTATTAACTGATGATTGCTTTGGTATAGCGTAGTATTGTGTGTTTGTACATGTGATATATTGTGTGAAAGTTCCTTTTTCGACTATGCCACAAGCACATCAATCCCATACCTATAAACCAGTATATACTAAATCTAAGCATATGAGCAAAGCAAAAAAAAAAAAAAAAAAGTTGTTTTAGTTCAGTCTTGTTACCTAATATCTCATCAAATTGAAGTATTTTTGTGAAAATGGTTTGATTAGATCAATGTTTTAACAACACAAACTTCCATATATAGAACGTATTTCCTAAAAGAGAAAGAGGAAGAATCTGTTTTATTTGAAAACCAATGTTTTGGCACAGTTTCTTTTAAGAAACCTTTGAAAAGTTCCACTTTCAATCCACAAAAAAAAAAAAAAAAAAAGTTTCAAATATTTTGTCTGCAATATCTGTATATAGCAATATAAGCATAAATGTATGCATTTGAAAAAGCAGTACATTGGAATTTCCTATAAAACACATTTCACATACACATAAACATATTTTATATGCACATAGAGATTAGTATATGATATATTAATATCTTCCAGTTTCACAGTAGTCCAAAGAAAATGTTACTCTGAACAGATTTACTGACATGAATTTACATGTTTTCGGGTTGAACAGTAGGGTAAAAATGGAATGCAAATTATTCTATGCATTTTCTATGTCATTCTGTTTGAAACATGAAGTATATTAAGCCTAAGAGTCTCACTGGTATTAATGTAACTCATCAGATAAATGAGAACACAGTACGAATTACAGTATGAACTAGGCATCTTCAAAATACAACAGAACAGTACTGGTGTACGGGTATCACTTCTATAGAGTAGTTACGTGTAGTTTATATATTTACATAGACTGGTGCATCTATATCTATCTCCTGTGATCAGAAGAACATTCTTCTTTTGTATGCCTCTAGAGCTATGAAAGAACAACACATTTTATTTCTGAATGAGATGTTGGCTTTGTTGTCTTTGGCTTAGGAGATAGCACAGACAGCAGTTCCAAAGACATTTTTTTCTAGCAACCTGATTTGTAAGTTCTGCTTCCAGGACTGTGTCTTCAGGTGACTTTGAGTCCCATTTGTGCAACAGATGATTGTGCATCAGCCCTGCAAGTCCTCATTTCTATGTTAGGTGATGTAAATATTGCGATGCTACCTGACCTCTACTTGGGGGATTATTGGCTAAGAGACTGCACTCCACAGCCTCTAACCAAGACTGGTGTACGTTTTTCAGCACTGTCATTGAACACAAAGAGTTCAGATGAAGGAATTAAATATTCTTCAATGATTGATTCTAACTAGGTTGAGTAGTCTTTTTTTTTTTTTTTTTTCAGTTTACTGGGTCTTTGTCTTCAGTTTAGCTATTATAATAAAAGGCAACCTCTTAGGGAAAGAACTACTATAAAGAACCAGAGAATCATATAATACCAAGCAAGAAAAAATTGCTATAATTTTGCAACATAAGTATGAAAAAGAATGAACATCAGAAAAATTTCTTTCACTGTTCTTTATTTTATTACAAGGTCCATTTTTATGAGAAGATTGGGGAAATTCAGAAAGCAATAAGAAGAGAAATCCCCACAGAGTCTGTTGTTATTGTGCCTTTGAATACTCATACAGCTGCTGCATTTTTCTTCTCTCTCTCTCTCTGAAATAGTCATCACTTAATTTTACTATACAGAAAACTCACCGGGTTTTTTGGTTTGGTTTGGTTTTGTTTTAACTACCTCTGTTTCTATCTTATTCTGCTCTTCATCTTCTAGCATTGACATTCATGAAGCTACAGTTAAACCATTATCAACATTTCCATTATGAATTATTTTATCTAAAACAGACACAAAGATTGTCCAGGTTTTGACATATATTGTCTTAGTGCACATGCAAAAGAATGTAAATGGAATAATAGATTTATTTAGGTAAGTTCAAATGAAAAACTTAAAACCAAAATAAAGTCCTGAGGCAGATGTAATAAGAAGGCGGTAACAACTTAAAAACTGAGAGTTGGCCAATGATAATAATACAGTATGCTCTATCTATGTACAGTACAGTTAGAAAAAATAAAGAAAAAAGTGTAGGGAAGAGCTATACAAAAATCTAAATGTTCAGTATCCATTTTCACATACGTTTTCACTCTCTTCCCTTCAAAGAATATTTTGAGGGTCCATGGCCCTACTGTAAAAACCATTTAAGTTAATTAAGGTCTTTCCTTTAATACAGCAAGTTTGAGATCAGGCATCAGAAAATTTATCATTAACTTTCACTATAGCTTTTTTAAACTATTAGCTTTTGAATAAATGGCTGTCACTGAAAGCTACATTGCTTATGTGTAAATTTTAAACTGTATTTTAATTGCTAATTATAATCCTTAAAATGCTTTATGCACACAAGTGCCTCTGGTGTATAAAGCATTCACATGATTATAAAAAAATCTTTGCAAATTAGGGTTTATGAATTAGATGGTGTTATGCGACTGCTAAGCTAGATCTGTTGGCCTGACTTTGAGACATAGGGCACTGTTAAATCACCTAGTCTTCTCTGGTATCTGAAAGCATCCAGCAACTAGAGCTCCAGAGGGTCATTTTAACCTGATCAACTAAATCAATCTTGTTGACGGAAAAATAACCAAGTAGTGAAATCATTAGAGGAATATAAGCCATGATAGGTAACTCTCTTTAGGACCGATTGAAGTTAAACACCTTGGTACCTAAAAGAATTTAGACCTCAGACCTTTCAATTTATAAAGAAGGAATGAGTGAAGGTCTTGATTTGACCTGCAAATTTAGTTCTCCAAACTTTCATTGCCTTACTTCACAAATGTGAGCAGTTCATTGTAAAAAAATTAATAAACATACAAATCGAAGCCTGGGTTGGTGCCTCAAGCTTGCAGGCAGGTGACAGGGTGAGATTCCCTGTCAATGGCAGCGTCTTCTAATAGAGAAGTTGTCACAACATATAAATCTAGTGCATATTACCTTTAGTATACTTGGGCAAGATTTATTCTCTCCTATCAAACACGCACTTCCAGAGACCCCAAAGATATACTGTGTGCTAAAGATTTGATCCAAAGCCAAGTGAAGTTCACAGGAGTCTTTTAGTAGACTTAGAACCACCCAGAGGGACTGGATGATTCTGCTTATTTATAGTCCACACTGTAACCTGAAACCACACAATGACTTATAAATCAGATGGGCAATACACAGTGTCAAAATACATTCCAATCTAATTTTTATCCAGAAGAAAATACCATGGTTATGAATGAGGTCCCAGTGGCAAGACCAAAAGGGGCATGTCAAAAGCACAGTAACTGAAATATTATATTCATGAATGCCTACAGGGTACGGCTTATGCATCTGAGACAGTATCTAAAAATGTGATTATCCAATATTTGTTAAACAAGAAGTTTGTCTCAAATATTTTCATTCCACTCAGATTTCACAGTAATTCAGTAGCTGAGACCTTGAAGTTTAATAACTAAACTTTAGTGTAGGTACAGTAAATTTTTTTTCCCTCTAAAATTATAAAAAGTCTTTATTGTATAACTTTAGGGTTTAGTTCCAATCATGGAGGAGCAGATAACAGTTTTAAAATTGCTATTACTGGACATTTATGTATGAGTATGCTGAAGCAACTCTATCAGGGCATACAACTTTGTTTTACTGCGGTCAGAAATAAGTCTGTAATGTTGTTTTGTGACTGCAGGATAGATGCAATGAGACCTGAATGACTCTATATATCAGGTCAATGAACCAGAAATTAAACAGGATTTATAGACAGTATTTTAACTGTTCCATGGAAAGGCTAATGAGCCACTTGGTCAAAAATCCCCTTTTCAAGAAATGCCTAAATAGCAATTTCCACGGCAGGGTTTTTAACTAATAGTACTAGCTCTCTTCCAATGAATAGATAATTTTTATTACTAACCAAGGAAATAAATGAAGGAAATCATTCCTAACATGTCCAGTTTGTAAATGTATTGTATTGTAATACAACTTATTCATTTATGCTTCTACTTAAAGGCAGAATGTGAAAGCAGAAGCCATAGCATGGTGGATGCATTAAAACAAAAATGTCTGTCTTGCAGCATTCCTTTTTAATGCTTTGGTATGAAAACGTACATGAACAAGCCAGCATATTTCCCCATCACATCAGGCATTAAAAAATACGATTTCTCATCACTATGCTTTCAAATATCTTATGTGCCTTGTCATATAATTAAGAAATTATATATGGATCTACATATTCTTGTTAAATTTAAAGAGCAAAATTCAGTGACCAAAGAGGTAAGCATTACTTTTCCCAGTTTCAAGGCTATCTAATCTAATAGCATCTTTAGCACTTGTGGTACTACATTTGTTTGCATCCAGAAAACATCATTTCATGTTTTACGTGCATGTTTCATTTGCTGTAGATTTGCACCTAATTTGTGAATTAGATCCCACAATTTAAATCTGAAATGGTCTTTTTCTTAGCAAGAAGTAATTCCTTTCTGACTTTCTCCTAAATTTGCAGTAGGTAATAGGAGAGCAATGTATATATCTGTCACTAATCTTTATGTTTCATGGGAAAGTAAATTACTGTGATTAATGGGATACAGCAAATACAAGAAGGAACAGATCTTATCTGTCATCAGCATTCTATACTTCTGAATATACGTAAGTCATACTATCTCCTTTTAGCTTCTTACTTGGCTTAAATTTACCAGTAAGATCATGAGAACTGCAATATACAATTGGTGAAAATAATCTGTTGCATCTGTGCAGTGAAAGCAAGCTGTCTGATGTGAAAGACATATTTATCTAGAAATATTTTGGTTACGATAACTTAAAGGAAATTAGAAACCTTAATAATGAGTCCATTAAATTTTTTTATCAGGAAATTAACTAAAAATCAGGAGTGTGTTAAAATTGTTTCAGTGAAAGTCTTAAGAAGATTTTCAAAGTATTTCTATGAAAGGTCACTGTAGAATTCTTTGTACATTTCATGAATGTTGATAGCTCTGTAAATTCTTCCATCATGCTGGAACACTAAACTAATGGAGAGCAATAATTTTTCTCGTTTGGCATTATAGTATGACAGCAGGTGCTTAGCTCTCAGGAACTTACTTACAATTTTCAATGGTACAGCAGCAGGGAAAAGAAGAGAAAACAGAAGTGTCTCCCAGAGCTAAAATGATGTTTGAGATGCAGTACGAAGAACAATATCCTGAATGGCAGAGAAAGGTTGTGTTTGTGTTACACAAATGACTTGTGTCTCAGTAGAAGAAGAGCAATATGACATGCAGAGGAGTATGGACATGAAATTAAAAGAAAAGTATAGTGACAGAACCACAGTACCTAAAACCCTAGTGAAAGCAGCACAAATGTTGGAAACACATTGTTGAACTGTCTCAGCTCCAAAGAGGCCATGCAGACCTCTGTCGAGGGCACATGCCATCCTCAGGGTGGGTGTTAATCTTACATTCTCCACAGAACTGCAGTGAGCAAACGTGACAAAATAATCAATGGGAGCCATCAGAGCTAATGTTGGATGAGACGGCAAATAAGAATATACACTATTTTTCCTTTGAAATTCAAGAAAATGTTATGATGGTGTCCAAATAATACACCCAACTTCTGCAAAGACCTGCAGATACAAATATATTCACAATCTGTAGGCTGGGATTAAAGGATGCAACATACCCTGCAATATAGCACCTGACTTTCTGCAAATGAATTAGCTCATTCTTTTTTGTCAATGACTAATTTGGTGCTAGGATTTCAGAAGATCTCTGGAGCTTTCCTGGCTCATTATAACCTAGTCTGAAAAAGAATTGGAAATTATTTTCCAAAATAAAGGGGAAGTTTACCTGTAAAATTGAAACTTTCTCACCTAAAATTTTTCTTTATAACAGAGTGAAAGTGTTTAAAGCAGGTAAAACAACTCCGCAAAACATTCCTGGTCAGAGAGATGACTGATTGCTTTCTTCTGAGGAACTGAAGAATCATATCTAGACAGATTCCACAGGGTGCTGCTGCAAGTCTTCCTCAGTGGCTTATTGTTTTCTTTTGAAAATCAAGACAGCTGGATTAGTCTTTCAATGCTACCCATATTCCCTTTTTATTTTTTTTAGGATCAAAGATAGAGAGTGCACAGGTGAATATGTGTATTGGAGATGTATATGATACATTGAACTGCCAAACTGTTGGGGACTTGCCTGTTACAAGAGTATGAAATCTTTATCAGAGATAAACCTATCCGTTCTTGTATTTATCAATCTGTTTCTTTACATGTCTCACATATTGCAGACTGTAAAGAGTAAACCTCAGTATTGCCTGCCTGCTCTGTTTAACTCAGATGGGAATTTCTTACTGTGTGCATAATTTAGAGAGGATGCAGAGTTGTAAATATAACTGCATCCATATATTCTGCCCTGGCTCCCCATAGTTTGTCATCACAAGTGACAGACATTTCTAAAAACAACATGCTGTTTATTTCTTCATTTCTATAGTTCATACACTTATCTGAAAATGCAGAACAAGTTGCAATCATTTTGACATACAGAGGTTATCATTTCTTGTGAGAGTTTTCATCTTTTGCCACCGTCTCCACTGTGACACTGAACAAGGGATGACAGAAAGATTAGTTTTGTATGAAATTCAGGGTGTTTTTCATTGAATGACAGCTATGAAGTGTGCAATTTGCAAGATAAAATAACAAAAATGTGATTATTTCAAATGCCAGACTGATGGTACTTTATAAATTATTGCCTAAAGCATTGAAGGTTTAAGACAGATGTCTTGAAAGTGTGTTCTAGAGATAGTTTCAAATGATGATGTTTCAGAACCCGTTTCTTCGCTTAAGAAAAATGAACTGTTATTTCAAGAAACACACCACATAAAAGCAGAAGAGAGACAAGCAACAGCACTGGCAACAACAACATAAATATTACAGGTGAAAGAAAATAACCATTTGTTTTCTCAGTAAGTCTGGTTAATTCAGTACATGATAGTTATGTATATTGTTTTGCCAAGAAAACAGAAATGAGACGGAACAGGTAATATGCTCACAAAAAGTAATCACGCCATGCTTTCTGATTGTTCTACATACAAAGCAGTGCTACACGTACGTAAAATCTCTAATATAGTACTATGACTTCCTCCTGGTTTTATTTTTCTTGAAAGAAATATGTCCATGATCCCCTTGTGATAAGCCTCCTTAAAACACATCACAGCTTTCAAGAACAAAGAGAATCAGCCACTTAAGGGGAAGAAGGCCTCTTTTGAACGAATACTGTATGCAGGATTCAGGCAGGGGCTTGCACATTTTCCAGCACTGGATCCTACTGTACACCTTTTAGTGCCAAGGCACCTGGCACAGCTCCCGACCTATGTTTGATGAGGTTGTACTTGAAAGCCAGGCTTTCCCTAAGCAGCGCTAATGACAGCAGAATGGTTTTTGTCTGGAACTATTTCTCATCTGGGTGAATTTCCTATAGGTACAAAGTCAGGGATCTAAGTAAGACCTTTTATGGAGAGCAGAAGTGTAATGTCAGCTTTCCTGCCTGGTACAGTGCGGTTTAGCTGCCAGCTGCCAGGGCCAAAAGCCTGGTATACTACTGATGCAAATGAGACTCACAGCTCTCTGGTATGGGGAAGCAACACCACTCATCCGAAAAACATTTGCATAACATGGGACTTGCAACACATTCTGACCCAGAATGTAGATGTTATTGTTTAACCAGTAAAGTGACAGTAACAGGTAGATGGTGATTTTTGTTTCTTTCAGTTAGACTGAAATTTCCAAGAGATTCAGTAGCTCCACTTGCATGGGGGGAATTTATGAAGTTAATTTTACAATAAATGAATTCAGTTGCTTGAAATGCAGAACTGAAGAAACTGGTGTTAGATAATTTTCAAGGATCCACTCATATCTGTTTTCCACTGAAAGCTGAATTTCATACCAGTCAGATATGTAATACACAGAGAGGATTACAAATTTTACATTGCTTTTGGGAAAAGTGAGTCAGATCCTCAGAAAGAAAGACAGAAAGACAAAAAAGGAGGTTGACTGACATACCAGGTATCCCTGTTTTCTATTCAGATATAAAATGATAATAACAATATGCTGACATGTAAAGAGATTATCTTCGCTGAGCAACTAAATGAGTTTACAGACGTTCTATTCCTGCACCAAAAAAAAAAAAAAAAAAAAAGTAGAAAGTCTCCTGCATTAAGATAAAACAGATTATCCAACACTTTGTGAAAATAAATAATTAAAATATCTTACAAAGAATTGCTGGCTGTTGGCATTTTGTACATGAAAATTTCCATATTTTAGTTAAAATACTGTTGAATCAGATTAATGTTTTAAGCACAATAAAATAACCGCTTTTTTTCTGCTATAGTTCTACTCCCTGTTTATAAACTTTTAGCTTTTGACAGCTTCTGGCAGCACTAACTGGCTCTAACAGAAGCCCAGGACATGGGCAGAAGTGGATCTATGTGAAGCTGACGAACATTAGGCAAGTACTTCCTTGTATGTAAGGATCAAGTTAAATCAGCGTGTGTGAGGAATGTCAGAAGCTGGTGCTTGCTTTCTGTACGAGAGTCTCCATCCACACTTCAAAATGTCTCGTTCTGGCAACAAGTCCCCATCTGCATGCCTAGAAGTTGGCCAAAGAACATAAATCCATATGATCTGTTCTACAAAACATGGTCTACGAGGAGGAGCTAAGAGGTGCATCAAATGCAATAGGCACTGTCTATACCATTTAAATACAATGTATTTATCTTTTTGACCAAGATGTTCATGGGTGATATACTGCATCAGGATGATACATTCTGATTTTTACTGTTTAAGAATTTGCAAGTTGTGTAAGAACATTAATCTGTATTTTATCAGCACTATGTGAAGGAGGTGCTTCTTCAGAAAGCCTATCTAGAGCAGCACAATTGGTGAGTCATCCTTAAAGATAATAGTAGCGGTATTGAGATTTGCAGATCATTTGTCATTATTCAGCACTTCTGTAATGTCTCAATTTTGATTCAAGTTTTGAATATAATCTGGGATTTTACTTGGCTTGGAAACATTCTTCTATTCTCCAAACTGGTTACAGCATTAACCTGAAACTTAGGCACACTCAGTTTGTAAAACTACCTATGTGTAATTCACAGAAAATGGGAAAGAAGTTGTTGGCATACATCAGCTCCTGTATCAGTGCTATCCGCTTCATTTGCTTGTGGTAGAAATCATGAGATAACCCACAACTAAAAAATTTCTCAAATGAGATATTATACTGTTGGTCTAGAGCTGAATATAATTCTCTTTGTGGGAAAACACTTGAAAGATGCTGACTGGAAGTCCCCACTGGAATGAGAAGCTAAAAATGTCAAAGTTGCTGTAGGACAGAATTGATATTCTCTCACACATCACATATGCAAAGAACATCTTATTATTTGGCACCTTATACAAGCCACATAATTTTATTATGTGGTTTCTCTTTAATCTGTCTCAGACAAAATTAGCAGGCTACTTGAACAGTTAAAACGATCAGCCTTTCAGCCTGGTAATTTTTTGACAGAAATATGTAGGTGAAATTGTGGAAGTGATCTACGCATACAAATATCTTAAATGCATACAAATATCTTAAGGGCAGGTGTCAAAAGGATGGGACCGGACACTTTTCAGTGGTGCTCAATGACAGGATAAGGGTCAACAGGCACAAACTGAAACACAGGAAGTTCCATCTGAATATGAGAAAAAAATTTCTTTGCTGTGAGGGTGAAAAAGTACTGGAACAGACTGCCCAGAGAGGTTGTGGAGTCTCCCTCTCTGGAGACATTCTGAACCTGCCTGAATGTGATCCTGTGTAACCTGCTCTAGGTTAACATGCTTTAGCAGCAGGGTGGGACCAGATGATATCCAAAGGTCCCTTCCAACCCCAACCATTCTGTGATTTCACTAGCAGTATCCAAGTGCCAGTAACCGCTTGTCAATATTAATGATACGGCTCTGAGTCACATTGTGGGCAAAATGAGCTTGGTTCCATTTCTTCTTCTCACAAGATGGTTATGCATTAGTAGCATCTCTGTGGATGGTGATCTTAGAGGTAATATCATCTTACTATGAAATCTTCATCATTTCCTACTGACTACACAGAAAAATTAGACACTTATGTTAGGAGTTTTCTTAACTAGAAATGTAGCATTGAAGTGCAAATTAGGGACACCGGAAACTCCAGTATGTGGACTGGGTCCCTCTGATTAGGAATCATATTTCTGTTTGTAAAAGCATTTCAGTCTCTAAACATATGATTATTTTTAATATCGGCCTAACCAACAGGGCCACTACATTGGCATTTTCAAGATATTGATATTTAGTTTATATCATATTAGCAGAATTTAATAAAATTAAATTGTAGTGCTATTTCCACACACAATCTATTTTGAACAATTTCTGCAGTGACAGATTCCTTAATGAGTTTGTGTCCCTTGCATGATAATTTTCTTTCAATAGATATACATGATAGGATACTTTAGTATAATGCTATAGGTTCTGCCTTTGTTAAACTTTCATCACTATGGTAGTACTGTCATGTTTAGTGTTAGAAGTGCACAGGAATCCGAATAAAATTACATTACAAAAAGAAAGAAGCAATATGTCCTAAGTTAAATGGATAACAAACAGACAAATAAAGAGTGAAAAGAGGGAAAACTGACAATAGCAGGTTTTCAGTAAACAGTAAAAAGGAAATACTGATCTTAGCGGATGTTAATGCATATAATCTACTATGCTTTGTCCTGATATATACAATATTTACTAAATGTTGCACCACTTTGAAAAACAGAATTTGAAAATTATGTCTATCAAAAAGAATCCAGTATAATTCAGGTGTTTGGAAATCATCTATTGTGGTATTAATTTCTTATTGTTGAAGAGACAATCAATTTAGAGACCTACACTCTGTGTGTGTGTGTCTGTCAGTCTCTCTGCCTGCATGCCTGCCTGTTTGTTTAGAATAACCAAAACCTGTCAGGCCAGGATGATCTATCTGCAGCAGGCCTTGATTAATTGACCTTGTCATAGTAGCCTGTGCTTTGATGATGTAAGCCAATATCATTTAACTATAGTATCCATCTCAGATTTGTAAGTGTACTCAAGACAGTCAAAGTCTAATAGGTGTTACTCAAGACAGTCAAAGTCTAATAGGTGTAAAGTCTAGCAACTGAGGAGTTTTCATTCTACTAGAACTTATTTGTCCAGTTCCCCTGGTGAGTCATCTAATGTAAATGTTTTCTGAATGGCTTCAGTGATTTTGCTTTAATGGTAATACCCACTAGGCTGCTCACACACTTCTACTTTTTTTTCTATGAAAGAGTTCTACCTGGTATCTGCTTGGTTTTTTTTTTTTGGTTTTTTTTTTTTTTTTGGTGTTTTTTTTGTTTGTTTGTTTTGTTTTGTTTTGTTTTGTTTTTTAGTTTCCTGTTATTTCTAGAAGGTAAAATAGTCTAAACTTTTGATTCTATGTATATGTCACTTCATGTGTACCATGCGGCTCAGTATCATGCTTAAAGCTGATGAACTAATGCCCACACTAAATGTAGAAGCCAATATGACATTATTTGCTAATGCTTATACATGTCTATCTGTACACAATGTATGGCTGACGGCAACTGTTGATTATGATTTACTGAGAAGCCTCCAACAGATAACTGTATTTCCCACAGTGCAACTATCTTTATAATTTTCCTGGTTTTGGAAATTTATAAACAACCATAGGCACCAGATTCTCCTCATTGTGAAGTTAATCCAAGGTTTTCTGTAAGATACCAGTGTGTCTCAAGAGTTGAGAGTATCCAGTTCTTCCTGAAACATCCAGGAGGCTACAAATTTAATAGGAAGAATCTAATTTCCAGATCATTCAATTATCACTGTTTAAATAATAAACCTGGCTGTTACAATAGCTTTCCTGCCACATCCAGTACCTGCACTGATATTTTCTGAGGAATTTGGAAATGAGCAGAGAAAGAATAGCTGTGACGAGGGTTATGACTTGGGCACAGTGCCTAGTGCTGTAGCAGTGCCACAGAGTTGTTGCTACTTCAAGGTAAATGCACAAAGCAATTTAGGTGTTGCAGTGCTGCACTCAGAGGATCAGGCTGGAAATCAAAATCCACTGAAAACTGTTTCAGACCAGATATAACTTGCTTTCAAATCATCCAGAACTGGAGTGAAACACTTCACTGAACACAAACTGAAGCTAAACTAGCAGCATTTCTCCAAAACTAAGGTTCAGCTAAAACCATGGTGATTCCAAGGGCAGATGTTTTCAAATGCTTTCTCTGTGTGTATGTGTATTTCTATGCACATGTGGATTCACCAGGGGCTTCAAGGTGAGTCTTCCTGCATTTCCCACCTGGCCTTCATCCCTCATTCCCTGCTTCATAGTCCTCTCCCCCAGCCTCAGCCTAGGGCTGCAGTTTCTCTCCATTTCGTCAGTCCTGAATAATAGACACAGGAGAGGGGTGAAGAAAATTATTGTCTTTACTGACAAGGAGTTGAAAGCTAGGATTTGCTTTATCATAGAACTCCTTGCACTCGTCATTGTAGGACTTTCCAGTAGAACTGGTTTGAAGGAATTTAAAGTTAATGAATCAGATAATGTGCCACTGATTACCTGAAATGAAAATAAATGGTAGCAAGTTCAGGTTCATGTGAATCTGCACAACAACTGGGCTCAAAATCAGTTCCAGGTCTGTATCTTGGATTAGCCTGAAGACCTTCTCCTGTATTGTGTAATGTACAGACGCAGGGCTAGATGCCCAGGTTTCCAAATACTGTCCTGTATTCACACAATCCTGAGCTGATAAGGAATAGATCACAAACCCTTTTCAACTGCAGGACCTAATCATGCAAACCAGGTCTTGTTTCTTTAGGCAAGCATCTCTTCTGTGACATACCTGCGGCTGCGTAGAAAAATTTTGTCATTTAGGACTGGCAAGTACAGAAAGACCATGGAAACATGCATCTCCAAAGCTGTTGGCATGTTCCTTAAGAAAACCCTTCTGCCATGCAAAGATTTGCATAGGGATTCCTTTATCAACTCTGAGTTTTTAATATGTAACAAATGAACTATTCTGCAGTGCAAATCCTACTGAGAAGCTATAAAATAGAGTGTTTCAGTTAACTCTCCAATAATTTTTTTTCAGTTACAATGATGTTTTAGATTAATAGTGGCTCATCACAATGTTGATTTGTTTGCTTTCAGAGTTGTTGTGCTTGGTCTCAGAGTTTCATTATGTCACACCTTACTTGCAGCCATCATTTGCTGCTTTAATGTTTATCGGCTTTGGCACCTGGTAAGGTTCTCACTTTTCCTGTTTAGTTTATATTCCTTCCCCTTGTTATTTCCCTTGTTATTATTATTATTAGTAGTAGTATATTGTACTTTAGTTATTAAACTGTTCTTATCTCAACCCATGGGGTTTACATTCTGATTCTCTTTCCCATTCCACCTGGAGGAAGGGGAGAGAGGGGGGACAACGAGCGGCTCTGAGTTACTGGCTGGGCTTAACCCACTACAAATGACAAAACTGAAGTACCTTTCATTCAGTAAAAATAGATACTTGTAGCCCGAGATACAGCCAGAGAGCAAATCTTTTGGAGAAGAAGATATTTCCATTGTGAACACAGTTATCTTTCATTTATATATAACTCGGCTGGGAAAAAAGCCCTCTCTTTGGAACAGAGTAAAATATTCTTTCAGTAATGAAGTAGCTTAAGGATAACAAAATATTAGAGTTAAGCCGAATGATGAAATGATGACTAAGAATATATAGCTTGAGAAACATAGATAAGAAAGTCTTCAACTTGACAAGCATCTTGATCATTATAGAACAAAAATACAAAGATTGATTCAATTAGCAGTTCTATAATGTATGTTGAAGTATCACCTGCAACAGCTGAACCCAGGACAACTAATTTTATAGTGAGTAATTAAAATTACAGTTAGAGGTAAATATTATACAAAATGTATAAATGACAAAAATGCATAATTAATTAAAAAAAAAGAAGCAACTTAGAACCCACTGTGTATAGAAATTTACTTCACTAAGGAGATTATAAGCAAGAAACTGGATCTGAAATCTCTCAGCTATTACAGAGCAGATTACCCACCTTCTCGAAAAGCAACCTCTCTATGTTGATATAATTTTGTTTAAAATGTTGATTAAAAAATCTGTCTAAATGTTTCTTTAACAACATAGAAGAAAAAATCTCAGATAAAATAATTATAATTATAATGGCAGAACCACAAACTTATTAGTAGTCAAGATTTTCTTAAGGGTATTTGCTTCTAAATATTTTCTTTAAAAGTTAGTTTTAACATATATTTCTCTTCAGTTATATTAAAAAGAATAATAAAATGGAATACTCTATTTATTTTTCAACAGCATGTAAGCAACTTTTCTGAATATTGTTCCAAACCTAGGGACCTAAGAGTCCTGGTGATATCAATTTGAACATAAGGCAGCAATGTGCCTTTGCTGCAAAGGCGGCAAATTGTATCCTCATCAGCATTAGACTAAGTATTGTCAGCAGGCTGAAGTAGGTGATCCTCCCCATCTGTTTAGCATTGGTGAGGCCACACATGGAGCACTGTGCCCAGTTCTGGGCTCCGCTGTAGAAGATGGCCATAGGTATACTGGAGAGAATCCAGTGAAGGGCCCCTGCAGTGATTAAGGGATCGAAGCATCTCTTACATAAGGAAAGGTGGAGAGAAGTGGACTGTTTAGCCTGGAGAAGAGTGTTAAAGATAACGTAAATTTAAATGAGAAATGATAATAAATGTGTCATCTGATTTAAAATACCTAGGTTAAAACTGGTATAACATGCAAAAAGAACCAGCAGTTTCCATAGTTTTCAAGACTACTGAGTTAGTATAACTAGCTTGCTCTGTGTTCTGTAATATGTCATCTTCTAATTATTCAGTTCCAAATTCAGCTCTCATTCTGGTAGATGAGTTGAACATCTGGGAATAGATTTTTTTTTCTTGAAGACTTAACAAGCTGTCAGTGAAAGTATACTGTTACTAAAAGGGTATAGGAGATAATATATCCAAAGCAACCACCAATGATTTATGTGGCATATGAAAGGCACGGACTCAGAGCGTCTTCATGCAGCGAATCACTTTATTGCCTATTGCTCTAGCTTTTATACAATTCTAGCAAAGCTATCTTTAGCCTATTGCTCTAACTCTTATGCCAAACTATTTTATCACATCATGTTTAGTTCCTGGTTTACAGTTTTGGTTTTTTCAACATTCTTCGTCATTTCACAAACAGTCCCAAAATAACCAGTTCCTTATCCTTCTGTTCTCCTACTCCTGTCCAGCTGGGTTGCTCTGCTTAATCACACAGTGTACTTTGCTGCTGCTTTAGCTCTTTCTTCTCCAGCCAAGCAGTTACTTCTCTCTGGCAATAATGAAATAGTTTCCATCCTCTCCTACAGATTTATTCCATGTAGAATCTTATTCCACAGGCAAGACATTACATAATCTTGAAGGTGATCACAGCTAGGAAAGAAAAGCAGAAAAAGCACATCATAATTTGCAATGGGCTGTATTCCTGCAACTGATTAAGCATTGACCAACTGTGCAGTGAAATGGTATATAATAGGAGTCACAGTGTACTCAATTAGAAACCAGCCAGAGAGAATAAGGCTCAAACTCACAAGGTGATTGCTTGTGGCAGTACCTAAGCTTTCGGCTTTTAGCCCTGCAGAATACACAGATTCTAAGACTAGCCACAGAGTCCTCAGGAACAGAACCGTGAGTGTCTCTAAATGGCTCCTCAAAAGCCAGGGTCATGTGGGGGAATACGACTAAATTTTCTAGTAGGCAATACAGAAGACAAGAGGGTACCCAAAATCCTTATCATGGCAGCATGGGACCCTTCAGTTGCTAGGGATTTTTCCAAGGTATGGAATTCTAGGTAACATTAAACTTTCTGGAAGCCATGAAAAGAAAATGTCAGTACTGAGGTGCTCACACTTACTACTGAAGTAAGGATCCTGTCTTTGCTTGGAAACACTCCATTCCATGATGCCTGTCTCTCACAGTGTAGTATTTGCCAGGTTATAAAGAGTTATGAACATGAGCATGACATGAGGGTAGGGAGAAGAGAGAATGGAACATAATCAACTTCTGAAGTGGATTCACTTTGAAGAAAATAACAGTAGATTTTTGGGGTTTCAGAGAGAAGAAGGCTGAGTATATTTCTGGGTCTCTTCCTGACCGTGAGGGGAGAGGCTTGGGCATATTTACATTAAACAGCTGTAGGATAAAGCACACAAGCAATGCTTGGTCTACGCAGATTAATTCCACCCTAACATTGATCTCAAGGGCTTAAATATTTGTTGTATAAAACCTACTTCCAATATCCAAGCTGCATAACCTTGACTCAGACTCCTGAGGAAACAGCTCAGTCACAAGAAGTGTATGTGACAACATCAGTGTAGTAGAACCATGCAGGATAAGGATGGTAAAACCGCAGACAGAGGCAGGATTTTTGAGATTATGAGTATTATCAGTTCAAGAATAAAAGAGAAAGAGTATTCATATGGAAAGATAAAAAAAAAAATCTTAACGGAAAAATACAGGAGATGACAGGAAATCAGCACTCCAAAGAACACCAGAGGCAACCTTTCACATCTAAGTAGCATCTGCCTGGCCAGCCGAAAGTCATTAGCTGACTCCTGGTGGTGGTGAGCATGTTAATGATTAACCCAGCAGCTAAGTGCCAGGCAGTAAGTGGTTTCTACTAAGTTGTATATCCTACTTACAGAATCTCTTTGCCTAAAGTAATTGTTCTCTGAACAAAGTGACATGGAGAAGGAGGACTACACCACTTCCAATTCCCAAAATATGTCTAATTACTACAATGTATGAGCATATTTACATTTTATGCAGTCTACCTCTAAACTACTAATGCATAAAAATGTCAAGCATAACACATGACCTTTGACACTCACTCTTTACAACCAACTTATCTTAAATATTTTTTGCTAAGTAGAACTCCTTTAGAAAGCAGGAATTTTGTTTGGTGTTGGGATGGTTTCATTCTAAATACAGATGTAATCTGCTTTAAAATCCTCACAAAAAAAAAAAAAACCATAAAAATTGTCAACTCATCCCTTCTTTCTGTCATCCTCTGAAATACAAGAGTAGATATCCCTGCAGCTTGTCTGTCAAATGATACAGTACCTCACACATCTGAGGATTAATAGCTTGAGCTCCTTGAGAAAAATGGGCTACTGAAAACCAAAATTATATTAATTCAAAATAGACATAAGCTAAACACTCATCTGATTGGCTTTCTCAGATTTGAAGTAACTTTTGAGCTAGAAACAAAAAAAATAGAAACTAAGGTGGTTTTATATCAAGATATGGATACCAGTAGATTTTACAGATTTATCATAGAATCGTAGAATCATAGATTAGTAAGGGTTGGAAAGGACCTTAAGATCATCTAGTTCCAACACCCCTGCCATGGACAGGGGCACCTCGTGTTCAACCATGTGGCCCAAGGCTCTGTCCAACCTGGCCTTGAACACTGCCAGGGATGGAGCATCCACAACCTCCCTGGGCAACCCAAATTTGTTTAAATTATCGTTTAAAGACAACAAAAAAATTGGATTTGGGTGCTTAAGTTGTGACTACATTTAATTTTATATTCATATATATATATATATCTCTCCTTGGTTCATCTACTTCTAATAACTACTCAGTGTCAGAAAGTGTAGCAGAAACTAGCCTACAGCAGAATCTAGCAGAATCTAGCCTACATTGTTCAAAGATGACAACTTAACATGATAGCTATCCATATTAAGTGGAATTGCTATCTTAAATATAGATATATGCATATATATATTTTAATACATGACAGTTTAATAGAAAAAAAAAAAAGAAATCACCAAGACCTGAAAATATTGGTGGAAATAATTTCAAAGTAAAGTCTAATTCAATGATGGTATAAGTCTTGCCTGGTGACAGATGGAAAGAGATGTTTCTTAAGACATCATATAAACAAGCTATGAAATTCTTTGCATAAAACTGAATATAGTTTTGAAAAATAGCTGGACAATCTTATGGAAAAAATCCCATGAACGGATACTAACTGCAAAGACACCAGTTCTTAATCAAAAGGATGTGCAGCTAAAACTTGGCCAGGATTCTTCTGATGAGGTAGCATTATATGCATGCTTTGTTCTAACACTTTTTGACCATCTGTTACCAGCTATAGTCAGAGACAGAGTAATGGGCAATGAACACCAGTGATTTCACACAGTGGAACCTTGAGAGTGTAAATTTTTGTAATCTCAGAATATCTTTTCTCAATATATCTCATATTATATTCTGTTTCATATTCAGCTTGTTAAGTGGTTCAGGATAGAGAATGTTTGTTATGCACTTGACTGTACCTACCATATTCAACATTTTAGCTCACAAGTTCAGTCCCACAGTACCAATAATGGATAATATTAGGTCATCTACAAATTCTTTGTCTTCTTGCACAACTAGTATTGGAACACAGATGAAGGCTAAGCCAGAGGCATTTGAATTGACATCAATCCAAAACAAATATAGGAAGAAAAGCAAGACATAGAACTGATCCAAAATACATCTGAGTATATATATATATATGTCTCAAGTGAAAGAAACAGTGTAGTCTGTAATATGGTTAGCATCATTCTTCGGTGAAATGCAAAACAAACCATTTGAACATCATCCTCACAAAAGAAATCTATTCAAGATGTGTACCTGAGGGAAAAAAGAAGTTTCCTCTAATGTGAAAGCCATAGTCAGGCTATAAAATATGTAACATCCATGCCCTGTAGAGTATGCCTAGTTAGGATTATAGAGAGCTATATTAATCAAAAAAGACATCTTTTTAATTGGCATGTTAGGTAATGTGCATCTCAATATGTCAGACTGATAACTGTGAAAAATCTGAGAGTGGTGTGGTAATAAGACATGACATTATGCATGTACTTAGAGAAAAGAAATAGAAGTTCTGTCATCAGGCAAAAATAATTTAAAATTATTTTTTCTTTTTCCTAACAAAGCAACAGCCAAAAAAATACTGTCACTGAAAACCAAGTAGAAACTCAAGGAATGTATTTGCACTGAATCTCCATTAAAGAAATGTAATGTTCCTGCAAGAATTTAGATCCTCCTTGCCATGATTATCTTATTAGAACAGTGTGAAGCAGCAGAAGCAAATATCGAAATCCAGTCACTCCATTCTGATTTCTGAAGAGACAAGTCTGATTGCTATATTTATAAAAGACACTGAAAGAGGTTTTCAAATAATCCAGACAAACCTTCTTTCTGTTTTCCCTGATACCTGTAAAATAGCAAAATTCTCTATTTTGTTGAGAAAACGGCAAATCTATGTGCAGAATGGTAATTCATATAGAATGTCCTTCATATACAAGGCATTGGAAAGGAAAACAAAGAGCTGTGCCAAAAGATTTCTGAAACACTGAATTTTTGGAGTCACAGCAAGTTTGGATATGATAGAACGTTGGAGGATAACAGTGTCTCAGTATCAGTTCAGCATATGCCTAGATCTAATAAACTAAACTTTACATGTAACTATTTTTTTCCTACTGCAAACTCAGACAAGCTGCTTCCTTAACTCTTGTCCCTGAGAGAGATGAGAGAAGTTGTGGGTAAAGACAAATATATGTGCAAACTGAGAGGTCTAATTTATGGGCCACATTAAGTAGTAATCTGATGTTCACAGAATCATGGAATGGTTTGCGTTGGAAGGGACCTCGAAGATCATCTAGTTCCAACCCCTTCCATGGGCACGGACACCTTCCAATAGACCTTGTTGCTCAAAGCCCTATCCAACCTGGCCTTGAACACTTCCAGGGGTGAGGCAGCCACAGCTTCTCTGGGCAACCTGTGCCAGTGTCTCACCACCCTCTAACAGTGAAGAATATTTTCCCAATATCTAATCTAAATCTCCCCTCTGACAGCTTGAAACCCTTTCCCCTTGTCCTATCACTACATGCCTTTGTAAAAAGTTCATATCCAGATTTCTTGTAGGCTGCCTTTAGCTATTAGAGACTGTTATAAGGTCTCCCAGGAGCTTTCTCTTATCCAGGCTGGACAAGCCCAGCTCTCAGCCTGTCTTCACGAGAGGTGCTCCAGCCCTCTGATCATCTTTGTGGCCCTCTCTGGACTTCCTCCAACAGGTCCATGTCCTTATTATGGGGGCCCCAAAGCTTCACACACTACTTCAGGTGGGGTCTCATAAGAGTGGAGTAGAGGGGGAGAATCACCTCCCTTGACCTGCTGGACATGCTCCTCTTGATGCAGCCCAGCATATGATTGGCTTTCTTGGCTGCAAGCACGCACTGCTGCGTCAGATTGAGCATTTTGTCAACCAACCCCACCAAGTCCTTCTCCTCAGGGCTGCTCTCAATCCAGTCTCTGACCAGCCTGCAGTTGTGCCTGAGATTGCTCCAGCTCAGGTACATAACTTTGCACTTGGCCTTGTTGACCTTCATGAGGTTTGCGCTGCCATCTTTCAAGTGTGTCAAGGTCTCTCTGGATGGCACCCCTTCCCTCCAGTGTGTTGACTGCACTACACAGCATAGTGTCATCGGCAAACTTGCTGGGGTGCACTCAATCCCGCTGTCCATGTCGCCAACAAAAATGTTAAACAGCGACAGTTCCAATACAAACCTCTGAAGAACACCACTCTTCACCGATCTCTACTTGGACATCAAGCCATTGATCACAACTCTTAGAATACAATCATCCAGTCAATTCCTTATGCATTGAGTGATTCATTCATCAAATCCATGCCTCTTATGTTTAGAGACAAGGATATTGTATGACAGTGTCAAACACTTTGCACAAGTCCAGGTAGATGAAATCAGTCACTCTTCCCTTAACCACCTATGCTGTGATCCCATCATAGAAGGCCACTGAATTTCTTAGCCATGATTTGTCCTTAGTGAGGCTATGTTGGTTGTCACCAATCACCTGCTTATTTTCCATATGCCTTAGCATAGTTTCTAAGAGGATCTGCTGCATGGTCTTGCTGGACACCGAGGCGAGACTGACCAGCCTATAGATTCCTGGGTCTTCTTTTTTTCCCTTTTTAAAAATGGGGTTATGTTTTCCCTTTTCTAGTCAGCAGGAACTTCACGAGACTGCCATGACTTCTCAAATATGATGGATAATAGCTTGGCATTTTCATCTGCCCATTCCCTCAGGACCCACAAATGCATCTCATCAGGTCCCATGGACTTGTGCAACTTCAGGTTCCTTAAGAGGTATTGAACCTGATCCTCTCCTACAGTGGATGGTTCTTCAGTCTCCCAGTCCCTGCCTTTGCCTTCTGTGACTTGGTCAATATGGCTGGAGATCTTGCTGGCAAAAGCTGAGGCAAAAATATCATTGAGTACCTCAGCCTTCTTCATGTCCTGGGTAACCGAGTCTCCCATTTCCTTCCAAAGGCGGCCAATGCTTTTCCTAGTCTTCCTTTTATTCTCAGTATACCTATAGAAGTTTTTCTTGTTGCCCTTAATGTCTTTGGCCAGACTGAGTTCTGTCAGGGTTTAGCTTTCCTAACCTGATTCCTGCCTGGTCCGACTATTTTTCTATATTCTTCCCAGGCTACCTGTCCTTGCTTCCACACTCTGTAGGCCTCCCTCCTTTTTATGCTGGAGTTTGTCCAGAAGCTCTTTGTTCACCCATGTAGGCTTTCTGGCATTATTGCCTGATTTTGTCTTTGTTGGAATGCATAGCTTCTGAGCTTGAAGGTGATCCTTCACTATTAACCAGCCCTCTTGGGCCCCTCTTCCCTCCAGGGCTTTATGCCATGGTGCTCCACCACGAAGATCCCTCAAGAGGCCAAAGTCTGATCTCCTGAAGTCAACATCAATTCTTCTGTTTCTGTGTGACAGGATGTTTTTGAACCTTGCAGAAACAATCTGAAATTATCAAGTTGGGAGGAAAATGTGAATGGAAAAGAAAATATGAATTCTAGCTGTGGTAGTTTAGATCTACACAGAAGTCATTAAAGGAGATCTATTGAATAGAAAATATAACCCATACAACAGAGACTATTGAGGCCAGAAACCTGAATTTAAACAGGGAATCATGGTGAATTTGATCTGTACAGACAATTGAGATAAAAATCACAGTAAAGCAAAATAGGAAACTTTTTAAACATATTTATCTTTGTAATTATATAACAAATCTTAGGAACAGTATGGAAATAAATATGAGCTGTGTATACAAATATCAGAAATAGGATGCTGTTATTTTTGTGATTTATACAATGAAAAGAGATGGCTAGTCAGCCCAACATGAAGAATTTTTGTGATTAAAATGAAGTTGCATTCTATAAATGTAAGTCTGAATGTTATAGATAATGTATCCTATGAACAGGACAAATAGCTGGTTGGATCTATTGTCAGCATACATGTCTGTTACATTAATAGATTCATAGATTACCCATCAAGAAAGGGTCATGTAGTCTAACCTTCTGTAAAGGAGAGAACTTTTCTAAATTAATTCCTGTTTGAACTAGAACAAGTCTTCTGGAAAAATAAAATAAAAGCTTGTCTCAATTTAAAAAATCTGAGTGATGATGAATCTACCACTCCTCCTGGTAATATGTTCCAAAGGTTAATATCTTCTCTATTAAAAAAAAACGAAAAAAAAAAAACCAAACCAAAAAAACCCCCAACAACAAACCAAAACAAAACCCAAAAAAACTATGTTATTTTTTTCCCCACCTGATTGTATCTATATTCTACTTTCTGCTTAGACATGATGGCACACTGACATCTCTTGTCTTATAACTACTTATAGGCTGTAATGAGGTTGCCTTTTAACCTCCTTCTTGTTAAGCTAAAGAGGCAGAGTTTCTGGAGTCTTTTACAGTGTGACTTTTTAGATAATCTTTAATCATTCCTGCAACTCTGCCATGAACAAAGTGTCATTGACTTTTTTGAATGGAGGCATCAGATACAAACAGAAACTGTGGAAGTCATTGGCTCAGTGACAAACTCACAGGCTATGCTTATACTGCTAAAGCCATGCTGCCTGGGAGTGATTCCAGGCCTCCAAGCCAAGTGTTGCAGAAGCTCTTGTGTCTGTATTAGTGATGAACCCTTCTCCATAGAATGCTGTTACACTGGACTGTATTTGACAAAAGTATCTTCTGGATTCCCTGTCATACACCCTTGGCCCCACGGCAAAGCTGCGGCACTTGAAAATAAGAGTTGTTTCATAGGCTTTAAAAAATGGTATTTTTGTAGCATAACATTAAGTATTTGTTTTGTAGCTATAATATTTAGTGTATATGGCATATCAGTAAGTTTTCCTCTCTGCGAACAAAATGAGCTGAAGAATCAGGGTCTGCCTCATAGATTAAAGCAGGGTAAAGGAAGCAAAATGTTGTGCAGTTTCATTCCTTTTCCCTACATAGAGCAAAGAAATGAGAGATTTACATCTAGATTTCATCCAAAAGCAACCAGTTGTTTTTCTTCAAAAAAGAGTCCAGGAATGAACTAAATTACATATAGAGTGAATCAGGGAATCAGACCCTAGGGAATTAAGTTATTTGAGAAGGAAAACATGTGTTCAATCCACTAACACCCATGCCAGATCTTGCGCATGAAAAAACTGTGTTGGTCTATTTGCCTAGAGAGACTCTCCACTAGAAGCTTAAAACATCTATTGCTTCCCAAACTAGTATCTCATACTATCAGTATACCCTAGAGAACAGTTTACAGTCTTGTACTGGGAAAACCGTTGTTCTCTGTTAAATCCTACAGCTATTTGTCTGTTGGAAAAATTGGCCTAGAACATTTTCCAGCTGTTGTTAATTAGACGGCCCTACAGTGGTGGCCTCCTTTGTTTTAGAGTAAGCTAAAATAGAAGAGCAGCTGCCTTACACTTTTGCTCATTTTTCCCAATAACGGGCACAAGCGTTATTTATGAGCTGCAAACTATCCACCTCATTCAGATTTCATAATCTGAAGCCTTCCTGTTCAAAGGTGGAACATGCTAAAAGCTTAATACATAATAACAACAATTATTTAACCTTTATCACAGAAGGTCTAGATGTATTTGATTATCATTTGGCAAAACATTTTCAGCCTTCTAAGAAGTTAAGACATGTTATTAGGTTTTCTGATAAGTCAACGAGTAAGGTACTCAAGGCTAGAAGAGTCTATCGTAGTTCATTGGGTATCAAAGACAATAGTAAGGCTTAGACATTATATATGACTGACCTCTGAATACAGATGTTTTTCAGAGGAAATTGGAAAGATTCAGCATATACAAAGGACAATGTAGGTATCAGACCCTTAAAGTAAAATTCACAGCACTTCTTTATATACTTATATATACTTCTTTATATACTTATATATACTTATATCTACTGCATTATGCTACCGCTGTCCCGTAGTCCATGCCCAAGGTAGCTTTCATTATTCTGATCTACAAAATTCAAGACAGGAGAAATTTTGGAATTTCCCAAAGTATAAGTACACCTTCAATATCCCAGAAAATGTATCTTATATGACTATAGTGAATTTTCTATACCTTATATGTGATCATACTTGTAATAATGACTGGTGTGAAAACTCCCTTGGGGGGTGGGTAACACGTGCATCTTCTGTTTGCAAGAACATCAGCCTCTCTGATTTGGTTTTCAGTGGGTATTTGTAAAGGGCAAGTTAATCGTTACTTCAAGGCTGCTTTTAAAACTCTTCCTGACTTTCTGCTCCAGTTGAGATCTATTAATTTCACTATTAAGCAAAACAATGTGACTGATACAACCTGATGTGGCACTTCACAGGGCAACTCATTGCTCAGGAAATATAAAATGACAAGAGCTCTGTCACTTTGGTGAAAGAATATGATCTTTGCCACAGAAATGAAAAAATTAAAACAGCATATATGTTACCCTGTCCCCAGTAATGATAAAGAAACTAAACACAGAAAATTAGGTGCCTCTTTACTAGTTTTATGGCAGTAAAATATTCTAGCCATTTGAGGATTGAAGCATATGGGGTATTTTGTCAACGTATGTGACAATAGCTGAAGCATATGTCAAGGATGCCATAACCCAACTCTACTGGCGAAGGGTCAGAAAGTTGTCTTTCCCTCAGCTTCATAGAAGACAAAGATAATTACTTGATGAATCTTCTACCCACACCCTATCTGATAACGCAGAAGAGAAGCATTCAGAAGAGGTCTTGACTCTCAAGCAAGGACATAAATGACACCAACCTGTCCCTACTGTAGCTGCAGGAATTTGGGTTGTAAGAACTCCAGTAACTATGCATGCTAAAGAAAATAACATCATTATTTTGCATATATGGAATAAAATTGTCTTCAGCATGACTGGCTGTCTTCCAGGACAAAGCTTTTTCCTTTCTGTCAGAGCTTTTGTGTATTTCCTCAGCTGATCAACAATGTAAGTGCCTGTCTGAAGTTTGGTTTTGGTTATAGACACGTTACAGACATCTGCTTGTACAGATATCTACAGATATAGACACATTACAGATATCTGATATTCATCACTTTAGTATGACTTGCTTCCTCAGCCTATTTACTACTGTTTTTTAATTTTCCTCAATGAAATAACTAGGCTATCAGTTTTAGTGACTTTTGCATTATCAAAAGATTTGGTTTATTTCCTGTGGGTTATTTTTGTTATTTGAAGGCAACACAGGCCCAAACAGTTAGACGTGGCAATGTTAACTACCATTGTCCAAGTTAGACACAATTTCTGGTTTTCACCCTGTTTTCATTTTCTAGCATGTACCATCAAGCCCTCTTTCCATTTGTAGTCTGTCTGTGCCTTGCCACAGATGGAAATGTGGAACTGTGATACTGTTAAATTCTCACAAAATGACACCTCAGAAGAATTTACCTACTGGAGAAGGGAAATATTTCACCCATATATTTCAGATTATTGGATAATGAAAGGTGATAAAAGGCAGAAATAGCATATTTTTGATGAGATCGGTTTAATAGGTTGCCTCCCCTTACAGTTACTAATAATCATCTACTGTGATCTAATAGTGTTTTATTTGCCTCAAGACTTGAAAATTGATGTTTTGAAGTATTTTCCTCTTTCTCATATTCAATTCACCATTTTTTATAATTTTACATATCTTTAGCTTTTTATTTTTTTTTTTTAATATTTTAAAGGTCTTTTCTTGTTTCGAACACTTGGCTAGGAAGTATTGGTGTTTAAGAGCATTATCTGTCTGCCCTGCTACTCTGACGAAAATATGTCAAAAGGCAGCTCCTATACTCATATGGTAAGAAAGGGATATTTCCATCCAATTTTTTATTCTTGTTTTTCTTTTCTTGAACTTCTTATGCTGGATACACTATGTCCTTTGATGTGGTTTAGTAAAAGCTCTCTCCATTACTTAAACATACTGTTTAAGTGCTATGTGCGGTATACACATACCTATAGAGAAGGGTCACACAGAATCTGGTAATTTCACAGTATTATCTATTATGGATGCTCTATTGCCTACTTGACCTTCTAAGGGGCTGATCAGGAGCCTCACAGCAGAAAAATATAAATGCTGTACCCAAATGTTCCACCTGGACTCTGAATTAAACATATATAAAATCCTATTTCAAATGATCTTTCTCAGCCTTATCCCTCTGTTAAAACATGTCTCCTCACCAGAAGCATCTATTCCTTAATTTTTTTTTCTTTACACAGAAAAACTCAGCTCTGCTTGGTGATACTATAAAAGGGTTTAAGACAAATCTACTTGCTGTTTTGGAAGAGTGAGGTCTTCCCTGCAATTTTCCTAGCTTAGAAGTAAACTTACCCAGTCACATATAGGTCCCTAGAATAAATGTCTTTCACTTTAAGGACTGTCCAACCTAGCAAAAGCTCATTTTTTTGCATCCTAGGGTCAGTTCTCCTTTCTTGTACTTTTCCTCCTGCTGAGCCTGACACCCCCTGCACACTGTCTTCCCTTTACTGAGCACATCCATTTGCTTTGAAGGATGATGCAGTGTTTCCTGCCCTCAAGAGATTTCTACTGGTTAATTGATACAAATACTGATCAACGCTCCCTGCTATTTAGCAACATATTTCTTTGGTAAGATACACAAAATACAACACCATCCATCCTATCAAGGAATGCAGAGTGATGTACAAGGCGCTATGTTCATGCTTAGACCAACCTTTTGTACCTCCTTGGCTGACCTCTGCTCATTGAGCCCAGCTTCAGGCACTTGTTGTCACAACACAATGCCATGGATCTGAAAGAGGTGCCTCATCCTCCCTGATGGTGCCAGATGCCTGTACATGGCAGTTCATGGCTTTTTCATGCAGATCATGCTTAGGCCCAGCCAGAGGAAAACAACTAGCACAGGGTGTGATCTGCAAATGTCTCCTCTGCTTCAGCAGCTTAGTCAGGACCCACTGCATCCTAGTTACTGTGCAAAATCTTCTCTTCTGGTAAACATAGGGCTTAGTGAATGAAAGGGATGAGGTTTTATACAATAGCTTAAAGGTTAGTACACATTCCAATTTTCAAGTGTTTTAAATACAGAGCAATAAGGTAACATAAGAGGGAGTAAGCCTCCATTCCACCTGTTGAAATGAGGACACTGATGCTTCAGAGAACAGGGGGAGAGCCAGCCAGAGGAACCTACTGTTTGCTAGTTGACAAGGACACTGCTACTGTTATAAAGGGATCAGTTATAGGCTATATACTGTTGCCTACTGCATACCCAAACTCCATACTCCACATGAAACATCTTAATGATGGGAGAATTATTATGAGAAGTGAACTGAAAATTCTGTAACTGCTTTTCCTGAAAACCTTTCTGAGATCAGGCTCTGTATGTCTATGGGAGCTATACATATAATGCAATTCTCATGCTCATTATAGGGAAATTACCAAACATATTCATCTGAGAGAAAAAATATGTGCATTGTCTACAAACGTTCTTGCTACAATAGCATAAATAGGTTGCTGTCTGTAATTTTCTTCTGGTTTGTATATCACAATAATTTGTTCTTTAAGAAGCATTTTCTTTCTTAGAACCTATAGTTTTGCAAGATTTCTGTGCCAAATTAGTCACTTAAATCGACCAAATCTTACATACAATACAGTGGAACCTGGTAATTAACCCTACAAAGATATTAACAACACAAAAATGGAAGAAAACCTCATAAACCACGTTGTATTGTATCTAGCCCTGTGGAGGCAAACTTGCTGTTGCTTTGTCTCTTTGTAACATATACAGGTGGCAAGGGAGGCCTATAGTGACAGCAAAGGCTTCTCCCTTTTCCCTTGGCACTTCAATGGGTAAAGTGAATTGAACAGACTAAAATCAGTCACCTGTGGTGTGATTGACTTGTGACTGTGTGACATATCAGCAGCTACAGGACATGTTAAATTAACTCTATATCTGCCCTGGTGAATTTCAAATTAGATGTGGTCTGATTTTCTGTGAGACTGACATGTGAGAATCCAGTTCTTTTGGGATACTTTATTGTTCGTGTCGGAATCATCTTTCTTTTGTTTTCCTCTCTATTCCTGTACTCCCACCAGTCACCCAAAGCGCTATGCAAAACTATTTCTTCCAGTGTTCAGAGGCTTTTTCATGTCCACCTGGGACAGCCAACGTTCACTTCCATTTTGCCCTACTTCTTGCGGCCTTGCCACTCCCTTGTGTAGTTTGTATCACATCTTGGGTTAAATGAGGGTCTTTGTTACAAGTCAGTTTTCCTTTCTTCTTTGTCTGGCTGCCTGGTTGTTTCAACCCTACAAAATAGTCTGAGTAATAATATTTCCCTCTGATTAGATAAAGTACGTAACAACTTGTGACATGCTGCAAAGACTCTGGGAGTATGTCTACAAGCAGAATCTCAGGAAAAAAAACGATAAGCAGCACAAAAATTTTGGACTGAGCGGAAGTTAATGTGTGTAGGGGAACGTATAATGACTGCAGAATCACTGTTTCATGCAAAACGCTCAGCGGGACTGGTCAATAGGGCCTATAAACACCTTTTGAACTCATAATCAGTCCACTGTGTTAGGCAAATATAGCCTAATTCCCTCCCCCATTCCCCGCAAGTGAGAAAATTGAATCTGCTAATTGAATATCCTATTTCCCTGCAGAGGGTTATAATAGCTTAGAAAACAAGAATGCAAATGGATAATTATAGACTTTTTTCCGCAAGTGGGAATGGCTTGCCCTGAGGTGGATGATAGAGTTGCTATGCCTATCTGTTTGCCTTCTGAAGTAGCTCTAGAACTTCTACGGTTTAGATAAATGGGGAATTTAGTTCATGAGTTTAGGGATTAGAAAAGTGGAGTTTCTAAGACCAGACTGGTGCAGCAATACCGGTTTTGACCTTTGGTTGATTTTAAAACACTCAGCTACAAACTTATTGGCAGATCTTAATCTGTTTCATGGGCAGCTCTGTCAGCAGAAGAAGAGAAAGGAATAGACAGAGATGAGTTGCAGTCTGGCCAGTCTTCAGAAAATCAACTATCATTCTTGCAAGGGAAGCTCTAGTTTCCTCTAGAGGGCACTACTGGAAGCCAGGAGATCACACTGTACTTCAGGGCCAGTGTAACTTTGAGGCATATAAACTTAAAGTTGTTCGGAAGCTCTGACTTTGAGAATACTACAATTTCTAATCATAGTTGATTACTTTTGAGGTATCCTTGTCCTTTTTATATGGTGCAAGTTGCTTTGGTACAGGTGACTGCATGGAACTTTGTTATGCAGTTATGATCAGGGTCCCAATGTATATTAGTACACAAAAAATAATAAAAATACCACCCTTTGTTAATTTTGCTTATGTCTAATTACACTTTGACTATATTTTAAGAAAGAAAACACAAACATTTTCTTTATTTTCTTCTTAATGAATTTTGTGAATTGTATGTATTTTAGAAGGAGGATATATAAAGCTTCCGCTTCTTATGCTTCTTAATTCTTCTGAATGATAGCTTTTACCCGTTTCATCAGGCACCAAAATATTTGTAACATGAAGAATTTGTTCTTGTCAGAAGGTTCAGAAAGCAATAGATCCCATGGTTCTTCAAATCTTTTTTTCCAGTTCACATTTTGAGGGACAACACTAATGATACTTTTACTTTGAAAATTAATAGCTCCAAAACAAACGCAAAAGGTGCTAAAAACTACAGACAAGAAATAAATACAATAAATACAAAGGGATGTACTGGTACATTAGCAGAGTAAATATGTGCAGAGTCAGTTTCAAAGTACACACAGAGGTGTTTGCAGTGATTTCAGTAAAAGTTTTGAATATTTTATATTCAAATGAGATTGTAACATTGTCTGAGATATAGCTGAGGTTTTCTGGAATGTGTTCCTAACTATGCTTTTTGTTTTACCCCAGTAGCTAACCACTGCATTCTAGCAGATACTTAGCTCATATGAGATAATATACTGTAAGTCACTGTTAATTTCATTATAGTAATTGATTAACAATTTATTTTAGTGATTTCTTTTTAAGTATAGTTGTGCCCATTGAAGCAGGAAGCAAGATAACATATAAAAAAATTGCTTCTTAATTGAAGTTTTAATTTTGATGAAAAGGAGACTTTTTAACCTGGAAATGAGATGTTTCATTGTTCACAGGAGAGAGTGAAAAAAAAAGTATTTTTTGTCACTGACCTCAACTTTTCATCAAAAAAGAAATTGCTTGCATGCTTTTTTGTTGCACATTTCTTATGAGGAAATAGACTATACAGTCAGCTAGAAACATAACTGCATCTGAGCTGTATCTAGAAAAGCCAGTGACAATGCTCATTGTCCTGAGTGATCAGATGTAGTCTCTGACCAGGGAAACAAAAGGATGGGGGAATAACCTGAAGGCTCCAGCCCCAAGGGCTCTCCTCTTCCCTGTGTGTCAGCAGCAAAGACTCTTCTCCAGCAACAAAAGTCGTTGTTATTAAAGGGAAAACCAGACAGTTCTGAAAAGGTGAACAGATTATGGAAGACAACTGTTTGTGAAACTAGAGTTGTCTTAATGGCACAAAGGGGCTAAAGTTTGCTTTCCTCCCTTAAATTCTCTTCAGGATAATTACTGTTTCCTGGAACTCGCTGAGCTAGTATCTGTTGCACTGCTAAGTGTGGAGCCAAAATACCTCAGAGTGTGAAATATCGAAGGATAAGAGCTTGGAGGAGTTCATTAAATTACTTCCCAGTTCATCCTCTGCTCTACAGCTCCATAAGGCAGTTTAGTTTCTTTGACAGTCTGACCTTTCTGTTTAAATAGGTTGGCTTGCCACAGAGATGGTCTTCTGGGGCTTTTGAAGCCAGAGATATTTTGTGCTTAGTAAGACACTTTAAAACTTCCACTTGTTCTCATTCAGATTACTTTTAGGTGTCATTCACCTCTTGCACTTATCCTTGGTTGTCCAACCTCGCTGATTTCTTTCTTGATTTTGTAATGCATTTTATGCCCAGATAACTTCCAGAAGAAAAATCAGGATCAGGCATGGAAAAGCACAATGCCTTTAGGCAGTGTCTCCTTTTTACTTCTTTCCCCATTTCTCGGAGAATCAGTAAAGGTGTGAATACCCTCCATACCCTGCCAATAGAATACTCAGTAATGTCTCCATTATCTTTCCTGAGAGGATAATTTACCCTTTCTAAACTCAAGGATAAGATTTTTTACATTTAAGAACTGGTATGCAATTTTCTTCTGATGCTACTGTATATCTGGTTTCTGACAGACAAACATATATCCATATGTATAATTTTAACTTTTTTTTTAAGGTTCTATCTAATAGTAGAAAAACAGAACTGATCATCCGGGGATATATATGTATGGTTTTGTTTGCTTAAACTTGGGAAATGCCTTTGTTCTATGCTGCATTTTTAGAACAAGCTACCAGGAAAGGCAGGGAATAAAAAAAAAGTTTGTAAAATAAGCAGTACACTGTACAGCACATACCAAACAAGAGCAACATTAACAAATTAATTGTTTATGTTAATAAATTAATTAATTTTTGCTGTTAATAAACAACAAAATGTTGGCCATGTCAGTCCTAACTGCATCAAGTGTCAGAAATAGAAAGTAGTCCAATCCCATCTAGAAATAATTAATGGGAATACTGTAGTAAATTAGCATAACAAATAACATTATAATTACAGGAATGATACATACAATTACTAAGAAGCAACCATCATTAGGAAGAGAGCTATGTTACTGCATTCATATTTACATAATTCACAGTTGTACTACTCATTGAAAGTTATCCCAAGATGAATGGCAACCAACCCGTATTAGAAAATATCAAATCAGTATTCTCAGGATACTGGGTAATCAAAGTCGGGTTGGATTTTTTTCTTTTTTTTTCTTAGTGAATGGTTAATTTGCTCCCAAATCCTCCATTGAACACAGAGTTTTGTTTGTCCCAGTGTTCATGATTCTCATCCAGCCTTTCAGAAGGCAGAGCACTCACTCTGAATACACAAGGGTTAAATTTTTAATCAATACTTGAACCCTCCTTACCCACCTCATCCAAATGCATCTCACCTGTCTTACTCTTTTCCTGTGGAAGGGTTGGGTAAGTGGCTCTAATCATCTCTGTTGCATCTATGAATGCACTGTTTTTCTGCTCTATGTAAAAAATTTGAATGTGTAAATACTGGAACTCAGATCTTCTGCTTTTGTGTTCTAATCTCTGGAATAGTCCAGTGTTCATGTGAGACATTTCACACTTATCTAATTTGAATTTTTCCAAAAGATTTCTAATTTTTTTTTCTGTCCTTCTAAAAGGAAGGACAGTTAAGCCATTCATCTGAAGTGGCTGATCTAAGTTCAAATCTCTTTTTCCTGTAATGCAGGGGAGGGAGCAGAATCTATCTTCTCTTACATTCTTGACATTCTAGTAAACTGAGTGGAGTATTGAGAAAAAATACCCTTAATTATGTCCTTTTGGAGTTTTGCCAGTCTATGAGAAATACTTAAATATAGTCATTCTGATCTCTGTGGAAAGCTAGGCTCTTGTATATGTTACCAGTATTTCAGTAAAATTCTCATTTCCCATCACTCAAAAATACATTTTATTTACCCAGGGGGAAAACAAACATTGCACAAAAATATCCTAACTACATTACAGTACATTATTAACTTATGTTCCTTCCATTTTCAGTCAATTCTATGATTATATTGCTATTGTTATGCTTTCAAGACACTAACTATAACAAACCATACTGGAATTCAGTAAGGGCAAACACAGGATCAGTTGTAGGCTGTTTACTTCTATCTGTAGTCAGGTTCTAGACATTTAAAGGAGTCCATGCCAAAAGCTGTAGAAGCAAGATTAGGTTTTCAGTTTATTCTTAATTCTATTTTTTAATTAGAATGTTGTCCACATTTTCCATTCATTTGTCATGAAAGAGTTGGGATTAAGAAGAAATAAAACTCACTTCCATGAAAACACGACAGAGTTCTGTGTATTCTATGTAGAACAGTTTCCCTATGGTCAACTCAGAATTGTCACACAGGAGAACCTATAGAAAATATAAAATAAATGAGGTGTGGACAAAGAGTGCAAAGTGGGCATTGATGAAATTTAAAATGAGCTTTCCCACTTTGAGAAGAAATCAAAATATGCTTTCAGTAATATTCATGGATAATATAATGTTGGCGTTCCTTAATTAAATCACATATTAAAAAACCACCCTGCTATGCTGCCTTGCTTTGCCCACAATTTGAAATTCTCAAATGGTTTCTATTGTTACAATAGTAGTCTCATATTCTTACATAATAGATAAAAATAAATGTTACTGGGTCTATTGATTTTGTCCAACTTTCAATTCTTGCTTTAGCTAAGTAAAGTAAAGTAACCAGCCAGGCTCCCTGTACTGGAAAGATAAATACTCCTCCACAGAGCAGTTCAGAGCACCTCAGTTAGGGCCCTCTGAACCACTCTCTGGAGGAACTGACTCCAATCTGCTGGTGATAAAGGCAACCTACAGAGGCTGCCTAGGCAACCGGATAATTTGAATGGCCAAAACTGAATGTTATCAATGCTTATTCCCATTTCAACACCTAACATGAGCACACTGGCTTTGAATAGCAATGAATGTTAAGCAACCTATTGAAATAGCCTTGAATACCTAGTGTCTGCTTTTTCCTTGTTTTTCACTTCCTTTCTCTCATACTTTGCTAGAGGTGCAGAACAAGATTTTAAAAGTTATTTAGGTGCCTAAGTGGCAAACTGGTATCTAATAGGATTTTCAAAAGTGCTTAAGTGCTGTTGGAGTTTGGTACAAAATAGAAGATCTTCAAAGGAATCTAGGAAGAGAATTTTCCTTTATACCAGGGAAAATCAGAATTTTTGGAAACCCCATGGATCATCCATCTGCTCTTGAATACCTAAACATCTCTACAAGTCTGACCTAGAGCCTTCTGCAAGGATTCTCCTTCACACTGCCATACTGATGTTTTCCACAGATTTAGCCAGAAAACTCCAGAGGTGTGTAAACTCCCCAAGATTATTTTTAAGTTCAGAGATGTGTTTTCTGTCATTGCTGTTGCAGCACGCTGTGTTTCGTTACGTATTTGAGCAGCAGGATTAGAGTGAGACAAAAAAAGGGGTCATCAAAAGGGGCCAAGGGGACTTATTCCTCCTCAGCATGATAATGAAGCAGAGCTGTGTACACATCAAATAACAGAAGTAGATCAATACTATACTCATAAAAAGTAAAGCTGGAGCTTATGTTTTGACTTTTCCAGGGCCTTATTTTGCATTATTTTTTTGCATTTTGCATTAGACCAAAACCCGATCTGTTTTTAGGGTTTTGGTTTGTTTGTTGGTTTTTTTTTTCCCCAAGCCAAATTGGTACAGCAGATCAAGTACCTCCTTTTATCTGCCACAATCCTCCATTTGGTATTTCTGCTTGCATTTGCTACCATAAAGGACTCCTTGGGGGATTATTCCTGGTTATTCAGGGATGTAATCATGAGCAATGTGATAAAACATAACCTTCTAGGCAGCAGAAATCCAGCTCTACAGCAAAGCCTGTCAGTTCTGCTGGTTTGAAACTGTAGCTAGTTAGGTTTGACTCTGGAGTAATAGGAAAGTCCACAACACTTTTTCTGGAGAGGGGTCTTTCCTGTCTCTTTAAAGAATTTGAGAAGGGTATCTTTTGTAAATGGAGGCACATCACCCACTCACCCTACTTTGTTTCTGACATTGCTAATCCTGTTGCGGTAGCTATGTGGCATTTTTTTTTCCAATTAGCTTTTCAAAGAATAATCGGTCATCTCTCCTGTGGAGCAGGCTTGAGAGCTTGGACTTAGTTTCTGTGTGGGAAAACTGGCGAATGTGGTAAATCTCCCAGATATAAATTGTCTTTCCTAGGAGATTTAAGCCTTCATTATGTCTAAGTACTTCAGGTTACACCACCCTTGTTTTCTTGCTAAACTGCTTACTGTTGCCTGTAAAACTGCAAACAGCTCCAAAACATTGCTGGCAGGCCAGCATATTTCATTTACATTATTAGGGGAAGAGCCACTTCTGGATGCTCTACTAGTGACATGTATTTTCTGGTTGTGTATCACTAGGAATACTTGCCCATAAAAGGAATTGAAGTGCTTTTTAATAATGACTAAAGCACAGTAATTGTAACAGAAAACTATTGACTCGCCTAGTTCCCTGAGTACAGCATCTTGTGGTTAACTTTCAGAGCTTAGCTGGCACTCAGACATGAAGGAAGGCAATCACTCAGGTCAGAAGGAAAATCCTAGCAGAGACAGAATAGGCTCTACAAATCGCAGGTAAACACTCAAGACAGGTATATATTAGATTTACTTTGTCTGAGTTCAATTTAAAACAAATTTCTGCTGTGTAGAAACAATAGAAGGCAGAAAAGAAGGACCAGGTTTTAGAAGGATTAGAAGTATGATTTAAAAACAGTAAACAATATCCTGACTTCGTCCTGGGTTCAGCTCTAACAGTTATTTTTCTCCTTCTTTGTAGCTGATGCAGTGATGTGTATGCTGCTACTTAGGTCTGAGTATTTGTATTGTAAATCCATCACCACCAAAACTCACGGTTGTCTTCTTTTCTGTATTATGTTGAACATAGGAAAAGGAAGATTAACACTCTTTTCATTTATCCCCTAGTTCCACACTCCTTTCTGAAGAGTCTGGAAATGCACCAAAATCCTATGTCTCTTGAACTCAGAAGAATGTCCAGCAGGAATGTCTCAAGGACAGTATAAAGAGCTAATACTATCTATTACCCAGAAGTAGGTGATGCAGATAAAAAGAGAGATATTTTTCTACCCAGCTCACCACCAGCTTCAGAAGCAGAAGAACTGTTTCTTTTCTTCAGAAATAATTAAAAAATAACGGAAAGGAAAAAAAAAAAGTACTGATTAAATATATACTGCAAGAGTTACTAAATTAAAAAAAAAAATCATAGAATATTATTTTATTCCTGGAATTCAAATGAGTAGATGAATTTGGGATTCTCAGTGAGTCCTTGCCCAGCAGTTGCTGGAGAAACTACCACACTGAGAAAATAGGCTCCAGGAGGCTACTTCATTGTTTTCTGTAACTTGCTCAGACAAAGCACAGAGAAACCAACTGCTGGGAGAATTATTCCAAGGACTTCTGCTGCTGTCATCACCTTACAAGTCTTTAAAGTGTTAGAATCTACAATTAAGAGTATAAAAAGAGCTTGCCTTTTTTTTTTTTTTTTTAAGGGTGGACTGGTGAATACATGTCCTTGCAGACTGGGAGACTCAAGGACATGTAATAAGTCCTAGATGTCCTCTGCTTATTGTACACCATCTAGTACTATACAGCTAACACATAGTTTGGAGAAAATACGTAAGAGGAAAATTTTGTTCCCATGGCTGAGTTCTGTTATCAACTAACACTACTCTTTGAGATCTGGGTTGTTTTTTTTTCTGGTTTTTTTCTTTTTCTTTTTATCCCTTCCCTCTCAGGTTATGTCTTGTTTTATAGCTAATTAGTAAAATTCAACTTTTCCTTGCAATAACTTCAACGTGAGAATATTTTCTATTTTTTTTCTCAATTCCATCTTGAGCTGTGCAGAAACTCTGGTCTGATCACTGAAAATAACATCTTTACTTCACAATGTAATTATAACCGATAAACAAGCTTGTTTCACCATGTCTGACATGCAAAGCTTTTACTCAGGCTGGAAAACAATTATCAGAGATGAATTCTTATTAAAGGGAATATACTGTACTAGCAGTATTAAAAGAATTTTTAATTAAATTCTTTGCATTCCTGTGTTCCTCCTGAGCTCAAAACAACCTGAAGTTATTTGTGTTTAGATTTGCAGATTTCTGTAGGCCTCTGCTATGCTAATTGTATTAAACCCCCTACTAGTAAATAATTTGGAGGACACAGACAGGGGTGTGAGTAAGGATCAAAAATAATAATGAGAGAGTGGGAAAATCTAAGATTAATACAAGTCTCAGAATTCTTGCAGCAGGCAAGGTATGGAAATATCTATTCTGGTGTCACTATTTCAACAAAAGCTAGTGTGGGTCCTTGTTTTGGAGTAGCTATTTTGATTGATTTCCAGCAAACTTTTGGCTTCAGAATGAAAGAATGCTCAGTTGCATTTTAAGAGCATTGCATCTATTCTTTTTTTGTCCATGGAGAGAGGACTATGTACAACAAATATGGGCACTTAAAAGCCCCAGTGTACTAGCAGGACTGGCTCAACAGATGTAGCAGTCCTGCAATATCTACTTAGTCCAATAATGAGACCAAGCATATCTGGCACAGAAATACGCAAAGGAGACATTAAAATGGTTTGTCATTTAAAATAAAAAATATCCAAAAACCTTTAAAAGATTATTATTCCACTGAATGTAGATTCTGATTAATACAAGAATTTTACATACTGCTCTACAATCATAATATGAACCAACACTTTCTTGGTTAAAACTATATTCTTGTCATGACTTTAGGCCAGCTTGAGCTCACTCAATATGGCTGGTAAAGGAAGAAAAGGATTGCAAATTTGTTTCAGGGTGTATATATTATGCTTGTTTGTATCAAAAGTTAATGCATTTTTTATTAAATAAAAATAGAAGCAGAGGTTACAAAAAGCACAAGTCATTCTTCGGATTGGAAAATTGAACACAGTTCATCCTTCAATCAGTTAAATGCTTTTATCACCGGGCCAGAGAATCGATTGTCCTTATGCATGTTCTTTTTTCCTCTGCTTCCAGTTAATCCTCTAATATTCCAAGCAAAGGTGAACAGATTTTTTATCTCATTTTTAAAACACAATATACCTTAATAGTTTCAGGGTGACCTTAGTGAGTCAAAGATGTGAATTTAATTCCTGTCAGGAACAGAAAGGATTTGGACACAGGTATACCACTGCCTATCTAAATCTCATAACTGCTGAACTGTTAACTAAAGTTATTTGGCCTTGATTTGAGGGAAACATTTGACCTCTGCTTTCGTCAGAAAGGACTTAAGCTGCATCCTTCATGGGAGGCCTGAGTGCCACGAGTGCCGAGTAAAGTGTAGCGACCCGTTACAGCTCAGAGATGCCTTGAGAGGGGAGGATTCACATGGTCTCATCAGCGAAAGAAGGCTAACTTTCAACTCCCTTTTAAGAAGACCACATCTTCTCCTTTTAAGTGCATGTAACAGGAGTTGGTAGGATTCTGACCAAAGCAGATGGGGAGGATAAGTCATTTAGCTGCTGGGGGAGCAAGTGCAGTCTTCCTTTGCTCCTCTGCAAGAAGGCAGAGGGGAGTCATCGTGGCAGAAAGGTTATCAAGCTCCAGCTCAAGCCACCGGCTGGACCACGTTAGTAGAACAGGTTTCCATGTGCTGCAGTCCTTGCTCATCATGTTGACTTTGCTGGATCTTTTTTTCTGAAATAGCTGATTCTTCCTCTGCATTGTATAAAGCTTGTAGCTCAGGGCTATGGATTTTGGTTTTGTTCCCCTATCTCATTTTCTTTCTAAATTTAAATTTTAGTTTTCTTTGGAGACTATGGGAGTTGGGATTTTAAATGCTATTAAAACCTGATCATCAACTATGCAACAGTTGACAAGAGCAAAGCTGCCATGAACACCCTTGAAGAGCAAGTATGAATGCAAGTTCTTTTGTGATATTCAAGACAACCAGATGGTGATTCTGTGTGCTTCCTGAGTCTGATGGTAAATGTTACATATTCTACTGTTATGATTGATCAAGGAATCTATACTAGCACTTTCTAATTCCATATTTTGTTATGCTAGCCAGTGATCTAAATCTCTAGACAACCGGAAAAAAACATAATTTCTTCGTTTCCCCCAATTCCCCAGTATGAAGACAGGCTGAGAAAGTTCAGCCTGGAGAAGAAAAGGCTGCATGGATACTTCATAGAAGCCTTCCAGTATCTGAAGGGGGCTTACAAGGATGCCGCAGAGGGACTTTTCGTCAGGGACTACAGCAATAGGACAAGGTAATGGGTTTAAACTTAAACAGGGGAAGTTCAGGTTAGATAGAAGGAAGAAGTTCTTTACTGTGAGGGTGGTGAGGCACTGGAACAGGTTGACAAAAGAAGTGGTAAACACTCCATCCCTGACAGTGTTCAAGGCCAGTTTGGACAGAGCCTTGGGTGACATAGTCTGTGGTGAGGCATCCATGGCAGGAGGGGTTGGAACTAGATGACCGTAAGGTCCTTTCCAACCCTAACTATTCTATGATTCTATTCTATGATTCTATGATTTCTTACTCAGCTTCAGATGAGCCTTTTTTATTTAATATATTACTGTTAATGAAAACAGGTATTATATCATTTTCTTGGAAATTTGTTGTCATAATTTCAAACATAGAATTTCTCTTACCCCTGTTTAAACTCTGAGTGGCTTTTGATGTGCAAGAAATTGTGTTTTCCCTCTTCATGACTTGTAACAGTGTACACACCATTGTCTGCACAATTCTCTTTTAATATTATAATGGATATGCTAAAAAATTAGTAGAATAGCATACTAGCATGCATAGAAATGCTTCATGTTGTTATCCTCTACAACACAGAGAAGTTTTAATGTTAAAATTTACTTGTTTGTTACCTATTAATTTTTTCCTATAAAATGTGCCATTTCACAAATAAAGTCTGTTCCTAAATCTCTGCATTCATACCATGTGTCTGCAGCCATTGCTAAATCAGTGGAAATCTTGAATGTGGGAAGTCTACAGTTCCAAATGAATTTTAAAATATTAAATCAGTGCTATTTCCATACTGGTCTTGTGTGAAACATTTACAGTAACGTGTTATTTTCTCTGCCAGAAATCAAATGTATTCCATATAGTATAACGAAGAACTAAAGTGTGTTTATTTCAAATATAAAAGAAAATGTTCTGTTTGACACTTTCAAATATTATTTTGTATGCATGAATATAGCATGGATAAATGCACTATCTTTGCCAGAAGATAATCACAAGCTTTGAAACACCAGAGCAATAAATCTTTCAAGGATGCTGTGATTAGACCTCCTAAATACTCACAGAAAAGAAAAAAGAGATTATAGTTTAGATTATAAATAATAATAGGTTCAATCTAGTATTGCTGAAAAGAAATAACCGTTTTTATTTCTAAATATATATTTTAAATATTATGTAATCTATGTTTATTCAGCTATACCAAAGCAAATACTGCTATTGCAGTCCTTTTATAACTAAAAATATGCCTTCAGTAAAAACAAAACTATTCTCTTTGAGAACTGTGGAAGGAGAAATAGATCCAAACTAAATTGAAAAGCTACAGACCCACAGACATATTTTATGCAGCAGATCACTGTTATACATGAGATGGTAACTTCTTTCTTAGTGTTAACAAAGCTATATGGGCTGGGGGCTTCTTTGATGAACTGCTCTCATTTCTATCCTTTCTTTTTTATAAATTAATTTAACTCTTGAAAATACTAATTTTAAATGTATAGTAAGGACATGGAGACACTACAGGACAGTGGTCTAAAGTGTCCCTTCATTATATTTGTGTCTTGTGAATTTTTTTATTGATTTTTTTAGGGAGAACATGCTGACAGAAAACATACATATAGAAAAAACCCTGCCTTTAATCTATATTTATCTATGTTACTCTTCTTTCAATGACAGAAATATTTTAATTTGTGTCATCTATTAAATGCATTTAGGGAAAGTTTTCTGACACCAAAATTACATAAAAGTATAAATTTGTTATCACAAATTCTACAGTCCTGGCTACATTATATATGTTTAGTGTAACTACTAAGGATGCTGTAGCAGGTGCAATATTCACTAAAATGTCTTTATACTGGGTAATACATTATTCTTTCTGTCAAGTATTCCAATTTCTATGTGAATTCCATTTACATGTGAAAAAGTACATTTTGTGAAATGGTTTCCTATAAAAAATTAGTTTCTCAAATATTAGCAAAACTTTTAATGCTTCAAACCTGTTCTGTCACAAATCAAGTCCTGAAAATAGATAAACATTAAATACATAATATATATTAAACTATTGAATATTCAGAAACATCTTATTGTTGTTATAGGTTTATAAAATAAACCCAGCTTGTATAAATAAGGAAAAGGTGCCATCATAGTCTGCAGGTGGGATACAGCACATCAAATCCATTAGCTTTGTGTTTCAAACTGTAGATAAAAAAGATGGATATCATTGTACTTCAAGCACAACCTTGTGTGACCATGCTAATGCGAGAATAGTCCCCATCTGAGAAAACTGAGAAAATGTTTGCGTAAGTATGTGCGGACTGTGAGATCAAGGATCTTTTTTTTCAGAGGGGATAATGAGCAAAAGGAGAAGTGATAAATAAAATTCACAGAGGCACAAACCTGATAAACCACAATGGAGACCACGACAAAGAGCGACAAGCTTAAGCCACCAACTGATAGAGCATAGTCTTGGACTATGTAACTGATAAGAACCTGGGCTTTACAACTGGTAAGGCAGAAATAAGATAAACACAAGGATTTGGGAATTTGAGGGGGAGGAGCTGTGGGACTAGGCAAAACTTACTGAGGGCTGTTAAAGGAGCAGGAATTGGTAAGGAACGATAAAGAGGAACAAGTATTATAGGAGCTGGTCACATGTAAAGAGTTGCCAGTCTGTCTGATCACTGCAGCCACCCTATCTTCTTATTAAATCCTTTCTTAATTGTCTTTCTGTGTAAACTCACTCTTCAACCCTTGTGTGAGTACTGAAAGGTCTATGAGCCAGCAACTGGAGAGGCTTGAGTGGCTGACAAGTACCAGTGACAGCAGTAAGACCCTGGAGACAGCATCCCATGCCTTCATGGCACCAGTTACTGGAAGGGGTGAGGGGCTCAGAGTCACCTCTGAGGGACTGGGAGACATTTGGGACATAGGGGCCTGTGTGTTTGTTGTGGGGCAGCTTCAGGGACTGATGCAAGTGCCAGCAGCTGCAGTCAGACCTCAGCCCACAGGGCCCTTGTGCTTGTGGTGCCAGCAGCTGCAGCATGTGAGGGTCCCAGAACTAGCTGGGACAGGGTGCTACCCCCGGGACAGGGTCCTACCCAGGGTACAGGGCCCATGAGCCTGCATGGAAGCAGACACCACCTTCACATCTTTGCCTAACCCAGTGTGTGTGGGTGTGGTCTAGATGGCAAGTAGGTGCTCCATGTCCATGCAGAGGGTTGATAGAATCATAGAATCAACTAGGTTGGAAAAGACCTTTAAGATCAACCATTACTCCAGGACTGTCAAGACCACCACTAAACCATACCACTGAGGGCCTCATCTACACAGTTTTTGAACACTTCCAGGGACCGTGATTTCACCACTGTCCTGGGCAGCCTGTTGCAATGCCTGATCACCCTCTCTGTGAAGAAATTTTTCCTAACATCCAATCTAAACCTCCCCTGTGCTCCAGATCCTTCATCAGCTTCATTGCCCTTCTCTGGACCTGCTCCAGCACCTCAATGTCTCTGTTGTAGTGAGGGGCCCAGAAGCGAACACAGGATTCAAGGTGTGGCCTCACCAGTGCCCAGTACAAGGGGACGATCACTGCCCTGGCCCTGCTGGCCACACTATTTCTGATACAGGCCAGGATGCTGTTGGCCTTCTTGGCTGCCTGGGCACAAGCTGGCTCATGTTCAGCCAGCCATCAATCAACACCCCCAGGTCCTTTTCCAGCCACTCGCTCCCAAGCCTGGAGCATTGCATGGGATTGTTATGACCCAAGCGCAGGACCCGGCACTTTGCCTTGTTGAACCTCATAAAACTGGTCTCAGCCTATTTATCCAGCCTGTCCAGATCCCTCTTCAGAGCCTTCCTATCCTTCAGCAGACCAACACTTCTGCCCAACTTGGTGTCGTCTGCAAATTTACTGAGGGTGCACTCGATCCCCTCATCCAGATCATCAATGAAGATATTAACACTGGCCCTAACATTGAGCCCTGAGGGACACCACTAGGGATTGGTCACCAATTAGATGTGATACTATTTATCATCATGCAGGTATTGGAGGGGGACAAGTGAGTGTAGAGTGTGTGTAAGACAAGTTCATGTGTGTTTGCTAGAGAGCACCAAGTTGGACCATCCAGCGAGTGGGAGACGAGTGGAGCAGGTAAGGTTGCCTGGGATGTGGGCAGGGTTAATGGTGAGACAGAGGATGCTCATGCTCAAAGGATCTGCAAATGTATGTATGTGTGTGTAAATTCAGAGAGTGGGGGCACTTGTGTGGACTTCAGGCCTTATTAGCTGAACAAGAATAGGACTTGTCTATCTATGGGTATGTGTTACATCAGTTCTGGTAACTGACATACACCCAGTACATGTGGGTGCTATTAAATGTCACCTTGTGCGTTGCAGGTGAAAGTCATGTAGACAGCTGTGTCAGTGTCCTCTGTGTGTGTCTCAGCCTTGTACACTGGTTGTACACTCAGCCTTGCTGCTGGTTGAACTTCTAAACAGGAAAACAGCAGCCATGCCCATAGTCTGGATAACCTAGGGCCTCTAAGCATGCCTGGCTGGATACCAGCAGCCGGGCAGGATGAACCCCCCGGTCCTCGAGCCCACCAGAGGTAGTGGCCATTACAGCATCCGTTAGAAGATTTAATGTCTATGGAAAGGCAGGTGATCTGTTAATAAGCATAATAGCCGCTTTCTCATCAAAGCAGCTCCTCTGTCAATTTTGCAAGATTCCACAATTACAAGGAGCAGAAGCTGAGCATTTGCAAAAGCACTTACTAGACAGAAGACTGACATAGGTTCATGCTATGGATTGTTACAGACTTTAAAGTGTCAAACTTCTTACACCAGGTAGTGAAAATGTCTACTGTATTATTATACAAATCCATAGCAACAGCCAGGAATGTTTCTATATCTGTCTGCCTAGGTTGACATCAACGTGACTACATTGTTTTGGCCCTTGTTGCGTACTTGCAAAACTGAAACTTTTTCTGACATTATTGAAAACAGTCTTTTTGATTTACAGAGGAAGCCAGTTATGTTACAAAATGAAATAGCTACATTTGCTTTCTTTGTCATGAGGAATTTATCACAGAATCATAGAATCGTAAGGGTTGGAAAGGACCTTAAGATCATCTAGTTCCAACCCCCCGGCTATGGGCAGGGACACCTTGCCCTAAACCACATGGTCCAAGGCTCTGTCCAACCTAGCCTTGAACACCGCCAGGGATGGAGCATCCACAACCTCCCTGGGCAACCCATTCCAGTGCTTCACCACCCTCACTGTAAAGAACTTCTTCCTTATATCTAGTCTAAACTTCCCCTGTTTAAGTTTGAACCCATTACCGCTTGTCCTACCACTACAGTCCCTAAGGAAGAGTCCTTCCCCAGCATCCTTGTAGACCCCCTTCAGATACTGGAAGGCTGCTATGAGGTCTCCACACAGCCTTCTCTTCTCCAGGCTGAACAGCGCCAACTCCCTCAGCCTGTCTTCATACGGGAGGTGCTCCAGCCCTCTTATCATCCTCGTGGCCCTCCTCTGGACTCGCTCCAACAGCTCCATGTCCTTTTTATGTTGAGGACACCAGAACTGTACGCAGTACTCCAAGTGAGGTCTCACAAGAGCAGCGTAGAGGGGCAGGATCACCTCCTTCGACCTGCTGGTCACGATTCTCTTGATGCAGCCCGGGATACGGTTGGCTTTCTGGGCTGCAAGCGCACACTGTTGGCTCATGTTAAGCTTCTCGTCAACCAATACCCCCAAGTCCTTTTCTGCAGGGCTGCTCTGAATCTCTTCTCCACCCAACCTGTAGCAGTGCCTGGGATTGCCCCGACCCAGGTGTAGGACCTTACACTTGGCTTGGTTAAACTTCATAAGGTTGGCATTGGCCCACCTCACAAGTGTGTCAAGGTCCCTCTGGATGGCATCCCTTCCCTCCAGCGTATCAAACGAACCACGCAGCTTGGTGTCCTTGGCAAACTTGCTGAGGGCACACTCAATCCCACTGTCCATGTCGCCGACAAAGATGTTGAACAGGACCGGTCCCAACACCGATCCCTGAGGGACACCACTCGTTGCTGTTTTCCAACTGGACATGGAGCCATTTACCACAACTCTTTGCGTGCGGCCATCAAGCCAGTTATTGGTCCACCGAGTGGTCCATCTATCAAATTGATGTCTCTCCAGTTTAGAGACAAGAATGTCATGCGGGACAGTGTCGAAAGCTTTGCACAAGTCCAGGTAGATGACGTCAACTGCTCTGCCCCTGTCCATCAGTTCCGTGGCTCCATCATAGAAGGCCACCAAATTGGTCAGGCAGGATTTCCCCTTAGTGAAGCCATGTTGGCTGTCACCAACCACCTCGTTGTTTTTCATGTGCCTTAGCATGTTTTCCAGGAGAAACTGTTCCCAGATTTTGCCAGGCACAGAGGTGAGACTGACTGGTCTGTAGTTCCCTGGGTCTTCCATCTTCCCCTTCTTGAAAATGGGGGTTATATTACCCTTCTTCCAGTCATTGGGAACTTCACCTGACTGCCAGGATTTTTCAAATATGATGGACAGTGGTTTAGCAACTTCATTCGCCAGCTCCTTCAGGACCCGTGGATGGATTTCATCGGGTCCCGTGGTTTTGTGCACGTTCAGGTTCTTAAGATGGTCTCGAACCTGATCCTCTCCTACAGTGGGCCTAAGGTCTCCATTCTCACAGTCCCTGCATTTGCTTTTCAAGACTTTCGTGGTGTGGTCAGAGCATTTGCTGGTGAAGACTGAGGCAAAGAAATCATTAAGAACCTCAGCCTTCTCCAAATCCATGGTAGCCAGTTCTCCTGATAGCTTCCAGAGAGGGCCCACATTGTCCCTAGTCTGTCTTTTATTTGCTACGTGTCTGTAGAATCCTTTCCTGTTATCGTTTCCATCCCTTGCCAAACTTAATTCTAGCTGGGCCTTAGCTTTCCTAACCTGGTCCCTAGCTTCCCAGGCAATGCTCCTATATTCTTCCCAGGCCGCCTGTCCTCGCTTCCACCTTCTATAAGCTTCTTTTTTCCCTCTAAGTTTCCTCAGCAGCTCCTTGTCCATCCATGGAGGTCTCCTGGCCCTCCTGCTGCACTTTCTTCTAGTTGGGATGCAACACTCTTGAGCATGTAGCAGGTGATCCTTGAATATTGACCAGCAGTCTTGGGCCCCCCTGCCCTCTAGGACTGTATCCCATGAAACCTTACTAAGGAGGTTCCTGAAGAGGCCAAAATCTGCTTTCTTGAAGCCCAGGGCAGTGAGCTTGCTGCATGCTCTTCTCACTGTCCTGAGGATCTCAAACTCAACCATCTCGTGATCACTAGAGCCAAGGCTGCCCTGGAGCGTCACATTTCCAACCAGTCCCTCCCTGTTGGTGAGCACGAGGTCAAGCATGGCACCTCTCCTCGTAGGCTCCTCTATTGCTTGAAAGAGGAAGTTGTCTTCCACACAATCGAGGAACCTCCTGGATTGCTTGTGCCGGGCCGTACCGTCCCTCCAACAGATGTCAGGATGGTTGAAGTCCCCCATGAGGACCACGGCCTGCGAGCGTGAGGCTGCTCCTATCTGTCTGTAGAGCGCTTCATCCACAGAGTCCTCTTGATCAGGCGGTCTGCAACAGATCCCCACCGTAATGTCCCCCGTTGCTGTTTTCCCTTTGATCCTGACCCACAAACACTCTGTTATCTCATCACCCGTCCCCAGACAGAGTTCCATGCTCTCTAGCCTTTTACTGACATAGATAGCAAAGCCCCCTCCCTGTCTGCCTGGCCTGTCTTTTCTAAACAGCCTGTAACCTTCCATTCCGACACTCCAGTCATAGGAGCCATCCCACCATGTTTCTGTGATGCCAATGACATCATATTCCCATAGCCTTGCACACATCTCTAATTCCTCTTGCTTGTTCTCCATACTACGGGCGTTTGTATAGAGGCACCTTAGCCGAGCTCCAAATGCAGCCAACTCAAAGGCTGGGGCAGCTGGAACATCTCTACATCACTCCAAGCACTTATTACAGGTGCTGGCAACTGACCAGGAGTGTTGGGGTGGATCAATGCTCCCCTCCCCCAATGCATCTAGTTTAAAGCTTTCTTGACCAGCCTGGCAAGCCTCCTACCAAAACAGCTCTTCCCCTTCTTTGTCAGGCCAGCTCCACCAGCCTCCAGTAGATCTGGCCTCCCAAATGGAGCCCCATGTTTTAAATAGACAAACCCCTGACTATGGCACCACCATTCTAACCATTTATTAACCTGCCAAACGCGCCTAGCTTTTTTAAGGTCCTCCCCTTTGTCCTGGAGAATCGATGAAAAAGCTATCTGAGCTCCAGAGCCCCTAACCACCTCTCCCAGGGCTCTGTAGTCCTTCTTAATGTTCTCCAGGCTACTGCTATCTATATCTCTAGCATCCACATGGACCACTAGAAGGGGGTAATAGTCAGCAGGACTTACTAGAGCAGGCAGCCTCTCAGCAACATCCCTGATCCGAGCCCCTGGCAGGCAACACACCTCCCTCGAGACTGGATCAGGCCAGCAGATGGGTGCCTCTGTGCCTTTCAAAGTAGAGTCCCCTACTACTATGACCCTCCGCTTTTTCCTGGAGGCACCAGTAGTGATCCTCTTTACTGGTGCATCAGCAGGATGCTCACTAGTTGTGGTGGGTGCTTTTTCATTAGCCCCCTGCAGAACCGCGAAGCGGTTCTGGGTGGGGACATCAGACTTAGGAGGAAGCCCCTTGTCGTTAATTGTCCTCTTCCTCCTTTTTTTGTTCGTTTTTCTCGTGACCAATTCCCAGCTTCCTGGGTTGCTGCCCTCCTTCTTTCCTATGTGAGCAATGCTGGATGTTTGCAGCCCCTGCACAGTTTGGGCTTGGAGCAACCAGCCCAGCTTCCTCTCAGCTTCCCTGGCATCTTTTAGCTCTCCAACAGCCAGCCACCTGCTGCAGGAGGACCTCTACCAGGGCGCACCGAGTGCAGCCCTGTCCATTGCGCACCTTCGCCTCAAGAGACCAGTCGAGGCAGTTTCTACACTCCGAGGTCTCCGCCGCAGCCTCCCCTCTCATCAGCTCTGTCTGGGTGCCTACGCTGGCCACCGCCGGGGCAGAGCTCCCAGAGCGGGCCCTGGTCCTGAGGCGAGTGCTCACCATGCCGCTCGCTGCCCGCTCGCCCTGCCTGCGCCAACTGCCGCGCCACGCCCTGACTGACGTGCCACTCCCTGGTCGCTCGCGCTCCCTGGGATGGGTTTTTACCCACTGAGGGCTGGTGCCGTCACTCCTGGTGCCACCCCCTGTGAGTCAGCTGCTCGCGTCAGCTGAGCTGCCGGCTCCTGGGCAAGTCCTGTCGAGGACTTGAGGCTCCCTCGGTCGCTCTTGCCGCTCCAAACTGAGGCTCCTGGACGCTGTGCTTCCCCCCGCTTCGGTGTTAAAGGCGTCCTCTCTGGAGATACTCACCTCGGAATTTGATGAGGTTGACGCTTGAAACTAGCTAACAGTTAATTTTTTAAAGGCAGAAAGTGTAGGCCAGCCAAGCCGAAGTCATCTGTGTTTAAAATATGGAAGATAGTCTTTTATTGTATATACTTAAATAACAAGAGTGGGTGGGAAAATAACTTACACCACTGAATAGGAAATACTTTATTCTTTTAGTTTTTTAATTAAACATACATGGAGAGCAGTGATGGGTATGTTCAATCTCATGACACAAAACACCTTACTATAGCTTGCTTTAGGGAAAGAAAAAGCTTAGGTACTTGAAGTATTATTTTAAATTTGTTGAAGATTGTACTATTGGAAATTTGATTAAACGAAGAAGAATAATACCAGTTTGTAAGTCTCAGGTCTACTGTATGAAGAACAATAAAAAAGTACTGATATGCCAATAAACCACTTAAACAGTCTGAAAGTGGGGGGAGGGGGGGGTGGTCTTGGCCCAAACCATCCAGTATGAGGTTCAGTGTATCAATCACAGAAATGAGTGAAGATTTAATTTGAGATATTAGAAGAATATCTCTCTGTATTATGACACCCAGTTGTGAACTTTATTAAAATGCTAACAATAGCCTGCAGTTACTACCCAATGGAATGTAATGATAGATTTTTTTCTGTGTGTGGAATTGGAAGACTGATAGACTTTTAAAAAACATTTGTGAAAAACTGCTTTATTTTTGTTGTTTCCTAGAAATGACAACATGACTGCAAAACAAGGTACCCAATGGAAGGAACATTATACCTCAGAATTAAAGTGTAGCACTGTGGCTCTTCACTGCATCATTTTTTTTTATTTTATTTTTTTCTAAATAAAAGAGTTGGTTTGGGCAAAATCTGCACACCTTCGTAAAAACTAAAATACGCGAAAGCTCAGATCTATAAAGAAGAAATACCATAAACAGTTTTGATACTCTTTGGAGATGGGCATACTTATATGAATCTACCTAAATAATGTGGTGCATGTGCAACCTGCAATATCTAGTATTTCTCATACATGTTTTGCATCTGTAACTTCATCAGAAAATAAAAAATGAAACATAAAGTAGCAGAGACTGGGAATTTGAGATACCATAGAGAGCTTTGTTTATTCTGATATTACTGGGTTTTTTGTTTATGAGATTATTTTCTTCACATAAATACAATTTCCTCCAAATTCTGAGACTTTATTTTAATTTATTCATGCTGTAATAAGCATACCTGATGTGTAATGATATTTTCATGTGCCTTCATAGTGTTATTCAGAATAGCACTTGCTGTGTCAGATCTCTCTGATATAGGCGAAAGAGGAGAAAAGAAAAACCTTGGATATAACAGATCAATAAATGATTTGCTGTAATGGCTGCTAGGTGACTCTCTAGGGTCAAACTCAAGAAAAAAAAGTTTTACTGCAACATTTTAGCTTCTAATCACTTGGTGACACTTCTATTTTTTTTTTTTTAAAGAAGTTGTCCTTTTGTCTGACGTATAGCTGGAACATGGAGACTTGTTACCACACGGTCTATTTTTTCTGACAATTAGAAGAGTATATATGAAGTAGAAAACAAAAGGAAGTTCACTGTACTACAGTTCAAGGTCACTTGTGAGAGATTAACAGTTCTTTGCTATTTGATGATCATTTTGGAGAAAAAACAAGCAGATGAATACAAATAAACTCCAAGAAACCAAATTAAAAAACCCCATATTTGCTCTAATTTATGACACGTAGTAAAATATTATCTGCTGTAAACTTTAACTAAGTCTTTTTACAGTTACAGGAAAGTGAAAATTATATCCTAGATACCTGGAGTACTTTCCAGAAGTTTAAGGGTGACTTTAAAAGTTTAAGGGCTCTTCAGAAGAATTCTTGGTTTTGGTCACTCTGTGTTAGTGACATCTCTGCTGCCTCATTTTGCACCGAATGCGTTTTATGAGAGTTGTGTTATTGACTTCAAATACAAGACAGACAGGTCAGGAGTTCATGTTTCCGAATATATTTCAGACACATACATAATAATGACTTGTATGACTTTAAAAGAAAAATAAAAAAACAGGTGAAACTAGGCAGAGATGAAGAAAAATTGCAGCCTGATGAGGGCATATTAAATACAGTGAAGTAACCTCTGTCCTGTCTAAGAAAAAAAAAAAAGTTATGAAAAAATAATATAAATATTTGAAATAATACTATGAATTATTATAGTATTAAAAGGCAATAGGCATGCATGGTTAGTAAAGCAGAGATATCTGTAGTCTTACTGTTCGGAACTGTGACTGTGGCTACATTATTCGGCAGGAATGGACTTGAAATTTTGGCATGTTCTGAGCATATCCCAAATCCATGGTGGGATCAGACTGCTCTGAGCATCATATCAACATGCCCCTGAGTTTTCTTCCAAAGGAAACTGAGAATGGCAGTAAGAGGGAGAGTTGGTGTGCTCTGGCATGTCTCCTAGTATGGACAAGGGTTGGAGACTACAATTCAGATGTGCTGACAAGGACACACAGTCAAGCACCACTCATTCACAGATCCAGCATGGATTAGGCCTAGGATACGTAACTTCTTCATTTTTGGGTTTGGGGGTTTTTTGTGTGTGTGTGTGATGTTAGTTTTGTGGGTTTTGGGTTTGTTTTTTTTTTCCTTACTGTTTGTTTGTGAACACTCAATATATTGGAAAATATATTTTTTCAAAAATATCTACTTTCTTTTTTAACTTCTTCAAAGTATTGCAGTAAACTAATTACTGTCATCTAACACTGTCTACATGACAAAAAACAACAGCAGAATTCTCTGCCACAGGAAACTCAGTTGAGAGTACTGCAAATGATGAAATGGCAACAACAGCAATATTGAAGAAAATATTTTTCTGCATTGCAGAAAGTAACAGATATACTTGCTTTAAGTTCTTTTTAAAGCATGCTCTATGTTGCCTGGTTTTTTGTGTTTTTTTCAGAGTTCTTCCGTATCCATGTTAACTAGTGGAAGGGCTATAGGGTTTGACCATATACTTTTTTGCTTCCTATCCTCCCACTCTGAGATCAGAAGAGAGTGATTTTCCACTTTTTACATGGAAACCAAATACACAGGAAACCTTGCAGAGAGCTTTGATTCCATCGTTAAACCAAAGTTTTTTTCAGACAAGCACACATAGATAGGTACTGTGTGCTTGGTTAGTGTAACTGTCATATTCCCTGAAGCTGATGTGACCCAATTGCTTCTGAAGCTCCCATAAGGTTAAATACATCTGTACCTTCTGTAATGTGGGTTTATCATTCTCTACTACACGTGCCATTAACATGTCTCTGCTCATTATTACCTACTCTGTAACAATAATATTTTGAGATATGTCAATGAGACCATTTTCAGTCCCTCTGATGTGTGACTGATTAATTCCCTAATACAATCTTATTAATCAAAATGTTAATGTAGAATTAAAATGCCTTGGAGAAAAAGATGTCAATGCAAGACAATTACTTTTATCAATGTGCAATTCTGTCGGAAACACACTACCAGAAAAACAGTGTCATTGCTAAATGATACCAGCCTTCTACACAACCATGTTGGCTGTCAATTACTTACATTTTCAGCTTCTAAATCTTTATTGGTAGGGTGCCAAAATAGCCATTTGATTATTTTATACAGGAGTAACACCAAACTGTTGCTCTCTGGTTTATCCTATCTTTTTATAAGAAGATAAGCGTATATTACTTGGTCTTAATCCCTTAACGTTGTTCCAGCTTCCTAAGATTTGTTAAAACTGAGTTGTGCAAAGATCTCCCAAGGTAATTCCTTGGTAATATGATTCTTGGCTAAACCATCAGGAATTTTTGACGTAATGAGATGTGATCTTAACAGATACTGTATGACTCCTTCCATATTTACACCAGCATATTGTATAAATACATCCTTCCCATTTTGTCTAAAAACAGGTATCATCATACAACTTGTGGGTCTTTCGTATATTGTTTTCTCTATAACTTAAGACTTTTATTCTGTCAATGAAAAACTTTTAGTGCTGTATTTGCCATTTTATTAGTAACAGAACAAGAAGACAAAGAGTAAGAGGCCAAACCAAGTGAATTTCTGGTTTGAATTTAACCCTGAGTAACATCACTTCTAAGACTTGATGATAATTTAGGATTTGTAATAATAAGTTAGAGGCTGAAAATGTAATTCATTAATGACAGTCAGCATGATTTTAGGAAAGGTAGGTTTTTGTCTCTTTTGGTTTCCTAGAACAGATATCAACACTGAAGAAGTTCTATAGCAGCATATTAGAGGTAGGTAAACCTCCTTTGGCCTAAGGTACCCTTTATATGCTGTTATTAAAAGCTTCCCCAGTAGGACTCTAGTTACCCTATCAAGTATAACTCACAAACGAAAAGAGAAAGGCATCTATAGAGAACTAATCTTAACACCTGAATACTTTTCTGGTGATGTCAACCTTACCCTATACAGTACTGACTGACTGTAACAAAGGTGACCTAGGTAGCGAAAATTATGTGGGGTAAAGGACAATGGAGCACAAATAGGATATATATAGCTATATATAGGATATATATAGTGTAAATATATACTATACATATAGATGGATATTGTACAGCATATGTTAGTGCAGATCACTTAAATATAACAAAAAAATCATCAGTAAAAACTAGATTTTTTTAAAATATAACCACTGAAAAGAATATTTTTTAATATTTGGAATGTAATATATTTTTAAAAATGTCAACTTGTATTAACCAAATTAACAAAAAAAGAAAAAAGAAAAAAATTAAAAAAATATGTTATCTGATTTGTCTCAACTCAGCTAATGAGTTTTGTGTTTTGCAGCATGAAGATTATCATTCATTCAGGCATCTTTTCAAGCATATTTGGTAGTATGATTTTCTGTTCCTGAAGGACTTTAGGGCCTTCAACATGTTTTATGCCATCTGTTGCATAGGATATGATGTTCATGCCTAAATCCTTCTTGATATTTAGTTATTGTTTGAAAGTACCATTTATGAATTTATTAAATTTATCCTCCAAAACTAGGATTATCCTATAAAATGTGTGGAATACTAAATAAAAATTAAATGACAAGTATGACAACACTTTTGATTTGTAATACTAAGAGCAAAGGTAAAAATGAAAAACAAATGTGGACAAGGTAATATAGTTTTATAACATATGAAGAACATCAGATTCAGATTGTTTTAATATTTGCAATAGTATTCATTATTTTGCACTACCAAAGCATTTCCAAATTATTTTGACATGTCTTTGAAGGGATCAAATTTTCTCTCATTGTTGTGTGTCTCTAAAGAAACAGTTAATAATGATTCATTAGTGACTTAATATACTTTAAAACATTTGGGAAAGACACAGGATTCATATAAACAGGGTGTCCTGGGTTCAGCTATAGCAGTCATTTTTCTCCTTCTTAGTAGCTGGTGCAGTGCTGTGTTTTTTAACTTTCAGCCTGGGAACAATGCTGATAACACTGATGTTTTCAGTTGTTGCTAAGTAATGTTTATTCCAACCAAGGACTTTCTCAGTCTCATGCTTTGCCAGGGAGGAGGGGAAGCCGGGAGGAAGCAGAGACAGGACACCTGACCCAAACTAGCCAAAGGGGTATTCCATACCACAGCACGTCATGCCCAGTATATAAACCGGGGGGAGTTACCCGGAAGGCCCAGATCACTGCTCGGGTCGGGCTGGGTATCGGTCGGCGGGTGGTGAGCAATTGTATCCTCTCCCCTTGTTATTTCACTAATCATTATTATCATTGGTGGTAGCAGTAGTGGTTTTGTGTTATACCTTAGTTGCGGGACTGCTCTTATCTCAACCTGTGGGAGTTACATTCTTCCGATTCTCCTCCCCATCCCTCCGGGAGCGGGGGGAGGAAGGGGGGACTGAGCGAGCAGCTGTGTGGTTCTGAGTTACCGGCAGGGCTCAAACCACGACACAGGGTGACATGGTTTAATGTGTGGTGTCCCTTCCCATGGCAGGGGGGTTGGAGCTAAATGATCTTAAGGTCCTTTTCAACCCTAATTATTCAATGATTCTATGATTCTATGAAACAGTGTCAGATCTGGATTGATTAACAGAGGATCTTTTTTGTTGCCTGCTTTTTGCTGCTTGTTGAAGGAGAATGTATCAAGCCATAGAAGTAAAATTGGGAGTCTAGACTTCAGATGCCAATGGGCATTTGGATAGTAATCTGAGGGCCTCAGATTCTGTTTCTAACACCTAAGGCTTAATTTGGTTCTGTAGTAAGAATAAAAAAACCAGAAAAGGTATGTTATTAGTGTAAGAATCAGATTTAACTGACTGACAACAAATAAAATGTTCTTCATCTAACTTCTTATTTTGTTCAAATAAGTTATAATTTCAAATAAGTGTATCAAGTTACATAGGTTACAGAAAGTCATCATTTCATCTAACTCATAGTACCTTGCCCTCTGCAGAACATGTTCGCTTTTCTATCAGTACAAATCATACCACACCTTCTGCTTTCCAGTGCCATGTTAGTTTGTAAACTTATTTAAATGACTTATGCAAAGCACTGTAATATAAATATAAAACTTGATAGAAAGTTTGAAGTCCATTAGCCATAACAACATTATCTTGCTGCACCAGCAAAAGATTAAACGAAGAATAGATAGAGAAGTCTTTTGCATATAAACCAGTGCCTAATAGTATTAGATATACGCAGACAATGAATCCATTATTCTTAATTCAACCTGTCTATCTGGCTCATGAAAATGCATACTAGAATCATTAATTAGCAAGTGTAAAAATCACTAGTCACCTTCACCTCCACAATTTGGAAAACAAGACTTACAGACAGACTGCCTAGTGCATTTTAGGATGACGTAACAAGAGGATCAAATCTGATACATTATCATCCCAGCCCTAGTTTCTGTGCAGTGATAAGGAGCTTGTAGTATCCATTAGTGTTGCAATAAGTTCTAGACCTGTCTGTATGCTCGTTGGTCGCTTTCTGCATAAGAAAATATAATAGTGGGACACAGATATCTAGTAGTAGACTCAAATCTTTTGTGTATCCCAAGAACATGCTGCAGAAAAGGACAGAAAGCCCACTAGCAGATTCTTTGCAGTGACTATTCAGTTGAGGGAAGCCTGAATGAAAACATGTAAGGGCTTTGAGATTCGTGATTGTACATAAATAAGTAGATCAACTGATGGTAAAGAAAAAAGAAAAAAAAAAAGCTTAGAATATATTTAAATACTCAAATGTAAATATTTTTGCAGTGCCATAGAGCTCAGCCAGTTTATATGACATTCATTTTTCAATTCATCAAAATCAGAGTTAACCATGACGAAAAAGGATCTACCTCAAAGTAGCTGTGCATAACTCATAAAGAAATTTTATTATCTTTATAGCTAGTTACCCTTTTAATCTCAGAATAGATTAATATTCCAAAATCTGAATCACACTTAAAAAGGAGAAACTTCATACTATTCCATGCTGCTAATAGCTTAAATTGTTGACTGTTTTATTAAGAGTAATAATCTTATTTTATTTTAAATACAATATAGCACATTCAAAATACATCTTTTTAGTGTCATCAGCTTAGAGAACAAAAGCAACTACGGGATTTGTGAGATCAGTTCTCCTTTCCTTACTCACAAAATCTGCATTGATTTTCAAATGAGAACTGCAAAAGAAGAATGGTGGTCTTGGCTAAGAAGCAATGTGTTGCATAGTCAGGCGTACTAAGGCATGTATACATGTTGTTTCAGTCAGAAATAACTAATACACAGATGTGTCTGGAGCGATGAAAAATCCTTACGCAACTAGTGTTTTCTGTCATGCACTGATGAACAGAGACATTTGGTCTTCATGTATCCTTCTTGGTCTTCCCATCTAAATCCTATTCCAGTTTGTATACCAATCCCAGATGAAATATGCATTATTATTCCTTTAAGAACACACAGCAATTAAAAAGATAGAAATAAGTGTAGTTTTGAAATGGTTTAGAGTTAATTAAAAACATTTCCCTATTGGCCCTTTCAGATAATGTTATTATTAATCTTTTCACGCATACTCAAGTTCATGCACATAGTTCCATAAAGGTAGAGATACCTGTGAAAACCAATCCCAAGATATCTCCTCAAGGTGCATTTCCCAGTACCTTACTTAATTAAGAATGTTATCTTAAGTGAATCTAATGCTATTACTGCATCTAAAATTTCCTGTTTAGAGAACATTAAGTAATTCTGATGTTTAAGCAATAAATCATCAATGAGACAAAGCAAAGGACTGTAAGTGCTTTTTTGGTGGTTCCTTCATCATAGCATTTCAGGACTGTCAGTATAGGCATGTGCCTGCAAGCTTCTGTATATGCTGGTGGATATGAAACCTTAAGTCAAGAGACTGCAAACTGTAGGTGCAATCAAACAAGAACTTTAATTCTTTTAATTCTTACTATTGTGAGAATAAAAAGACACGTCTTGCAATAATCTTATACTACTTGATTGCTGTGAGAACTTCAAGTTTCTAATTTCGAGTCCGAAAAAGCAAGCAGGACACATGCTGTCTGTGATTGTTCCCAATAAGATTTCAAAGACACCTTTGACATGAGTCCTGTGGAGCCTCCATCAGATCTGCCACATCAAAGACATATTTGAGTCTCAGAAAGGGAATTTTTATTTCTCCTTATGCTGTGGAACAAATAGATGTTTATTAGTATTTAGAAACTGAATCACACAATTTTTATTCATATTGCAATAAAATACAGTTCAGCATATTTGTTAGAACTATATGTATGTGTATCAAAATGGCATCATATAGCATAAATATGTGGCTCTTTTTCAAAGTCATTCAGTTTCTGAAGTACTCCAGGTTTTGGACACTTAGTCTCATGAAGAAACACAATTGTCATAACATGCTTTGCACCATAAGTTCTCCAGACCTCACCTGACCTGTCTCATAAACTAAGACACAGAACAGTTTTAGTCTTGCACATGCATAACTTACCTGGAACACTTGTTGTTAATACCCCGTATTAATTAATGATCTACTTTTATAATGTTATCCACTGCAGTCTGAGGAGAAATAGCTAAAATAAAGATATTACAATAGACAGAACACAGGAATAAATTACCTTTAACTCAGTAATTAATGCCTTGTTATTGAAGTTAAAAGAAAAAAATGATGTTAATAGTAAAAAATATGAGATTAAAAGTGAAAATGTTCCTAATATTTAAATTTAATGCATTCATCCTATTTAGTATTAGAAGAGTCAAAGCAGGCTGTGATGAGAAAAAAGGATACACATGGGAAAAAAGTTGTCCTACTCTTTCAAAGAGTCTGAGTTCAAAAGGAGAAACAAGAAGAACAGAAAAGCCATTATGGAAGACAAGAAGGAATTAAATTAAATAGTAACAGTCTTTTGCCTGTGCCAGTTCAAACAATAGGTGGATAATCTGAAAATTCAGTAGGAAAATCTAAATTATTTTTACATGGCAAATAAAAGCATAGATGAAAAACAGAAAATAGAAATATCTAGATGTATCAAAACCAAAACAAATCTCCTTGACAGTAATGTGCATTTGTTTATAAAATATGTCTTTTTGTACAGCTGCAGCACTCAAGACTTACAAATTCTTTTCTCCTATTTGTGGTATCTCTGGACTGTTTGTTAGAATTCAGTTTGTGTGATGAAATTCCCTGTTACACAGCTAGTACTTTTATGCTCTGTAATTGTACAATCTGTGGAGTGAAAAACTAGCTCCTCTGAAGAGAATGGAAGAACTCTCTTCTGGTGAGTTTAATTGGCACAGGCTTCAACTTTTTGAGTGTAGACCTTCCATTTAATTTCCTCTCTTTTTATTGGTATTTTTTAAAAGGCATTGATACAATATTTTACTTATTGCAGGAACAAGGAATGGCTGACGTGAAGGCTATATTGGTCTAGAAATAGTTGCCAAAGACACAGTGTCACAGAGATCCTGCTGCAGGACTAGAATTTTAAAACACAATTCATATATATAGTTAAGTTTGAATAGAATACTATGATAGCACTATTCTGTGTCAAAACAATTATCAGAATTAAGCATCAACATAGAATGAATGTTCTGAATCAGACCTCGTTTGGACTCATGAGTTGTGTTAGCTAATGTGGTATTTAGCAGCTTGATACAGGTCTGACATTTCATTGTTAGGGTTAATTGAATAAAAAGGCTTTTTGTAAAGTCTGAAGTCAAGTATTTGCATTGTGGCAAAACTCGTAACACTTCACCTTCATTTTACTGCTGTGGCCTTAGGAGATAAGTGTTTAGAATGCTGTTATAAATATCTGTTGTTATAATAATTACCAGGAGAATTAATATGAATGGAAGCTAGTTCTAGAGCCATCAAAAGAACGTATTACAGATCTTTGATTAGTTAGTGTAATTATTTCTAGAGTAGGAGGAGTATTAAATATGCGCTTTTGTTTTCCTTTTGCAGTCCCAAATAACAATAACTATTTGAGAATTATACACATTGCCATTCTTAAAGGTATGTTTGAAATTCTTTTAGTTTTTTGTACCAATAAAGTATTCTATATATAGTATAATGTATTCTATATACAGAATAATGTATTCTAATGTTCTACATGTATTCTATATACATGTTTAATGTCTGGAAAACACTTTCATACCTTACAGGCACTATCTACTCACAAGGGAAATAGTTACATAGATATTTCTAAACCTTTTCTTCATTAATGTTTATAATTTGCAAAGCTGCAGGAATTTATTGTTAATAATTAATCTGCTTTATGTTACCTAACTGCTAAGTGATTATTATGTTACTCATGTTTCCCAGCTATCAAAAGTGCAATGGCAGGGAATTAAGTAGTACAGTGGCAAATGTGCAAGCCATTGATGTTAGCAGTAACTGCAGTCTTGCATTTGCCCTAACTTTGCTCTTTCTTTATAGCCAGACTTCATTTACTAACTGTAGAGAATTATTCAGGCATTCACTTTTTTCCTTAAAGGTACACAAGAATAGATTTAGCCAAGGATATTTCTTGTCTTTGCATTACAGTATGCTTGTCATTATGCCCTTTCTGAAATTTTCTTTGTGGGATAAGGAATTTACGTGAACAGAATAAAACCTTTTTCTGATTTCTGTGCTTATACATAGGTGCCTTTTCTCTTCCGTCTTACCTGAGGCTTTTTTAGTTATTCTGTCTCAAAACCATAGCTTCTGCATTTCTTGTTTTCCATTTTCTCCCTGTTCTCATTCAATCCTACTTGGATAATTTTTGTAACCATCTTGCCAAAGAATAGAAAGAGTGGCCAACCAGTAGATTTTGGATCTCATCAACAGGTAAAAAATGAGAAATGCAATCTTTACATACAATGACTAGTTCAATGCTGTTATGATCAGTAACACAATCCTTGGTCCTATTGCAATGCAAATAACAGTAAAAATTGGGAATAACATTATTAAGTTATTAATAGGTTGTAAATAGCAAAATTTTCACATGAATAACTGAATTATATTGACTAATGTTTGTTTAATAATCCTTGTCTTACTTTTTTTCCATTTCATTTCTTTTATGATTCTCAAGTTGGTGGCAAATCCCCATCTGATCACATTTAAAATCAATTCCTGTTTGAACAAATAAAAAATTAAGTCTCATGAATACATAGTTCTGTGGCAGAAAAGCACAGACCCTACTGCTGCCCTTTATTACTGCTGCTAATTGTTACTGGCTAGGCAAATGGGGGGAGAGCAGCGTGTACTGTCTATCTCAGCCTCAGTAAAGGTTTTAACATTGTCTTCCATAACATCCTTAAAGAGATGCTGATGAGGTATGGGCTGGAGGAGTGGAAAGTGAGATGTATTGAAAAGCAGCTGAACAACTATGCCCAGAAGGTGGTGATCAGTGGCACAAACTGTAGTTGGAGGCCAGTAACCAGTGTTATGGAAATACCCAGTACAGGATTGATGTGGAGCTACCAGAGCAAGTCCAGCAAAGGGTCACTAAGATGAGTAAGGGACTGGAGCATTTCATATGAGGAAAGGAGGAAAGAGGTGGGACTGTTCAGCCCAGAGAAGAGAAGGCTCAAGGGGGATCTTATCAATGTATAAGGTGCAAAGAAGATGGAACTAGGCTCTTCTCAGTGTTTTCCAGGATAGTGCCGATCTGATGGACAGAAACACTCAAGGGATTCCTCCCTCTTGTCATTTTACATCACAATAGTGATGCTGAGCACATTTTCCCAGCAGACAGATGCATGCGCATGCACATGTACAGACACCTCTGTACATGTACAGACACAGAGTTATTTTTCATGCCCAGCAATTTATTTTCTTCCATGCAGTAGTTTCTTCTGTTCTGCTCAATTAATGCAACCTCCAACCACACCTAGTTGATTGCTTGCAGCCTTAACACTCAGCATGTTGCCTTATGCTGAGCTGGCAAAATGTGCACTTTAGTTTTGAGTGTGAGTGCAGGATTCTAAGGAATTAATATTGGCATTTTGCACACTAGCATTATACAGTCGTTCCTGGAGATGGAAGGATGCACTTTCAGCAGCTTCTGATACCTTTCTGGTTATCCGTGCATATCCTGCTCAACCTCTCTAGAGCAGGAGTCTATATTTGCTCTGTTCTGAAAAGATGCCCAACTAAGATGCTACAATACCCAAACAGTACATGGCAGGCCCACAGAGAGATTCATATTTCTTTCCTCATCTTCTCAGGCTCCTATACAGCCAATGAAGGCTACTACTGACTTCTGAAAGCTCCTTCTGCAGTTTACAGCAGGCCTTCAGTGCCTATTGCACTGCTTGTTTTTAGCTAAACGCATACTTTGATTTGACAAGGCCAGGGATGTTCAGCTTTTTTCTGGTGCACAGTCTTTAGCTTTTGTCACTCAAAGAACTTAATCTTTGAATTTTATTGGAGTTTAAGTATACAGAGGCTTGAACTAGGACAATTCTGAGCAGAGATCAGAGCCTGTGTTTTGCTGTCAAGAACACTTTTCACACTAAAGTAAAAACAATTATTTAACTCTGGTGTTTAATTCTTAGGGTGTGGAAATTCATTATATGAAGTTTTGTGGATTGCATTTTTCTTTTTAGAAGCTGTTAGTGTCTACCTCTATCTTAACTCTACTGATTGTGTCCTAGCAGAAGTTTTAAACATGCCTCTCATTACATTTGACTGTTACATGTTCCCAAACCCTGTTTTCTTAAACCAGTAGAAGAGGAACCAGCTCCATCAAAAGCTGTACGTGAAACAGATGTTCACTTGTGCTATTGTTTGATCCAATAGATTTCAGTTAACCAAAACCTTACCCTCACGTCCTCAGGTGTCTGCCCTCAATACACTTAATCCCTTATGTTTGCTCAGACTCTTTTTTTCCCCATTTAATCACGCGAGACTGGGGTTTTTTTGTTGGTTTTGTTATTAATTAAACACCCATCTGTGATTTCTTAAAATCTCTTACTAAACTTCTTTTATTTGAACCAATGAAGCACAACTCTCCTTCTATTCAACCCATTGTTTTTAATTGATCTAACCAGATGTAAGTTCCTCACCAGTTAGCTAATTTCTTCAATTAATGAATCCAGCTGTCTCACAGTCATGATATTGATCATTTTCAGGCTTAAGCATCTGTTATTCCAAACATTTTAATGGTCATTTCCAATTACCTCAGATATCATTACACACAATCATTACACTGTCTTTTTATTAGTTTCATTAATCTCAGGCATTTTCCCTTCTCTTATCACTCTAACACTCCAACCTGTTCTTTACAAAGAAGCACTTTTCCATAGCAAGGAGATGTAAAATTATTGCTTCTCATTTTTCAAATATATTTTTTTTTCCAGAACACATCTCTGGCATAATGCCTAAACCCCTCTTTGCTTAGTAGGGAGCTACTCCATTTCTGTGTTAAACCAATGCTTCACTCATTTTTCTTTCCAACATGTACAGCTTTACTTATTAAACTATGAATTTTTGGGGATAGACACTCTCCCAGGAATACATTTGAAAAACAACTAGTATTCTTTGATTACTACTTGTTGTGGTTTAACACCAGCTAGCAAGTACCATGCAGCCACTCACACACTCACCCCTGCACCCCGTGGGATGGGAAGAATTCTGAAATAAAGTAAAATCCATGGATTGAGGTAAGAAAAGTTTAATAACTTAAAGTACAATATCATACTAAAGATAATTAGTAATAACAATAATAATAACAACAACAACCACAACAAGAAGGAGATAAAAACTAAAAGGGGAAAGGAAAAAAAATAACAACAATAAACACAAGGGATGCACATCACAATTTCTCACCACCCACTGACCAATACCCAGCCTGATGCAAGCAGTGATCTGGGCTTCCCGGCTAACTCCCCGCAGTTTATATACTGGACATGACTTGCTGTGGTATGGAATACCCCTTTGGCTAGTTTGGGGCAGGTGTCCTCTCTCTGCTTCCTCCTGGCTCCTTGTGCCCCTCCTCACAGGCAGAACATGAGAGACTGAAAAGTCCTTGATCAGGGTAAGCACTACTTACTGGCAACTAAAACATCAGTATGTTATCAGCATTGTTCTCAGGCTAAAGCAAAAACTCTATCTCAGCTGGAACCAGGACACTACTAAGGTCAAAAATAATCTCAGGGAATAATGTTCTACTAGGTAGAACACCCCTGAGGAATACACATACCTTTTGCTGATGAAACTCAATTGTTCTGATCGCTGGGCCATAAAAGATGGAAAAACTAAGTTTATATTTCAACGCATTGGGATCAAGACCACCTCCCTGTAAATCTACTTCAGTCTTATCCAAGGAACTAAAAAAGAACAACACAGAAGGTACAAGAGTAGATGAAATTATTATGAATACTCAACCTCAGGTTAAAAGGATAAAACTGAGGAATGACTTGCAGGGTGAATCTGGTATCTTGCATAGAGTCATTTTTCAGGATGGTGATATTAAACAGCATTGTGGTCCCACATCTTGCACTTTTTAATTTTCAGGATTAATCAAGGATTAAAGTTAACATAATTTATTAAAATAATGTAAATCCAAAATCTTCTTTCAGCAGTCACTTTTATATTGCAAGTAAAAATCAAACAGACTCAACAGGTTACTTAAGATCACATAGCATTTTAATTACCTGAATAATCCTTGTAAACTGCATGAGACTGCAAAGGTACTAAAATGAAACACGTTCTCTAACTACCACCTAAATCAGAACTTGAAAGCAGTACCCCATGAAACAGACCGGAGTACCATGTAACTTTACTTAACTAACCACCGGTTATCCAGAATTTCCAAAACAGATCACCAGATTCTTTTCATCTGTTAGACAAATCTTGTTACCTGGCTTATTTCATACCACTCAGATCTTTCAAATGACAGAGGATATAATGGGGGAAAATATTCAATAGACCCAAATCTTTTTTCATTAAGAAATATGCAATAAAGATGTAGCTTTGCTGTATTTGTTGTAATACTGGTAGTAGAATTACGCTGCAAATGCCTTATTTCCACCAAAGAAATGCAGCTGAGTGTTCCCATAACAAATAATCTGTATTTTCTTCTTTGAGAAAGAGCAAAATGCTCTACTTAATAGCTACTGGCTAGTGCTTACTGCTGCAGTGTATGTGCTAGATGAACTGTGCATTAATGTCTTTTTTCACCTATTTAATATTCTGTTCTTTAGGGATAATCCAGTGTTCTCGGTTCAGCTATAGCAGTCATTTTTCTCCTTCTTAGTAGCTGGTGCAGTGCTATGTTTTTGACTTTAGCCTGAGAACAATGCTGCTAACACCAATGTTTTCAGTTATTGCTAAGTAATGTTTACTCTACTCAAGGACTTTCTCAGTCTCATGCTTTGCCAGTGAGGGGGGGAAGCCGGGAGGAAGCAGAGACAGGACACCCAGCCCAAACTAGCCAAAGGGGTATTCCATACCACAGCACGTCATGCCCAGTATATAAACTGCGGGGAGTCACCCGGAAGGCCCAGATCGCTGCTCAGGTTGGGCTGGGTATTTGTCGGCGGGTGGTGAGTAACTGTATTCTCTCCCCTTATTATTTCCCTTACCATTATTATTACTGGTGGTAGCAGTAGTGGTTTTGTATTATACCTTAGTTACTGGACTGTTCTTATCTCAACCTGCCGGAGTTACATTCTTTCGATTCTCCTCCCCATCCCTTCGGGAGCTGCTGGAGGAAGAAGCGAGCAGCTGCGTGGTTCTGAGTTACAGGCTAGGCTTAAACCATGATGTCCAATAAGGTGCTGAGTAGTCTTTGAAGGGTGCTGAGTGCTCCAAGAACTAGCACAGTACAAATGGATCCTTTCTTCGAGAGCGCTTTGTAGATTTGAGCCTTTTCACCTTTGGGCATCCCAAAGCACATCAGTGACATTGTACCCTTCATTACAGCTTTTTAAAGAGTCACTGCCAGACATTGCCCTCCTGCAAGACATTAGAATCACCAATGAAATGACAATTTTTGGAACAAAATATAAACACAATCTATTGTATTAACTTTGCCACACAACCAAGAAAACATTAGAGCCTTTTGCTATGAATTCTTTCTCTTAAGAGTAAGGGGAAAGAGGGAAAATAAATGAAAATGTTGTGTGCTTAGTTTCCAAAATTTCAGTTTTCCTTTCTTTCATTCTCCCTTTTGTTGGCTTCCTCTTTCATCAATTTGAATAAAAATTTTAGGTCTGAAAAAACAGAAAGATTTTATATATGTATTTTAAAACATCCTTCTTTCTCTGAGGGTATGCTATATAGTATGCGCCCGTGTATGTAAGTTGGCACTATGACACTAGGTCTCAAAGGTTAAACTAAAAGACTTCTGCAACTGAAAACAAAAATGGAAAGTGATAATAAAAAAGTACGTGTAGCATTCTTCTTGTAAACTGCAATTTCAAATGAGATGTGCCAAGGGTCAAAACTATAATGTAGTGATTTGTCAGAAAGCCTGTGCATAGAAGAAATGGTGAATGCTTTCCCAAAATCCTGTTGTTCAATCACTATTGTGAATGCCAAATGCTGATGCTTTAATAAGTGGATGATTGCAATGTGACATCTCCTTGATATAAGCTAACACTCATAGTTTTATAGTTTTAGTTGATCATATTAAAGCACTGTTAATCATTAATTCTCTGTACTGGCATTTGTTGCTGTTAAAGACAACAAGCATGAACTGAGTATGTCAGTAGCATGCAGCCTTCAGTCTTACACTTCGTAAGGTAACTCATCATTAAAATACAGATGAGGATTAAGCCACAGACAGATTTTTTGAATCGATTAATACAGAAGTGCACAATAATTCTTAAAACATATAGGTCATAGCTCAAATAGCACTGAATAGTTGTAAATCAAATTTCACAGATATGTTCAACAAAGGAAAGAGACAGCTGAATATTTTCCTAGTAACATGACAGAACAGTGTAGTTATATAATATGTAAAATGTATTAGTGTTGAGTGTTGCTATTTAGAACACATTATCTATTTCTGTTTCACATGTTAGCCTCTACATTGTGTCCTTCAGTGAATCCAGATGCTTACAGAAGCTAAAGACATTTGTCTTAGAAATTTTAAACTTTAGTATAGGTCACTCATGTTGATCACTGTTACTTTCTTCCTAAGTCCAAATTGGAAGTCAGAATTGCTTTGGGTAGAAAGCTCTTCAATATTTGATGGTACATAGTAGCAAACACAGTGTTAGATAACAAACTTGTTAAAAGTTTCTGGTTAACCTTTCCTGTTAAAAACAATATTGTAAAGTCTCTATGGCCACAGGAATTGCATAGCTTTTGATGACACTAAAACAGGCCATGGTTATTGCTGAAGGCATCTGACCTAAAAAAGTTTCTTTGGAAATAACAGAACAATTAGGACAATGAATAAAAAATTATGTTTTAATATTCTCTTACGGTCTTAGCCTGTGGCAGTGTATCCTATTTTCTTTTATTTTTTCTTGCACCAGTTTCAGTATTGTCATATATAAATAATGGCTCACTATTTAAAAATTTTTTGTATTGCATCCTATTTAATAGAATATTCAACAGAAAGCTAACAAGCAATGCAAAGTTTGTCCCCACATAAAAAAAAGAAAAAAAAAAACCAACCCAAAAAAACCCAAACAAAATACTGGTATTTTTTTCAATGAAGTGGTCTCATCACTGTTTAAGACAATAATATTTTTGCATGTTTGCACTAGTGCTTGATTTTTCTTAGCATTAACAAAAGAACAAAATATGCCAACATAACAACCAAGAAATGTTTTTGTAAAGACTTTGTAATTTACAAAGAAAAGACTAAACAAAAAATTGTGATTCAAAGTTGACTGATAACTGCTGTGTAACTCTCAAAACGCCTTGTGTACAATATCTAATAAAGCAAATACATACTTACAGAAATTCATTTTTTTTGTTTAATTAAGTCTGTTGTGTCATTTGTAAACTGCTATGTGTTTCTGTTCACAAATTTTCCAATTATTTGTTTTGCTAGAAAATGTTCACAGAGTGAACTTAGAACTGTCGTAATTGTTTGTGAAAACTGAATTTTGAACATCAAAGTAAAGCATGTAGAATAATTTATATGCTATATAAACACAGAAAAGGAGCAAAGTGTATTGTTTAAGCACTGTAATGACACAATATAAAAGTAATGCTTGTTATTTCACAAAAGAAAACATTAAGGAAGAACAGAACAGAATCAATTTATCCTGGTTTGACAGATATTTCACAGGTGGAGATGATTTGGTAAATTTTTTAATAATCAATCACAACTTGTAAGTTTGCCTTTCATTAAAAAATAAAAACAAAAATCAGCTATTCGCGGTTAAGTCTAACAGCTATTTATACTGGAATATTCACCCAAATGCACAAGAAAGCTCTTCACAGAATGACAGCCAGCAATTTCTTATATTGACCTAGAGAACAAGAACATTTTTACAAGCTTCTGAGTTTTCATTCCTTTTTCCTTCTTCTTTTTCTTACTTTTAGTGTTTCTTCTAGAAGTCAATAAATCATATTGTCCTAGAAAACATATGGTTTGTCTTTGTACCTCACCTGTTGTCTGTCTCATAACATAAGCACATTTATACTCTCTTCTCAAAAAGCTTGTAGAAACAATTCAAGAAGCTCTCGTTTTTCATTTGGGAAAAAAAAGCATGAAAGCTGGCATGAAATCACCATTGTAAGACTTCCGAGCTGTTTCTTTCTGCTTGCTTTGATTTTTGATAACATTCTGTCCACCATAAAGACGACAGAAAATTATGGCAATATATTTCAGAAAAATGTATTTTTGAGAAAATAGTAAGTTTCAAGCAAAATAAAGGAAATACAGGTACTTATTTCCTTAATTGAAAAACTGACACTTTTAAAAATTATTTTTCTTGTTTAATATTAATTCCAATTAATGCTTTTTCTGAATAGCACATTGGGAAGTGTGTTAATGGAAAAAATGTAAAGAGCAGTTACTCACCTGAGTGTCTCAGTTACTCATCTCATGATACACGCAAATTCATGCTGTTTCAAGCTTTGAATTACTAATATGAAGACAAATGTTCACTATGTTAGTTTTCTGAAGAATTTATTATTCAGATAATACTGATGAGGCATTTTTTGTGAGTTTTAGGAAGCAAATTTCACTGAGGTTTTATCTTTTTTTAGTGTTAAATCTGGACATGCTTATCCAAATTACCATTTTGTCTGCAAATTTTGATTAGCATGGGAACCCTAGTATGGGTGTAATTCACCCATTTGTGACTCTATTGAATGAATCACCATTAGTTTGACTGTCATCAGATCTTATTTACGTACTTTGAATTTGAATTTATTTTTTTTTGTCCACAACAAACTCCTTTCAACTTTTAACATTTGTGTTTACCACCCAATTTTGTACAAGACAAAGGATCTTTCTTTACATTATGCTTGGTTTCCTTTGTTGTTCCTATTTTGTATGCTATAACAATATAGTTATTTCTAAGTAAAAGAAAAAGCCAGTGATATTTCATCCATGTATGGTTTGATTACTTCGGTTGTTATATTTCATTTTGTATTCAGCTGGTGTAATTTTTATGGTTTAGCGGTTTTGGTTACTTCATTTTCAGAATATATTTTTAAGACAAATCTATCCATCTATAAAATTAATTAAGGGAGGCTCTTTCTAAGGTGGAAAACAGTTTTTAATAGTAATTAAAAGACTCTTCTTAAAGTTTACAGATCTTTTAATTAGAAAATAAATGTGTTGCAAAAGAAGTGGAACCCCTCATGAAACTACATTTTTTAATGTTGATAATTCAGCAGATTAGAGATGCAAGACCTGTATTTCAAGCTTTTTGGTTGTCCGCCTAACAGAAGCTGGGAGACTTTTATACATTGATCAAAAAACTTTGTTGGTGGCCTTGGAAAGGAGTTCAGCCCATTCTTATGTGCTAAAAGAAAATAAATTATCATAGGAAACCCTTATGTATATGTAAGGCAGGGAAATAAGGCTGTCTAGTACTGATGGACAGATGTGTAAAGAGTTTCCAGAGGAAAATCAATGTGCGTGTTTGCCTGTATGTATCTGCTTTAAATTAAAAGAAACAAAGAGTAGTCCAAAGAATATTTCACAGACCAGTTTTAGGTGGCAATTTTGAAAACAAATCTGAAGAAACTTGCGTACACTGGTATTAGAGAAATAAGCTTGAACATATGATGATGACCTTTCTAAGCTATAAATTTCTTCAGAAGAACAAGCTCTAATCACAAACAGAAGCATAAAAAGTTTAAATTAATGTGTTTTTTAAAAGGGCTTTTACTCCACACTAAAGAGTGGTTGGTCATAATGATGTGGAAATGGATGCAGTTGAAGTAGGTAAGTTGAATATGTTAAATGGCTTTCTCCTGCTTTGTCCATAGTTCTACTTAGTCACCCTGGGGAACTTCAATATATTTGTACCTCAGCTCCACACCAGTGAAATGGGGTCTGCTGCACTTCTTTTAAATACTGTGGTACAGGAATGTAATCTATCAGTTGTATGCACAAATCACAAGCTACCATATACTTTTAGGTACTTAAAGTACAGTTCTAGAGGAATAAAGGTATTTGAATCCAAGTGATCTGTCAGTCACTGCTTAACCACAGACATTTTGTCTCCATGTGGAAAATTTCTTGAGGTTCTACTCCTGAGAGCAGTTAAAAGGTAAGCATCCCTTCATTTTTTCCCATTGCAATCTTATCTTGTATTTTGTCAATACTGTAAGGTCTGCTCCATGCGTTGTTGGAGATTAGCCAATGAAATAAGAAAGTACTAGAAGCAAACTGAAGGATATTTTAACTTCATTTCTCTCCCCTTTTTCTATTTTCCTATTGAAACAAAAAGTGCAGAAAAACAATTTGCTTTGCAATCTCAACTCCTTTTTCAAATTTGGCTAAAATAAAGCAGTTATTTATTGTAACAACTGGCATCGTAATAAACTGGGTACTCACATGCACACACTTGCACAATAGTGCTAATATGTTGGGACAGCTGTGACTGTGATCCTGTCACACTGGATGATGTACTAGGGCAGGGATGTAAATGATAGCTCTGTGTGGCCCTTGATGCTCCACAGAATAGTATCATCACTAAGGATTCTTGGTAAATGGTAGAAACCAGGCTTCCCATGCTGGGGAAACCACAGGCTTGACCTGTGAATATGTGGCTTACTATTTCTGCATCAGAAAACTGGAGATGAGAGTAAAAATACAAGTTTTGAATTTCATGGTTATAGACTCTCCTTGCTTACTTTTCTTTTCTGTTTTCATGAATGCTACATTACTTTGTGCACAGAAATGTGCTTTCAGTAAAATAGATGGAGAGCAGCTCTTTTCCCCCTCGTCAATAACCTAGTGGTTTGAGCCTTTCTTACAAAGTAGGGTTGTTCATGTAAAAACTTTAATCAGTGACAAGTGCTTATACTGACAATCAATTTTAGAAAAAGGATGCCTTCTCTTTCTGTCTCCAACAGGCAACTTGTGCAAGGGAGACTTCTGCAGCCCTGCATCAATCTTGTGTTAGGCACTGTGATGGTCAAGAGACCCTATTATCTCTAAACAACTCCAAAGATAGGAACTGAGGGAGGCTGAGCGCCTGTCGGTGGTGAGCAGCGTGCTGTTGCTCGGGCAGACGGCCGGGGGCAGAGCAGGGATCCTGCTCCATCAGGGTGGGGGATGCTTCCCTGTGTTGTCTGCCCTGAGGCCGCGAAGATCAACTGCCCGGGCAACAAACTGCCCGGAGACAGCGACAGACCCTGCGGCGCCTGCCAGGGCACAACGTGAACTGGGTCTGGGGCTCAGCAGATCCCGTGCGGATGGGTCTGACCTGCGTGAGAGTTCCAAGAGAGCCAGGCCTGAAAAAAAGGCAAAATCGCCCTTCAGCATGAGGCGAGCATCCCTCCACCATGGACCACAACGAAGACACTGACTGCAAGGACTTAAAACTGCAAGGATTTCAACTTGCTGATCGAGAAGACGTCTCTGGATCCACTGCGTGGTGATTTTATTGCTTTCTTTCCTTTCTCCTTTTCTCCCTTTTCTTCGCATCATTGATAAGAACAAGAATTTGCCAAGACTTTTGTTCCTCCTGACACAGTTTAGGGAAGTTCACAACAAAATTATTGTGTTGTTTTTCAACCTCAGGAGGCCTGTGGTTCCTCCCGCGAACCACGCAGGGTAACAGATCAGCTCCCCCCACACCTGCCGGGCAGGATGGAACACACACCTTCCCGTGTGGCAAGCTGAGGGCAGTTCCCTCCTTTCCATACAGGATCGCAGAATAACATTTTCTGGATCACCTTAAAAACTCCCTTCAGCCAGTACAGAAGCACCTCATATAGAAAAGCTGAATCACTCTCCTTCAGCTAAATCTTTATGATAGAACTTTAAAAAGGAAGACTGAATCTTAACTGGTTTGTTCCAACAGCAGACTAAATCTCTCTCCTTAGAGTAATTGAAGTCTTTTTACTGGAAGTAGTATTCTGACACCAAAGACTGGAATTTAATCCCATTTTACTAACATTATAATCTGCTTTTTTGAAATGGTATCACAGTCTATGAAGTCTGCACATCTCAGGACAAGTATCCTATATTCACTTAAGTAGTCTAGCTGCTACCTACAGTAAGCAAGAGCTTTCCATATAACATCATCCACTAGTTACTGTTTTTATTAATTAATTTAGACCATGTACACATTCAATAATTTAGATCATGTAGCATATATTTCTCAGCAGCATTTGTGTTTCCTGATTATACAATTATTGATAATCAGGGAAGCTGCGAGTGGAGAATAAAAGCAATATACAGTAGGAGGATAAAACTTTGGTAATTATTTTTGGCATATTGAAAACTAATATTGAGACTATTTCATTGGAAACTGTATATGATCTTACTTTTTTTTTTTTTTTGCAGTAAACAGTTGAAAGAAAGCTATTTGCTTTTATTTTCATGATTCTTTTAACTTTTCTTAAACACAAAACAGCACCTGCAAAGACAGCAAGAACTTTTTTTTTTTTCCAAAGTATGGCCACTAAACAAACTCAATTTTTATTTGAGATAAACAGTATTATGAAGTTTACTAAAATTAAATTTATTCATTAATAATTTTAAACACATGTTAGCTTTGTATTACTGTTTAATCTTCTTTACTGCCTTTAAGACTTACTAGCCTTTTTTATATTTACCATTACAGTAATCTAGGTAATGATTGCTTTCCATACTTTCAGACTAGTCTTTAACTCTGTCACTTAATACATGAAACCTTCAAATAAATTAAGGCTTAATCTTCATGTGTTCTGGAGTTCCCATCTTTCTTGATATTTCAGCGTTTTTTTCCATATCAAATAATAGACAAAATTTTTCTTGATAGTATTGACTTCTGAAAATACTGTTGTGATTCTGTAATACCAAAGAATATTTTACAGACAGCTTTGACACCAGTAAGCAATGTTGCTTTCTACCTACTTGTCTTTGCCATGTTGCTAGTTTACGTAGATATAAGGTAAGATCTAAAATAACTAGTTGAGATACCTCTATCTATATTTTGTGACAGCTCAGGTTTCAGCATTTTCAGCATTTCCTGTGTAGCTTGGCTGACCAGTTGCTCTTTGCTGAGATCAGGACTGCTCAGGATGTTGTGCAAAAAGTATCTAAGTTAGCGATATTATCATAGTTTACATATATCTGCAGTACACAATTTGTGGTAAGAGCCAAAACTTTGCTGGCTCGTGCAGGGAATAAACATAATAAATCCTTAATAATAGCCATTGCAAAGACAAAAGAGTGGAAGGCAACCATATTCTAATTTTAACAATTAATGCAGGAATAGAATAGTTTTGTACTAAGAAAAAATAAGTTTTAATAGAGTGGCTATATCTCTGTCTCTAAAATGGTTTCCAAGATCTTCTTTGCTGAACGCAATGAAAGTAATATTCTGCCCTACACATATCTACATGTAATTTGAGAGTGCTAATGTACTATATAGACGAAAAAGGTAAATAAAGGAAGAAAGGTTGATTTCCAGTTCATTAGAAACTGTGGTGGAAAATCAATATTAGCTAAGTGGAGGACAGAATAAGTAAAGGAAAAATGTCTCATACATAGCTTTTTTCAGTGAGATGCTCTGATCAATTGGCAATTGAAAACACAGTGTTGTATTAAATCAACTAGTATAGTAAAGCCATATAAAACTTAGCAGAAAGGAAAATTTTTCTGCAGAGCTTTAAAAGCCACAATCAATTTTCATGTTGTAATAAACTCTCAGTGATTACCAGGGTACTGCACCAGAATTATCAGTATGTGTCTTTGGTATATAAAGGGTATGGAAGTAGAAAGCAGGTCTTTGAACCAATTTCATTTCACAGTAAAAGTTTGGTAGTTTAATTCTCAGACTTGGGACATGGTCTGTTTCAAGACTATGAGCACCTCCAGGGGGTCCTTCCCATCTTCTGATATAAAAAGAATTACTTGGAGGGGCTTTTTGTACATTGAAAGTTTCTGTGTAGAGAAAATGAATATAGAATGAAAACTTCCATTCTAGTGAATTCGTGATTTTATCCTTAAAGTTGTCTAAAGTTAAATACCTTTGAGATTGTGGTTTTTGGGTTTGGGTTTGTTTTTTTTTTTTTTGGTTTGGTTTGGGTTTTTAATCAAACTATTTTATGCTGCCTAAAGCTGAACAGTGGCTGAATGAAGGAATTTCTGGGTGAGATTTTTATTGCCTTTATATGATTGGTCAGAATAGACCCACAAAACTACTTTATGACTTAAGAAAGCTGTGAAATATTTGCACTGTTTTTTATAAAATAGAGTTTTTACAGTACAAATTTCTGTTGGACTTCTTGAAGTTTTGGTTTATCATCAGAAAGAAAAACCTGGAGCTATCTTTCAGAAACAAAATATGCCAGTTTTCACTCAGTTGCCATTAGCAGATGTCACTTGCCATGTCAATTGTATTACGTTCTTCGAATAAAGCCAGTTAAAGTGATTTAACTGATTACTATTTTAAAAAACAAGCATTTTCAACAGCAGTTACCAAACATGAGTAATGCAAGTCATGAGGAAATGAATAAAACTCTAAAACTTGAGGTATAAATCTGGAACAAAATTACATCATTGACAGCTACACATGAATGATCAGGATGTATACTTTGGAGCTTGAAAAAGAAGTAATCTGACTATTGAAAAGTCAGTAGTTGTAAGCATTAACTTATATTAATGTAAGCATTAAATGTTAAATAAAATATAAATTGAATATAAAATGAAGATGGGTCAATTAGCAAAGATGACCCATGTATATGTCTATGTCCTAAAATACTACAGACATTTCAGATGCTGGTTCTAATAGAAAGGTAGAAGAGATACTGGAAAGAACACTCATCTGACATATCCTTAGCTACTGAATTTTTTCAGCTACTCATCCAGACTCCTTCCAAAATAGGCAGAGTAACAAAGGCACCTCCAAAAGGATGATTCACACTGTCCTAAACTACGTGCCTTTGGCAAGATGATGTTATGGAGGTAGCTACATGAGGGACCATAAAGTAACATAAATTGTGGCATTAGGTATAAAAAAAATGCCAAACTTTTAGCAACAAAAGCTTGGTGAGCCGAAGCATACCTCAGGTTATACCTCAAGTGTAGTCATTTTTTAAAAAGTGTTGTTTTTTTAATAGTGATTCTAAACAAGGTTTGATAGCATCTGACAATACATTCTCAATACTTAAAAAATAATTTTCTTTGTAAATTCAGATTTCCACTTGGAATAGAGATGTATTCTGTATTTCAGAAGAACAATTTTGTTGTGATTATTATGGTCTCCTTAAAAAAAAAAAGTTAGAGGACATAACTGATCCATTTTTGAGTTTATAGTCCTTTAGGGATAAGACCTTAAAAGTTTCTAGAGAAAAAGTTGAGATTAATCCATGTTTTGGACTTCGTTTTCAGTCTTTATACCTTCATCTGTTGTAAATCACTGAGATCAAGGGAAGCATGTCTGTCTATTGGATCTGTAGATCTGGGTTATAAATCCTAGGTAGTGGAATTTTCCTGTCAATTCAAGAATGACTACATTTTAAGAGTAATTAAAGGAAGATGCTTTCTTTCTCCAAGAACATAAGTTCATAATAAATGATTATTGCTTATGCATATTTTAGAAATAGACATATTTTTGACATGGTAATCTCTTACTTTGTGTGATCATAGACTATCATTTAAAATCAGGAAAAATAGAGCACAACAATAGCAAAAAGCTACTGGAGTAATTCTATAGCAGCTGGTAGATTACAAAACTAAGTGATTTCATTATTTGCCTTTTCAACTGATACTTGGCAGCTATAAAATAATAAACCAAGGAAAAGAAAACTGAAGATATTTCTTCAGATCTTGGCACTCAAAGTAACTGAACAACTGATAAATGAGATAATGCTATATGTTCAGTATGGAAGAAAAAGAAAGCACATTTTTCCTTTACTAGTTTGAGGAAACAATAAGGTCGCATGAAACATTAGAACCAGATGTTTTTAGCTTTAATGATTTTCACTGCTTGGAATTTTACCTTAAGATAGCCATAGCAAAGTTGCTGTAGGTAATGACAGCTTACTTCTAAGTGATTGACCTCTTTAAATAATTCACTGTAATGTTATGTACAGAGCAAGTTTTAAAAAGGGTTCATATTTTCACTTGGTGTACAGTGTCAACATTGGGGCTTATCCTTTAAGATAGGTAGCCAAATGAAGATAAATAATGCTGCTTCATTTTTTATCCTTAGTGTGAGCAGTCTTCTTGTGACAATTCTTTCTTCTTTTTGTTCTATCCATTTTCATTAACTATTGGTCAATTGTTATTGGTTTGCTTTATTCTTGACAAGATTTCTTATTGCAAGTTTTCTCTTTCCTGCTGATTTTGATTCGGTTCTCACCCTGATAAATAGCACCCTGGACACAGGAGACATGCCAAAAGCCTTTATTTGACACAGAAAGCACACTTACAAGAATCTCTTTTTATAGCTCACTGTCTTTCACAGTGGTTCTTAAATGATCAGAATAAGAACACAGGTCACAGAAATTTACCTGATATTATAGCTACATAATATTAAAACAAAAGAATGTGTTACTGATGCATGAGATGAATTATCAACAAAATACGAATGAGTAGTTTCAATTTCATTTTATCCTAAACACTAGGCTATTTTCTATTCAATATTCAGTCAGTAAATATAAATATGCAAATAGCCAAACTAGTACTACCTTTTGGCTACTGCATCAGAGCTTTAAAAACTGCCTGATAGGATAGCATAGATGATGCTCAGCACAACTAACTATCCTCTTGGCTCACCATAAGAATTTTATAACCTACTATTGCCAGGAAAGAGATGTGGCTATGCATATCTTTCGAGAGCTGTTTGATCTTACTCCTCAAACTATGTAAGTCATAGCTTTAGGAAGGAATTTCAAAGGCAGCTCCAGTGGCTGTGCCACTGTGCTGCTAGTGATACAGGTATTTAAGGGTGCTCCCTTGAAGGAACTAAAGGAGCTGAGCCAAATAACCAGAACGAAATTTGCCAGGCACATTTTGTTCTCAGATCTCACAGAGTTTCAAAAGTTTCATCAAGGGAGGCATCTAAATAGGTGGAAATATAGTAGAAAGAATTTTGTCATGGAACAGTGGTGTGGGCTTAGATCATGGCAGGAAGAAGGAAGGGACATGAATGCTTGTGGCAATGCTTAATCAGGTATTTGAACCTCTGGATCTGCTACAGTCTGCCTCAGTGTTTTTAAAGCAGAAATGGCCTGCTGGGCACCTCCTTCCCCTAGGCTAGTAACTGGTATCAGTCTTGGGCTGCACAAAAGACACTACGAAGGCCTTGACCTGCCAGGTCTGCTTGTAAAGCTCTGGAGGGTTCCTGCTTTTTGTAAGAGTAAAGGCTTAAATTATGACAGTGTGAACTACTGACCATATTTCAACACGAAGTTCTATTCAAATGTGTAAAAGAAGCATAGGTGCCCGGTTTCAGGAGACGTTTCTACATGTCTAGATGCAAATGCAATGGACATGGCTGCCTGATCTGCTAGTAAAATGTTGCAAGACTAGTATTTAGATTCATCTTCATCAATTAGTTCTAGGCAACTTCACAGTGAATGTGTCCCATTCAAACAACACTTTGCTGGCTGTTCTGACCACATACTAGTCAGATGTGTAAATACAACTTTAAGTATTTCAATTTGTGGTTACGTAGCAAGTGGACACTAAAATATATAACTGCTGGACAGAGAGTAGTTCACACAATCATAGAATCATAGAATCATAGAATAGTAAGGGTTGGAAAGGACCTTAAGATCATCTAGTTCCAACCCCCCTGCCATGGGCAGAGACACCTCGCACTAGACCATGTGGTCCAAGGCTCTGTCCAACCTAGCCTTGAACACCACCAGGGATGGAGTATCCACAACCTCCCTGGGCACCCCATTCCAGTGCTTCACCACCCTCACTGTAAAGAATTTCTTCCTTATATCTAATCTAAACTTCCCCTGTTTAAGTTTGAACCCATTACCCCTTGTCCTACCACTACCATCCCTAAGGAAGAGTCCCTCCCCAGCATCCTTGTAGACCCCCTTCAGATACTGAAAGGCTGCTATGAGGTCTCCACGCAGCCTTCTCTTCTCCAGGCTGAACAGCGCCAACTCCCTCAGCCTGTCTTCATACGGGAGGTGCTCCAGCCCTCTTATCATCCTCGTGGCCCTCCTCTGGACTCGCTCCAACAGCTCCATGTCCTTTTTATGTTGAGGACACCAGAACTGTACGCAGTACTCCAAGTGAGGTCTCACAAGAGCAGCGTAGAGGGGCAGGATCACCTCCTTCGACCTGCTGGTCACGATTCTCTTGATGCAGCCCAGGATACGGTTGGCTTTCTGGGCTGCAAGCGCACACTGCTGGCTCATGTTAAGCTTCTCGTCAACCAACACCCCCAAGTCCTTTTCTGCAGGGCTGCTCTGAATCTCTTCTCCACCCAACCTGTAGCAGTGCCTGGGATTGCCCCGACCCAGGTGTAGGACCCTCCACTTGGCTTGGTTAAACTTCATAAGGTTGGCATCGGCCCACCTCACAAGCATGTCAAGGTCCCTCTGGATGGCATCCCTGCCCTCCAGCGTATCAACCGAACCACACAGCTTGGTGTCGTTGGCAAACTTGCTGAGGGCGCACTCAATCCCACTGTCCATGTCGCCGACAAAGATGTTGAACAGGACCGGTCCCAACACCGATCCCTGAGGGACACCACTCGTTGCTGTTTTCCAACTGGACATGGAGCCATTTACCACAACTCTTTGCATGCGGCCATCAAGCCAGTTTTTGATCCACCGACATCAAATTGATGTCTCTCCAATTTAGAGACAAGGATGTCATGCGGGACAGCGTCGAACGTTTTGCACAAGTCCAGGTAGATGACGTCAACTGCTCTGCCCCTGTCCATCAGTTCCGTGACTCCATCATAGAAGGCCACCAAGTTGGTCAGGCAGGATTTCCCCTTAGTGAAGCCATGTTGGCTGTCACCAACCACCTCGTTGTTTTTCATGTGCCTTAGCATGTTTTCCAGGAGAAACTGTTCCCAGGTTTTGCCAGGCACAGAGGTGAGACTGACTGGTCTGTAGTTCCCTGGGTCTTCCATCTTCCCCTTCTTGAAAATGGGGGTTATATTACCCTTCTTCCAGTCATCGGGAACTTCACCTGACTGCCAGGATTTTTCAAATATAATGGATGACGAAATGGCTGGGGCAGCTGGAACATCTCTGCATCGCTCGAAGCACTTATTACAGGTGCTGGCAACTGACCAGGAGTGTTGGGGTGGATCAATGCTCCCCTCCCCCAATGCATCTAGTTTAAAGCTTTCTTGACCAGCCTGGCAAGCCTCCTACCAAAACAGCTCTTCCCCTTCTTTGTCAGGCCAGCTCCACCAGCCTCCAGTAGATCTGGCCTCCCAAATGGAGCCCCATGTTTTAAACAGACAAACCCCTGACTATGGCACCACCATTCTAACCATTTATTAACCTGCCAAACGCGCCTAGCTTTTTTAAGGTCCTCCCCTTTGTCCTGGAGAATCGATGAAAAAGCTATCTGAGCTCCAGAGCCCCTAACCACCTCTCCCAGGGCTCTGTAGTCCTTCTTAATGTTCTCCAGGCTACTGCTATCTATATCTCTAGCATCCACATGGACCACTAGAAGGGGGTAATAGTCAGCAGGACTTACTAGAGCAGGCAGCCTCTCAGCAACATCCCTGATCCGAGCCCCTGGCAGGCAACACACCTCCCTCGAGACTGGATCAGGCCAGCAGATGGGTGCCTCTGTGCCTTTCAAAGTAGAGTCCCCTACTACTATGACCCACACAATAAAGCCTGTAAAAGATTGTTCTAAGCATACAGTGACATAGGCTTTGAAAATTAATGTGAACATACTATGCATAGGAATCATATCCACCTTTAATTAGTTATATACTTCAGTTGCATTGTTTTACCTCTGTGATGATCAAAGACCGAGATACACATAGAGTTTGAAAAAGGTGTGATACTATAATTGGCAAGAAAATGAGTTATATACTTTCTGTAACATAATACAATAAACTTGTAAAAGGGAAAAAATTATGTTAGAGTGCTTTTTTTCCTTATGAGCAAATGTTAGAGTTTTTTTTGTGGTTTAAAGAGAAAATAAATTTTATGGGTGAAGTGGTAACATTATTATTACTATTACTGCTACTGCAATTATTTCCCTGCACAATGTATATTATACATTTTGTTTGATGGTGATAAATCACAGTTTTTATTGTTGTTGAGAGAATAATTTCATTGCTCAGGGGAGATATGAAAATTGGCAGTTTATACAGTTCATCTTTCACTCAGAAGTTTCAGATACAACTACTAGAATTCAATAATATCATGATGTATATTTTGTCTTTTGATTATTTAAAATAACAATAATAGTGATAGTGATAATTTGGAATAATAGTTTCCTGTGCAACTCTTTTTTCTGTATCAGTAATGTAAAGTACAATCCAAAGTCTTCTCTAGGAAATTTCAGTCAGGTTTTCAAACTGGTAGTGCCTGAAGTTATCTTTTACCTGTTTTGCTATGAGCACTAATTGAATAGTTTCATTCAGATAGAGAAATTTAGAGACCTTATGTATATCTAAGTAACATAGGTATCCAAAGGAAATAAATGTATTTATGAATAATAGTCTCACCTTAGTGTTATTGACTTATGAATACTACAGGTTTGACACTGGAAAAGCAAATATTCTATAGAGAAAAAATGTATTTGCCTTTTAATCAAGACTTTTTTTCCTAGTTTTGTTTTCCAATGTGTAATGAGGTCATTGGTGTTTTTATTTACTTCATACACTAATGAACACACGTAGGTACATCAAATGTACTGTATAAATGAATCTACCTTATAAAGGCTAAATCATAAGGATTAGATGAGCCATGAGATGACAGAAAAAGTGTAGCTTTTCTATCACATTTATATTTTTACAAACTCTTCAAAATATTTTTAATTATTAAGCATTTCAATTTGATTACAGACAATAGATTTAAGTAAAATATTATTTTTGGTGCCACTTGGAACTAATCTGTACTGTACCTATTTTGAAGTAGCCTTATTTCTTCTGTGTTGTAAATGTACAAGCAATTTATATACAAACGAATATTTTATCTTTTCTCTCTTGCATACAAATGATGATGGGCTAGCGTTGAATTTTAACATTTATAAACTTTAGGCCCCCTACAGTCTACTTTAACCTCAGGTCTCAAATTTGATGGCCAGACTTATGCGTAGTATAGAGAGTTTGGTGCCTACAAGAAGGATTCACAAAAGCTATCAATCAGCTACAAGTTACCCAAGATGGGAATGCCGAGATACTCTCTCATGTGGAGTGCAGAGACACTCTGAGGTAGGTATCAAAGATACTTGATGTCATATATTTTCAATAAAGAATCCTCTTCAGGAAATAAATATCCAATTCCAGGTCAGCTCTCAAAAGATCTCTGCTCCACAAAACCTGCAGATAAAGAGTTTAGCGTTATTTCACTCAGTAGTCAGAGTTCAAAACACTTGTCTGGGAGAGGAATCTGTTTTCAAACATTTGAGCTTCCTGATTTAGGGTTCTGATTTGATCAGAAGGTTGAAATCAGGTCTTTGAATTGAAAATAAGTGTTCTAATCATTGAGGTGCTGTATAGCATGGTATCAGTTTGTCTTGAAGCAGTTTTATTGTGTAAAAATTATTAAATATTCACTGGCATAGAAATTGAAAGAGAGGTCTTCCAGCATCCCAAGGGAGTATCCGAATCATCAAGATAGTGAATATCCTAGAGTAAGCTTCTCTCAGTATACAGTTGAAGCTATTTCTCTTTGTATAAATAATTAAACTGGATTTTGGAGCAGAAACTTGTAACCAGACTCTACCATATCCCAGAAGAGAACACCAACCAGCAGACTGTACAATCAGGTTTGCTGTTTCTTCTTCTATTTCTCATCCTATTGAATGTTAAATTATTTAATAGGGATTGAATCAGTCTCAGCTGGAACAATTTCTAATCATTCTAAAACAGACAATAGTCTGGATGTAAATACATTGCTCGAGATCTTCAACTTTTTAAATTCAGTTGTCTGTATACAAAATAGGAATTTCATGATCCTAAATAAAACAATTTGGGCCAAATGACAGTTTCCATTGAATACAAATCTCATACTGCCCAGGACTGAGCCAGCAGGGTGGGAGGAGTCAAACCAGTGGAAAAGACCTGTAATTCTCCCATAGGAATGTCTAAAACCACAGTGATTCTGAAATTGAGGAATAGAACCTTCAGTGGGGGCACAAAGAAAATTTAAGTAACAGAGTAAGGAAATGGAGTAAGGAACTGATTCTAAAATATTAATTTTTAAGATACAGTGCTATATGTATCGAATGTATACTTGCATAACCTCATATTCTTCATCGATTTATGTCTATTAATTGTAGATGAGTATGAGTATGTAGATTAGTATAGGGTGCACAATGGACAGGGCTGCACTTGGTGCACCCTGGTAGAGGTCCTCCTGCAGCAGGTGGCTGAGCTGTGGGAGGCTGTTGGAGAGCTAAAAGATGCCAGGGAAGCTGAGAGGAAGCTGGGCTGCTTGCTCCAGGCGCAAACTGTGCAGGGGCTGCAAACGTCCAGCATTGCTCACATAGGAAAGAAGGAGGGCAGCAACCCAGGAAGCTGGGAATTAGTCACGAGAAAAACTAACAAAAAAAGGAGGAAGAGGACAATTAACAACAAGGGGCTTCCTCCTAAATCTGATGTCCCCACCCAGAACCGCTTCGCGGTTCTGCAGGAGGCTAATGAGAAAGCACCCACCACACCTAATGAGCATCCTGCTGATGCACCAGTAAAGAGGATCACTACTGGTGCCTCCAGGAAAAAGCGGAGGGTCATAGTAGTTGGGGACTCTGCTTTGAAAGGCACAGAGGCACCCATCTGCTGGCCTGATCCAGTCTCAAGGGAGGTGTGTTGCCTGCCAGGGGCTCGGATCAGGGATGTTGCTGAGAGGCTGCCTGCTCTAGTAAGTCCTGCTGACTATTACCCCCTTCTAGTGGTCCATGTGGATGCTAGAGATATAGATAGCAGTAGCCTGGAGAACATTAAGAAGGACTACAGAGCCCTGGGAGAGGTGGTTAGGGGCTCTGGAGCTCAGATAGTTTTTTCATCGATTCTCCAGGACAAAGGGGAGGACCTTAAAAAAGCTAGGCGCGTTTGGCAGGTTAATAAATGGTTAGAATGGTGGTGCCATAGTCAGGGGTTTGTCTGTTTAAAACATGGGGCTCCATTTGGGAGGCCAGATCTACTGGAGGCTGGTGGAGCTGGTCTGACAAAGAAGGGGAAGAGCTGTTTTGGTAGGAGGCTTGCCAGGCTGGTCAAGAAAGCTTTAAACTAGATGCATTGGGGGAGGGGAGCATTGATCCACCCCAACACTCCTGGTCAGTTGCCAGCACCTGTAATAAGTGCTTCGAGCGATGCAGAGATGTTCCAGCTGCCCCAGCCATTGAGTCAGCTGCATTTGGAGCTCGGCTAAGGTGCCTCTATACAAACGCCCGTAGTATGAGGAACAAGCAAGAGGAATTAGAGATGTGTGCAAGGCTATGGGAATATGATGTCATTGGTATCACAGAAACATGGTGGGATGGCTCCTATGACTGGAGTGTCGGAATGGAAGGTTACAGGCTGTTTAGAAAAGACAGGCCAGGCAGACAGGGAGGGGGCTTTGCTATCTATGTCAGTAAAAGGCTAGAGAGTATGGAAATCTGTCTGGGGACAGGTGATGAGATAACAGAGTGTTTGTGGGTCAGGATCAAAGGGAAAACAGCAACGGGGGACATTACGGTGGGGATCTGTTACAGGCCACCTGATCAAGAGGACTCTGTGGATGAAGCGCTCTACAGACAGACAGAAGCAGCCTCACGCTCGCAGGTCCTTGTCCTCATGGGGGACTTCAACCATCCTGACATCTGTTGGAGGGACGGTACGGCCCAGCACAAGCAATCCAGGAGGTTTCTCGATTGTGTGGAAGACAACTTCCTCTTTCAGGCAATAGAGGAGCCTACGAGGAGAGGTGCCATGCTTGACCTCGTGCTCACCAACAGGGAGGGACTGGTTGGAAATGTGACGCTCCAGGGCAGCCTTGGCTCTAGTGATCACGAGATGGTTGAGTTTGAGATCCTCAGGACGGTGAGAAGAGCATGCAGCAAGCTCACTGCCCTGGACTTCAAGAAAGCAGACTTTGGCCTCTTCAGGAACCTCCTTAGTAAGGTTTCATGGGATACAGTCCTAGAGGGCAGGGGGGCCCAAGACTGCTGGTCGATATTCAAGGATCACCTGCTACGTGCTCAAGAGTGTTGCATCCTGACTAGAAGAAAGTGCAGCAGGAGGGCCAGGAGACCTCCATGGATGGACAAGGAGCTGCTGAGGAAACTTAGAGGGAAAAAAGAAGCTTATAGAAGGTGGAAGCGAGGACAGGCGGCCTGGGAAGAATATAGGAGCATTGCCCGGGAAGCTAGGGACCAGGTTAGAAAAGCTAAGTTTGGCAAGGGATGTAAACGATAACAGGAAAGGATTCTACAGATACGTAGCAAATAAAAGACAGACTAGGGACAATGTGGGCCCTCTCTGGAAGCTATCAGGAGAACTGGCTACCATGGATTTGGAGAAGGCTGAGGTTCTTAATGACTTCTTTGCCTCAGTCTTCACCAGCAAATGCTCTGACCACACCACGAAAGTCTTGAAAAGCAAATGCAGGGACTGTGAGAATGGAGACCTTAGGCCCACTGTAGGAGAGGATCAGGTTCGAGACCATCTTAAGAACCTGAACGTGCACAAAACCACGGGACCCGATGAAATCCATCCACGGGTCCTGAAGGAGCTGGCGAATGAAGTTGCTAAACCACTGTCCATCATATTTGAAAAATCCTGGCAGTCAGGTGAAGTTCCCGATGACTGGAAGAAGGGTAATATAACCCCCATTTTCAAGAAGGGGAAGATGGAAGACCCAGGGAACTACAGACCAGTCAGTCTCACCTCTGTGCCTGGCAAAACCTGGGAACAGTTTCTCCTGGAAAACATGCTAAGGCACATGAAAAACAACGAGGTGGTTGGTGACAGCCAACATGGCTTCACTAAGGGGAAATCCTGCCTGACCAATTTGGTGGCCTGCTATGATGGAGCCACGGAACCGATGGACAGGGGCAGAGCAGTTGACGTCATCTACCTGGACTTGTGCAAAACGTTCGACGCTGTCCCGCATGACATCCTTGTCTCTAAATTGGAGAGACATCAATTTGATGTCGGTGGATCAAAAACTGGCTTGATGGCCGCATGCAAAGAGTTGTGGTAAATGGCTCCATGTCCAGTTGGAAAACAGCAACGAGTGGTGTCCCTCAGGGATCGGTGTTGGGACCGGTCCTGTTCAACATCTTTGTCGGCGACATGGACAGTGGGATTGAGTGCGCCCTCAGCAAGTTTGCCAACGACACCAAGCTGTGTGGTTCGGTTGATACGCTGGAGGGCAGGGATGCCATCCAGAGGGACCTTGACATGCTTGTGAGGTGGGCCGATGCCAACCTTATGAAGTTTAACCAAGCCAAGTGGAGGGTCCTACACCTGGGTCGGGGCAATCCCAGGCACTGCTACAGGTTGGGTGGAGAAGAGATTCAGAGCAGCCCTGCAGAAAAGGACTTGGGGGTGTTGGTTGACGAGAAGCTTAACATGAGCCAGCAGTGTGCGCTTGCAGCCCAGAAAGCCAACCGTATCCTGGGCTGCATCAAGAGAATCGTGACCAGCAGGTCGAAGGAGGTGATCCTGCCCCTCTACGCTGCTCTTGTGAGACCTCACTTGGAGTACTGCGTACAGTTCTGGTGTCCTCAACATAAAAAGGACATGGAGCTGTTGGAGCGAGTCCAGAGGAGGGCCACGAGGATGATAAGAGGGCTGGAGCACCTCCCATATGAAGACAGGCTGAGAGAGTTGGCGCTGTTCAGCCTGGAGAAGAGAAGGCTGCGTGGAGACCTCATAGCAGCCTTCCAGTATCTGAAGGAGGTCTACAAGGATGCTGGGGAGGGACTCTTCCTTAGGGATGGTAGTGGTAGGACAAGGGGTAATGGGTTCAAACTTAAACAGGGGAAGTTTAGATTAGATATAAGGAAGAAATTCTTTACAGTGAGGGTGGTGAAGCACTGGAATGGGTTGCCCAGGGAGGTTGTGGATGTTCCATCCCTGGCGGTGTTCAAGGTCAGGTTGGACAGAGCCTTGGACCACATGGTCTAGTGCGAGGTGTCTCTGCCCATGGCAGGGGGGTTGGAACTAGATGATCTTAAGGTCCTTTCCAACCCTTACTATTCTATGATTCTATGATTCTATGTGTGCCTTTTGGTGAGAATGTCTGGAATACAAAAAAGATGTTTGTACAGTAAACATACAAACTCTGTACATGAAATTAGATGAAAAACAGAAGTCATTAGCAAGCTAGAGTAAATAGAAGGAAGTGTTCAAGACCATACTTCTAATAATTGAGGCTGATTGATACATGATTTTCCAAAGAAGAGTAAGCTGGTTGGCAGCTTTAGCGGTTATATGTATCAAACTTATCTGCAGTTGTCTAAAGGGCAAAAGCTTACCAAGCCACTGATTGTGAAATTTAAAGTATGACGAATCAAATTTTGTATATAGATAAAAATAGAAATCATAGCTGTATCAGGCTGAATTACTGTTCCTAACTCTTTGGGCTTTGGTTGGAAAAATGCCAGTACTATAATTCCCTGAATAAAAGGGAATTTGCTATTAATTTGAGTTAGGGTCAACAGAAGTGAAAACCCTCCTCTCCTAGAAGGAGACACAGCATAAATCACATTACATTCCTACAGTGAAAGTACATGAAGAATAAACAGTTTCATCTCTGGTGTTATAATGGAAACTAGCCAGCAAAGAATATTAAATTTAGCTGAAAGAAGCAGACAGGCTTTCCAGAGAGGATTGGACATGTGGACTTACTTCAGACACTTCCAGTAATTCTGAAAATCAAATGGACATTTGGAAATTAATTAAAAATTACAATAATAATAATAAAAGGTAATGTGTGTGGTCAAACTCTACATAGTGTTCCCTGAATTATTGTTAGACAGATACCATAGAATCATAGGCTCAGATGCTCAATCACTGAGCTGTCATGAGCAGGGAATACTGATCCATCAGTTTGCCTAGGTCACTTCACACTACATCAGCACTCCTTTGGATATTTCAGGCACACCAGCAACAGGCTCTGAACAAATTCCCTATGACCTCTCCGAACATTATTGTATAGCATTTTGGTCAGAAAGCTTAACAGGGCAAAGCATCAGTGGAAAAATAAAGAATACTCAGAGACATAGCTGTCTATATAGAATAATAAAAATACAGATCCCGAAGATTTGGTATATTATGGCTTGTGTGGTATCAGTTTCTGGACACAGATAGAAATTATATTCAACTTTCTACTAACAAGATACTTTGATTTGGTGGAAAAATCATGATGAATCAACTGATTAAACCAGACTAAAATTAGAAATTAAAAAATAACGGTGGTTGGTTTATCCAGTATACTGGATTTGCATGGCAAGGTTTTGGTAGTAGAAGGGCTGCAGAGGTGGCTTCTGTGAGAAGCTGCTGGAAGCTTCCTGCATGTCTGGCAGAGCCAATGACAGCCAGCTCCAAGACGGACCTGCTGCTGGCCAAGGCTGAGATGGTGGTAGTGCCTCTGCAGTAACATATTTAAGAAGCAGGAAAAGTTACTGTGCCATAACAACTGCAGCCAGAGACAGGAGTGAGAATATGTGAGAGAAACAGCCCTGCAGGCACCCAGGTCAGTGCAGAAGGAGTGGCGGAGGTGCTCCAGGCACCAGAGCAGAGATTCCCCTGCAGTCCATGATGCAGACCACGGTGAGGCAGGCTGTCCCCTGCAGCCCATGGAGGTCCATGGTGGAGCAGATCTCCACCTGCAGTCCACGGAGGACCCCATGCTGGAGCAGAGGGATGCCCGAAGGAGGCTGTAACCCCATGGGAAGCCTGCGCTGGAGCAGGCTCCTAGCAGGAGCTGTGGCTGTGTGCAGAGAGAAGCCCACACTGGAGCAGGTTTGCTGCAGGACCTGTGACCCCACGGGGGACCCACACTGGAACAGTCTGTTTCTGCAGAGCTGCAACCATGGAAGGGACCCATGCTGGAGCATTCTCTTACTCAAGGAGTAACCGCATGGAAAATATCTGTGTTGGAGCAGTTCATGAAGAACTGCAGCTATGGAAAGGACTCATGTTGGAGAAGTTTGTGGAGGACTGTCTCCTGCGGGAGGGACCCAACCCTGGAGCAGGTGAGTGTGAGGAGAAAGGAGCAGCTTAAACGACATGTGATGAACTCCCCACACCCTCACTCCCAATCCCCCTGTGCCGCTTGAGGGGAAGAGGTGGAGGAATTGGGAGTGAAGTAGAGCTCAGGAATCGGGGGGGAAGGTGTTTTAAGATTTGGTTTTATTTCTTATTACCTGACATAGATTTGATTTGCAATAAATGAATTTTCCCATGTCAAGTCTGTTTTGCCCATGACAGTATAATTGCTGAGTGATTTCCCTGCTCTTACCTCAACCCATGAGGCTTTCGTTGTATTTTCTCTTCCCCGTCCTGCTGAGGAGGGGAGTGATTGAGCAGCTTGGTGGGCACCTGGCATCCAGACAAGATCAACCTGCTACATCCAGTAAAAGCAAAGGATATGCAGTCACAAGCACAGTAGGATTCAATAAAGAAATCATATGCCTTTCCACATTTTTATATTTTTTTTTTAACTGGAATTTTCAAAGATAAAAGCCCCAAACACCACATTCTGCTTTCTTTCAGGGGGAATACAAATGTTTAATGGTTTAACCTGTAGAAAGCATTAGTTTATTATTACATTGAGAGGAAATTTCTCTAGCTCTTTTTCCTGCAATTTTAGACTTTTAATGACCCATCTGGCCTATCAAGACAGCTTTCAGAAAACTGCAACTGACCAACGCCAGCAGTTGCTGTTCAAATCATAGATCTGATCAAATCATGCTGATCAAATGCATAGATCACATTGCCTTGCCACTATGAAGTCTGTACCACCATTGCAGTAACCAAAGAGCATGTAATTTCCAGCAATTTGCAAGGCCTATGTAAAAGCAGCTAACTGCTTTTTTACTTAAAGAACCTGTGTTTCAGCCTGTCTGCATTTCTTCCTGACCACATATAACCAGACCTACTGGAATCAGTTAATAGTATGCCACTATTAACTTTTTGAACCTATATTTCTGTATTTTAGATGCATCTAGAAGCTTGAACGGTGTAATTTCATCATAATATATTTGTGTCTGGACTGTGCAATTCCCAGTTCCCATTATAGGAGTATATTGGGATTGCATATGTGAATTGACTGCAAGAGTTTTTTAACCTAAAACTAAAAGAGCAGTTCAGTGACAGATTTCTTGTAGTATCTTGTGAAGACTGAGTGTTCAGTAAAGTATTGCAGTACTGCAGAGTTATCAATGAAAAATTGTGTCATTAAACTCATATTTGTAACAGGACACCCGTCTTTACAACAAAAATACGACTTCTTTCTCAAAATCTCATGGAATTACATATGAAAGCATGTTGCATAAGTACTCTCAGACAGTGTAAGTTAGGTCTAAATGATGCTCCAGACTGAAGAGGCTTTCTTCATATTGTATGAGTGCAGTTTAGTCCTTTTCACATTCAGTGCCTAAAAGGAGCTTAGAAACCATTCAGCATAAATTGCTTTTGAAACATATTTTCAGGTGAATTTGAAAGATGAGTGCAACAGAGATGGAGATATTAACATATAGTTTTTGATTGTTGCAAGTACTGAAGCGAGCCAAGAGCTAAATGTAATACATAAGAAGGATGTTGGCACACAGCAGTGCAGAGCTGGAAAAAGCAGTTTGACCTAGCTCTAAACAACTTAGTTCGGGTGTTGACTAATATTGCCGTATGGTAGTTTTCCCATTCGGATCAAAGAGAATTGAGGTAAAAAAAACTTTGGAAAAACACCATGAAGCACCAATGCTCTTTAGCATTCAAGCTACTTCATTCAGAGGTACTCCGAACGACTTCAGTCTTAGAATAATTTAAAACAAACCAAAGTGCAGTCTCTTCTGATTTGCTTATTCTGTTTTTTCAGGAGTTTTTTGCCTGTTGGTTTGGGGTTTTTTGCCCTCTTTTTTTTTTTTTTGTTTCTTTTTTATGAGAACATTTCTTTTTCAGCTGTTTGAGATCATGCTACATTGTTACTTTCCTTCATATTTTTCCATATTTGCTTTGAGACCAGGCAGCATGTACTTGTCTTCCTCACTTAACTGGCACTACAAACTGCTACACAGATTGCTTGGCAGGGTGCTTTAAAATGAAAATACATCATCTTATCTTTGAAGAGCCAAACTGAAGCCTTTGACAGCTAAACCCTAAGTGCAGGTAGAATGCAGAAAAGAGACACTATTAGAAGAGAGGCTGTGCCAATGGTACTTGCATGATACCCTCTGGTTTATGTCTATATACATACTTGTGTTTGCGTAATAAATAATGTAAGCTTAAAATCTTTAGAAACCCAAGGATCAGCAGTTGCCAGAATAAAGCTTTCCATCTGTGAACTCGTCTTAGGGTGTGGACATTGCCTTAGGTTATCCATGCTTATCGCACTTGCTGTCTAAAGTGCTGTGATGTGCTCTGCAAGTACATCACACCGTACGTACTTAAAATATGCAAAAAAATCCCATGAGTGCTGTCTACCTAAGTGACATATCTTGCTGAGAGTAGACTATGGCTGATCTGTCCTGGCTTCCTGCCTATTTCTGTAGAAAGCTTAATTGGAAGCGATACAACTGCAAAAGTTGTAAAGATCTAGAGGTCTTGTATACAGACAAGATTGATTATTTCCTAGTCTCCCTGAAGCCTTCTCCTCTCCAGGCTGAACAATCCCAACTCTCTCAACTTTTCTTCACAGGAGAAGGTCCATGTCTTTCTTGTACTGGGGACCCCAGAGCTGGGTACAGTACTCCAGCTGGAGTATTACTGGAGGGAGCAGAGGGAAAAAGGGCAATGTAGAGTAGGGAGCGAGGTCCTGTTATCTGATAATATAGGCTTTTACAAGGAGATAGGGTATTTTTTGCATCAAATACTAACATCTCAGGTTATCAGGGCTTGTAGTTGATACCGAAATACCTATGTTTATACAAGAGATTAGTGATCCCATTAACACAATCAGCGCACCTTTCTCTGCAGCAGCCGTACCATCACAGTCTCTTCAGTCATAAAGATTGTAGCAGTAATAATAGGTAACTGCTGACAGAGAGAAAAGGACACTCACAAAAAACCAATAAACCTCGGAGGTTATGGGAAAGTGGTTAGCTGCTTATCAGGAAATTTTGATGCCAAATGAAAAGTGATGTTACATTTCTGCCTCTTCTCTGGTACAGCAGCACAGGCAAATGCTTGATTTACAACTTGTTCTTACCTGATTTGTTTGGTTAATTTTTTGAAAATTTTCTCTTGACTTCAGTATTTTTTCTTTCTTCTAGCATTAACGTGGATGTTATTACCAATACAAACTGTGATATGAATGTGTGTTCAAAACCTGTAATAATAAAGCATATTTGTTAAAAGTATTTTAAAAAACATCACAAAAATAAGTGGAAACTTTGACCTCGGAGTATTTCAAGGCTCTACTGAAAAAGCCACAAATCTCTTGTCTGCATTCAATGTCGACTCTGTTTTGGGCAATAAGGTGGAATGGGTAACTTCGCAAAGTCCGTTTCAGTGTGAATGATTCAGTGAATCTACAGTTTTTATGGCTGTTTAATAAGACCAATTTGACTCAGTAGCATGAAATGTCAGGAAGCACTGGTACTTTGAATGATTATCAAAATACAAGCTGAAGGATATCAATGAAAGACGTATCTTCAGGAGGAGCTGAGCCAAATAAAACGGCGTTTACCAATGACCCCTAGGCAACATGGAGTTTTTTTAATACAGATGTTTTCTCTATTCTGTCACCTTTGCCTGAGATGATTCAATTCAACTAGAATTGAGAATTTTATTTTCATTTCCTCTTCGCACAAAGGTTATATATGACTTCCTTCAAGTTTGAAATGGTTTCTTCTGGTCTATTTAGATGTAAGGTGACTCATTCTTGACATTGTAGAAACTAAATTAAATTTATGCTGTCAGTAATCTTTGAAGTGTCAGTTTTACAAATATTTCCATGTATTTGCAGAATAAGTTTTTTGATTAATATTTGAATCCTGAGTAAACCTGTTTCAATGCCAGATGCTACTGTGATTTCATACCTATCTGTGATCTTATGATGGTAAGATACATACTTAACATGTACATTGCAAGACTGAAAAACAGCCTTTTGTTCTTCTATGAACTCTACATAAAGCAGAGTGAAACACACAAATATGTAAACCTAAGGGGCTGATCTGAGATCTAGATCCAACACTTGAGCCCATGCTACAAGTTCTCATCTATCCCATCTGAACCAGGAAATAAACTGACATCACTTGAAGTTCCTTCACTCAGGTTCATTGAGCCACATTGCCTCACTTTTAGATCCCTGATCTCATCTCCTTTCCTCCCAACTCAGGTTGCTGGTTAGCCTCTCGACCTGGCTCATCACTTGCCATGTCTGGGGCTGTTGATGGATGCTTTTACCAACACCTGGTGCTGCCTGCTGTGTCCAGACCCCACAGGACTGTGCTCTGTGAGGGCGCAGCCTGAGCAGGGTGAGCCCAGCCCTTATGGAGCTGCTGGTCCTTGTTGCTCCCCAAAATTGAAATGCCTAATTAAGTAGCATTTAAGGTTATATCCTTGGTGGTGACTAAAAAAGCCCATGAGGTCCGTTCTCAGCAGTTAGCGCAGTGCAGCTGATTCACAGATAAACAAAAATAGAACAAATTTCTGATATCAGTTTCTTCTTTTTTCTCTTCTGTTAGAGAGTGTTCCTGATATTTTTGACACAGTCATAAGTGGATGTCTAGGAAAAAGCCCAAGACAAGGCAAGCAGACCGTAAAGCTTCTCCTGATACATGCTTGTAAAATTTATGTCTGAAGTGTTCGAGACAAAAGTTTCTCTGAACTTCCCCATGAATTTGTCCAATCAATTTTTGAATTCCTGTAAACTTTTCATGCCTACAGTGTCTTGTTTTAATGAATACCAGAGTTAAAGAATGTACACCTTTTGTTTTCAGCCTGTCACTGGAAAATATGATTTGATTCCTGCCTGCTCTTTGAGAAACAGGGAATAATTAATTTTTGTGCAGCTCAGACTTTAAGAAAATTTCTATTGTGACAAACAATAAACCCAGAGAATCAGAGTCTTTGTGACTTCTATTTGCATGGAACTTGCTTGAAAGCTGTAGTCATCCCAGCTCCTCCCAGCTACAGCCCTCTGCAGTTATACTTTTCTAATAATATTACTTACTTTCAGAGATTGTCAGAACTGGAGCAATTAATTAATATATGATTAATTTATGTACCTGCATAACAATATTTTATGTTTTGCTCTCTGTCCTGTTGTAATAACTGCTCAGTATTTGCAGGGGTTTAGTTTGTTTCTCTTTATTGGGTATTGAACAGTCTTCAAATAATTATTTTTCTTTTTTTCCTTTTTTCCCTAAGGAGGCAATACCTAGTTCACAGTAATCTTTCCTTATGTACTTTACTTGCAATTTATTGGCACTGAACGTCATGCTCCTTGTGGACATCATCAAACTTTATAAACTTGTTATTCCCCACCATTTTCTAGCCCATTTATAAATGTATTATTCTGTTCTATGCAATGCTTCCTGAACCAGGTGTGGTATGAAGATGATAAGAATTTTCTGTAAGCCCAATTTTTATGGGTGAAGAAAAATTAACAGTGAGAACTGCTTGAAGCCAAACTGAGAGTTAATGCAGTAGATTTATAGCAGGCTGCTCTAATTAGTGTTTTTATGCACCAAAATATGAGAAGTATATTACAATATTTAAAATTATGATAAATGGGCTAATTCATAGAAACCTTTAGTTAAGTATTTCTGGCCATAAGAAGTACTCATAATAATTGAGATGCTTTCAAAATATGATATCGAAAGTTACTTTGTTAGTAAAAATTATTAGAAAACTATGGACTTGGACAGTTCATATATATCCTAAGACCTTTTTTTCCTGCTGGGTAAAAGGACTTCTTTGCCATGTGAAGCATTTAAATGAACACTTCATAATTAGCAGAAAGTCTGTCTCATTGGATAGATGCAAGTATGTAAATCTACATGGAAGTTTAGCGAACTCCTAAGGGATGGAATGCAATGAGCACATTTCTTAAAGGTATAAGAATTATCTTGTTCATCTTTTCAGTATTTCTTATTTAGTATAAAACTTCTTTGCTCATGTCAGTGACCCCTTACTGGAAGCATCTAATTCTTCATATACTTTGTATTTCTTCATATACATTGTATTTCTTCATATACCTTGTATTGAGATCCTAGCCACCTAATTCAGTGCTTATTATTGTAAAACCTAAGTCCTTTAGTACACCCAGCCTTAAATTTCTTAAGGCTTTTGAATAGAAAAAAACTTCTAAAAGAGAATAATAGCAAGTATTTCCACAAGGGGACATTCCGTATCCTTGTGTTGTGGTGTAAGTCCAGCCAGTGACTCAGAACCACACAGCCAGCTACTAAGAAGGAGAAAAATGACTGCTACAGCTGAACCCAGGACACCTTGTTAAGGAGAAAATACTGATACAGCATACCTTGAGAATATCTTAATCCCCAAGTGGTCCAATCATGGTCATAATAGCTACAATGTTAAAGTAAGAGAAAAGAACTTACTGACAGCAATCATGATGAACACATACCCCATTTAGGAATTTTTGCATTGCTTTATTTCCAAAGTAAATGTAAGATATCATAAAGGCATGTAAATGTAGAGAGATGTAGAGAGAAATTAACTGTCATTTGCAAATGCTTGAGGACAATCCTGTTGTCATACCAGAGGGAAGCAGACATCATGTTGTTTCGTACTTGTTAGGGTTAAAATTAGTTCATCATAGAACTATTCCTGTAATTTAATTGTTTGTAAGATACGACTTCCTTGAAGTATCTCTTCCTAGTAATTTTTTAGTTGTCTGCCTCTGGAGTATTTTTTTGTGGATTGGCAAAACAGGCTAGTGGATAACATGCCATATTTCTTCTATTTTTGTAAAAATGTGTGATAAAACCAATTTAATAACTTAACTTAAATATCACCCATAAATCAAATAACAACCAATGCTTTGATAAATGCAGAATCATGTCACTTCTTTTTGCAGTTACCACAGAATCATAGAATAACAGGTTGGAAGGGACCACAAGGATCGTCTGGTCCGACTTTTCTTTGCCAAGAATGACATAGACTAGATGGCCCAGCACCCTGTCCAGCCAATTCTTAAAAGTGCCCAATGTTGGAGAATTATTGAGATTTTTCCAATGGCTGATTGGTTGTTATCGTTGTGAATTTTTTTCTCTTGTTTCCAGTCGGAATCTCTCCAGACTTTTACCCACTACTCCTTGTCTTGTTCACATGACTTCTTGTGAAAAGGGAGTCTGAGTCTTCTTTGCAACCACCCTTTAAATACTGTAACATGTTGATAAGGTCTTCTCTGACCCTCCTTTTCTCTAGGCTGAACAGACCCAGTTCTCTCAGCCTTTTATAGAATCATAGCATGGTTAGGGTTGGAACCGACCTTAAGATCATCTACTTCCAACCCCCCTCTCATGGTCAAGGACACTTCACACTAGACCATATTGCCCAAGGCCCTGTCCAACCTGGCCTTGAATGCTGCCAAGAGTTGAAGCATTTACCACTTCTTCGGGCAACCTGTCCCAGTGCCTCACCACCCTCACAGTAAAGAACTTCTTTCTTCTATCAAACCTGAACTTCCCCTGTTTAAATTTAAACCCATTACCCCTTGTCCTATTGCTACAGTCCCTGATGAAGACCCCTTTTCCGGCATCCTTGTAGGCCCCCTTCAGATACTGGAGGCTTCCCAGTCCTTGGATCAGCTCTGTGACCCTTCTTTGGAGACTCTCCAGCCTGTCCATATCTTTTTTGTATAGCAGGGACCAAAACCGCACAGAGTATTCCAAGTGTGGCCTGGTAAGGGCTGGGTAGAGGGGGATAATGACTTATTTATCTCTGCTGGAGATGCCCTTGTTGATGTAACCTACCATTCTGTTGGTTATCATAAAATGTAATACTGATACATCTTAAGGATGCCTGTGCTTCTTTGTAACTTGCAGCTGGTAGAACAATCTGCATAGGGCCTGATGTCAGAGCACAATTTTCTGTATTTTCGAGGCTAGCTGAGGAACAGAACTATCTGCTCTGAAAGTCTATTTTTCTTAAAAGGTCTTCCATTAGCCATTCCCAACATTACCTTCTTCTCCACCATCAACCTGAATTCTTCTCCATCTGGGTAACTATCTACACTAATGGCTGTTTATTTACAGGGATATCATTCTTTTTCCTGAATCACTACCTGGAAAGCCCTTGCAATGCAAAGGTTGATAATACTGATATCCATTCTCCATTTACCTTCGCTCTCTCATGAATGTTTCACATGACACCTAAAGAGCTAACTTTCTGCTTTCAGCTTTTTCACGTCTTGCATTTTATTCTTTTTTACCTTCTCTCTCTCTCCCACCATGTAATTTCCTATTTCCATATGTTTTCCCAGCAATGAAATAACGATCATTTTGAAGTGCTGACTCCTTAGATCCATTTGGCTGACAATGTATAATCATTAAAAACTGTTTGAATTCATCTTTTCACATGATAATAGGAAAGAAAAGCAGGACTCTTTTTTTTTTTTTTTTTTTTGATAGATAATACCAAACCATTTTAAAGAGAAGGCACAGCAGTCTGATTAGTCTCATTACTTTAAACTGATTTATATTGTAATATACTGGTAGCCTTTGCAGTTAGCATCAGTCCTGATTCTCAGGAGATGTCGAAAGGGCACCCTTTGGATTTTCAGGCTTCAAGATGATGGAAATCTATTTTCAGCTTCCAAAGACAGAACTGTTTGTGCAAAAGCTTTTTTAACTCCTTTAATGAGAGTTGTCAAAATGAAAGGATATATGTGATGCTCAATTCTGATAAAGGTTTGACATCTCTGACACAGAAGTTTTAAAACATCTTTAGAAAACAGACAGGAAAAAAACCTGTTAAGCCAAAGGCAGCATATCATGGACCAATTAAAAAATAAGCTAGAAAAGAAACCTAACTTTGCTTGTACTGAAAACCTAATACTTAGAGACTTTTTAATTGATTTTTCTTTTTTTTTTTTATATAGTGTGTTTATATTAAAGTGCACACTTGATTTAAATTAAAATGTTAGGTTTGTAAACTTAAATCTGTGCTATAATATTCAAGAAAAATCATTTGATCAGATTTAAGGATAGGAGCATACCTTGCCAAGCTTATAAACAATAGTTTCTGGTTATATAGAACAAGAACTCAAGCAATCTAGGTGGTGAAATGGAGAATCACAATTCAAATAATGTTAAATATAAAAATGTTAAAAATATCGCTTATTATAATCTGCTGGGGAAAAAAAAAAATCTTCTTTACCCATTTGCTCCTTTAGAAAGCAGATATCTGGTTTTGCTGAAGCTGTCTGCATACCCACATTGAGTTGGTCAATATTTGGTTCAAAAAAGCACAAATATCTTCATTCTTTAACCTAGGAAGCTTTAAAGTGAGACTTTTCAATTATTTATTTCAAAAGAAGTATTTTTTCCTATTTTTGTCGAAATGTAATTTATGCTTAAGGGAGATTACCAACAACATAAAATCTCTTCTTGTATCCCAAATATTTCCAGTTAACCTGCAGACAAGTTACAACAGAGTACAAACTGCTGTAAGAACAGTCATACCTGTATGTTGGGTTTAATTTGTCCTTGTATAAATTCACACATTTTTGATCTGCCATCTCTTTTGAAGCATAAATCACTGAAGACAAATGTCCATATCTCTGCTTGGAGCTTGGTCTATTGAATTACATTTCCTACTCAGTCAATGTGCCTTTCATCTTCTTTTCACATAAGTCTCTCAAGTGAGTAGAAAATGTTGATATTGTAACACCTGCGTTATACACCAAGCAAATAATAAAACATTTTTGTGCTTCCCAGCTGCCACTATAAAAGTGAAACTACTGAGGAAAATGTGCTTTGTAACCTGCATGTCTCAAAAAATTCAAATATACAAAACACACTAGAGAATCAGAACAGACCAAATGAATAAATGTTATCTTTCATAATCAAGATCTGAAAATGCAGGTGATTTTCCAAAAAAAATATTTTGTGCCAGAACACTTGGAGATAACACAGGAAACCTAAATAACAGTTGTTTTATGGCACCAAGGAGAGCCTCAGGCCCTGATTGCAAGGCTCATTTTTCTGTATATAGGTATATATATCATTGCCTTATATTCAACATGTGCTCCGTCAATTCAGCCATCCATTCTGATGAACAGACATGCAGAGAAGCTCTCTATTTTTTGGTGATGATTCATCTGTGCCATCTCACACAGCATCTCAGCACCACTTTATTTCCTATCAACAATTTTGTCATGTTTGCTCTTTGGATGAACTGTGATTCACGGATGTCAACGTTTCTTTTTCTTCTTTTCCAGTTTAGCACTCTATTACTTGCACCTTTGAAAAGTGAGGCTATGGCACAGTTTGCTCAGGCAGAGCAGTTTACTGCTGTAAACTAGGAAATACAGATCAAGAGTTTCACCTGTTTTCAGGAGAAATAACGAACAACTAATTAGAGCAAACTGGACTCAGGTTAATAAATTTTCTTTTCTGAAAATCAGGGCTCATGATTATACAATTAGTAGAAGGGCTGTGCTGCAGTTGTTTCTTGGTGGAATTGCTTTAAACTGAAACTCTATTGAATAAAAATAAGTGAGGCTGTTTATTCAATAAAATAAAGACATTTATTTGGCCAGAGTTTAAAACCAAAAAATTTACACAATAATTATTATATCGTGTGTCTTCAGACTTGAGTAACAAAATTTTCTTTCTTCAAGTTGGAAAATGAAGGCACAGTTTATGGTTATATATTCAAAGTGATCAATGGAATTTTATGTAAATAAACAGAATATGTGAGTCTAAATAATTACATGTCCTGTACATTAAACAGTATAAATTTAAACTTAAAAGAGTAACTTTGGTGCAGTAACATTGTATCTGACATTGAATTTTTAAACCAAATGAAATCACTTAACATCAGCAATGCCATTAACAGAAAAAAAAAAGTTTCCAAACCACTATTCTGTGTGTAAAATAGGAAAAGGAGAAATTGTGTCACTAGATTACTGAATTCTAAGTTGAGCAGAAGTGTTGATCTGCTGGAGGAGAGGAAGGCTCTACAGAGGGATCTGGACAGGCTGGATTGATGGGCTGAGGCCAGCTGTATGAGGTTCAACAAGGCTCGGTGCCAGGTCCTGCACTTGGGCCACAACAACCCCATGCAATGCTCCAGGCTCGGGGAAAGACTGGAAAGCTGCTCAGCAGAAAAGGACCTGGGGATGTTGGTCGATGGTGGCTGAACATAAGCCAGCTTGTGCCCAGGTGGCCAAGAAGGCAAATGGCTTATATCAGAGATAGTGTAGCAGCAGGACTAGGGAAGTGACTGTCCCCCTGTACTCAGCACTGGTGAGGCTGCATCTCAAATACTGTGTTCAGTTTTGGGCTTCTCACTACAAGATAGACATTCAGGGACTGAAGCGTGTCCAGAAAAGGGCAACAAAGCTGGTGAAGAGTCTGGAGAACAAATCTTATGAGAAGTGGCTGAAGGAACTGGGGTGGTTTAGCCTGGAGAAAAGAAGGCTCAAGGGGGACCTTATTGCTCTCTACAACTACCTGAAAGGCTGTTATAGCGAGGTGGATGTCAATCCCTTCCCCCAAGTAATGTGATAGGACAAGAGGAAATGGCTTCAAGTTGTGGCAGGAGAGATTTAAAGTGGATATTTGGAAAAATTTCCTCAACAAAGTGGTTGTCAAGCTACCTGGGAACAGGCTACCCAGGGAAGCTGTTGTGTCCCCGGAGGTATTCAAAAAACATGTAGATGTGGCACTTAGGGGCATCGTTTAGTGGTGGATTTGGCAGTGCTGGGATAACAGTTGGGCTTGATGATCTTAAATGTCTTTTTCAATCTAAATGATTATATGATTTCATTCTATGATTCTAGATACTCACTTTCTGCTTCTGCTACCAAAGGATTGGTTAACACAGAACAATACATCATATTCGTACTGTAGCTCTTCTGTCTACAGATTAAGCATAATCATCTACATCATGGGTGATCTGAGAAAATATTTAAGATGTCAATGGGTGATGAAAGACTTACATATAGTATAGCATTGATAACTCTTTTATTATAGTGTCCAATTAACTCATAGATGACTTTCCAAGACATCTTCCAAAACATTAAACTAAATGTTCAACTTTCTATCTGGAAATCAAAAAAGTTCAGTAACCACATAGATATAAAAATAGTTATCTATCTTTCATGCATATATAATTAATTTGTAAAAATTTTGCACAATTCATTGTCTATATTCAGTGATAGCTCTGTAATTAATTAGGAATTTTCTGCAATAGGGCAATGGAGACATGAACCATCTATTAAATAAATTTTCTTTTACCTATAAAACTAATTAAGGAAAGCTAACTGTTTTCATGCCAATATTGTTCACTTTTGAGAAGTTAAGCTGTAGCGTAGTATCAGAACAACTATAACTAAAAACGTATCATTCAAACAGAGAGAAAAAACCACAGGCTAAAAAGAATAAACCTCATGCCTATTCCAGGCTGTTATGACTGTTCCTGTCTACTTTTGCCTGGAGATTGAAGGCCCTGAGATATTACTTGCTGGCATTAGAGAGCTGTAAAGCAAATCCGTTGTTAATCGTATATCCCATTTTCACAAAATGTTTTGATGCACAAATAAATGGTTTTACAAAAGGATGCAAATGAGAAGGCTGTTGTGGGGGTGCTTAGATAAACATGCCAAGCTCTTAGGACAGTAATGTGAGTGTGTTGGGAAGAGAACACCAAGAACTGTCTGATAACAATTTTGCCTGAAATTTGTCATGCTAAAGAGCGAAGTGATAATCAACTAGATTAAACATTACCCAGGGAATTAAAAGGTGTCCTGGTTTCAGCTGAGATAGAGTTAATTTTCTTCCTAGTAGCTGGTACAGTGCTGTGTTTTGCCTTTAGTATGAGAATAATGCTTGTAACATACCAATGTTTTAGTTGTTGCTCAGTAGCACTTACCCTGATCAAGGACTCTTGAGTCTCTCATGCTCCGCCAGTGAGGAAGGGCACAAGAAGCCAGGAGGAAGCAGAGACAGGACACCAGACCAGAACTAGGCAAAGGGATATTTTATACCACAGCACGTCATGCTGAGTATATAAACTGAGGGGAGTTACCTGGAAGGGACTGATCGCTGCTTGGGTTGGGGTGGGTGTCAGTCAGTGGGTGATGAGCAATTGTATTGTGCATCACTTGTCTTTTTTGTCTTTCTTTATTCCTCTTTATTTTTGTTGTCTCCCTTTTCATTACAAGTATTTTTATTATTATATTATTATATTTTATTTTATTTCAGTTATTGAACTGTTCTTATCACAACCCACTGGTTTTACCTGTTTTCTAATTCTCCTCCCCATTCCGCTGGAGAGGCAGGAGGGGATGAGCGAGCGTCTGCATGGGGGTTGAACCACAACGTAAAGGAGACTTTTGAAACAGAGAAGGGTTCAGCCTGAGAAGTGATTTGTAAGAAGTATAAATATTTTTTAATAAGGGAGAAACACTGAGAGGGAAGCAGGAAGGTTCCAGTGAGTGGGTGCTGCTGGGGGGTGACACCACACCCCCTCAGGAGCTGGGCAGTGCTGTCTCCCCTGGGGTGCCCCAAGGAGCTGCTCCCTGCAAGCAGAGACCCTCAGCGGTGTGTGCCAGGCACTGCTGGGGATGCCTTGCTGCTGTGCACCCCGGGAGCCGAAGCACCTGTATCTCCTGCAGGAGGAGTGCAATGGGCCCACCACATGACCGGGAAATTTATTAATGGTCTTTGAAGCTACTCTTAAGGTGAAAGTTGAATTTCTTTCATTTATACCTGTGATGGAATAGCAATTTTTATACCCATGGTAATACTATATAGTCACAAAATACACAAATACTACACAGACATTTCAATAAACAAATACTTGTTTTTCTTACTCGTTGTTGAAGGTATTATTTGAAGGCCCTAACATAAGAAGGGCCTGGACCTGCTGGAGATAGTCCAGAGGAGGTCCACGAAGATGATCAGAGGGCTGGAGCACTTTTCTTATGAAGACAGGCTGAGACAGTTGTGGTTGTTCAGCCTGGTGAAGAGAAGGCTTCTGGGAGACTGGCAGCCTTCCAATACCTAAAGGGAGCTTAGAAGAAAGCTGCAGAGGGACTTTTTGTAAAAGCAGGTAGTGCTGGGACAAGGGTAATGGGTTTAAACTGGAAGAGGTTAGATTTAGATATTATGAAGAAATTCTTTACTGTGAGGCACAGGAACAGGTTGCCCAGAGAAGTTGTGGCTGTCCCATCCCTGGAAGTGTTCAAGGCCAGGCTGGACGGGGCTTTGAGCAACCTGGTCTAGTGGCAGGTGTCCCTGCCCATGGCAGAGGAGTTCGAATTAGATGATCTTTAAGGTCCCTTCCAACCCAAACCTTTCTATGATTCTCTATCAGCAAGAATAAGTATTGGGGTAATTTGACCGCATAATTTACCATTCAAGATATACATATTACACGTATTTTCTAATTTACCTTATTTTACTCAGCTTCCTAATTTTCTAGGCTATTTATGGTTGATGACTAGAAAAAAATCAAATTTTTAAAATCAGGAAGATATTAGAATTAAAATCTCTTAATAATCTATCACAGATGTTAAATTATTTCTTCAGATGAAATGTTCCAAGATTAAAAGAGATACTGTGACACAAATTGACATTTCGTTACATGGACATTATCCAGTGTGATTGCGGTGATGTTCTAAACAATGAAGCACTGGCTCTCAGCTAAAGTGGTAGCTTTTAGACAGGTTATCAGGATAAAACTAATTTTTCTGCAATTATCATGTACAGATAAGTGCTCATAACATCCTTTCGCTGCTCCTAATTTTATACTATTAGTAGATACTGCAGAAAATTTAGCTTATGGAAAACATACACCTTCCTTAATGGAAGAGAGGAATGACCGCACAGAAGCACAGTAAACAGTACTGGTTTGCATTACCTTCAATTATATCATTCTGTTAGTAATTGCCTGCTTCCTAAGTTATCATTAGATCTTGCCTCCAAAGTGTTAGCTTAATATTTAGTAAAGCACATTTTCTGCTTGACCAGTATGTCTTTCTTAACAAATGAACTTAGAGAAAGGTTTTCTAGTATATTCTACTATATTCTAGGGGAGATTTTTTTTTCCATAATGTATGACTCTAGACATGGAGCTAAAACAACAAACATTGCCAAATTTGTGTTGATCTGTACAAAGAAGAATAAAATATTTGAAGCCATAACAAGGAATGAAACAAGGTGGCTGATTGGAGGAACTTCAGCCTTTCAACTCTGAAGAAAATGTTTAACTTAAGATATCAAAACTTTCCTTTATTGGCTAAAGCCACAACTCACTACCCACCTTGTGTAATATTGAAGATAAGAGTGGAATGCATGTGCTTAGTCCTTCCTGATTTCCAAAGAGAATTTTCATGTGAGGGCTGGCTGCAATAGTTTTGAAAACTAAAACAAAGTGTTTCTCCCTTTATTCCAGATATAAGAATAGTTGAAATAGGAAACAGAGTACCTCATAATGTGTTTTCCTCAGTCAGTGTTTTTGCTTCAATTTTTTTTTTTGGTGTTCTCCCTATGATCACCTGACAGCAGTGTAACGTTTGTTTGATATTTGCTAAATAGATTAGCAATGACAGCAATAAAAATGACACAAACCTAAGTTCTGTTCATTTGAATCAGAAGTTCACAGCAGTAGAATTAAATCAAGGATTGATTTTGCTGAACAAATCAATAAACCAGCTTGAGATAGTAAGGCTTTCAAAACAAAACAGAAGCAAAATATTGAGATGAATCTCATTAAAGGTCCCGAAAATGTTTTCTCTGAGGGATCCACTCTGTCCTAGCAGAATAGTCTCAAAAGCTGAATGAAAGGAGGTAGACATGGTCAGTCGGAGAAGGATTACATAGAAGAATAAATTATGCCTCTGATATCAGAAATTGTGTATATTCCAGCACCTAGACAATGCGACAAAACTTCCAGAAAATTATTTCATAATTCTATTCTTATTCTAATCCAAATGGGACCTAAGTCATAAAGGTAAGGAACTTTTACCTGATTTAATGTAAATGCTGAAGTAGTTACCTGATTATAAACAAAACCTGTAGTCACACTTAAAGCGTCAGTGGCTACCAGTGTATTTCAAGATTGGCTTGTGTAAGCTGTTTTCTGGTCAGTTTTATAATAAGGCAAATGCATGCACTGGTAAAGATAGTAAGTCATAATTGGAGTCAGTATAATGAAGAGGCAAGATATAGTATCATCATGCCACAGATAACTTTGTAGAAAAAAAATCTCCAAATTAAAATTGTAGTAGAAAAATGTATTAATGAAAGCAAGGTCTGGTAAGGAAAAAAATCTTTAATTTTCCCAGAAGGTGTTCATGTTACTACCTGATAAAGGAGGCCCTTAAAGAGAACATTCAGGTATTTCTCTGATGCATACTCTATCATATGGTAGTTCACAATTCAGAAGGATGAACATTTAAAACCTGATCAGAATGAGGTATTTAAGTACAATTCAGCTGGAGAAGAAGTTAACAATTAATTGTTCCCTTATTTGGGAAGGGAAGGAGAACACCCCCCCACACAACTCATCGCTCACAGCACAGCAGAATTCTTTCTCTCAATTCTTTCTATACAATAAGCCTAAAGCAATTAGCAGATTAAACATAATAGAGAGTAGGGTTGTAAGACCACTCTGACCATGTTATTAAAATACTCTGAAATATTGTGATAATTGCAGAAATAGTTCATTAGTTTTGCAAAGGAGGTTCACTCTGGGATTATATCTTCAGTGTCTGTGGTGGGGGGAGCACAGCGCTTGTGGAATCAGAGCAATTTTTTGTTTAACCAAGCATTCAATAACAATTCAATAACAGGTTTGTTCAAACCTGCCGGTGGCAATCTGGATTTCAGTTTCTCTGCCTTTAACAGAACATAGAAAATAGGATGACTGTTAAGAAGACCCTATACCTATTTTTTTTCTTCAGCATATTATGCAGAATAATGTGAAATGAACCGTCATAAAAGGCTGAAAAATGACACTTAAAGTAAGACTGTGTAATATGTCTATCTTCTCTTTGCTTTAGAAATTGTAACAAAAATATGTTCCTTTTTATACTAGGTTGTCTAAATGATAGAACTCAGCACTGCAGTTGAATCTGAAATATTGAAATGTTAAAATATCACTATTTTTTTAAACTGTTTAAGTGATTTTGACAGAGGATTCTGTATTTAGTCTGTAACTTTCCATTACTGTTGTTTGAACTGCCTCATATTATTTGTTTCTTTTCAGGTTTTTAGTGAAAAAAGTAATGAATAAGCAGTGCTTGCATTTTCTTTTGCTTCTAATGCTGTTGTCATGCATAACAATAAGTCATCAGTTCTGCTAGCTCCAAATCCAATCCAATTACTAAATTAGGAGAGCACCATTTTATTAGTAAGACTACGTGAGGTTGTTTGTTTAGCAAAGGCATTAGTTGATTGTCACCTGAAAACAGCACCCATTCCCACATGATTTTCTAACTGTAATTATAAAGTATACCCAAAATTATTTCCAAATGGATGCTCCCAAGTGATCTGGGCAAGGTTCAGACAAGATCCAAAACATGGATCAGAAAGCCCTATGATGCGACTTGAAGGGACAACAGATTAAAATGTGTGTGACACACATGGACTTCCAGACTTTACTCATAGTTCAGTTTTAAAGCATGTTTAAACCCTTCTCCAATCTATAGTCTTTTCTGCTGCTTACAGTAAATATTATTTTTTCCTAACCTTTGAAGAAAACTGTATCTTTCCTGTTAGCTCAGTTAGATATTAGATTTAAATTATTATTCAGTTGCTGCTATTTGCATGGCATTTTCCCCCAATGCTTGCACCTGCAGAAAAAAAATATTTGTGAAGACTGCCTGAGACAACTTTATACAAAATTCCAAAGTACAGAAAAGTGTAGGCTAAGTTCTCAAATGAATTTTAAAAATAGTATCTTGGAACAAAGTGACTGATGCTTACAAAAATGAATCTTAGCAAGAGATTATGAATGTTACTTCACTCTGAGGTTTCAATGTTTCTTTGCAACTTTCTGTAAGCTGCATCACACATATACTGGCTAGTGTGACTGTCTCAGTGTTTCTTCATTTTCAGAATATACAAAGAGGGCTTAACTATATAGGCAGATACGTAGCAGAAATGAAATGCAGAAAACACTGCACATTTTGATTTGGTCTGGTTTTTACTCCAAATTATTAAGTACATCACGATAAAGAGGGAAGATTGAAGGATAGGACAAACTGAAAAATAATCAGTAAGGTCCAGTTTTTTACATACACATTTAAAATAGGTAGGTGTCAGTGACATTATTTTTTTCATAGACTTGTGAAGGCAGGTGATTTAACCTGCCCATTCAAGCAGGATATGGATCTGCTAACTGACTATAAAATATAGTCATGTGAGCTGGGCTGACAGGCAATTTTGTTTTGCGAATTATTTCAATCTTCTATTAAAAATTCTAAAATTGTCTATAAGTTTTTGGAGTTTCAGTCAGGTTAGGTTTCTCCACAGTTATGAAGCTTGGTATACTGAAGATCCTATAAGCACAGAAACTCTGACTGACCAGCAATATTTGAATTAACTGATAAAGAAAACAAGGAAATAAATTATTTCACCAGTACCGTTTCAAAAACCTCTGACGATCAGGACTGCAGAAATATGCTTAATTCATGCCCCTGTGAAATTCTACTACATGATATCCAGGGTTCAACAAACAGAAATACTTCAATGGGCTAAATTTAGTACTATCAAGTTGTATTCCAATGCAAATTATGTTAAAACAAGAAACTGGAGAATAATAGGTTTATGACCTGTACCTGTAATAGTGTAAATATCTCATCTTTCCCCCTGAACTATTTCCTGTCTTCGTACAATACAGATTAGTAAAATGAAATGTTTGTCAAATGTTTAGACAGATGAGTTGTCTCCGTCAAAACCAATATCTTGAGCTGAATTAAGTGGAATGAATGAATTGATCTTGTCTCAGATTCAATTTTTTAGCACAGCATTGCTACACAATCCCTCTGTTTTACGGTAACACAAGAATATAAACATAATATATACACATAAGAAATGCTAAAATTCTCCCTAAAGCATGATACTGATGAAGTACCAAAGGAAATTTTATTTCTTTGTGTGAGTTCTATAGTTTCAATAATTTTTGACAAATCCAAGAAGAGTAGTACCCTTGGATTTTGCTGGTTTTGTTGGTGGTGGTGGTGATGATTTTGGGTTTTTTTTGGCCATAATAATCTACTCCATACACATCAGTTTATCTATTCTCATCCAAAGAGAGAATCAACTTTTGATCCACTACAAGTAATTTAATTCTGGATCTGAAGTTAAGCTTGTTCCTCATGAACTTGGGAGTTTGGAGATTTATAGTAATTAAGGTTAGATGATTAGCAACAAGCTTCTTATTTTTATCTCTCACATTGGGTAAATTACTCTCATTAAAACCTCTGGGCCAAGCCACTGCATAGCACTTAAACACCTTTTCACATTTAAGGAAGTTAGAATGTCTAACAGAGTGAGCTTAAAATAAAATGAATATTTATGTTTTACTGAGAGGGGTGATTGTTCACCAGCTTCAGTTATGTGCATGTTAAAAAAGATATGTAAAATAGTATTGGGCAATTGATACAGACTGTGTAGAGAAGTGTATTGGTACTAAATAAATATTTTTTCTAAGAAACCATCTTTCTAAATTGGATTTACTCAAAGAAAAGCTGAATGATTATTGAGGAAATATATTGCAAGACAGATGTTAGATCAATTTTGATCCAGAGCTCATCTACTGTTTGGCAGGTTGAATGTTGAAAAAGAATAATTTTCAGACAAAATATATGGCACCTCAGTGATCACACATAAATTTCCTAGGTAAACTGTTAACTTATAGCTGTGGATGGTTTACTCAAAAAATAGAGTGGCATCTCTTTAGCTTTGCAGGTTTAAAAAATATATCTAAACTGCAACTCCTTATAGTGTTATTTGAAACATCTTTAAAGATTTAATAGACTTAAAAGTGCAGAGTTCAACCTTTGCCATATTTTGACAGTTAGTATATTCTTAACTCTTCCAACTGGGTTACTGCCACTGTAAAGCAGGACAGACCCACTGAACAAAACTGTTGAATCCTAGAAAAATCAAAGCATTGAAGTTTACTATTGACTGTCAAAGAGTGCATGTGACGTGTTATTAGCATTCTGATACAGCACTTCTCTGGTAAACCGTCATGAGAACATGAGGCAGAACAACATCATCCTATTATCAGGGTAATTAGAATAATGAAAATGTGAAATAAACCAAATGTAACCTGCCGTCCATTATAATTCTTGTAATAAACTTACAATATGTCTCATCCACATTAAGAGGCATAAAATATTTAGGGAGATCAAAAAAAAGAAAAAGAACAATTCACAGCGATGTTTTGTAGTGTTTAGTTGGATTGGCATGAAATCTCAAAACCCTTTACTATCACAAGCTGGGACCATGTAATTGCATTTATCAACCTTGTTATTAGTACTTAGTACTGGTGTTATATGGTGTCCAAATAAATCAGTGTGCAAGTCAAGAAAGTATTTTGCTAATGTTGCAGTAGCCTCAGTCATTGGATAGAGTAATAATATAGTAATTATGGGAAAGTAATTTGAAGAGAAAATATTGTTCAATCTGCAAATATTTGCTGTAAAATTTAAATGAAAGTATTGTTAATTTCTAAGCATAATTTTAAAAAATATCCATCTAATGTCCAGGGCATAGCCCTGTGTTTCAGAATTTGCAAAAATTTTGCATTGGCTTCAACAGTCTGAAATAATTCCTTCATGATTTTATTTTCTGGGTAAGAAATTGAACAGTAAATGTGGTTAATAAAAATGACAGATATAGCCAAAATTAAGGCTAAATGAAATTTTAAGAGAGTTTCTACTCCCTCCTCGTTTGCAAAGATTGGGTCAGCTATATCTGGGTCATTTCTGAACAAATAGATTCACAATCTGTTCGTAGGAACCAGAGCTGAGAGAGTTGCCACAGCCTCCCAACAAACCACTCTAGTACTTCACAGTCCTCACTATTACACAGTCTAACATGTGCCTTCCCTTCCATTATTTAAAGACACTTCTCTGAGCTGCAGTGAGTTTTGAGACGGGAATAAACTCCTCAGAAGCTATGTTCTACATATATGAACACCGCTACTGTCTTTTTCTTTCTTTAGTCTAAACATATCTAAACTTTTCATCTTCCATTTGATGTCTGATTTTACAGACTTTTGAAGAGCCTCCTGCTCTCCTTGGGACTCTCTTTAGTTGAATCACTCTTGTTACTTGCATTGCTCCAAATTTGGAATGCTGACGGTTTATCAGCTTTGAACACAGAATATCACTGTTTTATACCAATCATTCTTGCCTATAGACCGAAGGAAGGTGTTTGCTGACTAATGCCATAACCTGTTACTCTAGAGACTCCTGTTCTCTAAATATAGTCAGATGTTTTGAAGTACCCTGTCTTATGTGGCTATTATCATACTATTAATGACAACAAAATTTATTGCTGACAATAAATTTTTTAGTGGAAGTATTCACTTCTTTGAAAATAATTTACTAGAGGATGTTAAAATTCCTTTTGCCTTTTAAAGCAGTAAATCTGTTTAGGTAAGGTATTCTAGCAAGACAGAATTTTCCTTTAATTTCAAAGGATATGTACAATGTAGCAAGTAAGTATAATATCACCCAGAAGATACATTATATCAGTTTCTGTGGAACATTATTGCTTTATTCATAATATGTCTTTTCAAAGTTGTCGTGCTGAAGGAAAAGTAATTTTATTTCATGTTCTGTGAGTGGGTATATTTGCTGAAACCTGTAGTGTTTTCTAGTATTAATTTTAGCTATTTAATCCAAAGCAGAAATAATCCTCCTGTGTTTTAACAACATTTGAACATGTCCCCTTTGTAAAATGTATAAAAGGCTTAGCACAATGAAGAAACACTATCTCCATAAGATAGAGATGTACTCAAATTAATTCGAACACTGGTTATTAAAATAAATAGCTAAAATGAAAAGGCAAAAAAAAAAAAAAAAGTTTCTTCTCATAATGAGACGAGGAAGTCCAAAATGGTAAATAAGAAAATTCAGTTTTAAGTAACATTAAGCTTGGTGGCTTTGTATGTAACAACAAAACTTTCCAAACCTAAAAAGCCCAACCAAAAGAACATAATAAGGATCATTGTATAAGATAAATCGTTGTAGCTGACATAGTTTTAGAACCTTATGACCTTCATATAAAATTTATTGTAAGCAAAATAAGGGCTGTAGATAAAGAGTGTCTGAAACTAGCAGATGTTCAGGATGTGCTGTAGCTAAGTTAACTGATAAGTAGAAGGATGAGAAGAAATCACTCATGTCAGCAGTGTTACCGAACTAATTAAACTGGCGTGAGCACTTATCTACTGCGCAGACCTCAAAGACTACCAGAACAAGAATTCAAGGAAAAGATAAGGCGATGAAGAGGAGGATGATGAAGAAATGACCACTAAAGGTTTCAAACACCACTACCATAATAAAGTGCACATGCGGGAAGAATGTTCTAGGAATGTGATGTCATGTATAAACAACTTCATGAATATGTATACAATTTAATGAATATGTATGACTAACGACAGTATAATCATGGTTTGATTGATGCTCGGACAGAACACGCTAGGAGGAGCTATCCCCTGTGTTCTCCGGTGCCGCAATAAAGAATACCTGCTTGTCAACTTAAAACTTTGTTGACGAGTTCCTGACGAGTTCTACGAATCACATAGTGAGCAAGAAGTGAAATCTTGGATAGAAATGTCTAAAGTTGGAGGCACTGACTGGACTGGTAGTTTAGAGGAACCATTTTACTACCAAACTCTCAGAGCTCATTAAGCTAAAACAGCTGTTATTATGTAAAATAAGTAAACCTCTGCCGTTTACATTCAGGGGACAGGGATTACAGAATGACTCAGCTACCTCTACATGCAAACTCTTCTTTTTCAGTTGTTTGTTTACAAACTAACTGATTCATATTCAAGGAAACACAGTATAGAAGGTGTGTTTTTAAATTCATGCATACAAACAGGAAAAGTGTCCCTAAGTAGCTACTTTTAGACCTGGCGATGTAAGCAATGTGTCATTCGAGCTTTTCAGAGTAGTGAAAGAGCACTGTGCAGAAGAGGCGGTAGCCTGCTTGTCAGGGACTGCAGCTGATTGTCATCTGACTAATTGAAATTCCTCTGCAATGCTGGCTGCTATTAGACTACTGGGGAGCTGGCCATCCTCTGCTCACATCGGTCTAGCAACTACTGTAAATGTCAGTCTGAATCCAAGAGAAGAAAGTTCCATAAGCCACATCCCAACAGCACTGGGAGGTCTCAGTGCACTGAAGTCCAGGTGGGTATCAGTCTATCAGTCTCCGCAGGGATGCTTGCTAATGGCTGTCTGTCCTGTGGCTCAGGGGTTCACTGCCACTGTACAATCTTCACATTAGCTGGGAATAATTTGTCTTGCATATCCAAAGATGCAATATAAATACATTTATATATACAAGATGCACATGAAACATTAGGAGTGTTTTACAAAAATAAGTTCCACATTTTTATTTATAAATGTCACACAAGCTGGCACAGGTGAGTAGTCCAATCTAGAAAATAAAGTGAAAATTTGAAAAGGGGTTTGAAAATGAGTCAGCAGCACCACAGTCTAAGAGTTCATATTTGGTATGTTTTCCTTTTTTAATGACTGCATGTGCTCACTTGTTGAGTTATAAAAAAGAGAAGAGACATTTTGTTGGTTAAACCCTGTTCACTCCAAGATGTCAACTGAGCCATCAATAAGCATTTATCGCAGCACTTCCCAAGCATTGGCTCTTCATATCGGTCACAGAAAAGAGGCAAGATTTCCTCTTTTCAAAGCTGAGATCAGGAATATTCTTGGAAATGGCATTCTATCTGAACATTAACATTTCATGGAAATTAGTATTGGAATTTTTGCTTTACAGAAATTACATTTCAATTTCATCACCTGTAAAAAGAAGTTATTGACAATGATATCAAAAAATTTTGGATTATAAATTTATACATTCAGCTAGTGCTAGTAAAAGTTGTAAACCTGGCTATTTCAATACAAAGTCTGGAAATGTCAGTAAAATTATCAGTAGTTTGAATAGCAGTTCTGTTGTTAAAAATAGTTTTGTATTATTTATTTGAAATAGCAGTAACACTGAATAAATTAATGGGAAAGTAGAGATAGCAGAGTTGAGATTTACATAACTCAGTATCACAAAATAATCTAGAACATGCATCCAAACTTCAGACAACAGGAAAACAGTTCAACATTTTCCTCTGCCAGGAGGAGGAAGATTGAAGCCCTGTCCTTCAGGGGAATGTCCTAACAACTAGATTTGGGTCTAAATAGAGGGCATAGATGTAACGCATCATTCGAGCAAACACATTTAAGGATTTATATGAACACAGGGAAGAAAAAGGTAAAGAATTATTTTCTATGATCATGCTTAGGACATTCTTTCAGAATTTATGAAATATTTAATTTGATCCTGGATACAGGGAGTGATGTATTCTTTAAGAAATGGTCACTGGCTATAGCATTACCAGATAGAGTATTCAAATACACGTATTTGAAACAGGGACAAAACTCAGATCCTCTTTTTCACAAATTAATATAGTCTAGAAACCTTTTTCCTGTCTCTACTTTCCCTTTCTGTTTCCATATATTTTTCTGTGGGTTTTTGTTTGTTTGCTAGTTTGTTTTTTTTTCTGCAGATATTAACTTAACATGTTCCTAAGGAGTTTCAGTGACTGAGACTGTAACTTTGCCAGACAGTCTGTTTAATGGTTATCACCCTTCTTATTAGCAAAACTTTAACTGTCTTGCTGCAGTTTAAGCTGGATTTTATTTCCCATCTGGTATGAGAGATTATTCCTCCCTCCTTCCCTTTCTCCTTCCTTCCCTCCCTCCATCTCTTTTTCCCTCTTTTCTCTCTTTCCTCTTTTCCCTCTCTTTCTTTTGTTTCTTCTTATTTTATTTTTTTTTTCCCTCAAGATGTGTTCCTGTTCATATACATCTGTGTGGTGCTTGTTTTATTTCTCAACAGCATGACACTGTTGACTCATGACCTAAATTATTTTCTGAAGAACTGCTACTAAGCCAGTTATTTCCTATCCTGTATTTATGCAGTCAACACTTCCTGAGGACATCTGTGAGCTGTGAACCCTGCTGTATGGACCACCTGCCAGTAAATTATGTGTTGTAATGTTCAGAATACCAATGCCAAAGTCCTTTTTGGAATTCTACAGATTGTAGCTTTTTTTTTTAACCTCTACATGTCAACACTGAATTGCATTTTAGTGACAGTGTCATTCTGGACCTGTCATTTTGTTGTTTAACATGATTTACAAAAGTGTGAGGAAGTGAGAAAAGTGAGATGAATGTCTTCCTGGAGATACATAGCAGGTCCAGAAAATTACTCATATTTTAAGTTCTTACTTTTCTAATAGCCCAGTTTCCATCCTATGGCAACACCAGCAATTTTACAGGTGCTCATTGAGAGGAGTAATGCAACACCAGTGCCCAGTCACTAGCAGAGGCTGATTCTGTTACACAATTCTGGCTAAATAGCTCCAGAACCTCCACTAATGTGGGGGTTTGAAAACTCCTGATTCTTTTTTATTTTTTTATTTTTAATTTTTCTGTTTCATTTACCATTAAATCATTTTACTACTCTGATGGAGTACTAAGCAGTACAGAATTTGGGCTGGGATGTCTGCTCAGTCAGTCTCTGTCTATGCAGTGAGACATAGCAGCGTTTCCTGGCTTGTGAGCACAGATGCAAAACTGGATCATTACCATGTCCTGACTCCATGATAGTACCCAATTCTTCTGCAAGGAAAACCCATAAGCACAAAGAGGCTGATGGGACCTCAATATATTCCCGAGTGTGTGCTGCTCTGCATACCTTCTCCACAGCCTAAACACACCCTCAGCAAATAATCCAGTTTTTCATTTCTATCATCACTTCAACATATGCTACAGATCAACTCCTTCTACTCTCTTCTACTCACTCAAACCCCCAGAAATCTGTTACCTCTTTGTGATTTCATTCTCTCAAGCCTCATTCTTATGCCCAGAAGTACTTGTGAAAAAAATTGACAGCACAGCAGGAGTGATGGAATTCAAGACTAACACTGGCAAAAGAAAACCATAATTACAATTTCACACACACAAATGCAACCTATTTGTCTAGAGAGATACAACATAGATTGTAACATGGTGCCCTAAGTGTGTGAGCACAAGATAAGAACAGAAGCTTTGAGAATACAGGCACAGTTGATACTGGGGACTCTGGAGATACAGCTGCAACTCAGAAACAGTGAATTGCTGATCACTAGAAGAATTCAGCCTTGAAAGCTGGACAGAGCTGGTTTATGGTGTAACAGAGAGAACAAAAACCATACATGCAACATATGTAAATCATCCCACACATACTGCCAAACCAAAGGTATAGCAAGGAAGTTAAACAAGAAAAGGGATGGAGGAATGAAAAACAGAGGAAACGCTCTAGTGTTGCCCTTACTTTGAGGATGCTATGCATAATCAGCACCACTACTTATCTGTAGCAATCCTTCTGTTCCCTTTGGTAGACAAAAAAAATTGTTTTTTCATCTGCATTCACTGTCTTTTGCTATAGTAGTTATATGTAGTGTGATCTTTTACAATACAACCAGGTGAAGTAAACAAGAATTTTGAAAAGATGTGTATTTTCTGCTCCAGTTTTCCCATATGACAATGTGATTGATGCCATAGGATTGAACCAGAATATAGTTGGATGCTTTCCTATAGATAGCTGGGTAGACCAATAAACAAGCTGATAGATAGATTGATGTTCCCTCATATTCCTATATATTTTATATATTTTTATTTACTGAAATGGAATCCTACTCTCTGTGACTGATGAACAGATCTTAATTGATTAAATAGAGTAGAGGGGTTTATTACGTGCTATAGACAATGAGACAAAATGTAAAACTCAGATACTGTAAAGATAAAATCTATGTATATTAATAAAAATATTATAAATATTACTTATCAATATTGACAAAAACTTCACAGTACATACCTTCTTTTAGGGCTGTAAACTAACAAAATTGTATCAAAATTGTCATAAAATAAAATCAGTAACACGCTGAAAGTTCATGATACTAAGGACAATTTCAAGGATTAATAAGTTCCTAGGAATAAGAAATTGCTTTTGCTGCATGGATATTAATTTGATATATATCATTATCCTGTAAAAAAAAATCAATAGCAGATGATAATAAAACTTCAAATCTGAAAGCATTAGCTTGATGAAACTCATTCTTTCTGAAATACAGCTCTTGCTGCATATGAAATATCTGTGCAAGATTTTGCTACGGTGAAGTACATTCATGTATACTCTCAGTAAGGAGTTTGGCATGTATTACTTCCCTCAGCTGCCTTCTCAGGAGTACACTGCAACAGAATTTTAGAATCGTAGAAGCAATTAGGTTGAAAAAGACCCTTAAGGTCATTGAGTTCAACTGTTAATCTAGCACTACTGAGTCCACCACTAGAACATGTCTTAAACACATAATACAGTATTTGAATAAATTTATTATTCTTATGTTTGTGAGATGGGCAGGTACTATTTAATAATGACATAGAACATGTAAAATAAATAAACATTTTCTTCTACCATAAATAAGCTGCACACACACGCGAATGCATACTTATATGCTTATGTAAAATACTGAACCTGTGCAAGGTACTGATCAACAATAATGAGAGACTTCAGTTTTTACCTCCTTTTTTTTCCTACAGTACTGCATTTCTAAAACCACCAATTAGGTAGAAAATGATAGTATTTCATACTAACAATGAACATGCATTCTTGCAAGGGAATGAAACATGAGTAAAAGTGTTGAAAGGTATTCCAATATACTGCAGAAGACAGCAATGCAAAAAAGTATGTTAAGGTTTCAAGTAACAGACTGGCTGTAATTACCCAGGATGTAGGATGGAAAGGTCATTGATACTAGCACAGGGTACTGCTTCCAGTATTCACTGGACATAAGCCACAAAGCAGCAGCAGAAATGATTTGTTCATACCCAAATTATGAGAGAGAGAAGCCTTTTGTATGAGAAACTGGCAACAGGCTACCACTTTCTGGACTGTGAAACATTCAAATAAAGTCTCTAACCTTCAAACCAATCCTGGTCATGATGGGGAGTGAGCAGAACTCACGCTTCTGTAAATGGGTAATCTAAATCTTGTAACTCCTCTTCTTCATTTGATTATTTGAAAGGATTTTAATGCCAGCAAACACAACCTGAGTGATACCAGTGTTTCTGAAGAATTTGCTTATCGAAACACACAAACTACTTCAAAAGCTATTTTGGTTGCCAAAACTACTTTGATTGCCAAATTAGCTTCAAATTTCCAGCCTAAGTAGGAGGTGATTTTCTCAGCTGAAGAAGGTCGCTCATTAGAAATACACTGCTTCCCTCCCAGACCTGCTCTCTGGACTGTGGGCTATGAGGTGTGACCCCTTCCAACAGAGATGTGTCCATTACCCCTTTGAGTTTCATAGCTTCTGCATGATCTGCCCTGTACGTAGTGTTTCCCATACACCATACAGTCATATCCATGTGGATAAACTAGTATGTATTTAAAATTTTTTATATTTAGACTGTGTTATTTCACTCACTTGTAAGTCCTATGTGAAGTATACAAAGCACTCAAATAGTAATATACCTGTTTGAACTGGTGTGTTTCACAAAACTATCCTCTATCTACAAATTACTATGTTTCATTTTTAGAATCAAATTAATTCTTGAGGGCTCATATAAGCAAACACCTAGATAAGAGCTACTGGACCATTATTTTTATCTTTGCATGTTTCCATTTTTATAATGTTATTTGTAAAAATTGGTATGTTCAGATTTATCCAAGGCTTTGGCAGAGCTAAGGTAGCAAGAGGAGTATGTATGATCCTATAATATAATCTATAAAAAAATATGCTGTGTCAGTCTGAGGATCCTGAGTCGTTTTCTGTTCAGAGAAACATACCTTGACCTTTAGCAAGAGCTACACTAAAACTGATAAAACCCCAGGAGTACAAATTGTTTTGCAACACAAATATTGTGTTGTTTGAGCTTGTCTATTCCAATGATTGAATTACACTGTCAGAAAGAAAAGCTCTGTAACCTCTCTATGTCTCACAGTCTTCACTTAAAGTTGCCTTGACTTGACTATCGTAATAATGGTAACAGAGAAATACAAATCAAGTGGAGATGGCTACTGCCAGTCTCATTAAACTTATAAAATAAGTAAAGATAAATTAAAATTTGAGTACAAATTGGAAAGAATGTTACAAAACAACAGAGCCAGTTTTGGGCTGAACCATCAGAAGAGCTGCTGGCAACTACATATTAAAGTCAAATAATAGTAAAACTCATTATCAGAAAAGGAGAGAAAAAAAGGCCCCATGTCTTACCTACTGGCCAAGATCCCTTACAGTTTAATAAAGCGTAACTCTTTTTCCTACTCTTAATAAGATCAAAATAATTTTGAAATAGATTAATAGGTAAAATAAACCAAATCTTTCTGGTTTCAGTTTTTTATTGGAATTGGGAAGCATGATTCATTTTTACTGAAGACAAACTTACACTCTAAACTGCATTTCCTGTCTGGACCACGTGTCTCACTTTAGAAACTAAATCATGTGGAAGGGCATTACTGACTTTCTACCTGCTCTCACTCTGGTCTTGGTTTCATCTGCCATTCATCCTGGAATGGCCATCCTGGAATGGCCATCCTGGAAAGGCCAGATGGCAAAGCAGAAAGCAGAGGTCCAGGTATAAAACAGAGTCAATTCATACAAATCTAGACCAGTTTAGAAATCTCTTTTGATGACAACACAGAAATCTCTTGGATTTGTCATGCCGTTATTTAGTCTGCCAGTAATTTCCTTAGGAATCCACCCAAAGTTTGGGAAAGCCACAGAAGAGTGGCAGCAGACATTTCCAGCACTTCACTGACCCAAGGAAGGTAAATGCTCTCTGCAGTATCCATGCTTTATGCTCATCACCAGTTTCACCCAGTTGTTGCAGCCTCACGGAGCCAAGCTACTGAATTATGGCTAAAGTGAGCTCCCGTTCTGCCATTTACCTGCAACCATCTGTACCATTCTTCAGTTCCCTCCTTTTGTCATTCTCTCCCGCTTTTCTCTCCAACACTCTTCTCCAGAAAGAAACAACAAAGTTTAATTTCCTAATGCTCTTCTGAAAGCCACTATGAAAGCTAGAGCCACATGTGATGGCTCTTACTAATTTTGTGTGTATCAGAAGTAAATTCAATAGATTCGATAATGTAAATGCAGTTTAAATGAGCCAGGATCAGGGTTTGTGAACAAGAGGCATTTCCTGTGTGAAAGATGAGCTGATGAGTGCAATCTTCTAAACTGACTACAAGCTACCTGTAAGTTTGTGGTCCAATACACTTGGATTCACTGTTAGCCTATTCCCAATTACACACACAGAATTTCTTTAAAAGCAGATTACAAACTATAGTGCCATTTTTATGATAATGTCAGCAAAAAGCAGGGTGCATTTTATAGTCTTGCATTCACAAGTATATTAGCTCAAAAATTCCTGTATATGTGTCAAAAAGGGAGATGCTTTGCATATTTTTTTCAGAATCCAACTTTTGGCTTAGACACCCAATGCAGATATGTCTGCCAGGAACTACCATTTATATAGTTGAAACTAAAAAAAGATTATTAATATATCATTTCTATGTTTCCCTATATCATTGTAGGGCTGGCAGTTTAAACATGAAGGTTTTCTTTTTCTTCTCACATTTTCCATCTTCCTTCCATTTGTGTCTATGAGGATATATATATTCAATCTAATTTTTCTGCCATATTCTTGGGCTTTATTTTTCCCTCCAAGATTATCAATTTTGTCAAGCACCCTTGTCCCTGAAAAATAATTTCTTCCATTTAAGTTCTGCCTATTTCCTCAGCTCTCTTTCTGTCCTGTCTTTCTTTGCTTCTATTTTTCCTCATTTTTTTTCTTCCTACATCATTCGACAACATGATACTCCTGGTTAATTAGAGCTGTTGGTACACTGCTTTTATTCACTATTACTGTCCCATGGGGCACAAGCTACATAGTGATAACATTGTCCCACCCAATTATTTTCTGCTGCTTGTAACATCACATGGAATGTCTGTATCATAGATCTCTGTCCAGGTAGTGTTAATCATACTTTGCAAGTGTTGCCTGCTTGGGGAGAAATTTTGCCAGTTTTTCATGAGATGAAAAGGGTTTTGGCTGAGTCCCAAGACTGTAAGGACCTAGTTCTGTCAGCAACTTGCTTGCTTTCAAATGATAAATTCCCATTGATTCTAGTGGGACTTGAGATCAGAGTCCTTGATGCTAACTCTGTGTAGTGCCAACAGTTCATGCTCACACCACACAGTTTCAAAGCAGCCACCCGATGAGCTGAATCCATGAAGTCGGATCATACAAAGAAGTGCATCGTATACCAGCAGGGGTGTCTAACATTAATGTCTCTGTATACAAGTGAGTATAACAAAAGACAACAGTAACAGTTTAGAGATAACTAATCTGTGGTGTTACAATACTGGCAAGACCAAACTTTCTAATTCTAATCAGGTTTCTTCAGTGTGAATTCCTGGTTTGCAGACTTCCAAAGACTTGATTGTCTATAAGCATATGGAATGGGCAGTGTAATGCTACACTCTAAAGAATCAATGCATTCTGATTTCCCAGATCTATTTTGTCTATTAAAATCTAAAAAGAACAAATTTCATGCCTCAGAAGATTTAGGTGCAAGTGAAAGCTGTAGACAAGGATCCCAATTTTGATAGAGACACCAACTCACAGTCAAGAAGAGTCAGGGATCTCATATTACTATCATGTGATATTTTTTCTCCTTCTATTTTCATTATTTAACAGCAGCGGATGGTATTGACTATTACCATTTGTAAACAGTAAGTTTTTTTCTTTTTAAGACACGTGGAGTTTTTAATAGAATCATAGACTATTCTAGGTTACAGAGATGGCTGATGGTCTTCTAGTCTGACCCTCTGCTCACAGTAAGTCCAGTTAGATTAGGACTTTGATTTGTACAGCTGAGTTTTTAGTATCTGCAAAGATCGAGATGTCACATCTTTGGGCAACCTGTTCTCATGTTTGACCATCCTTATGGAAAAAAAGAGAAAATTTCCTTTTATACCTACTTAGAATTTTTTTTCTCCAACTTATATCCTTTGCCTCTCTTCCTACGTCTGTACACTTTGAAGCAGAGGGTCTGGCTCTGTCATCTCTTTACCCTCTCATAGGTTGCCTTGCTTTCTTCAGGTTGAATAAACTCAGTTGTCTCAGCCTTTGCTTCCATGTGATTAACCATCAGACTTGTTGGTCTTCCAGTTCTTCCACTGGATTTGTTCCAATTTGTCAATGTCTTTCTTGTGTGAGACAGACCAAAACTGGGTACAATACTCCAGATGTGGTCTCACAAGTGTTGAAAGGAAGGGAAGGTTCACCTCCCTGGAGCTGCTGGCAACAATTTTGACCTTCTTTTTGCTGTAAGAGTTCAACTCATTCAACTGATTGTGTTTCAGCTCCTTTTCCCTGGCACTGCTTTCTGTCTGCTCTGTACTGTTCATGTGGTTATTCAATCCCAAATGCAATATTTTGCACTTGCCCCTGCGAAACTTCATGAGTTTTCTGTTAACCTATTTGTCTAGACTGGTGAAGCTGTTCTGGGCCTCTGGAATAGTGATCGCTCCAGTCAGGTTTGCAGTCTCACAAAGATTACACTCCATGCCATCATCCAAACAACAATGAAGACACCTTATTACACAGGATAAAATATAACAAACAGTGGCTTGCCACAGATAAACCGATTTTTAAAAATGAGCTATGAAAAACAACATATCCATTGCTGTTTAACCAATAGATCTATTATACCCAGGTGAGTATTCCAATGATAAAAATATATAGAAGATCAAATAGACAAGCCCAGATAACTAAAAACTTATAATAAATTTACATGAATAGCAAGCACATGAAGAAAAATGGAAAAAGAGAAAGGCTTTAATAAGAACCAGCAGTTTCTCCACGTCGTGAAAAACTCTCAAGCAGTTGTGGTCTTTACTTGTCAATTTGTTTATATTGAAAAGTTGTTCAGTCAACACTATTCTGATGCTATATGAAAGATAAAAACCAGTCAGTAATTTACTGTGAAATGGCTGCTTTAATTTAGGTTAATATTTTTTTGTTCTGGGCCTTAACAAAATGTATCAAAACTGCAGAGATGAAGATGGAAAAGTTTCCAGGTGACTTTCAGCTTTATACATATGACCAGTGAAATACCACATACTGTTTAGGCTGGGTCATCATCCATCATCTTAATCTCCTTATATCAGCTTTCAAAGAACATCTTACTGAGGAAAGGAAATGTTTTTCTGACAGGTAATCAACTAGTGTTTTTATCCAGTGCTTCCAAGATTTTGTCTGACTTCTTTCCAGATGAATGTGTATGAGGCCCTGAAAGATATAGAAATATCATTCATGTTAGACATCAGTTAATTCACTTTTTTTAAATTTTTTTTTTCAGTACAAAGGCCATTACTTCTGTCTAGTTGAATCAAAGAATAGTTGTGTGTCTTTGAGAACCGATTGATTCAACACAACACAAGGAAAAAAAAAGCAATGTCCTAGTGTAATTCATTCTTGATAAAAGATAGAATTCTACTGATTGCAAATTTACATGTTCTACATCTAAGGTTAAATGAAATGCATAAGAAAAACAATGAAATATCAACATATAGATATGTCTTCCCTCTGCACCATTTTCCTGCTACTAGGCAAGTGCTGTTACCAGAGACTCAGAGGATTTTCCCACTGCTTACTGGAAAGCATTGGGTTCCAATGTTTACTGGGACATATGATTAGACAGTCATATTTCCTAATTTGTGTGTATTCTGACACAAAGCCTTGAAGAGTCATTGTTTTGTGATTTTTCCAGTGCCATAACTACAAATTCTTATTAGTGGTGCTTTTCTACAGTGTAAAGCATTTACCCAGGTAATTCTAAAATACACATTTATACTACCTGAATAATGCATTTATATTTGTTTGTAAATATAATATAAAATAATAACTTGATTTTACATTATAATGCATCCTTGAGAAGAATACAGTTTTTTTAAAAAGTATTATAAGAAAATGGTAAACAACTTCAGCTTCATATATATGTATTTCAAGAGACAGAAGAGTGAGAAAGGAAAAATAATTATTTATTGTTTTGATTTAAGGAGGTTTGACCTGAATAAGAATATATTACTGCAGGGACATAATCCTGATTATACAGTTTAAGCAAATCCCCCCCACTTCCACAAAGGAAAAAAAATTACTAAATTATATGTTTAAGTTCTTGTGTTGCAAGAGCTCTAATTCAGTCCACTAGTCTTCTATATATTGTGCTTCTTGAAAGACTATAATTCCCAAATGTAATATAGCTGATTTAGGAAAAAACCAATATCAGTAGGACAGCAAAAACAGTGTCTCAGAGTTCTACCTGTGTTACCAGAAATACAAACTATGCGGAGAAGTCTTCTTTTGAACTACACCTGGCTTTTCTTAATTCTGTTGTTTTGCTATAGGTAAACTGTGATTGCAATGGGGTTTTTTTGTACTTCTATGGATGCCAATAAAAGTGAGACAAAAAATCCTGGTTTTTTCTTCTCAGAAATACATTTTTTTTACTAAGGAAATCCATTATTAAAATTACTGTATTTTGATAATACAAAGAAGAACCATGTTTGTAACCTTACATTGTGAATACCCACATGGTGTTAATGTGGCTCCTGGGACTACCGATGTTCTGGTCCCAGATATAAAAACAAATGCCACAGTCTATATCCTCTGTATCTTAATTCCATGATCCATGAAAGGATGCTTGTACGTGGAAAATTCAAGAAGACTGGCAATAATATGATATATAAATACATTAACCCATGCAAGATATAATGGTACATTCTAAGTAGCAATTAATCACTTTTGTGACTGCTCTTCAGATGCTAGTGTTCAGGTAAAATTAACTTCCCTGACTTTCTCTTAAGAGCTTGCCAGCATTTTAAATACCTCCTTCTAAGGTATCAATCACTGGCTGGTTTTCCCCCAGTCTAGTAGTCTGCTTTTCTGGCTAAGCTGTTAGGGCACCAAGTAACTCAGACTTCAGCTAAACTAAAAGAAATTGAGCTACTAAATAAAAATAAATAGAGAAGTAAAATGGAAAAGAAAGAGGAAGAAATAAATAAAGCCAAAATGAAACAACAAATGTCCAAACCAAAACCACAAAGAAGACCATGAGGACTCATTTACTGTAAATGCATATTCCTTATTAGTTTCATATTTCCTTATTGCAGGTTTAAGTGACTTTTAAATCAATAATAATTGAAAGACAGAACATCTGTAAGTCAGAAGCAATTTTGGAGTAAAATCTTTCAATAATAGGAACATTTAGGATATAATTAACAATAGCTTTTCATAATGCCAATTGTAAAAATAGAGCAGTCTTTCACAAAGTTGTTATTAAAACCTTTAATTGGGTATAATTTCTCTACAAAAATTTGCAGGAAATAGTTTAGGAAAACTTAAAAAGTGATACAGTAATAATACTCTAACAGTATGTTTAATAGGATGCCTAATGCTGTTCTACTGGAGTAGCAAGGAAAGGAATTTCAACCTAGTGTTAAATGAACACCTCAGGCGATGCTTACTTTTAATGGCACCAAGAAAGCAGGTTATTTGCCTGTCTGGAAATGCAATCAAGTCTTTACACTGTGCAATACTTGTCTTTTTGCTTGTTTATGCACACATTTTGATCTTGTTATGGAGAACAACAGACGATTCCCCCATGTTTTCTGCACTTTCCTCTACTCACACAGACCTCTTGGCTGTCTGTATGGTTGCTGGCTAGGATTGCATGCAGACTGCACACTAGATTGGATGGTGAGCTGGGGCTGCCCTAGCAGACCAGTCCTTTGGCTGAGCTCTGCCGACTTGGTGATCACTCCTGACTCTGCAGCCTGTGAACACCTCTTCCAGGAGCTGGCATACCTTATAGAATGCAGGCACTTGCTGTGACTTAGAACAAAGCAGAGAGAGGCTGCCACATGGCCACTGCAGGAGATGCCACTGGCTGAATCTCCTGCCTAAGGCATCAAGCTTGCTGGTCTGAGACTAACACTTAAAAGATTTCATCTGTGTTTATTAAATTTGTGGTGAGACAAGACAAGGTTCTGTCTATGGGTGAATGTGTGGGGAAAATTTGTAGTTAAATAATTTTCAAAATGGAAATGACAGATTTTGGAATCTCCCCAGTCTCCTTGCTCAGGGTGTCTGAGACCAGGCAGCTGAAAAATAAGGATCCTTGGGAGTTAGAGAATGGAAGATTTTGTGATCCTCCTCCTAAGAAGAGTGTTTGGACAAGCTGGCCTGGTACTAAGAAACAAAGATGGGCAAGGGAGCTAGCCAAAAACAGATGGGAAACAGGGCTTGTAAACGGGTCTGTTTTGTTAGAAGATCTACTGAAGTCATCATGTTTCTCTAAATATATTTGATCTCAGTAAACTGCATCAGAATAAGGTTGCCATAAAAGATGTCTACTGGGTTTTTTTTTTAGTAAACAAGGCAAAGAATTGAAGAAAGGAATAGAAAAATTTTATTATTTTTAGGGTAGTAGAACAACGGCCTGATGAACTGGACTTTGTTACTTACTGTGCCATGAAACTCTCTGTGATGTTAGGCAAAACAGTTAACTGGATTTTTCTAGGTCCCTGCAGACTATACGCTGCATATGACTACCTTAAGAACCTGGATTTTTTCTGGCAGGAATTCTGACAAAGATTCTGACTGTGCTTTCAACTTGTGTATTATACTTAAACTAAGGTTCAAACCCGCATGTATAAATTGTTTAAATAAGGACAGAACTTTGCTGTCTTCATTCTATCGTCTATCTCAGGTTACCTACTGGAGAGATAATGGAAAAGTAGTGTTATGAAAATTGGTGTATTGACATCTTTGAAAACTTCAGCACTCAAGCAAGTGATGAATGTCGTACATAAGGAAATGCTTATTTCTTCAAAGCAGAGTTTAGATAATTTGCAACAGAAAAAAGCTAGGTTTAAAAACTGCTTATTGATAAAATGCAATCAAATAGTAATCAATGGTCTATGTCTCAAAAAATTTCTATCATGTTAACCAAATGAGAGATACATTTGTGAGAAATGTGAGAAAAAATACAGGAAAAAAATTGACCGCATAAGAGAAGACTCAATCAAAAGGTAAACACATAAGAATTAAGGTGTTTTAACTGCTGTATATATGACATTGCATAACTTTTGAAAACAATTGGGGTTTGGACTAGATGACCTTTAAAAGTCCTTCCAACCCATAGTAGTCTATGATCCTATGATCCTATGATCCCATTCAGTATAGGGCTTTCACATCTATGACAGGTGTTTGTATTTTTGTGAGAACCTAGTAATAGATATATTCACTATAAATGAAAGGAGAGTTTAGATATTGGTAATACTTTCCTATACAAATTCAAGCTTCCCCTCCAGCAACTTCTCATTTGGTATTTTCGGTATTGTTGGCATGTTCACAGATTTATACCAGCTGTTCTGTGCAGAGTTCCTTATGAAGTAGAGCAAAGCCCTTCGAAAATGCCTGGTTTAGAGCTAGCTTGGATATCAGTTGAAAAGCAGAAATTTCACATACAAAGTGTTTTTCACATTTTCAAAGCTGTGGAGGAGTAGAAACTGTTTGAAAGGACATATGGAGAGCCAGCACAGCAGCAACAAATAGGAGATGCCAGGCACAGCAATGTCTCAAATTCAACTCTCATTTGAGCTTAGATTAATGACTCTCTGTCCATTCACAATGAAAAGCAGTGAAACCTCTTTGGAGATTAAATGTCTTTTTGAACAAAGCATGGTAATGATAATACCAAATTTTTACATAACAGTCAACCAAAAACCACAAAATCTGGTTGTTCAAATGAATCATCAACTGCTTTCCAGGATAGTAGTTACAGCATGCTATTTCCAGGTATAAAATATAGAAGAACAGGCTATCTTTACCAGTCCCATAGATGACACTGTATAAAAAGGACTACAAGAGGGAAAACAGAGGAGCAAGAACTTGATTTTGGGAACTAGCTATTCAGGCAGCAATTGGCAAGTAGACTTCAATCCTCAGGTCTCACAGTATTTAATGTCTTTAGCATTATATGAAAATAGATATATTCAAGTGAACAAGGACTCACAGATTAATGTCTGCATCCCAAAGCTATAGCCTTATGACTAAGGGATAAGCCTACCTTAGTTAACTGTTGTCCAACATGTCCAGACCTTTCGTCCAGCTTCATGAAACCAGGCACTTCCCCTGTGCTTTGCGCAGAACGTATGGCTGTTGCTTTGTGGTAAGAAAGAACAGAACGAGCTTAATAAATTGTCCATTGCTAGGAATTATGGTGTGCTTAGATTAGTCAGGGCTTTGGCAAGGGGTAGAAGTGTTGCTGCTCAGGTAAAGATTTTCAGTACACACAAGCAGTTAAGATCTGGGTAGCAATAAGGTTGAAAAGGTAGCATCCTAGTCAGTTTTAAGTGCCTCCAGAATTAAGCAGCACTGTGTAAATAAGCATGACATTTTTTTCAAAATCCTGCTAAAGTGGCAGTCAAAGCAACTTTACCTTCAGTTTCTGTTCCCAAAACAGATAACAATGGTTTGGTAATAATGTTATTTGGTAATAATTTTTCTGTCTATGCATTAATTGGAATCTATTTTTCTGAAAATAATGAAGTATTGTCTGCATTGTTTCAGGAGATATCTTTCTGCATTTATGTAGGAATCTAACAAGTAAATGTTCAAGACTAAGCAAGTTACTCTACAAACTATTTGTACTTAAGAGAGAGGAAAAGTTACCTCCAGAGTGTGATTCATCTGATCCTAAAAAAAGCATCTAAAACACAGTAGATGACTTTTCCTAAGATTATTATTCATTCAAGGCCTTTAAATGGCAAAGGAATGTTGAATTTCTGAAGAACTGAGCATCAGAAAAAAAGTGAAAAGAAAGTTTTAAAGGCAAATTACACAAACACACACATTCATATATGTATCAGTACACAAATATACTAGACTTAATTATGAGCTTAGAATTTTTCTGTTGGGAAAAAACCTCCACTAGTATATTTGTGTATACCATATATAGTCATTTATACATATACACTAATATAAAGCCATATATAGGAATATATATACAGCTGTACTAGTTTTCTTTTCCTATAGTTCTATACATATTGCTACTCCCCAGATTCACACTGTGACCTCAGTGACTTCAGCTGATTTTAACTAACACAAATGAGGTTAAAATCCAGGCAATGGTTGAAGTGCAGTTTAGATTAAGCGTGTTGCATCTTTCTTAGGCAAGCAAATATCTACTTGTTTCTAATAATCTATTTTTAGTGATTGAGGGAGGCAGTTTTAATCTCAACTATAGGATAAAATTCTTTTCTAAGTTCTTAACATGAAAAAGGCTGGTGATCACAGCTTATTCAGTCTATAAAGATGGTTGTATTCACTTACTCTTAGCTCTTTGTTGCATGCATCAGAGTCCTGAAGTTCTACATAACTTTGAAAGTACCTTTTCCTCAAAAAAAAAAAAAAAAAAAAGAACAAAGCTCAGTTTCTATTTTCTTCTGTTTCATTTCTGAGTTTCCCATCCAACAAGCTAGTCCAATAGTCTCTGCTGCATGAGTAAAACAGATGACAGGGGAACACATTGCACTCAATGTCCTTGGGCATATTTTGTTGACTTTAAATAGTATCTAGCATTTCATGATAGAAAATCGTTTTATTTCAGAACTTTAACAGCTGAAATGACACAAGGATAGGTAGCTCTATACTAGTTAACTAAATACAGCATTAGAAACACTGATATGTCCTTGACCAAAGTCGTGTCTGTGTCCTTTGATAAGCTGCAAAACTGACCAAATTGCAGTTAATAGTAAAATATAACTTTTTTTACTTTTCATATAAAAACCAATCTGTATTTTCTCTCCCATTGAACTATACAGTACCAGGCTAACTAGGACTGTTCACATTTTAGTGGTCTGAGAGAACAAGTACAAGAATTTGACACAGCATATTGTTGTAAAACTAAATGTAATTCAGTCAATGCTAGTATTAATGGCATATATATATAAATGTATATATATTTGGCTACTGGGGTAAAAGAAGGATTGAATGTCCATTCCTTTTTTTCTTTTCAGCAAACTTCTTACAATGTGAGGTATTTTGTCGGATCGAAGGTTAAAAGGTTAACTTTTCCTATGTGATGTATGAAATAAGATGTATGTTGTTACAAAATGCTATGGTTTTACTATGATTATACAGTTTTCAGCCATTATGAAATTTTTTTTTCTCCCCCATGTTGTCAACCTTCAAATACAGACCTTACCTCCCCTAAATATAGAAGATTTCTACACCTAAGGAAGTAACTTCTGGCACCCTTTAGAGTGACTGGAAAGAACAGGCTCTTTTAAGATGTGACTCATCAGATAGATGAGTACATTCAGATGACATCACATTAATTTCATTCTGAAGTGTCTTCCTGTTCCCATTGACTATAAAGGAAGTTTAGATGTTTAGTTCAGGCACAGCAGCATATATTTGAGGCTCTAGATTTGGTAAAATTAATCCTATTTAAAATGTCCTTTAAATCTACATGGTCAGTCACAAAGAAATGGTACTTAAAGAAGGAGACAAAAGCATTTGCTAAGAACGGAACTCATGGTACCTACCTGACACTCTCTGCCCTGGCTCTCAATGGGACCTATTTAAAAAATGCATGAAGTTTTAGGATTTCTGTCCTATTGCCAGCCAAGACATTTGCAAATATTCATGTGACTGGATTTTAATGTTCTGAATCCTCATAGACAAAACAGTGTAAAGCTTCATCCTTCAGGACTAATGAGCAGTGAATTCTCAACGTGCTTTTCCTAGATAATGCCTATTTCCTTATTTCATTAGAAACAATGTCATACATAATGGCATGAATGGAAAATCAAACAACACTCAAAAGTCCTTAATTCTGTAAGATAATCTTTCCAAAGAAGTGTTGAGAAATATTGATCTCTTGGAAAAAAAAAAATGTTGGGATGAATTATAGGGTGCTTTCTGAGCTGCAGAATTGCTTTAAAGATATGTTTTCCAGACATTTGATTAACACGTTTCCAGGCATTAAGTATTCTTATGAAGTAAAATACTTAGCGTTACATACATTATTTTCAAGTTAATGCTGCACAATCTTAAACACAGAATTAACATATGCTGACATGTTCTTTTGAATTTTTATCAATTTGATGTGTAAGTATGTGGAAAAATACACATAAGAACATCAAACACATAATCAAATTTTCTGCAGGGTCAAAGTGAACCTACATTATAAAATACTAGATTTTTAATATGCTATACAAATAAACATAAAGAAATATTTTGGTAATTATATGTGACCATTAAAGAGCAGTTTAAGAAGTTACTTCTCAGTGTAAATATCACTGCTATGGCTAGCCTACCTAATCTATTGCAGTGCAAAGTAATATGGATAAAATATAAAATTAAATTGTTCTGAGAGCAAAATAAATCAATTTTATTTCTGCTTTGAATATACTAGGAATAAACACATATTCTCTTACTTTTGATGGAATATAAAAAGAAGTTCTGTGAAAGCTAGGTAAAACAGATTGATTTTAAAACTTGGATGGTGTCACATCACTTTCAATATATCAGAAAATATAAAAAACTCAATGTTACCTCAGTGAAGTCACCTCTTCTGTTAAGAACTGCAAACAAGGAAGCATTTAGCCTGCCATGCATAATACGCAATAAAAGCTTATTTCAATAGACAGGACAGGTTCTCCATATAGAGCATGCAATTACCTTTCCTGTGTTCTGAGCCTCTGCACATAGTTACAATGGTGGAACACTTCAACCTTGGCACATCAGCCTCAATCTCTCAACTGTAAATGTATTTGGGTATAGAAGATACGTGTTATTTTGTCCTTCAAACAAAGAGAGCTGTTCCTTGGAATGTAATAAAAAGTGTTTGTTGAATGACAAATGCAGAAACTTCCAGCATGTTCTTATCTCTTCAGCAATTTGAACTTGCTAGTTTCTTCAAATATATACCTGGAAAAATACCCAAGAAAGAGGTCCACGCTTAGGTATCCTTGTGCTGTTACCACAGTGACTGCTTAAATATTTCATGTCTGCTTCCACAGTGAACATTGTACAGAGAAAATCATTAGTGTCAGGATGATTCTGTGGTAAACACATCAAAGATGAAATCTCACTTTCTAGGTATTGTTTTTCTATTGCTTCTAGATAAACATACAAAGTATATTTGTTTCAATTATGAATCACACCTATTATACTCCTACATTTTTCAACAATGTTAAAATATTAATCCCAAGCAACATTACATTTTTTTTTTTAACATCTAATTCTCTTTTTCAACATGAAGAATAATATAGATACACATACACAACAAACATGTACATGTCTATGTGTGTATGTGTGTGTAGGTATATAATGAAACTTTTTTTGCCTAAATGTAGGGACACACTTAAAACATAAGAGTGAACATTTCTTAACTTCATATGGGCATTAGTGGATCTCTTCTCAGTATTCAATTGCTAGTACTCACAAACTTACTTACTTACAAGAATCTAGTTTTCTTTTTTCTGTGACTTCTACTCTGAGAAAACTGGTTCAAAGTGCTCAGAGATTCAAAAGGATTTTTTTTTTTTTTTGGTGGTTTGTTGGTGGTTTTTGGGGGGTTGTTGTTCTTTCTGGGGAGGTGGGGGTGTTTTAGTTTTTTATGAGTATATTAATATGTTGTACAGTACTTTGTTTACCCAGGTGGGGAGAATATGGATGGACACCCAACCTTCCACAAAACAGAGAAAGAATACTATTATTACTGATGTTCTAAGAGCACCACTTCTTTTCTGAAAAGTCTAGTGTGCTGATAGCATAAATTAAAGATGCATTCAGAGATCTTATTTCTAGAAACTGCAGTGAATTTTCAATCAATCACCAGTAAAATTTCTTAAATTGCACAGACATAGAATCTCTTCTTTTCCAAAAGCCTTTGGCAATATCTTGAGGCCAATTGTAATAAATCTAGTTTTATTACTGGATGACCCTCTACCAAAGGTCCAAATAAAGATATTCGCACTGCTGCAGGCCTTGAGACCCCTGCGTATTTAACTTCTTCATCTTAATCTCATTTCCCATGCAGTCCTCAATTAATTTTTATTTTATTTCATAGACAATACCAAGAAGTTTTAAATTTGTAATCAGACTTCTCTAGAAAATCTCTGGACTCTCCAGAGATATGACCTAGATATAGGTCATAACATATGGTAAAATGGGATGAGTTGCTAAAGCTGTGCCTATTGAAGCTGAAAAAATAGGTAAAGAATCACTATCTATCTGTCTGTGCCTACTCTTCCGTTCCAAAAAAAAAAACCCATGAAGGAAACTGGGGAATATTCATACCATAAATGGGACGTTGTATAATCGTCTTCCACCTGGATCCCTAACATTGGGGACTTTCTTGAATCAGGAAGCAGCACAATCCCATAAGATTAATATAACATGCTTCAGTTGCCAGATTCTTTGATGCTGTGCAGCTGTTCTGCACCACGTCTCCCACATAAGCTGAATTAACTTAATTAGTAAGTTAAGGGCCTGTGTAAATGTAAATATACGCTGATGTGACAGAGAAAAGTATACAGAGAAGTGGTCAAGGTCCTCTGTGAACTGGTTCTAGATCCCATTCCATAACCCAGTTGTACTTAAAATGCTTTGGGGTCATTTTCAGCTGCCAGTGGTCTCCTAAACATATTGATTGAACCTAGAAATGGCAAATGGATCCTTAGAAGAGGGAAGACACTGCTTGTGTTCACGCAATTGCTTATGCTTGGGTACTGATAATCTTCACTAACAGTCCTTAGAGTAATCTCTATGAATCTCTGGCCCAATTAATTATTTAAAGAAATTGCAATACATACAAGGGAGAGGGAGGTAGAGGCTGATTCCATGAAATTGTATCTGCCTCAGAGCAGGAGCCTGAATATGTATGCCCACTTTGATTTTGCCATAACATAGCAAGGTGTTTGGGTTTTTGATTTATTTTTTGTTTGGTTTAATTCTTTCGTGTGTTGTCATTGTTTGGGGGGTGCTTATTTGTTTTTAGGAATAATAAAAAAAGAATATGAAAACCAAAACATTTCAGGAGACACTTGGCTTTGACAAAAAAAAAAATTAAAAGAAGAGAATTTTCTACCCTCTCCAGACCAATGCAGTCATGCTGTTGTTCAGACCAATGCAGGTGTTAAATGCAGGATTACCACAAGGAACACTGAAGGTTTTTGTGTTAGCCATGAACCTCTTATGTACAGTCTTTAATCTCTCACACTCTGTTTTTTTATGCTATGGTTTCTGTGAGTTACTGACCTGGTAACTGCTCACTGAACCTATGAGTGAAAAAAAAACAGATATAGAAAGCCCATCATTCTTAACCTGGACCTAAATCAAACTTCAAAACTCTATGTATTTACTTTGGTCATGTACTTTTTTTTTTTTTTAATTTTTCCACATGATCTGTAAAATTAAAAACAGGAATCGAACAAACAAAGAACAAGCTAAAACCCAGGAAATGAAATAATAAAAAAGTAGAACTAGAAAAGCTTTTCAGGGCATACCTAACAATGCATATAAACGTATGCAGGTCCATTAATATTTACCAGTACTGCTAATTTTTACCCACATGTAGTTATTGAGTTGTTCAAGTGTTAGAATCTGTTTCTAACTGTTGTGACAAGGCCAAGCCTAACATGAACAAAATTAATTCCAAACCAAAGACTTCCAAGCCAAAGACTTTTCTAGACTTCAACTAGAAACTAGACTTTAAAAAAAAAAAAAAAAAAAAAATTTAAATATATATGCATAGATTATGTAACAGAACTAAATGAGTAAAACAAATGTTAAATGAAGTATTTCCAATTCTTGTGTACCAGAGAATTTATTCTTGTCTGAGCAGTTGCAACTTCCTTAAAAATAAGCGAAACTCCTTAAAAGTAATTTTGTAATAGGTCTGGATTTGCAAGTTCACAAAAAATTGTACTGGTAGAAAAGCTTGGAAAACAAAAACCATGTGTGTTTTTCTACAGTTCCTGCAAGACTGTCTAGCATTTTAGAACACCAGAAGAAAAACTACTCTAAAAACATGTATTAGATCCTAAATTAACCCAGAGATGTTTGGAATGAGAGTAATAAAATTTAGGGAATAAAGCTTATTTATAAGTGCTTTGTTCTGTACAACTTTCACAATCACAACATGATTTAAATTGCTAGGGCTATAAAAAAATTCTTACAGGCCTCTCAAACTGCAGGTATAAAATTATCTGATTAGATAAGCAAAAAGTTACTTGACTTAAAATAAGTCAGTTAAATCACAAACTCTTTAAATAAGAACCGGTGCAAGGTCACAGATAACATAGCCTTCATCATAAAAACTGGGACACAAAAAGGCAACACACCTATGCCTAACAGTATAAGTGGTTTCTCACATAACACTAAACAGCAGAACCTGTTGCACAGAGATGTGAATGAATGGCTGTATGGTGGTATTTCAGAAGCAAAAAGTGTTGGAAATGTGATGCCAATCAGGATATGTGGTTACTTCTGTGGTAAAAATCTATTTAATTTTGAAATTTGTTATGACTTTCCAGGCAGTCCCAAAGGGTTATGAATTCCTGAGAATTACAATGCAGAAAGAATGGAAATAAAAGGAAGTAGAACTGAAAAAAACGAGAATATAGAACAATTTAATTATGCTTTATCAACGATCTAACATACTGAGACATCATAACTTGAATATTTAATTTGGCTTATACTGAACAAACATCTTCTTGATGGTGTTATTTGATATAAGTTAGATCTTCTTTTAACTTCTAGCTATAATACCCTTAGGAAAATATCAGACTATCAGAATTAACCATTTTCCATTAACATTTAAATTGGTCTGGATTTACCTTATTCTTTGTAATCCATTCTGTCTTCGGTGTGCTAGCTACAGGGAATCCTGCCATGCTACCTAATCCAAATTAATGTGTAACGCAGATCATTAAGTTTCATCCAGATTAAATTAATAGATGTCCTATTTTGAAGGAAACAAATAAATCCGTCCGAAGAGAATAATGGATGTATCAACTCAAAATAACAATAATAATTTAAAAATTGCTCTGTAAGTAACTCTGTATTCTGATACAAGTTTTACCACCCAAAATTCTCCTCTGACACTGAATATAGAAAAAAATATTCATCATTCAGAAACAGAACAAAGTTGAAGGGTATCAATAATAGTTGCATTTCAGTAGAACTGATTACATCACTTGGGATATGTGTAAGACAGTTTTGTAATGTACTGAACATTAAGAGCAAAAGGCTATTTTTCATACAAAGTTCTCAAAGCAGCATAATACTCATCTCTAAGGAAATGTTCCTTTAGCTCAAGCAGTGAATTTTTCTTTTCCCATCGAAAAACACATTGCAAACTGTATGCTCCAGAAAATAAATAATTTTTTTCTCATAATCTCATTAGTAAATTAGTAAACAGATCACGTAGTAACAATTAAAACAGACTTAATTAAGCCATTATAAAAATCTGCTTGAGGATATATTGAATGTTGTCTTCCCTATTTCAACTGGCTGCCAGTTCTTTCTTTGAGGAACAGTTTGTTTAAGGGAACTGATTGAAAAGTAAAGTTTAAAAAAATAAGTTTATCATCATCACTTGATGCTTAGGCTACATCTTGCAGAAATAGAGAACAGTCTCTACGGTCATTAAATAAATGTTAAAGTTTCACATTCCTGGGAAACAAAAAATAAATACTTATATCTTGCATCATGTTATTCATTGACTTGATGTGTGAAAACTCTTTTTCAAAAATACCTATACTATCACATACTGTGCTCCCCCAGAATCTGCCCAATTTCAGTTCATTGTTCAGTGTCATGTTAAGGTAAAACTAGATTACGACAGGAGTTTGTTAAGGAAGATGTTGAATATGCATTATTCACCAACATGCGTTTGTTTTCTTTTACACAGTGTGAATGAGAATAGTTCATTCCTGAAAATCTTGCATAACCATAAATCTCAGTCTAAAATGTAAGAAAGCTTCATATCTTGAATGTCCATGTGGGGCAGATATATCAGAAAACACATACGTCTGGCTAACTGTGACTTAAGAGTCCTAGTTAAGCAAGACAGTGGCAATTAAGAAGTTTATTCACAGCAGTCAAGTTGCTGGCTCTAGAAGGAACAACATTTTAGTAATCTAAAAGTTTCAAAATAGAAGTTTAGAGAATGTACTGATGAATTCTTCTGCATGTGATACAGGACAGGAGTATGTAATAGACGTAATGGGGATCTAAAGTTCAATCATACAGAAATGTTTTACAAACAGCCTGATAACTACTCCTAAATTTCCAGTTAAAATCTTCTTCTTGTGTTGAAGTTGAAATGGAGATACCCAGAGACAAAATTCAATGTATGCATAGCCATTTTCTCCTAGTAATCTAAAATCCACACAATACGTTCTCAGTAACATGAAGCCTAGTTTCTGCTGAAGGATCCTGGCTTGGTTAGTCTTCAGGTATATATCTCAGGGAAATATCATGCTGCAGGTGAGTCTCAAAAGGCTGCAGAATTTTTATTCTAAAAGTCTTCCACAGGTTTATAAGACACATGGCTGAGCAATAAAAATGGTAAGCATAGCTGTAAGTTTCATAACTTACTTGTATTTAGCTACAAAAATGAAATAAGCAAATGAACAAAAAACCTGTGAAATGCAGTTTTAAAGTTGACTTTTAAAGTAGGACCAGCAAATGTAATTAGTGTAAGTAGTAGCTTGAGCAGTTAAATATGAAAAGACCATGAAGTTTCTTCAAGTTTAGGGTGTAAGCTCAAACAAAACAAATATTTGGTCTTTGCTTCAAAAAAAGGAGAAGATATTGAATAGAATATAAGTAAGTTGACTAATAGAAATAGATGTATAGAATGGAAATAACCATAACCCAGGTGAAGCAAAATTACCTCAGTTTAGTCAAGAAATTTGGATATTGCCATCTGAAAATAACAAATATAGTGAGAAGCTCTCTGACTTCTGTAGTTTGAACAGTCTTAGAACAAAGTTCTAAGAATATTAAAACATTTTTATAAATAAAAAAATGTAATCTGTAGTCTTGGTTTATCAATCATAACATATGCCAACATAAATTGAAAATGTTTTGGGGTGGTTTTTTAGAGACTTACAGTACTTCCTATATTTGGACTAGAGCAGAGTATCTCTTTCAATTCTTTACGGAAGAAACAAAGTAGCGAAGATGAGATTATAGAGGAACCAAAAGCAAGGGAGAAACATCAACCTGAAGAGAAGATGACAATGGATTTTGAAAGATCAGCTACCCTTTAGGTGGTAATTCACAGGAACAATTTTTAGGACAAATATTTTTTAGTATTTTTACCTAAAACACAGTAAGACTTGGCATGGAGAATTTGTGATAAAATAGAGTTGGGAAGTGTTGTCCATAAGCAAATAATTTATATATATATACAGAAAGAGCTAACTGTTGTGGTGACAGGAATTTTAAGATGTAATGCAATTTGTAAACATGGAGGATCATATGCTGCAGGTCTAGTAAGATAAACTTCCATGACACTGGTCTAGGAGCTCATCTATAGAAAACCAGATGAAAGGACTTTGATCTGTTTGTTGATCACAGAATAATTTCCAGCTGATAAACTGATGTAGCTGTGAAAAAGACAAATGGAACAGGATAGCAGAACAGAGACTTCCAGCAGAGGAGAGAAGAAAAGATCCCACTGTACAATTTAGGCCAAGTTAGTCTTCTTGAAGAATGCATATGTGACTCTCATTCATGCTCATGAAAAAAGGACTCAGAATGAAACAAATACAGGAAAGCCTAGGAGGATGTTCAGACAATGAAGAACCTACTAAATAGGAGACTAAGGAATGTGACTTGTTTACTCCAGCTAAGGAAGTTAAAAAGTTACTCAATTACTTTCTGCTACTACCAAAGATCTGTCATCTATTGCAACTTATACAGTCTGAGAAATGGTAGATACATGTCATGTACTTTGACAGATTAATGAAAAATACCCAAAATAACCAAACCGAAACCAAACCAATCAACCAACCAAAAAAAAAAAAAAAAAACCACCCCAAAAATCCCCCAAAACCCCAAATGCACAAACCAAAAAAACAAACCCACAACCAACCAAAGAAAAAAAAGAAGCCAAAAAACCAAACCAAACAAAAACCCCACAAACATGCAATTCAGCTGCTCTAAACTGGACTTGGGGAAATCTATGTACTTACATCTAGTTCAAAATGCCATACCCAAACTGTGGCCAAGAAGTCAAAGTTAAAACTCCTACTGGGCAGTTTGAAAATGCAGTTTGAAATCCCAAATCTGCAGGCATCTTTTTACATAAAATAGATTGGAACACATGTTGTAAAGAAAGAAAAAATTGGCTTGTCACATTTAGATTCTCCATGCTGAATAGTTATGTGATATTTTTTATCATTTGTCCAGCATTTTGCCAATATTTTACTTTGCCATTCTAGCCCATTACCCTAAAGAAAGAAACCAGAGTGACATTTCTGGTGTCTGGTCTAGTTTGTGCTTCTGGAATTCAAGGTCCCTAACTACTAACTACAGAAACCAGCAGATGCTGCAGAAAAGTCCAGAAGCACTTAAGCTGGTGAGCTATCACATCACACAGAAGTGCAAACTGACTTTATCTGGGGACATGATGAAAGTTCTTAATGATCAAATCAGAGATGTTCAGGAACAGCTTGTTATGGTGAGAAGAGGCAAAAGACTCACCACTTACGAGACAGAGCTCAGTAAGAGATTGTGAGATGAAGTGGCTACAATTGCAGGGCATGAATTCTCCCATAGATTTTTTTTGCCAGTCTTTCATTTTTTTTTAAGGAATGAAAGGATGAATTACTTAATTACATTCACTGGTAAATGTAATTTTTTATGCAGCTTCTTCTTCCACCTCCATTTCACACGCTGTTACCTTACTGCTTGTCATCTCCAATTAGACTAGCTAATTTTACTACATTATTGCTTCATCCCTTTATATATCAATAGGCCCTCCAGTTCCCTCTCTGTCATCTCTGAAGTCTTCATCTGCATTTCCTATTTAAAGCAAATGAACAGTTCAAGCAGAAATGTAAAACTTTATGAACCAGATTTGCACACATCTGCTGAAGTCCATTTAAACACTGGAAATAAGTTCAGAGGAGTCATCCAACCCTTCTTCTAAATAGCAGTAATAGCAGTACAATCCAGATGCAATTGTTAGCAACTCCCTTTAAAATAAGCAACTCTGTCATTGCAAATCCTTATTTCTAGCTTTAACACACTTCCAGCTTAGGAAACAAATTCAAACACTTGGACGTCATTCATAGTTGTGTAATATGATTTTATTATCTTAATTTTTAGTAAAATAATACCTTGTGCCAAAAATAATAACAAAAACTTAGTCAAATAATTAAATAGCATGTTCCCTACAACTGGATGGACATGCAGGTTCAGCATCAGCTCTCTTCCTGTTGTTGCTAGCATGTTTCTTTTTAACTTTCTCTAATTACTCTAACATATGCTCATCCCATAGAGACTATTGAGGTAAGTGCAGTAGGTCTACTAAATCACAGGTTGTTTTAATCTGCAACGGATCAATCTATTAGATCTGTTTGCATTCAGCAAGCATGGAGCCCAGAGAACTTCCAGCCTTGATAAGAACTGTGGGTGGAAATCTGTATAAGAAAATATCAAATGCCAACTGGTGAAGAATTCCAGGAGTCATAAGCCATAATTCTCTTCGGGCATAAGTCATGCCCACAGAGAATAAAGGTATGGTATTTCAGTATACAGTTGTACTGGCAGATGTCTTGTGGTCCTCTTATGATCTTTTTGCCTCCCCTAAATCTTTACATTTAATGTGTTATTAACTAGGAAAAACAACAGTGTAGAGTGATAGACTCGCTAGCTGGAAGAAAATCATGTGGAACATATATCTAAACCTTATTTGTGTATATTATTAGACCTCACTTAGATGGACACCATAGTTCCTGTCACCTCAGAACTTGCACCAACCCACTGTTGATGATTTTTTTCCATGGGATGCATCTGGAATCATTCAGTTCTGTCCTTGTCTCCCAGCTTTCAGTGAGGCTCTGCAACTTCTCTCATGCCATTTCCCACAGTCCCCGCCATAGCTGATCCCAGATTGAGCTTTGAATTTTTAGGTGGAGCTTTTCATGTAGCTGACAGCAGGAAGCACAAAAAAAGTGATTGAATCCTTTTCATCAGAGGACTTTAAAGAATTTCCCAAGAAAATACGCTGTTTAGAGGGAACTTTTACAGTATTTTGACTTAGCTACCCATTCTGTTTGTCTTCCAAGAAAGGGAATAAAAACAGTTAATCTGTTCTCAGTACTGAATAAGGTAGTTTTTTACTTTCCCACTTAGGGAAGAAAATTAAAAGTTAAGAGCTCTGGGCATTCTGTGACACTACTGGTAGATCTGAAAAAATATAGCTGCCAGCCTGTGCGAAATGCATGATTTGTTCTTGAAAGGCAAGAGCACTACATGTAAATTAACCAAATGGCAGGCAGAAGTACTTACTTTTGAAATAATTTTTGAAATAATAATGAAGCAAAGAATTTCTGTTCCTATGATGTCTTGTTTCAACTTTACATTCCGCCAAGGTGAGAGAATCCCATTAGGTATCCCGAATCCTACAGCTGTCCCACATGTGTCTGAAGCATGACACCTGAGTTTATAGAGAGATCTGTTGTAAAAAGTATCATTACTTTGGAGAGCTTAAAAAGAACACAATAGTTATGCATAACACAGGTAATAAATTACTCTCAGTGTGGCTGGAATGCCCTCAGAATGAAGGAGAGAAAGAAGATGTGGGAAAAGTTTCCGTGACGTCTCTTTAATCCCAAAAATTAACAAAGACTGCAGTCTGCTACCAGGTTACAAAACATTTTATTCCTGTGTTGTACTGCTTGGTTCTGTGGAGCTGACCCTGAACAGGAGTACACTGAAGACAGAGGAGATACCATAGCTATCTTGTATTGTGCCTGATTTTTCCAGGCTAGGATATAGGTAGAGTCCTTCCCAAAGGAGACTTTAAAAGGTGGTGTGTCCTGGGTTCAGCTATAGCAGTCATTTTTCTCCTGCTTAGTAGCTGGTGCAGTGCTGTGTTTTTTAACTTTCAGCCTGGGAACAACGCTGATAACACCGATGTTTTTAGTTGTTGCTAAGTAATGTTTATTCCAACCAAGGACTTTCTCAGTCTCATGCTTTGCCAGGGAGGAGGGGAAGCCGGGAGGAAGCAGAGACAGGACACCTGACCCAAACTAGCCAAAGGGGTATTCCATACCACAGCACGTCATGCCCAGTATATAAACCGGGGGGAGTTACCCGGAAGGCCCAGATCACTGCTCGGGTCGGGCTGGGTATCGGTCGGCGGGTGGTGAGCAATTGTATCCTCTCCCCTTGTTATTTCACTAATCGTTATTATCATTGGTGGTAGCAGTAGTGGTTTTGTGTTATACCTTAGTTGCGGGACTGCTCTTATCTCAACCCGTGGGAGTTGCATTCTTCCCATTCTCCTCCCCATCCCTCCGGGAGCGGGGGGAGGAAGAAGTGGGGGGGGGAGTGAGCGAGCGGCTGTGTGGTTCTGAGTTACCGGCTGGGCTCAAACCACGACAGTTCTTTTTGGCGCCCAACGTGGGGCACGAAAGGTTGAGATAACGACAGATCTGACCAGAGTGTGTTTAATCATATTTGTGATAAGCATTCATTGTTACTACTCGTCACAATGGTGATTATTTGGCTCTCAGACGTGTTGCGCTTGATCTCAGAGTTTCAGCATGTTGTACCTTACTTACAGCCACTATTTGCTGTTTTAGCGTTTATCGGCTGGGGGGCCTGGGCTAAGGTTCTTGTTTCACTGTACTTCATGGTAATGACTTGTAATACAATAGACTCATTGATCATGAAACTGGTCTGGTTTGTGCTTCCAGCGTGGCCATCACCACTATACATTGGGAGGTATATAATGAAATATTTTAGCAATTGCATATCTTTTTTTTTCTCCTCGGGGGGTAAACTTACGAAGGAAGCATTCTCTTTCACCCCCCGTTCCCCCACCAGCCTATTTGCAACAGCAGTTGAGAGTTCTGAAGGTTTTAGATGGCCTTTGAGTACCCTTGAAACCTGCCTGCTGATTGTGCTGGGGATCAGCATGTTGGCAAACATACGGAGTGTGTTTTACCCACGGCCATCCCGTCGTAGGAACATCCTATTTCGTTTAATGTCAAAAATTCAGCAGTATCAGGTTCGAATCTGGTCTAGGGTTAGACGACGATATAGGAGGACCACCAGGAGATTTTCCCTGAGGCTGGACAGTTATGAGTGGCAGGGTGTGTGGGATAGTATGGGCAAGTACCTAGGCCAGTGGGCCCCTCCAGTGCTTTGGAACTTCACCACTGAACAAGTGCAACATCCGGAAAAACTAGTAAAACACTTAAACGAGGTGTGCTGTCGTCCTGGTTATACCAGAGAGGGACAAATTTTGGCAACGTGCTGGGGCTTGGCCTATGCCTACAGAGCCCTGCTCAACACTATCCAGCACCTTCAAAGGGAAAAAAATGTCTCTGGATCTGATGGCAAAGCAACAGACAACGCAGCTATGCCAACTACAAGCACAGCAGCTACTCAGACCCTGACCACAACAGTCAACACAGCTACTCCAAGTACAGCAGCTACATCAACCCCAGTGACAAGCACAACAGCTATTCAAACCCTGACCACAACAGACAACGCAACTACTCCAACTTCAAATACAGCAGTTACACCAACCCCAGTGACAAGCACAACAGCTGCACCAACCCCAGCAATAGACATTGCAACCACTCCAATCCTAGTGGCAGACACTGCAGCCACTCCAACCACAGTGACAAACACTGCAGCTAAACCAAATGGCCAGTTTGTGACAATGTCTGTTGCCCCTGTAAGCAAAAGCAAACGAAAGGCACAAAGAGCAACCCGCGAAGCGAAGAAAGATGAAGACCCAGTGCCAATTGCGACCACAACAGTGCACCGGCGGCAATATCGCACCAACCGAGACTCCTTGATTCCCATCCATAAGCTGATCCGCAGACTGGAGAGCCAAGGAGTGATCAGCAGGACCCGCTCACCCTTTAATAGCCCCATATGGCCAGTGCAAAAGTCTAATGGAGAGTGGAGATTAACAGTAGACTATCGTGGCCTGAACGAAGTCACACCACCATTGAGTGCTGCCGTACCGGACATGTTAGAACTTCAGTATGAACTGGAGTCAAAGGCAGCCAAGTGGTATGCCACAATTGACATTGCCAATGCATTTTTCTCAATCCCTTTGGCAGCAGAATGCAGGCCACAGTTTGCTTTCACTTGGAGGGGCGTCCAGTACACTTGGAACCGACTGCCCCAGGGGTGGAAACACAGCCCTACCATCTGCCATGGATTGATCCAGACTGCACTGGAACAGGGGCAAGCTCCAGAACACCTGCAATACATTGATGACATTATCGTGTGGGGTGATACAGTGGAAGAAGTTTTTGAGAAAGGGAGGAAAATAATCCAAATCCTGCTGAAGGCCGGTTTTGCCATAAAACGGAATAAGGTCAAGGGACCTGCACAGGAGATTCAATTTTTGGGAATAAAATGGCAAGATGGACGCCGCCAGATCCCCACAGACGTGATCAACAAGATAACAGCAATGTCTCCACCAACTAACAAGAAAGAAACACAAGCTTTCTTAGGTGTCGTGGGGTTCTGGAGAATGCACATCCCAAATTACAGTCTGATTGTAAGCCCTCTCTACCACGTGACCCGGAAGAAGAATGATTTCAAATGGGGCCCTGAGCAACAACAAGCCTTTGAACAAATTAAACGAGAAATAGTTCATGCAGTAGCCCTTGGACCAGTCCGGGCCGGGCCAGATGTGAAAAATGTGCTCTATACCGCAGCTGGGGAGAATGGTCCTACCTGGAGCCTCTGGCAGAAAGCTCCAGGGGAGACTCGAGGTCGACCCCTTGGCTTTTGGAGTCGGGGATATAAAGGATCCGAGGCCAGCTATACTCCCACTGAAAAAGAGATACTGGCAGCCTATGAAGGGGTTCGAGCTGCCTCAGAAGTGATTGGAACTGAAGCGCAGCTCCTCCTGGCACCCCGGTTGCCTGTGCTGGGTTGGATGTTCAAAGGCAGGGTCTCCTCTACACATCATGCAACTGATGCTACATGGAGTAAGTGGGCCGCACTAATTACACAACGAGCTCGAATAGGAAATCCCAGTCGTCTAGGAATCCTAGAAGTCATCATGGACTGGCCAGAGGGCAAAGATTTTGGGATGTCACCAGAAGAGGAGGTGACGCGTGCTGAAGAGGCCCCACCATATAATGAACTGTCAGAGAGTGAAAAGCAATATGCCTTGTTTACTGATGGGTCCTGCCGTATTGTGGGAAAGCATCGGAGATGGAAGGCAGCTGTGTGGAGTCCCCTGCGACAAGTTGCAGAAACTGCTGAGGGAGAGGGTGAATCGAGTCAACTTGCAGAGGTGAAAGCCATCCAGCTGGCCTTGGACATTGCTGAACGAGAAAAATGGCCAGTACTTTATCTCTATACTGACTCATGGATGGTGGCAAATGCCCTGTGGGGGTGGTTGCAGCAATGGAAGCAGAGCAACTGGCAACGCAGAAGTAAACCCATCTGGGCTGCTGCATTGTGGCAAGATATCGCTGCTCGGGTGCAGAACCTGGTGGTGAAGGTACGCCACGTAGATGCTCATGTACCCAAGAGTCGGGCCACTGAGGAACACCAGAATAACCAGCAAGTGGATAAAGCTGCTAAGATTAAAGTGGCTCAGATGGACTTGGATTGGCAACATAAGGGTGAATTATTTTTAGCCCGGTGGGCCCATGACACCTCAGGCCATCAAGGCAGAGATGCAACATATAGATGGGCTCGTGATCGAGGGGTGGACTTAACGATGGACACTATTGCCCAGGTTATTCACGAATGTGAAACATGTGCTGCAATTAAGCAAGCCAAGCGGTTAAAGCCTCTCTGGTATGGAGGACGATGGCTGAAGTACAAATATGGGGAGGCCTGGCAGATTGACTATATCACACTCCCACCAACCCGCCAGGGCAAGCGCTATGTGCTTACCATGGTGGAAGCAACCACCGGCTGGCTGGAAACATACGCTGTGTCCCATGTCACTGCCCGGAACACTATCCTGGGCCTTGAGAAACAAGTCTTGTGGCGACACGGCACCCCAGAGAGAATTGAGTCAGACAATGGGACTCATTTCCGGAACAACCTCATAGACACTTGGGCCAAAGAGCATGGCATTGAGTGGGTATACCACATCCCCTACCATGCACCAGCCTCTGGGAAAATCGAACGGTACGATGGGCTGTTAAAAACTACACTGAGAGCAATGGGTGGTGGGACTTTCAAACACTGGGATACACATTTACCAAAAGCCACCTGGTTGGTCAACAGTAGGGGATCTGCCAACAGGGCTGGCCCAGCCCAATCAGAACTTTTACGTACTGTAGAGGGGGATAAAGTTCCTGTGGTGCACATAAAGAATTTGTTGGGGAAGACAGTCTGGGTTATTCCTGCTTCAGGTAAAGGCAAACCCACTCGTGGGGTTGCTTTTGCTCAGGGACCTGGATATACTTGGTGGGTAATGCGGGAAGATGGGGAAGTCCGATGTGTACCTCAAGGGGATTTGATTTTGGGGGAAAACAGCCAATGAACTCAATTGTACGCTGTTGCCTGCTCTATAACACTTTTATAGCCCACCAGCTAGATATCTTCAGGTCACCAGCCATTGACCCTGACTTCCCTCCGATCATCACCTCAACAAAGAATGAATTTTGAGGAAACCAGATGAGCTCAGCAGTGACCAGATGAGTTTGGCGGTATCATCAGCAGGCAACAACCCAACACCATGTACCGTCCCTCCTGCCCTGAAAGACTATTACAAGAGATGGAGCCTGACATCATGGACTGGATGAGTTCAGCAATTTTACAGGGATTGGTCCATGGACTAGGGAACGATATCTTTCTCTGTGTGTGGGTGTGGGTGTATATATATGTGTATATATGGGACAGGGGTGATGGTGTGCTGAGAGATGTGGGATCTGAGCATGACGTGAATGGTATGGAATAAGGGGTGGATACTGTCCTGGGTTCAGCTATAGCAGTCATTTTTCTCCTGCTTAGTAGCTGGTGCAGTGCTGTGTTTTTTAACTTTCAGCCTGGGAACAACGCTGATAACACCGATGTTTTTAGTTGTTGCTAAGTAATGTTTATTCCAACCAAGGACTTTCTCAGTCTCATGCTTTGCCAGGGAGGAGGGGAAGCCGGGAGGAAGCAGAGACAGGACACCTGACCCAAACTAGCCAAAGGGGTATTCCATACCACAGCACGTCATGCCCAGTATATAAACCGGGGGGAGTTACCCGGAAGGCCCAGATCACTGCTCGGGTCGGGCTGGGTATCGGTCGGCGGGTGGTGAGCAATTGTATCCTCTCCCCTTGTTATTTCACTAATCGTTATTATCATTGGTGGTAGCAGTAGTGGTTTTGTGTTATACCTTAGTTGCGGGACTGCTCTTATCTCAACCCGTGGGAGTTGCATTCTTCCCATTCTCCTCCCCATCCCTCCGGGAGCGGGGGGAGGAAGAAGTGGGGGGGGGAGTGAGCGAGCGGCTGTGTGGTTCTGAGTTACCGGCTGGGCTCAAACCACGACATGGTGAAATGATATTCCATCTTTCTAGAGGCAAAATCAGATTAGGAGGCCACTGCCCCACAATTACTTTAGTACAGCAGGTCATAGGGATTTGCTGTGAGATCAGCCATTAAAAAAATCTGTGAAAAGGATCATATTTCTCCGAAGTTTTTTTACTGATCCAGTTCATAACCCCACAAGCAGCTAAACTGCTACAGATGAAAGAGATACATATTGTGACCTGCGTGATAGGATGTGTTGAGAGTCACATATCTTTAACACATCTGCTTGATTTTTTTGTTCACTTTCTACTAATATTTCTACTGCGAAAACATCATGTTCTGCTAAACATAAATGGTTTTCATAGCCCCATCAAAGGTAATAGAAAATCCTCTGCAGTGAGGGGTCGTCTCCTGACAGTATGTCCTGAAACGGATAATAAGTTCTCCATTAGAAGAAATATCTTGAGTTCAAGTAATGGCCAACAAGGAATAGGATATATAACAATAATAAAAACAAAATGAAAGACTCCCCAAAAGGGAAGGTAAGAAAAAGGTCAGCCTCAGTTTTGTTGGAAAGAAAGATGTTTTCTCTACATACTCAGAAGAGTCTGCGTGATCTTTGATGCAACCAACGAAGCAAGCAAAAACTGATGACTGGAGAACAAAATCTTAGGGAAGGACTTGCACAACAAAGAGATGTAGGAAGGTGAAAAGCTTGGGTTTGCATCGTTTTATTCTAATCACCTGGAAGGTCTGAATCTTCTTTATTTAAAAAGTTACTTGTTCCAATTTTTACTTTAATAAAAGCAAACATTAGACTTGCAAACCCCTTTTGATATTTTGAGGTACTCTTTACAAAGCAACAATTTTGCTTCAGAGATTGGGTCAATTTGTGGTTTCATTGCAGTACTCAGAAAAACAGAGCATGAAACTTTGGACAGAATCACTATGATACTGAAGACCAGAAAAGAGTGTGAGTCATAGGGTTCCTCTGTAATATGAAACATTAGTAATAATGTCTCAGAGTAAAAGTGATCAGCAACAGAAATCTCTAAGTAATGATAAATAGAGAAAAAGGAGTGAAAATTAAAAGAAAATCAAAGGTAGAAGCATAGATCTTTCATGTCTCTTTCAAGTCTCTCAGTCATGGAGAGACTGCCCAAAGACAGTCTGCTCTCACCATCACTAGTACAGAAGAAAGCATTCCTGATTCTTTCTACCATTTATTCATTAGAGAAGGTACATTTTCACAGCAAACTTTCTAGTTTAGTGAAATGATATTTAAGGGCAAACATCAATTTTAGTGTAAAATTTCAGGCATAGTCAGAAAGGATTCTCTGCATATCATGCTTCTAGGAGGCCAAATACATATTGTAGTCCCTGCAATTACTAAAACTCCACCCACCTTTGCTCGCTGAATTCCCAGAGTCTTGAACATTTAGATACATAGGACATTTGCCTCTTCTATGGTAAGGCTCTCTCCAGTCTGAAAAATGTGTTGCTAATGTGTTGACTTTAGCTCAACTGGAAATTTTCATTAAATCAAAGAATTATCTGATGCCAACCACAATATCTAACATCCATTTGAAGTCTGATTAATTTTTATATAGTCAAGCTGACGTGAGCGAAATTTAATTTGTATCAAATCATTAGCTGTATGTCTAGCAATGAATGGCAACAAGTTGAAAGCTGACAAAAGGCTTGCAGAATGTTTAAATTTTGAAAGATCGCTGACAAGGCCATAGTTTGATAATCATTTCTTGCCATCTTAGTTTGAATTTGCAGATCCCATACCCTGTGTTCTCATTTCCCTGCTAAGCTGGCCTGGCAGGTTGTGGGTGAGATGGACAAGGTGAACTGAACAAAGGAACTGATGGTGTTTCAAAATAATACTGCTGCCTAAACACACTGACACAACGAAGTGTGTGGTTCATGGATGAGTGCAGGACGGCCAAAGGTAGAGTTCATAGCTATCCATTCCCTCAAGTACAGTTCAAGACCATATTAATTTGTTTATTTTTTTCATTTGTTTTCCAGCAAAAAATGTAAATTTAACAGTCAATATAATTTCCCACTGGGGCAGTCAATACAGCTAAAGCTAATATTACAGATACCTAGAGGAAAGAGAAAGCTATATGTTGTTCATGGATAAAACAAATAAAAATAATCCAGGTTCAGGTAACTGCATTTTTTTTTTTTTAATCTATTGGGGGGTTTTTTGTTTGTTTGTTTGGCTTTTTGTTGTTTTGTTTTGGTTGGTTTATTTTGGTTTTTTTTTTTTACTTCTTTATCTCATCCTTTATGTGGTCTAATTTTACTTTTGTTTTCAGTGCTTTCTAGATTTGCTCCTCTCTTTTCTGTTCTCTTTCCTCCCCTTTCAATCCAACTTAGAACAAATACAGAAACATGTAAGACTGAAGCAAGTTCAGGATAGTTTGAAATTGGAAATAACTAATTCCTCTTTTGTTTATGTTCTCTGTTGTCTTTATGATTAGTTATTTGAAATGAACATTTTTTTTTTACAACAGCACAACTTGCTAAAGGAAAACTTTTCTATAACCATATTTCTCACAAAGCGATAATCCAAGAATCATTAAATTTGATCTGACTGCCTGTCTGTAAGTAACATGAACATATTTTGATTGATTTCTCTTTCTTTATAAGAAGAAAAAGAAATCTATTTATTACATTGCAATGTTTAACACAAGGTATCTAAAAACATATGCATGTGTATTCAGGATTCTGTTTTGCAGCTTCATACTATTAAACTTCTTATGTCAATATATGGTATAGATATACATAGAACTCACCTTAGAAAACTAGCCTCTGTTTACTTAAGGGATCTTGCCACAGTTTACAGTATAAGATTTTTCATGAAAGATTAAGCAGAATCTCTGCCTCAAAATTGAAACGGTCTTTCAGCCAGATAAATATAAATATACAGTGGATGCAATACCTGAGACGATAAAACACAATTTGCAAAATTGTTTATAAAACTGGAAAATTATTCTGAACTTGTTACATAAACTGGGGGGTAGAGGGGTGGTTAATAGAATTTAACTAAAACAAACTAAGAAGTTACCAAAGAGAGATATAGCTACTACCATGACAAATACTAAGTGTTTTTTTCAAAGAAGTTTAATGATGAATACACAGTCAGTTTGGATCCATGAGCTACTGGCTACTAAGGTGTTTAGAGTCACTTAATGAGTATTTCAGCATGAGTGAATGTCTTCTGAAATGTTGACTTCATTTATGTATATTGACAATTTAGTCATTAGTACCACGGATGTCTTTCAGCCTTCAGAATGGTCACTAGCTAAATATGTAGCCCTATAATTTTGTAAGCTTGAAATGTGTGAACCTAAGAGATGTGGTTACAAAGGATGACACACTTTAGTTATAGATAATGTCGATTTTAGCAGGTGACAGATAAATTGATTTACTATCAATGAGATATATCTCGATAGCAGATACGGAATTCCTTAGTTTTCTTGCATCATTTTGAATCTTTAGAATGGTCTTCATGAAAGTCAGGCCTCATGTGGAGTTTTGTATCAGATCCTTCTTCACAAGGAGGGAAGGATTTGCTCAATTTGGCACAGCTCTGTCAGATAGAGTGGAGAATGAGAAATAGAATGGAAAGGGGCAGCAACAACAGATGATGCCTGTGGGAGAAGCTTGAAATAAAACCTTTCACTTTATAGTTTGGCTATGAGAGCAATGGGAACTGTAGGCAAAGAACAAATTTTATGCCAATGTTAACAAAACACTTTATATGATTCAAGGATGTTTGGGTAAATTCGTATAGTCTGTTATGCCTAGATCAGAAGACTAGCCTCAAGACCTACCTTGCCTCCAGTTCACATCATTAAAATCCTGATACTAGACTTGAACTTTAGTAGACTGAAAAAAAGAAAAAAATACATGGCAGCTGTTTAGTTAGGAAGGAGAGAATTCAGCAGGATGAAGGAAGATGGGGACAGAAAAAATAATAGAAGTTTGAACTAAGAAACTGGTGTTCATAAATGCAGTTTTTTATTGGAGAAGACATGACTATTTAATGACACATTCAGGTAAAAGCTTTCAGGCAATTCTTACAACCTGTGAAACTTACTGAAAAAAGTTGTCAGTGCAGTGGAGAATAAAACAGAGTCAGAAAGGTATTAAGAAATATATATAAAATTGAACTTGATAACTAAAGAGAATTCTTTTAGTAAGTCTTTTAAAGGTGGTGAGGCAAATTTTCTTTCTTGATAATTTAAAAAGTGATTGATAAGAGATAGAAAGGAGCTTTCTGCTAAGTGACCATGCAATATCTTGAATTTTTTTTGAAATCAGAAGGTGGCAAAAAAAAATGGAAAAACCCATTTTGCTGCTCTGGCCCTGTAATGAGAATTCCTAATACTACCACCTATAGCAAACTCAGTTTTGTCTCTACTTTGAAATTTGAAACTACTACCCTTATTCCACATTCAAAACCTATTAGTCACACTTCACAAAATATTCTCTGGATCAAATTAACATGCAAACTAGAAAGAATATTTTTTGCCTACACAGACAATTTCTCACTGTTCAAAGATTAAACGTGGAAAAGGGGAGATTGCCTGATCAGAAGGTATAATTTGCTACTGAAATCCTGTTGAAACTTTTTATTTCTTACAGCAGTCAATTTAAACTTTTTTCCCTTGCAGTGTCTTTTCTCATAACAGCATGATACAAGAGCATAACAGCCCAATTCTCTGTTTCTCATGAAACAAGGTCAATATATCTGTATTACCCAACACGCGCCTTTTCCTCTGCTCCCTTTTTTTTCATTCATTTTTCTTCTTCTTATTACAGGAGATGCAAGAACCTAGCATTCAGGTACTCATATATCAAACTGATGCCTCAATTTCTGCAGCATGTTTGCACAGTATTTATGATCTTTTCAGAGTTTAATCCAAAGAGTTATATTCTCAGGGAAGGGTGCTTTGAACCATGAAAGAAAGGTCTAAATACTTGAACTAACCAGGCTATTTGGCTGCCCTCTTGAAATGGACAGTCTACACCAGCTGAAGAGTAAATGTGATCCATAACCACTGCTGGGAGAAAAAACAGATCAAAGCATTCATTTCAGTAAGTTTAGGCACTTAAAGTTATGTAAGCATGTGGTGATTTTCAGCAATGGGACACATCAGTAAAGCCCTCATTTTGTTCTAAATTATAACATTCCATGTGATTTTAAGTTGTTTCCTGTAATCGATACATTCTCAATGAAATAACACGGATGAATCTGTGTCTTTGTTGGTATCTTTCCAGAGAACTATCATCATCTCTGTTGTCTGACACGATTAATACATTTTGAAAAAAACAAGAAAATTTATTAACACAGGATTTGGTGATTAAAAAATATGGATGATTGGACTTCCAAATTCCTAGATATTGGTTACACAAACAAATTACTGTGAGTTAATTGGAACAAGTTTGAAAGACCAGATGTTATTCATGAAACCAGTAGGAATAAAAAACATAACATATGGCTCAGACGTTTATATCTCATTAAAGCTTTGCTGAGATGCATCTTTATTACTCTGCTACAAATTTTTTGATGCTATTCATTAAAAAAAAAAAGAAAAATATAGAGCACCTGATAAAATAGGGTACCACTGTATATTACCTATAAAATTTAGTCTCACATTAGCTGTATGGCAAATGAAAGCATAGTGGAATCCAAGTTAGACCAAATGACAATGTAATTTTTTTTTTTTTAAGAAAAAAACCAAACCAAACCCCCAGCAAAACAAATCTTACAGAAAAGATAAATTCTTAAAAAAAAAAAAAAAAAAGGCATGTAATGAACAAAAACTCTTCAAGGGTACGTAAAAAGAGGACAAATAGAATCATAGAACTGGCTTTGATTTCAGTTGCTTTGTACCTTTGAAATTCCCAGCCATAATAAATGAATAACAAACAGTCATTTTGAAATCCAAAAGATCCAGCAATTGCTAGTGCAGTCAGATTACATTTCTGTGAAAGATACTCTTGAGAACTGTTGAACTTCTGCTGAAGTATTACCATTATATTATTTATTTTCACTAATGTTCTTGTGAACTATCTAAAATCTATTATACAAATATAGAATATTTCTTTGAAATAATGTTTGCATAGACGAGAGATGAAAACCTCACAAGACCTCAATGACATTCTGTTTTGAAAGGGTAAATAACACAAAGTGATTTGTCATTATGTTCTTCATTATCACATATTTATAAAGAAAAACTTATTAAATAAAGGACAAGAAAAAACATAAGAAATTTATTTTGTTGAAAAAGTTATCCTAATAATATGAAAATTAAAAATTAGAACAATAATTTGCTAACAAGGTTCAATTCTTTACACCTGGTCCTTCAAATTATAGAACCATTTGATTCAATATTAATATAGATTATACAAACCCAAATTTATGTACCCAGGACAACCATTACAAAAAAAAAAAAAAAAAATTGAAGTGCTTCAACTTTCCTTTTCCAATATTATATGTATCTGTAGAAATAGCAACATTTTAATGATGTAGTCATTAGCTGAGTTACTTCACTAATGTATTCCATTACTGTCATCCCATTTCCAAAACATTGTGGAGAACAGACAAATATCTGAAAAATTACTCACAAGCAATCAAGTGTTCTCCATGTCAGAAGTGCAGCTGAGCAATCCAACAAACTAAAAATGTTAAAAAGAAGCCAAGCAAACAAGATTTCATTCGTCAGGCATGAAGGAATATTTCAATTAGTTTAGTGTGGATTTTTGTTTGCCAGTTGTATAAAACTGTATATGTTTCCCAAGAACATTTGTTTTCCTTGTAAAAAGCCTTACTTCCCAAACGTTAGACTCCAGAATCAGAGTGATTTGGAAATTGTCAGACAGAGCAGAGACTACAAATTCATCAAAACCAAAGTGTTTGCAGGAGAAAGTTCAATCTTGACAAAGCTGTGACAGAAAGGAGGCAGATTCCAAATAGTAGTCTGCAATGCTATCTCACCCACCTACCTTTTGTGAAAGCTATTGGTGGACATCCAGGCTCCCAACTTTTCGGCAGTCCACCTGCCAGGGTGTTGAGGAGCTCTGAATCCTGGCTCCCAGGTCACTTTGCTTAGCCAAGGCTTCAAGGCTTTTGGCTTGCTTTCAGCTTGCCTGGTGGAGAGTTGAGAAGCACCCCTAAATGTGCATTTCCAGCTCCAAGAGCCCAGCTGCTCAGCAGTCCAAGCTTTTATGGACCATGATCTGGGTCTACCTTTCCAGGTGTGGACCCAGATACTTTGTAACTTCTAGGATCCGTACCATCCCACCTGGAGAAGTTTTCTTAGAGCTTTGACTTTCAGTTCAAACAGAAAAATTCAGACACTCATTATTAACAGAAAGTTATTTTTCTACCCTTAGCTCTTTTCAAATAATGATGAAAAAATATTCTGTTTAAGCTTTTACCTTCCAAAACACAGTTACTTTCCAGAAACACCTGCAAATAAAATATTACAGTACCACAAACCTTCTCTCAGGACCTCCTGTTGGGATCTTAACCTTTTTCCCAGTTTGTCAAGGGTTAAAGGAATATTACTACTCCCCAGGTGCTGCACTTTGCATTTCCCTTGGTTGAACTTCATGATATTTCCATCAGTCTATTTCTCCAGCTTTCTGAGATCTTTCTAGATGACAGCACAACCCTCTGGTGTATAAGCCACTCCTCCTAGTCTTGCATCATCAGCAAATTTGCTGAGCATACACTGTGCCTTATTATCTGAATCACTAATGAACATGCCAAACAGCATTGGACTCCATATTGAACCCTGGGGTACACCACTAGTTACTGGCCTCCAACTTGACATAGTGCCACTGGTCACCACCTATTCCCAGCCATTCAGCTAGATTTCAGTCCACCTCAGATCCTGTTCATCCAGAGCATATTTCATCACCTTCTTTATGAGGGTCTTGTGGGAGACAACTTGAAGAACTTCCTGGGGAAACGCTTTTCCCAATTTAGAGCTCCATTTCGCTATGGATAGGTGCTGGGGTCACTTATTTGCCACCCATCAAACCCACATTTTCTCACAGCTGTGCCTTTGTTAAAAATGTGTCAGTGGATGTGCTAGACATCACAGAACTTCAAAGGCTTGAAACTGCTTGTTGTCATAGCTGTATAACTCAGTACGGGTATTCTCAGAAATGTCTGTACTATCTTTTCCATTATCTAAATAATAACTTACGAGTTTGTCACAACTCTTAGTGACTTTGAAATATCAAGATTGTATTTAAGGTTTTAAAGAAACCAGCTTCTCTAATCAGCACATATTCTAACCCCATAAATAGGTTTTGTAGTACCAAACTTTGTATCAATAACAAAACAAAAGAAAAAACTTATGTTTAATATTTGCATTAGAATCTTGGGGTTTGGGTTTTTTTTAAACTTAATTTAAAACCCAAACTCTTTGCTTTCTTCGGAGGAGTATCAATTAGTTGGTGATGACACAAAAAATTCATTATCTAAAATTTGTTTCAAGACTTTCTTCAATTAAAGAATCCACACTCTGTGAAAGTTACATCTGTGTGTTTAAGTAAAAATAATTTGTGCCTCAAAGCTATACAACAAAAGATGAAAAAAAAGCCTCTGATAATTCCCAAAGCAGTCACTAAAAAAAAAAAAAAAAGTCAAAGGGAAAGAACAAGCTTACTTTCTCATGTTATGTATCCATGAAGGATTTTCTCATTGTACCTCATTCTACCATGGTATCATCTAGTTTTTCAGGCAGTACTACTAATCTGCTCTTATTCTGTTCTTCAGCCTACAGTGTTCTTTTGCCTTTAAAAAAATCTTGATCAGGACTTTCCAATAGTCTTTTTCTCAGCTTGTTGTCTTTAGCCCCCTTTACACTGAGATCTCAAACAAGGAATTACAATGTAATCTCAACTATACCTTCCAAAATAATTTATTGACCCATTTGACCCAGGAGATGCAGATCTGTTAGAAAGCTTTCAAAACTGGCATCATTTTTTTCCTGGGTTTGTATGATTTTTTTATGAATAGTTTCTTTTTTTTTTTTTTTATTGCATTATAGTTTGACATTTTAGGAATGTCTCCTAGCTGTATGGCCACTCTTCACTTAACATTAGTCCTCCATTAAACATTCATTCCACTGAACAAGCAGTATTAAAATGCAAGCAGAGTAACAATAAAACTAAAAATTCCAGCTATCTTCTGCTTATCTTGCATTGCAATAGCACCATTTGCAAAACAGCGAGACAGACCTCTTGCTTGGACTACCTCTAGTGCCTGCTGCCTCCCCTGAAAATAAGTGATGCTGAAATCTTCATGGGTCATGTGCTATTTCATTTTTTCTCCACTTACCTGTTTCCACCCCTCGTTTCTACCAATGAGTCATGGTTAAAAAGAATGCTGTGATTTGAGGAATCTTCAGTGAAATAAGGTGTTAACTAATGTATAGCTAAGAAAAAAGACTAAAATTGTGAGGAAGAGAGATATTTGGCTTTCTTTTCTGATAAACTGTTAAAACCAAATGACTCTAAACCTGTTATTTTATTAAAGAAGATTACTGAATCTTAAAGAACCAAGGCCCCATAGAAATTATCAGTGGTTAATATTGTAGATTTTTAAAACTCACCATGTTATCTGACAAAGTATATGTTAGTCTTGCATTGTCTTTTCTTGCTTTGTTGAGCAAGCTAGCCTGCAACAGAATGAAAGAATCAAATAGCTGATCAGGAAAAGCAATCCTTTAACATCTTTCTCATGTATTGTACAGAGTTCTTTTCCCATTCTCAAAGCACTTGCAAAAAGGAATAGAGTTGGGACTCAGTGCTCATTCATTTCTACTCTGGTTATAATGAGACAGGGGCTGAAGTCTACAAAAATTTTGCAAAAGTACGGGTGCCATGGTGACAAGCTTCTTTTTATCCTCAAGAAGGAAAGATGCATGCTGGGAGGAAGAAAGAATTTGGAGGACAAACAAATTAGAAGGTACACAAAATTTATTTCAGATGATCCTATGCAGCTTCTCTGCAGCAAAAAATATAGAATAGTTACAGCTGCCTTGAAAGGAGAGGAAGACACAGCTAAGCCATGCAAAAAAACTAAAAACCTGTTGTGGTTTAAACCCAGCCAGCAACCAAATACTGAAACCAAGACAAAACCATAAACCCCCGCCAGTCCAGAGCACTCACTTGCTCAGTCTTGGATACCAGATAAATTTCAACTGACCTCAGTTATCTACAGCCAGAGGAATAGGTGTTTCAAGAGACTAACATTAATCAATGATTGCAGCCTTCCTGGGAAAAGAGAGTAAACTGTGAATTGATTATAACGTGTAACTTCTGCTCTAGTATTATGTAATTGAAACTTTTTATTTGACATCCATTATTTTTCTATTCCATATATCAAGAGCCCTTCTTTATCACACATGATTTTACTTCTATTCTGTGTATTTTTTTCTTACTTCTCAGTTTAACTCCTTCCTGAACCAGATGCCAGACTTCTGTTAAAAAAAAAAATCCATCTTCATGATTATATTGTTAAGCATCTTGACAAGTATGAGTATCAAGTCTTTTCAGAACACCTTAGTATTATTCTTTTTCTTAGTAATCAAAGATTTAATATGAAAAGAAAATATCATAAGCGTGGTTTGGAAAACAATGAATCACTTTTAAATTAAAAAAAACTTTAGGAAGCAAATTTAGTGCTGTTCTTTCTTGCATTGCTTCTTCAGGATATAAATGAAAAAAAAGGCTGACATAATATTTACAATTGCTCACTTTACAACATACATATACTAACTGAGGTCTTTCTCTCTGCTCTCTTTTCAGAGGTGGCTTCTTGTCCTGGTTTCAGCTGTAACAATTTCAGGTTTTTTTCTCCTTCCTAGTAGCTGGTGCAGTGATGTGTTTCAACTTTAGTCTGGGAATAATGCTAACACACTGATGTTTTAGTTGTTCAGTAGCACTTACCCCGATCAAGGACTTGTCAGTCTCATGCTAATGTGCCAGTGAGGAGGGGCGCAAGAAGCCAGAAGGAAGCAGAGACAGGACACCTGACCCACACTAGCCAAAGGGGTATTCCGTACCACAGCACATCATGCCCAGTATATAAATGAGGGGGAGTCATCTGGAAGGCCCAGATCGCTGCTTGGGTCTGGCTGGGTATCGGTTGGTGCGTGGCGAGCAATTGTATTGTGCATCACTTGTACTTTGTTTTTTGGGTTTTTTTTCCCTTTCCCCTTTTTTAGTTTTAGATGCTCTATTTTGTAGTTTTTTATTTCCCTTATCATTATTATTATTATTAGTGGTAGTAGTAGTTTTATGTTATACTTTAGTTATTGGACTGTTATCTCAAGCCATGGGGTTTACATCTATCTATTCTCCTTCCCACCCTGCCTGGAGCAGGGGAGAAAGGGGGAAGGAGTGAGCAAACAGCTGCATGGTGCTGAGTTACCAGCTGGGCTTAAGCCACGACACTTCTGAGACCTTCATACTCTGGCTAAAACACATAAAATTTGACAATGGGATTTTTCAGAGATTAAATAAAAATGTGCTGGCTTGGTTTTTAGAAATCGTGTGAACAAATAAGTCATCTGGGAATGTTCAGATTTAGAAGGATTAATCTCTGAAGACAAAATATAGTTCAGGTTGCTTGGCTGGTATCAGTATAATTCATTAGTGGCCATTTGTGATGGAACCAGCAAGCTATTATAATTAGACTGGAAATCTAAACATAGGCATCCAGGCCTATTTGAGGTATGCAAGGATATCCCAGCTGGCTTCTAGCTACTTCTCTGGAAGGAGATGGTCATATATCTAATAATATTTATGTGCTGCATTATATTTGCCAGTACTGTATAAGTATCTTGGATACTGTATGCCATCTCAGACAGCATGAAATGGTGACATTTAGACAGCTGGACTTAGCTTAAGGGGCATAATCAAGTGCAAGAATGAGACAATTACATTTGGGTGTCCATCTGTAGATATCTGCATGAGATAGATTGTAGTTAGTGGAGACAAAGTCAGTTGGATCAGTCTGATATGGAAACCTAGAACTTGATCCAATTGCTCACACAGAGATGCTTAATGTAATTTAGTTGGCCTGGGGTATTTTCTCTGACACTCCATCTACCATTCCAGAAAGTAACCAGTCTCCCACCCCTGGATCCTTGCAGATGTCTTGGATGTCCTAAGGTGTCTCAAATATTGTTAGAGGCTTATATTCAAGCAAAGTAACTAAGGTGTCATTGACTAATTTACTCTCTTTCCACTGACTATAATAGAAGCTCAGATATCTAACTCATATGAAGACTTTTACTTGAAGACACGTAAATGCAGTACCTTAATCTCAAATATAACCACATTTGTGGTTTATTTGGGTGCACAGTTGTATGCCTTTGCTAGTACTAGTTTTGTCTATCTGAGTTTGTACAGCACAGGGATAATGACTCTTTCCTCTATTGCGTTGGATGATGTTTACAATAGTCAATAATTCATAAACCTCCCATTTCCCAAAGTTTGTCTGAAGGTGCTATACATATGCAATTAAAGTTTTGTCTTCTGAAAAGTTTTTCATCACTGCATACTACGATTCATGTAACTCTCTCTATAAACTTAATATTTTCCTGAGTTCTAAGCAAAACTCTTAACATGTTTAAGGACATTGTTTAGTGCTAGGTTAACAGTTGGACTCAATGATCTTAAAGGTTTTTTTCCAACCTAAATGATTCTATGATTCTCTAATTCTATGTTTGATTGAAATGATGGATTTAAAGCTAGTCATCATTTCTCTTGCAGAGAAATTTTTAGTTTGTCAGTAAAGAAGAGTTTTTATTACGCAGTTTCTAGTTGTTCTGTAGAGGGAAAGCAAATCACGAAGTGAAAACATCAATGAAATGATGCAATTTGCACTAAAAGAGTAATTTTCACTTTTTGGAAATAGCTTTAAAAAATGTTAGCAATTAAATGAAAGACAATCTTAGTCAAATAAATTCTTATCAAACTGAAATACTGCATTAATGCGACATCCGTAAAAATCTAGCATAGGAAACAAAATAAAAAAAAAAACCCAGACTGAAATAACGTGGTAACTGAGCTCCATTTAGATCACTTTTGTCTATCAATCACCTTCATTTGGAAAGTTGCTTTAACTGTCTTATTTAAACTAGACATATGAAAAAATAAACTGATTAACCTCAACCTTCTTCACTTTAAAAGGGGTGGATCTCTCTTATCTTCAAGATGAGTGCAATGTGGATGTTTATGCCTGAGGTAGTCATCTAGCCTCCTTGGACAGAAGTTGGAGAGTTGTGAGCATTTTAAATAGTCATGCATAGAATAGTATTTATCTTACTTATTTTAAATGTAGTTTGTAGGAATTTAGTTGAGTTCCAGGAATCCCTGTTACTTTGCATTGATATGAAGAAGATTGAGTTTACTCACATGTAGATCTCTACACTGTAGTCATCTAAATTTGGCATGCAGAAATGGACATATGGTTCCTAAGTGACGTTCCTAAATTCTTAGGAATTTAGGAAATACATGAAAAGAGACGGGGGCTTCTGAAGATTTCCAAAGAAAGCTCATAATTTTTTTTTCTGTTGGTTGTCTAAGGAATTAACAGCGTGATGGGTCCTGGAAGCACTTCTTTTTATAAATCTACCCAACAGATTTTCCTCTAACAATACTATATGACACCCTTGAAGTGTTGTAAACAGCCATTTACATATAAGGTTAAAAAAGAAAAAAAAAAAAAAAAACCCCACAAAAAAGGTCTAGGGGCATTTTTTTTATTTTTTTTTATTTTAAAGGAGGAATATTGATCTAAGTATTGGACATCTGAAATATGAGGGCAAGAAGTACTGGCAAGAATTCACAGGCCAGTACTTCACGGTGCTTGTTGAGAGAAACAATTTCTCCCTTTCAGGAAAATTCAGCTGACACACAGTCCATGAATGATGTTGAATAAGGATATTTAAATAGAAATATTTTCCTATATAAGACTCTCATGTCAGTTGCTCTTTATAGGCATCACAGCCAAGGTGACTTCTGCTTCAGAGGCAGAAAAGGTAGATCTGGGAAGTCATTGTTAGCAAGTTAAAAATATTGCTAAGAGGTATTGCAAGGCCAAGTAATAAGAAACTTCAAGGGGCAAGATCATGAAAGACAGTCAAATAAAGAAAAGAAAAGCTGTGGTTTTAAAAACTTACAGCAAGGAAAATGTGATACCTCTTTTCAACAGTTTGAACAAATGCCTGAATCTTTGCTACTGGGTGTTCTGGAAGCTTGTCCCCAACTGTACTCCAAATCACATAACTGAGATGCTCTCTATTATAAGTTCATAGGCACATGCTTTTTTCCTATGAGCTTATTTTAAAGGTTAGCATCAGCAGCAACCATACATCTCTGAAACAAGACAATATTCAATAATGAATAAAAAAAAAAAGTAGTGTTCTTTAGGAACATCACTGTCAGAGGCAAACAGGAATATTTTTGGTTCTATGGAAAAAAAAAAGTGCTTTATCATTTTCACTGCCTCTATGTTGCTTTCTTATGGCCTGCTGCTTCCCTTATTCTGTTATTACAGAAATACCAAGCAAACAAATAAGGAGTGATATAGCAGGTCAAAGGAAGGAGGCAGGTGACAGGAGACAAGGAGAAGAGCGCAGGTGATAGTTCCTTACCACTTTTTACTTCTCAGTAAATCATTAAAATAATGCAAAATTTAATCCAATTTACTTACTTTTACTGAAGGCTTACTAGGAATTGTTAACATAACAATTTTTCTTCTATTACCATTAACATTAATAATAATACTTTGTTCATTTACTTGCTTGTCTGTAAGATTCAGAAATGTTTTTTGGATTCATGGTTGGTGGGATATAATATATCTGTGGAATATTTGACCCACTTGATATTTATATCTGTGATTGTTTCTAGCAGAGTTTAGAAAGAAAATGTACAAATGTAAAGTTTTTGATCTTCTGAGGTCCAAATTTATAAATTTTTATACATATAAAAAAATCTAAAAGTTTTCAAAGATTCATGGAAGAATTGTGCACCAAAGAGACCTATCTAGCTTAACTTTAAATATATGTATGTGACACATACATCCGGAGCATAGCTAATAAGAGAGGCTGTTTATAGGAGAAAAAAAAAAAAAAATTTAAAGAGGATTTAGTGCTTTTTAGAGTATGATTAATCTAATCTATTTTGGTATTTATGATGAGATGAATTAGATCTTCTGATTCATCTCTGTTTACAATAAAGAGAAGAACAGGTGAACCGCTAAGTTCTACAAGGCAGCTCTTTAAATTTTACACCAGATGAATTTCAGCCTCAATTTCTAATTTTTCTAGTTTCTCTAGTTTCTAACAGGAACAGAACATTTATTGAACTGAATGTCTTTGAAAAACATCATTCTGCTGGCTTTCTATGATTCTCCTGTACTTACCATTTTACATTAGCTATGTAACCTGATTTACTACTTTTAAGGTTTCATTTTCAGCATCTAATCTGCTAGAATCCAAGCCACAGTCTTCCTAGTTTATAATGAACAATATTTACTCCTGACCTTTGAGCAGCACTCATGCCTATGCAGTAGAAACACATCTATGATACTCATAGCCCACTTATTTCAGAAATTTTCTGCTGTCCTTGTGTTCAGAATGTTTTGGGCTACCATGTGACACGATAGGGATGAGCAGGGGGAGTAAAGTTTCCCCATCCTTATTTTATTTTGCACATTCATCAAGCATAAATCTCCCAAATTTACCTTTAGCTATTGTTATACTTCCTATGAGAGACATCATTATATTTTCCTTTTAGTTTCATACTGAACATCATAGAAAACTCTCTCTGAGTAACCAGGTATCTGCCTATGTGCACTATGAGTCATTGTTCTTTGCAACAAAGCAGGTGGCTGCATCTTCAGAGACTACAAGATAAAACTTCGTAATCATAGTGTCTGAGTTGCATTCATGTTGCTGAATCAACAGCTAGAATTATCCAGTAGTGAGTGCTGTGGGACTTAAAATATAAACAGAAGATTAAATAATGAAGGATAGCAGAGTAGAATGCAAGTGGAAAGGAAATAATTTTGCAAGATAGAAAATGGCTGCATGCTCTAAATCTGTAATAACAATTTTATAGCCATATGCTGTGCTGGATCCATACCTCTCACCTCTTCATTCGGGCTGGAATTTGAGATACTTAAAGAGCAAAGATTCTCCTTTTTTTTAAAAAAAAGTCAACATATTTCCTTATATTATAATTTCTATTATTATTACCATAACAAGGCTCACAAAGGTCTGAGTTAGTGGGATCCTTCTAGAGTACAGGGACATATATATTTTTTGATCCACATATATATTTTTTGATCCTTGCTTATGGTTCACGTATAGTCAGTATGACTTTGTAAAGCTCTTTCTATTGTCTATGACCAGAAAAACACCCACAGAGTAAGAAAGATCTCTGCAGTTGCCTTAATGCTACTGGACATTCGTAAAGTTATGAACAAATAAACCCAGGTCACTGAAAATCATCCATGACAGAAAAAAAAAAAAAAAACCCCAACTGAAAAAGGGTTAAAAAAGAGGGAAATAAATGCAATGTGAAATAATCTGGCTCCTCTGAGAAGTCAGGAGTAAGGGGAAAGAGAAGGAAGATAAGAAAAACTGTCCAATAGTCATAGAGAACCACAAAGTAATCACATCATGGTGCTTTGGTATTGCTTTGCAATGTTTTCACTGTGATGTTGCATCAATACAGGAGTACATTGGGTCATGTCAGGGTGATATGTTGCAATTATTTTCTAGTTTTCTGTTGCTTTATTCATTGACTTCGTCATCTCTCTAGCTCTTCACTGTTGAATACCACTCAGGTATTCAAAGCACTGGATGCCATCTAGCATGTGCTTTAAAATTTGGCACTTCTGTACTCAGTTATTTTTCAAACTGCTCTTACAGAAGTAGTTCTGGAATGAATTATGTTGAAGCTTCAGAAAAAAAAAATTACTTCATGTCATATTGTATAAATCCACGTACATGTGAAAAAATAGGCGTGAATTGGCAGAGCAGGGAAAAAGTGCTTGAATGGAGTCTTTAGAATCTTTTGTGCTAAAGGGTGGCTCTAGATTAGTTAGATACATTCATAAGAAAATAAATTGGTGGCATTAAGCATAATACACTCTTTTTAAATCTCTTATACTTGCTTTAAATAGAATTCATGGTCCTCAGATTAAAAATATTCTTGTGAAGCCCATGAAGCAAAGACCTGGCAACAGATTGATCCATGAGAATCATTTATATCTCATGGGCATTTAGAAATCAAGAAGTGTTTCAGCAACAAAATAAAGTGAAACAGGTCTAAGTGGTGACAGACAATAGATCCCCATGCTCAATATAATGAGAATAACTCAGACCGAGTATTTCCTGCCAATGACCTACCCATTCTCTCATTTGCAATGATGATCTTTCTGGGAAACAGAAATTGAGTAACATCCAAACTAACAGATGTCTCTCAAGAAGTGGCTTTTTCTGTACTTAGCAGATCTATAGTTTAGAGCACAGTAATCCCTCTGCACCATAGAGAAATGTGATGCCTAACCTTGTTTTGTTGCATGGACACAACAAATGGCACAACAAGTAAATATTTTTTCTGTCACAAATCAATAATTCTCTTCAAATTTACATATGACTGCTACTCCAGCTTCAAAAAGAGAGGAAGATTTAGTTTCTCTTTTTCCGTAAATTAGCTGCTTAAAACAACTAATTGCTTACATCTTTCTGTTCCTAGTGGAAGACATAACGTAGCCATTGCTGATGTAGCTTGTGCAAATCATATCAAGACCAATATTTTTATAATAGTCGAGCTTTCTAAATTGAGATCCTGAGAAAATATCCTAACTTTTGACAACATTGAGTAGTAAGCTTAAAATAATTTTTTAAAGAAGTCAGGAAGTATTACAGGCAACATGACTCAGATAAAGGATATATATGTAAGTGCTAATATAAAGCCATTGTTAAAAGGGTTTATAAAAATTAGGTTTATAATTTTGGTTGTACTAGAAATATAGATTCCTCTACTGAGAAGATAGTGTGGTTTTAATGACCAGATGAATTCCAGGTGGAGAAAAAATGTAAGTATCAAGACAGCTTAAGAATATATATACAGGGTGCAGAAAAAGCCTCGTGAGTTAGACAGTCTGTCACACTGCTAGACTACTGAATTTTGCATATGGAGTGAATAAAAGAAGAGAAAAATAAAGTCTCTGGGAGCCATTCACATATATTCTACCATGTAAATTTTATATCCTATTTATTTTTAAAACCAATAAAAATGACAAATTATAATAAATGCAATTTTCCAGTAGACAATCCTTAGCAGGTAAAAACTACAGTGCAAATTGTAATGAAAAATCCAATCAGCTATGCTTATGCTTCGGTGCAGGTACCTAAATCCTTTTAACAGTAGTGAAAGTGTTGTACACATGTAACTGGGAGAATTCA